>NC_137097.1:32190060-32888394 GCF_949357685.1 Gobio gobio | reverse complement strand
GTGGTTTGGAATTGGTCAAATGTGCCTGGAAAAAAAATATGATCAGAAAATCAACGTGCCTAATAATTCTGCACTCCCTGTATATATATATATATATATATATATATATATATATATATATATATATATATATATATATATATATATATATATATATATATATATATATATATATATATATATATATATATATATATATATATATATATATATATATATATATATATATATATATATATATATATATATATATATATATATATATATATATATACATATATACATATATATATACATATATACATATATATATATATATATATATATATATATATATATACATATATACATACATACATACATATATATATGTATATATGTGTATATGTATGTATATATATATATATATATATATATATATAAATATATATATATATATATATATATATGTATGTATGTATGTATGTATGTATGTATGTATGTATGTATGTATGTATGTATGTATGTATGTATGTATGTATGTATGTATGTATGTATGTATGTATGTATGTATGTATGTATGTATGTATGTATGTATGTATATATATGTATGTATATATATGTATGTATATGTATGTATGTGTGTGTGTGTGTGTGTGTGTGTGTGTGTGTGTGTGTGTGTGTGTGTGTGTGTGTGTGTGTGTGTGTGTGTGTGTGTGTGTGTGTGTGTGTGTGTGTGTGTGTGTGTGTGTGTGTGTATGTATGTATGTATGTATGTATGTATATATATATATATATATATATATATATATATATATATATATATGTATATGTATATGTATGTATATGTTCATTTACTGCTTTACTGCACAGTAACTGATGGTTCTGTCTGTTGAATTATTGTAGGTTTCTTGTCTGGGACTCTTATTTTGAAAATGTCCCAACTAAGCAAGGGAGCAACCCTGTTTAGTTCAGTTTGCTCAGCTCTCTCAAACATTAAGCTCCATGTGACTGCTGCTCCACTTTTTCTTTAATGTTCAAGCCTTCGAAAGCATTGTCAGTAAGTAGTTCTTGTAAAATACCGTATTTCCTCAAATAAAAGCCGGGGCCTTTATTTACCTGAACTGCAGAAGGTCACCGGCTTTTATTTGAAGCAGGCTTTTATTAGGGGCAGGCCTGTTTTTCGATTTCCATCTAATTGAAAAAAAAAATTTGTTTTAAATAAACCGTTTAAAATGAAAAGCGATAGCGTTCCAGAGGACAGATATCATCAGGGGCGCGGGAATTGGGGTGGTTTCAAAGGATTGCAAATGCCATGCAAATTTTTGTTCATTTTATTTATTTTTAGAATTTAATCATTTATTTGTAATAAACATTTTAAGTGGCCCATTAAAAAGTATTATTTATAAGTTGAATTATGTTTTTAAAAAAATACATGAGATCATATTGTGACTGTTGCAGTGTGTGCGTAGAAAGAGCGGTAATATTTCCTCCAGTGGAGAGCGCCTGAAGATTCCGTTCATTTCTGAATCTCATTCTGCTCAGGACGGCGCGCTCAACCCAGAACTCCCTTTGTGACATGCTGGATCAAATATAGGCCTATCTGAAATAAATAGTAAGGGCTGCCCCTGACTAAAGTTTTTTTCTTTTCTGGTAGGCTAGTTCATTTAAGCCGTTGTTCACGCGGCGCTCTATGTCATTGTCTGTTATAGGCTATTTGCATATTATTGATTAAATCCGGGCAATTTGGTTGATAAAACAGATTAAAATTAAGATACAAATTATACAAAACGAAATTCACTTTAAAAGAAAGGCTTTCAACAAAACAAAACTTATTGAAGTGTTATTGAACTTATTGAAGACCCCCGTCTTCTGACATTAGCCTATGCATCTTATGTGTCCTGTTCACTTTTCAACGTAAATGAAATTAAAAAATAACATTATCATATTTAAACTGAAACTAATTATATGTTTTAATGGCTACAAGTATAGTAGGCTAAAGAGAAATGTCATATTGTATATGACTGTGTAAACCTTTTATTTAAAGATTTAATGTAGGCCACAGTCCATTGCATTACAATTGCAAGAAGAATCAACATTGTGAAAAATGTGATTTGCAGTCAAATGTCCCGGTGTGTAGGCCTATGCTGTTTAAACGAGTGTTCTCACCGATATATTTGTTGTTCTTTCATGTTTTATAGACTCGATATAAACACTATAATTTCGTTATTTTACTAACCCAACTAATGCATCCGCGCTTTCTATATTCCACATGAGGGAAAAAAGCTTCCTTCCACTTAAGAAGAGTTGTGTTCCTTTAAGCACTTTTTATTTTAATATATATCTCTTTACATAAATATTATTTTCTACTTAAAAAAATATATAATTTCGTTATTTTTATAACCCAGCTAATTACTCATTGTGCGCACTTTTCTCAATCCATTATGGAGCTATTCAATTTTGATTTTGCATATTGTTTTTTAAACGTTCGTTCATGTAGTTCAAATGACCACTTTACAATATTTCAATAAAATAATTTATTTTGAAGCCTATGCTGTTTTCTTGTACATAATAAAATATTTAAAGTTAAATGCAGAGCAAGATGTGTAAAAAAGACAAGAGGCTAAGAGATTGTCAAGATCATTTGTGTAGCCTGCCTGACACGGTATTTTCACAGAATAACACGCGTCACATCTCTCATAGACTACAGTATTTAAAATAGCATATATGCATCACTAATATTGTCAATTTAATTTACAGAGCAATCCCTGCAAAGTGTTTAGGTTAACTATAGAAAAGACCAGGATTAGGGTGTGTCGCACTCGCAAGACTCACAGCAGGGGGGCGATGGTCACGATGGTTTCGCTCCTTCGGCACAACCCTACTGTAGGCTACATTACGATGAACTTGAATGCACATGAAATGAAAGGCACTTAGGAGATTATCCACACTAATTTTTGCCCGGCCTTTATTTGTTCATGCTGGCCACGCCCCCGGCCACTATCAGAGGCCCGGCGTTTAATTGACTACAGACTTTTATTTGAGGAAATAAGGTATGTAAATTGAGAATATTTTCTTTATTTTTTATGTTATATTGGTAATATAATTCAGTGTTAATTGCTCAACTGGTAACTCTGCTATTCCATCCTTAATATTGTGCATATATTTTGTATTCTATTTACTAAAAGGACTTTATTTGTGTATTGTTTTTGATAGTTTCACTCTCATTCAATGTATATTGGAGTAAACATCAGGAGTTTTGGAAACTACACCCTGGCTCCAATCTTTACTTGAAGGGAGTTTGGCTCGCTGCTGAACTGTGTTCACACATATGGAAACACACAAGGAGAGCAGTGCATACATATACATATACATATATATACGTATATATATGTATATATATATGTATATATATATGTATATATATATGTATATATGTATGTATGTATGTATGTATGTATGTATGTATGTATGTATGTATGTATGTATGTATGTATGTATGTATGTATGTATGTATGTATGTATGTATGTATGTATGTATGTATGTATGTATGTATGTATGTATGTATGTATGTATGTATGTATATATATATATATATATATATATATATATATATATACATATACATATACATATGTGTATATATATATATATATACATATATATACACATATATATATATATATATATATATATATATATATATATATATATATATATATATATATATATATATATATATATATATATATATATATATATATATATATATATATATACATATACATATACATATACATATACATATATATATATATATATATATATATATATATATATATGTATATGTATATGTATATGTATATATATATATATATATATATATATATATATATATATATATATATATATATATATATACATACTTTTTTAGGTATCGTATCGAAGTTATAAATTCCAGTATCGTGACAACACTAATCCCTATTGCTTGTAGGGCTGCAACAACGACTATTGTGTCGCGCGACTATTATGCCCCTCAATAAGACGTGGAGATGTTTGAGTCTATAAAAAAAGTGCGGTTGAGCGCAAAGCAGAGTGGAAGCGGGCGAGCCGTGCTGTACCCGTCGTACCATGCAGCGGAAAAGCAAACCGAGCCGAGCCGTACCAGTCGAAAAGCGGCATTGATAAATCAAAAAAGTGTGTTAATTGCAGCAAAAGCGACGCGACATGGCACGGGAGCACCACGGTGGTGATTCAGCACCTAAAACGAAAACATCTTGGAGTCCTTGATGAGGAGGAAGGGAGTTCAACAGCAGGGTAACGTTAAGTCACTACAAAATCCGTTTCGAAGTGAGGAGCGTGACGTCCCTCCAGTAGGGGTAGGAGCAGTGTAGGGGGATAGAATGAAACGGCGTTGATAAACATGCTAAAAACCGATTATGCGTCTTGATAGCACGCCAAAATGGCATAGCGAATTGGCGTGTCATACATACGCTATTTCATGAGATCAGTCTGGAGTGTGTGTGTCTGAGTGTAGTGTAGAGAACAAGTTCTAACATCCTGTTAAGTTTTCTGATTAGTATTTTTCTTTAGTAAAAAAAAAAAGATTTATAGATTTATTGTAGCAACCTGTGCACTTTCAGAAGATTTTTTGCACTGAATTTGCACTGTCAGTTCTGTTTTTGAATAAAGGATTGGACATTAATGCTTTTTTTAAATATCTGATCCATCGATTAATCGGAAAAATAATAGACAGATTAATCGATTATTCAAATAATCATTAGTTGCAGCCCTAATTGCTTGTACACTTTTTTCTACCACATATTTTCCTTCCCTTCGCCTCTCTATTAATGTGCTTGGACACAGAGCTCTGTGAACAGCCAGCCTCTTTTGCAATGACCTTTTGTGTCTTGCCCTCCTTGTGCAAGGTGTCAATGGTCGTCTTTTGGACAACTGTCAAGTCAGCAGTCTTCCCCATTATTGTGTAGCCTACAGAACTAGACTGAGAGACAATTTAAAGGCCTTTGCAGGTGTTTTGAGTTAATTAGCTGATTAGAGTGTGGCACCAGGTGTCTTCAATATTGAACCTTTTCACAATATTCAAATTTTCTGAGATACTGAATTTGGGATTTTCCTTAGTTATAATCATCAAAATGAAAAGAAATAAACATTTGAAATATATCAGTCTGTGTGTAATGAATGAATATAATTTACAAGTTTCACTTTTTGAATGGAATTAGTGAAATATTATATATATTAGGGATGCACCGAATCCAGGATTCGGATTCGGCCGAATATTGGGCTTTTTGACAGGGTTTGCTTCCTGCCGAACCGAACCGAACCCTAGGCTTGCACTATGCACGCTCCGATGACGCCGCCGTTGAAAGTGAAAATGAAACTCATGAACAGAAAACGTGGCAGTACTTTCAGTCAAAAGAAGGCGATTCAAGTCGAGCTACATGTTCAATTTGCAATGCCGATTTGTCTCGTGGTGGCAAGGACCCTAAACAACAGCCGCTGTTAAAACATTTGCGTATGAAACATCCGAAAGAATACGAGTTGTGCATAAAGGAATCTACAGACAGCAGCCAAAATGTAATTTATTTTACCGTGCAAACAGCCGCATACAGATCAGATAAAATATAAATAAAAATAATAAAATAAATAGGCCTGCACTAAATATTTTTCACTTAAATAATGACCAAATTAAGATGACAAAACGAAAATACACTGAATCCGTTTGAAGCTTTGAAGAACCTGAATCGTTTTTTTTTTTGGTCAAATAAAAATAGCAGGCCTAGGCTACCTCAATCCACACCTTGTATGTTTAATTTTTTTTTAAGTAACATGTCTAAGTGATGTGGGTTAGTCTGGAGTGCAGCATGTTGACCCCGCGGCAGAAAACAACCTCTCAATCCTTCTGTCTCCACAGCGCTCAAGCCTCGGCTGACAGTGCGCGCGCCTCCTGCGCTCTCCGTTGAGCTGTTCTTTGAAACGACAGAGGACAACTCGGGGTAATTTTTCTATAAATGGTAAACCATCAGGAAACCATCAGGAAACAGCGGTGAGAAGAACATACGCGACAATTTTTACTTTAGTCAACTTTACCAAAACCACACTATTAAAAGCCTAAAACAAGGCTTCAGATGGCACTGATGTCCCGGGAATACAGAGATAACGCCTCACTAGAGTGGCCAGCCTCGGGAAGCGCCTTTCATTTGCTTTTCACCAGTCAGGAGCTTGTACTACTGTTGTATTTTCTGTCGAAATGGTCCCACACAGTAAGCTTTTCCATTGCTTCATTTTGCGAGATATATCTGGCTTGTAGTTGCACATGTCGACACGCTCCGTGAGTGAACAAATAACGCTATACAGCTTATTTCTTAAAGGGTAACTAAACCCCTGCTCAGAGCTTAACTCCACCCACTGGCAATTTTCAAAAAATGCTGGAAAAGTGGGCAGAGCCCGGCGGACACAGAGGGGACGAACCGAGGGCGGGGCTGAGCGGAGGGTGTGCACCTGAGACCCGCAGTGTCGGATTGATTGACAGCTGTCTGACTCGCGAGTCGCAAAGATGGAGAATGACTGGAGTGACGCCAGCTTTGCAACAGAGCGGTCATTTCTCCTACCTTCACCTGAAGTGGAGGAGGGTTGATTGTCTGTAACAGACACAAACCCGGAGCCTCATCAATGCGAGCCGCTGCTCAAACTGCGTTAACTCCCGATGCAGACGATGCTAGTGAAGCAGCCGCGCAAGAGAACTGACCTAATCTATCTGCGTCCACGGCAACCACTTGCGTGTCAGGGTTTGAAAGCGCGTCTCATGTATGAAAATTATCTGTACACATGACGGGCGGCAATAATATCGCAAGAAAAGCCTGACGTGTACTGACAACTGCATTATTTAACCGTATTTTCTTCAATACAATGTTAAAGCAAGTGTCAAGTGAGTTTCATTCATAATGTTTACTTCATGTAACATGACAGTTCATACTGGAGTGAAGCCGTTCTCATCGTGTGATTGGGGGAAACATTTCTGAGGGCGTGGTGAGCTCGTGCCAGGGGCGCGGATAGTGAGCCGTTGGAGGTACCATCCTACGTCACGATGTACCACAACGTCCAATAGGAAAATTCAACTGCAGTAGCCACCGTTCAACCTTAGGAGGGCAGCACTTTGGCGGTTTTACACCATATTTTATAGAATTAAAACACTTTATACTCAAATGTCAAAACATTTACTCGAATCAATGAACAGCATTAATAAAGCCCCATTATTACAGATCATTAACTAAAAAAAGTTGGTTTAGGGTTTAGTTACCCTTTAACCATGCATACATTTTTTTTTAAAGTGCTAACTGATAGTATTAATCGATCAGAGTTCTTACTTTCGGTTAACGGTTAAATGGTCAATAGCATCCATACACTGCTGTGGATGTTGTTTACTTCATTAATGTGTTTACTGTGATAATGGCAGTAGGATTCGGTATTCGGTTTCGGCCGAATCTGAACCAGTGAATTCGGTATTCGGCCAAACCCCAAATCTGAATTCGGTGCATCCCATATATATATATTATATACTAAAAAAGATTAACTAATTAATCCAATTTTTTCTGTAATTAATCATGATTCAAAACATTGGAGTTTTTTATATTTTGATATTGTAATAATTTCAGTTACTCTCCAAATTCGCCTTTGCTATGACGTCTCGTTTTGTCTTGCCTCATCAATTTGCCTTCAGATAGGCCTGCCTCAAGTGAACTTGATATTGGGAGATCACGAGACTCGCGTATTAACCTGTGTGGACATTCTGCCACTCCTGCACTGTTTCAACTGGACGACTGTGTTGTGGGGCCTGTATGATTTATATTTCATGTTTGTGCGAGTGAACTCGAAGGTCAAGTGTGAGTTGTGCCTTGTGCCTTGTTTTTTTTTTCATTTCCAACATTTTATATGAACCTCAAACAACATTTAAAAATAATGCCATAAAATTTTCTTTTTAAGTATTCTAGAAAGGGAACTGTATTTTAATATTAACACATTGAAATGAATCAATGTGAAAGCCAAACCTCAGTATGTTGAGTTGACAGTTTGGACTCTTCAGTCCAGCACAGAGCAGCTTTATTCCTGAATCCTGCAAGTGATTGTTACTCAGGTCCAACTCTCTCAGGGGGGAATTTGATGATTGTAGAGCTGAAGCCACGATTTCACAGTGCTGACCAGTGAGATTACAGGCTGTTAATCTGAAAAAAGGATAGTTCAGATTAAAAATGCATACAGGTGTATCCACAAGGTTGCAAGAATTCCTTGATAAACTTTATTAGGAAAAATGGTTGACCATTCACTCTCTGGTCTTTACCGCATGAAAGTCAAGCAAATAAAGATGATGACTCAATTAAAAGCCATATTTTATGAACATGTGTATGACGCTTCAAAAATTAAGTTTTTCTTTATCTTTCTTCATACAGAACTTTATTATGGAAATTCTTATGAGCCGAGTCTCTACATTTGTTTAAATACGTTTTACTAATACAAATTATTATTAGTCCTTCTGACTAAATAAACATGAACAACTACCTTAGAATTGGATTAAATTTACTGGTAAAAGCAAAAGGCAAAACATGTACTTCACATGTGCAAAACACATGTGAATCACTTACTTTGCACATGGGAATCACATGGTTTTTGAACATTTCCCATGTGAAACCTGTGATCACGTGGAAAACATGGGCATTTCAGGATTTTTTTCTGTAAGGATGATTATTTTTAACAAATCTATTTTAGTACAAATGAAAGTACAAATGCATTTCATAAAACTAATCATATTATTTTGGTTGAAAATTAAAACAACATTTAGCTGCAAAAGTTTGTTTATGCTTGTGAACACAAACCCAGAAAATACTCAACAAACCTCCATCAAAACTTCTTTCACATTATGTTCATATTGTAATATTATTAGATCTTCACACTCACATAGCTTTTCTGCAGTTCCTCACAGCAGGTACCAGTCTCCATCTCCCCTCTTTTGATTTGAACTTGTACTTCATAAAGTCTAACTCATCCATCACCTCCTCTGACATCAGGATCATGTTTGCCAAAGTTGAACATTGTGCAAGAGAAAGACTTTTTGTTTTTGTTTCAGAGTTTAAAAATGTCTGCATTTCTTTAACAACCGAATTATCCTTCATCTCAATCAAGCAGTGTGACAAATTCATCCATCTTTCAGGACTGACATTGTTTTTTTGACCTCGTTTGAGGTTTTGGATTATTTTCTTGATGCTCTCTGGGTTGTTCTCTGTGTGAATCAGCACATCCTGTAAGAGTCTCTGATTGGACTCCAGTGAGATGCCATGAAGGAATCGAAGGAAAAGATCCAGGTGTCCATTTTTACTGTTCAAGGCTTTATTCATTGCTCCCTTCAGAAACACATCCAGAGGAACATTCTCACACTGAGATCTGGACTTTCCTGTCAGGAACATTTTCAGAACTTCACTGTTCTTGTGTAAATAGCAGAAAAACACATACAGCGCCGCAAAAAACTCCTGAAAGCTCAGATGTACAAAGCTGTAAACCTTCCTGTGATAAATCAAAGATTCCTCCCTAAAGATCTCAGTGCAAATCCCTGAATACACTGAGGCGTCAGTGACGTCTATGCCGCTCTCTCTCAGGTCCTCCTCATAGAACATCACATTGCCCTTCATCAGCTGATTGAAAGCCAGCTCAGCAAGTTTCACAATCACGTCTCTGTTGGACTGCAGGAGTTTCTCTGGATCTCTCTCTTCATACTTCTGGTTCCTCATATTTATTTGAATCAGGAGGAAGTGTGTGTACATTTCAGTCAGAGTTTGAGGAATTTCTGCACTGAGATCTAGATTCAGGAGGTTTTGAAGCACAGTGGCTGAGATCCAGCAGAAGACGGGTATGTGGCACATGATGTGGAGGCTTCTTGCTCTTCTGATTTGCGAGATGATTCTGCTGGCTTGATGCTCATCACTGATTCTCTTCCTGAAATATTCCTCCTTCTGAGGGTCATTGAATCCCTGAATTTCTGTCACACGGTTGATGTAGTTAGAGGGGATCTGATTGGCTGCTGCTGGTCTGGTGGTGATCCAGAGGAGAGCAGAGGGAACCAGATCTCCTTTCATGAGGTTTGACATCAACACACCCACTGAAGAAGTCTCAGTCACATCAGAAACCTTCTCACAGTTTGAAAACATCAGTGTAATTCTGCTTTCATCCAGACCATCAAAGATGAACACAACTGTACATTCATCATACATCTTTGAGTCCAGATCTTGAAGTTCAGGATGAAAGTCCAGCAGAAGTCTGTGAAGACTGTACTGATGATCTTTAATCAAGTTCAGCTCTCTGAATGGAAGCACAAACAGGAAATCTACATCCTGATTGGCTTTTCCCTCTGCCCAGTCCAGAATGAACTTCTGCACAGAGACGGTTTTTCCAATTCCAGCGATGCCTTTAGTAAGAACAGTCTTGATTTTATCTTTCTTCTCTCTTCTCATCTCCTCATATCCTAGTTCAGGTGAAGGATCAAAGATGTCATTGCAGTTGATTGGAGTGTCTTGGAGTGTCTTGTAGCTTTTCTCCATCTGTAGCACCTCATGTTCTTCATTCACCCCTTCACTCTCTCCCTCTATGATGTACAGCTGTGTGTAAATCCTGTTCAGGAGCGTCTGATTCTCTTGTAGTTTGACTCCCTCAAATACATTCTCATATCTGCTCTTCATGCTGGTTTTGTGCTGGTCTTTGACTCTCTGCAGATCATCATGCACTGGTTGGTGAGAGTCGAGCTGCAGGGCTGCTTCTGTGTCATGAGGACTGATGTGTTTCTGACAAAAGGAGGATGTGCTGGTCTGACAGGACACATCTCTGATCTGGTCTGCTCTCACACCACTGAAAATATATTAAAACAAACAGAAAAGACCTTTATCAAAACAGAGAAAATATTTAATTATCTTTATTTAAAATCATACTACAAATCACAATGTGAAAAAAATATTTGTTTAATAGACCTCTTTTACATACAATAAATTTATTGTGGCCAGTTGATTTCCAGACAAAGTTCCTCAAGGTTCTGTTCCCCTCCAATATTGCACAATTTGTACATCTCCCTAATCAAACACAGCCGATTCAACTCATCAGCTCGTTAGTAGAAACTTCAGAACCTGAATTGGATGTGTCAGATAAGGGAGAGGGGTTGTTCCATGGTTTAGAAACACTGCTGTAGGTTAAAGGGTAACTTCAGTGGTTTAATATCGTCATTTTGTGTCATCAGAGGATTTTTTTGGCCAGAGGCAAAGACTACAGCCACTAGATGGAGCTGTTATCAACCCGCCCATAGGGGAGAGATCTCACGCACAGAATGTAAGACACAGACGGCCGCACGGACAATCATAATAACGGAGCGCGGTGCAGAGTAAAGTGAGTGTTTCAACTTTTCAATGAATTCCTGTGATAGTTTAGCTTCCATATGCGATCTGAAAACGTGCCAGACTGGCGCTTAACGTTACCTCAGCTCTGCTCAGCTCGAATGAAATCTGACACTGCTGCGTCTGTGCCGTGATTTTCGTTCGGCTCACTCAAACTTTATTGAAAAGACACGTTCAGTTTTTAATTGTAGTGTTTATTCTCTAACTGAACGAAATTATTGTATTACTATGAAGATCAAAACAACGGTGTACGGAGTGGGCTTGTAGGGCAGCGAAGCAAGTGCATTCTGGGAGTTGTTGTCTTTCATCCACATGAGACAAAAATCTATTTTCTGTCTTTTCTCAGGCTAGGAGGCACCAAATTAAAAAATAATTTCACATTTCTACTGCATAAATGACCCAGTTTAAATACAAAGCTTAATGCTAAATCACTGAAGTTACCCTTTAATGATGCACAGCAGGAATTTGGGGGGCAGATACAGATCTGTTATTTAAAGGAGTAGTGTCAATATAATACTGTCAACGTAGAAAAGCCAATTAAACCCAAAAAATCCAGTGTGTCGCTTAATGTCTGAGTAAATGGACATCCAAAATGATAGAGAGATGTATAAGAAAGCACTATTCAACAAAGTAATGAAGTTCTAAATGTAGTTTTGGGAGGAGCCTAATCATTCAATCCTGTTAATTATAATTGCAAGTTTATATAAGCAGCAGTCACTCACACACACCATTGACAGCTTTTCCAGCATTTTACCCAGCCCACTCAGTGAATCACCCAGGGCAGACACATGTCTCTACACGGCACTCAAAGCAATTCCTTTACAATGTTCAAAACGTTTCCCAAACAACTTTTGAGGGTGTCCAACAAGTCCCTTATGCAGGGGTTGCTGATCACCACTTCCAACACCGGCACATCAAAGCTGGTAGATCCTTAAAGGAACACTCCACTTTTTTAGAAAATAGGCTCATTTTACAAGTCCCCTAGAGTTAAATAGTTGAGTTTTACCGTTTTTTAATCCATTCAGCCGATCTTTGTATCTAGCATAGCTTAGCATACATCATTGATTCTGATCAGTCCATTAGCATCTAATTCAAAAAATGACTAAAGACTCTTTCAATATTTTTTCCAGCAATGGTACGGCCGCGAAGATATGCGACTATTACGCAGGAATGAGAAAGTAGTTCCTAGCCATATAGGTGTAGAAAATCGCAACTTTTCATTTTCAGTTGGTCTTAGCACACGATTTAACTGTAGAAGGGTCAAGTTTTAAATAGGAAAAATATTCAAAGTGTCTTTGGTCATTTTTTGAATGAGATGCTAATGGACTGATCAGAATCAATGATGTATGCTAAGCTATGCTAAAAGTGCTACCGCCAGATACAAAGATCGGCTGAATGGATTCAAAAACGGTAAAACTCAACTATTTAACTCTAGGGGACTTGTAAAATGAGCCTATTTTGAAAAAAGTGGAGTGTTTAACACCATGGTAAAATAAATACTTTTCATGATATGTAAATTAGTCTTTGCTACTTTGCTACTATTGAACATTATGCGATTCAGTGGTATACAGCATATAAATGTTAAAGCTACATGTGTAACTTTTTTAGTTTATTCTTAGCTAAAAACACTTAGTTCTTTCAAAAATATATGTGCTCATTAATGTATATTTACTTCTTTCAAGTAATAAAGTATTCTTGTAAGTTTATAATATGCCATTGAAAATACATACGGGTAATGGGTTCGAATGCCGGTCGCCATGTTGCCCCTCCATCTTGAAAGTACATTAGCCAAAGAGGGACATACCTGTAAATTCAAGCTTCGCCTTTGGCGTTTTAACACTCGATGGCACCGTGTCGAATGTGGACGAGGTCGAACTGGAAGCCATGTTAATCTTGGACTAAATCGGCCACCATAGGAGTTAAAACGAAATCGGAATTGAGAGGAACAGAAACTAATATTCACTGGATGGTCATATACCTTTTCACCGCTAGATGGGGGAAAATATCACACAGTGTAGCTTTAAGTACTTTTTTTTAACTTTTTTGCAGAGGTGGGACCAAGTCATTGTTTGGCAAGTCACAAGTAAGTTTCGAGTAGTGATAGACCGATATATCGGCCGGCCGATATATCAGGCCGATATTTGCGATTTTTACGTGTATCGGCATCGGCCGATACAAGGCTGTTGCGTTGGCCGATATTTTTTTCCCTGCATTATTTACAGAGAGGCGTCCACAGGCAGCTCTCACCGTCTTCAAACTGTCTTGCTCTCCCTCCCTCGTGCATATTAATCAAAATCAATTGAGAATTGACACAATGGTAAAAGGTCGAAAGAATGAAGTTTCACGTGGAGCATTGGGAGATTTTTTCCTGAATTACCGCTGGTGTTGCTCTACAAGAGATTAAGTTAAGTGCACCTACACTTTAAAAAATGCTGGGTTAAAAATAACCCAAGTAGGGTTGAAAATGGACTAACCCAGAAATTGGGTTGTTTTAACCCAGCGATTGGGTTGTTTTAACCCAGCAATTTGGTTGTTTTAAGCTAAACAACCCAATTGCTGTTTTAGTCCATATTCAACCCAACTTGGGTTATTTTTAACCCAGCATTTTTTAGAGTGTAACCATTAAATGACTAGGTTGTAAATAGTTTTAAAATTAAGTATAGTACAGTCAGCGTACACTTTATTATGCTGTTTGCTTGTTGGTACTGTGTGCAATAGTGTAATTATTTTATTTATGCTTAAATATTTATTTTCAGAATTTATTTTCCCCACTGAACTTTTTTTTTCTTGCTCTACATCACCTGTTTTTACTATTTGTTAAATATAGTTTTTTTTTTAGTTCAATAAATGTTCCTTTTTTAAATGTTACATTTTAAATTGTTATCATCATGATCATTGTGTCATTTTTATGATGTAAATTGAGGGAGCAAAAGCAGTATCGGCTCCAAATATCAGCTCAAGAAAATCGGCAGCCCGTATCGGTCATCGTCTAAGGCTGATGAAAAAAAATCGGTATCGGCATTGGCACTAAAAAATCCATATCGGTCGATCCCTAGTCTCGAGTCTTTACATTCAAGTCTTGAGTCAAGACAGGCAAGTCCAAGTCAAGTTGCAAGTCCTCAACTTTAAAGCTACACTGTGTGATATTTTCCCGCGATTTAGCTGTGAAAAGGTATATGACCATCCAGCGAATATTAGTTTATGTTCCTCTCAATTCCGATTTCGTTTTAACTCCTACGGTGGCCGATTTAGTCCAAGATTAACATGGCTTCCAGTTCCACCTCGTCCACATTCGACACGGTGCCATCGAGTGTTAAAACGCCAAAGGCGAAGCTTGAATTTACGGGTATGTCTTTACTTTTTAATGAGAGAGGAAATTTTTTTTCACATTTTAAACGGTTTGCTAGTACTTGTGTATTAAAATGCCTGAAGAAAAAAAACATGTGGTTGAAAACACTGATCAGGGACGTGCAGAGAGTTTCCAGGGGCAGGGGCTCAAATGTAAAAAATAGGCGTATATATCTATAACTTCCAATATAACCATTAATAATAGCCTTCTATATTCAGTGGTGTGCGGTGGAGTTTTAAAATGAAGAGCCAATGTCCACAATTTTTTTTTACATATCAAATGTAAATATGTCCCTACACTTCATTTTCCTCGTTAAATAGACACAAGTTGTTTACTTTTTAATTAGTCGGTCATTCAGGAACATGAAATCAAGAGGCGGGATTTATCTCGTGAACCAATCATATCCTATCATAACCGATCATATCCAATCATAGCACGACTTTGTCGGGTCTGTTAAAAGTCAATGGGCTTAGGCAACCTGCCTGCGGGTTAAATAAACCACAGATTTGAGCTTTAAACAACTACATTCTCACCTGAAAAAGTCGTAAAACTAAATTTTGTGACACAATAGTAGCATTTTTAAATTATGCAGGGTTTCTCATCACGTCACTTTACCACGTGACCGCAGTGAGCAGAATCCTGATTGGTTAACGCGGCGCGAATTGACGCCAAAGTTAAAATTTTTCAACTCGGGCGTCAGACGCAAATTTGCTTCAAACGCTTGAATGCACAAAAGCACCAGTCGTGTGTAACGCGCGTATCACGCAATAAGCTCAATTCGCGTCCAATTCGCGCGAATGACCGTTTTTGCGACCGTTTCTCGCGCCGCGAGACCTCCAGACGCGTGTCAACGCGCCTTTCCATTGACTTAACATTGAAATCACTCGTGCCAGACGCTCTATTCGCGTTTGGTGTGAACGCAGCATGAAGCTACTTGAAGACAGAAGTGATGTGACAAATGTGCACAATCACATCCAGGTGTGACATCTTGTGAAAGATGAGTGACTATGTTAACAAATAATAATTACATTGTTCATTTTCTTTTGCGAAGGAACAAATTGTAGGGCCAAGCAGCCCAGCTGGTTGCTTAGGCAGTGGGAGGAACTAATGCAGAAGCGGCAAACTTACGGCTCATATCTTATCCTCTCATCACAGATGCAGCATTTTGACTGTACCACTTCTTCTGCTGCACGAGATGAGAACACATTTTTATAATTCTTTGGGTCAAGATATATTTCCTCCTCCCTTACTGCAAAACGCTTGCTTGCGCTTAAACCCACAGTAAGGACGCTTTCCTGTCACATATCACACATGCACACTTCAATAAGCCGACAGAAAGCAGGTTAATGCATTTACATCCAGGGCGAAATCTGTGGATTGGATACTTTATCGGATACTTTAATTTTCAAGGCCCAGAAAGGTAGTAAAGACATCACTGAAATAGTCCATGTGACTACAGTGGTTCAACCTTAATGTTATGAACGGAAGACAATACTTTTTGTGCGCAAAAAACCTAAACAAAAATAATGACTTTATTCAACAGTATCTTCCCTTCAGCGTCATTCTGCTACGCTATTCAAGTTGTCTTTACATCATTACCTTTCTGGGCCTCGAAAGTTGGAATGACGTTGGTGTCTATGTGTGGTTCAGAAAAAATACCTTAATTTGTGTTCCAAAGATGAACAAAGTTGTTACGGGTTTGGCACGACATGGGGGTGAGTAACTAATGACAGAATTAAAATTTTTGGGTAAACTATCCCTTTAAAAGGCACAATAAATAATCTTTTCTGCTAGAGGTCACTTATTCAAAACAACGGTGTAGCTTGATGACTCCAAGCATGGAATCGTAGGAGTTGTTGTCCACAGCTGATGGAAAGCAATCCGACGGGACCTGTTGCTGTCTGCGTTTCCATCGCAGTCTAAAGTACCATGAAGATTAGTTGACGTAGGACTGCGCTGGATTTCTTCCTCTGCATATAAGCTTAATAAAGCCTGAACCTCGTCGCCGGTCCATTGGTCGTATTTTTAAACTCCATTGTTAATTTGAATAGCACACAACTCTTACTGCACGCACCGCAACAGACTTTTAAAAATGGTGCTTAAAATAAAATGCTGCGTGAACTCAACCAGCATGTTCAGCGCCCAAGTCCCACCCCTGAAAGTTCCTGAACTTCAAAAAAGTACTACCTCATGAGCAGGGCCATTTTGAGGGGGAAATATTTACCCGGAACTTTGTTTAAGTTCCTGCGGTCGAAACACATCGAGTACCACCCCAAAGTCCCTAGTTCCTGGGGAAAGTTCCCGCGGTGTAAACGCGGCTTATGTTGTAATGTTACTGTGCGTTCGTTCGATAGCTGTTATGAGAGACTTGTTTCGCAGTAATCTAGATCAATATTAGAATATATTAATAAAAACTGGATAACTTGTGTTGTTAAATGGCATGCAATTCATTTTAAATATATATTGTATGATGGAGAAAGCTCTCTCTGATTATGCTATGTTAGCCACTTACAAAATAGTATTGTCAGTGAGGTAAAAACATGTTACTTGTGGTAAATCAAGAAAACCAGCAATTCAAACAATAATACTAACCATGTAAAGATATAACAACGATCAGTTTTCTGTTGATAAATGTATCCAAACAGTTGCTTATAAAACACATCAAGGAACATGGGTACAGCAGGTGCAATGATATTATGTATCATTGCGCTGCTGCACTCATGGTACGGCAGCAAAGTTCTTTCATTATTACGCAGGAATGAGAGTATAGTTCCTAGCCATATCGGTCTAAAAAATCATAATTTTTAATTTTCCATTGGTCTTAGTACAGGATGTAACTACAGAAGAGTCAAGTTTTAAATAGGAAAAATATCGAAACTGTTTGGTCATTTTTGAGCGAGATGCTAACGGTCTAATCAGATTCAATGATCTATGCTAAGCTATGCTAAAAGTGCTACCGCCAGACCTGGAGATCGGCTGAATGGATTGAAAACGGTAAAACTCAACTGTTTAACTCTAGGGGAGTAGGAAAATGACTTTTCAAAAATAGTGGCATGTTCCTTTAAGACAAACAATGGCACTGACATATTTTAAGATATATCAGTGCAAGTTTCTTTCAGTTAAAACAGCTCAAACATGCATTTTAGCTGCTCTCAAATGTTAGTCTGGAGCTCTGTTAAGCCTTGTCTGTGAAGCATGGGGTAAATGATGTAAGAAGATTTAGTTTAACAAAACAAATTGTTTTGAATGAAGTAAATTAAACTGAGTTCCTAAATGAAATGAAGTACAGGTAATGAATTATTTAGGTGCACATGAATATACTCACACAGGGTCAACGGGCAAGGCTTCATTACGGAGATCAATGAGATGATGCATGGGGTTGTTCGTCTTCATAGACACACATCTGGATACTGGAGAGGCTGCTCTCTTTCTCTTATTGCTGATGATACTGAGAAAAACAGAGATATTTCAGAAGAAGACATGCAACATGCAGTTGTTCAACCCTTGTTAAAGAAACCTGGTCTGGACCGACTTGAGCGCTCTAATTATCGGCCTATTTCTAAGCTCCCTCTGCTTTCCAAAATTGTGGAGAAAGTTGTTTATCTGCAGCTGAGCACATTTTTGAATGAAAATGGTATAACTGAAATTTTCCAGTCTGGGTTTAAGTCAGCCCACAGCACTGAGACAGCTCTGCTGAGGGTTTGCTGCCTGTCGCGATAGTCAATAAATCAATTAATCGCACAATAAAAAAAAAAAATTAGCTTGATAATTTTTCCGGCCACGATAATTTCCAGCCTCCATTTTTATATCCATTTTTGCCGAGTGTTACATTATGATCACACTCTTATAGCCTACATGTAAATGCTTCTAAGCGCGACAAGACACAAGAGAACGCGCTGTATGTCAACGTCCTGTCTATGTGGCTGCGTCTCATGTCAGCTAATGGAGGGACACTCTGACACACACACACAGACGCACAGAAAGACTCGCGTCAGTCTCCTGCTCACATCGAGTTCTCTTTTGCTCATGAACAAACAATTACAACAACACAGAGAATTTGGAGTATTCTCATATTAGGAGTCTTAAATTAGTTAAATAATGTCTTAAAAGTGTTGTGAGGAAATGAGATGCATGGGACAGCGCGTCAGATCCGCGTCATGTTCGTCAGCGGCTGTTCTTAAAGTGACAGGAGCACTGATGATGTCTGTCATTAATGTCCATCAAAGAACAACGGGAACAGAAAAAATTGTAGCTTTAATTCGCATGATTAATCTATATTTAAGTTTTTATTTATGCAGTTAAGAAAGGTGTTTGATAACTATTACATTTCTGTATATGTCTAACAGGGAAGGCACAGGTAAAAATAACATGTATTATAATGGGGTTATGTAAAGATTGTTTTAAGTTAACTTAAATTAAAAGTTGTTGTTTTTTTAAGCCTAATAAATGTTGAAATTGCTTTCAGTTATACTGTAATGTAACGTCATTAATGTTTCATAGAGACATCAGTGATACTGGCCTTCATTCATAAAAACATGACAATACAACAAATATGCTGTCAATAAATTGTTTCTACATTAATTTGGCGAGTAACTGAAATTATTACAATACCAAAACATTAAAAAAATATTAATCGTGATTAATTACAAAAAAATTTTTATTAAAAAAATGAAAAATGAAAAAATGTATCGATTCCCAGCACTACCTAAAACACAATCATACGTCGCAGTTTTCCCAGCTGTTTATTCAAGTGCATTTTTTTGTTAACAGACTGAGAGTCCATTGCTTTTTTTGTTTTGGTAGTTTTGTTCATTTATTGTGGATATTTAAAATGCTTTCCGTTTTGAGTGTTAAATAGTCTTTCGAAATAAAAGTTTATTGATCTTTGAAAAGGTGTACCTGCATTATTATGCCATTATCATTATTTTAGATGAAAATGGTCTCAGAACGACAATATTATCGTTTATCGCAATAATTTCTTGGCCAATTTATCGTCCAGCAAAATTTGTTATCGTGACAGGCCTATTCAGACTCTGGTGATACTGTTGCTCTGCTGCTACTGGACCTTACGGCTGCGTTCGATACAGTCGACCACCATATTTTATTGTCTCGACTGGAGAACTGTGTGGGCATTAAGGGGTTGGCCTTGGCCTGGATTATGTCCTATTTGGAAGGCAGAAGTTTTTCAGTTCAGGTCAGTGATGCCATGTCCTCTTCGGCTCCTCTGTCGTGCAGAGTTCCTCAAGGGTCTGTCCTTGGGCCGCTGCTCTTTTCAATGTACCTGCTGCCTCTTGGGTCAATCCTCAGAAGTCACAATGTTTTGTTCCATTTTTATGCTGACGACTGCCAAATATATGTGCCGCTAAGTTAGTCAAAAACCCTTTTAGAGTGTCTGAATGAAGTGAGAGTATGGATGGCTATGAATGTTTTGTATTTAAATGAGAGCAAAACTGAGTTTGTGTTATTTGCTCCTAGTGACTCAGCTGCTGCGGTTCCTGTGACCTGGGTTGTCTAACTCGAGCCATTAGCCCTGTGGTTACAAACCTGGGAGTCAAGTTGTCGTTGAGTCGTTTAAAACTTGATGCACAGATTAGTGCAGTGGTGAAGACCAGCTTCCTCCAGCTGAGGCAACTAGCCAAAGTAAAACCGTTTTTATCTCGACATGATTTTGAAATTTTAATCCATGCTTTTATCACCACTCGTTTAGATTATTGCAATGCACTTTACACTGGTCTTAGCAAATCACTTATGGCACGATTACAACTAGTCCAAAATGCAGCTGCTCGTCTTTTAACTGGAACTCGAAAATTTGACCATATCTCACCCATCCTCCAATCCCTGTGCACTTTCGCACTGATTTAAAAATTATTTTATTTGTATTTAAATGTCTGCATGGCCTGGTCCCCCAGGACCTGTCTGATCTGCTCGTGCCCTACACCTAGGGGTGGGCGATATCTCAATATTTAAAATATATAGAGATATTTTTTAAACACAATATGGATTTTGACATATCGTATATATCGATATATTGTTTGTGTTTAATTCTTGCTTGTTTGCCTTCTCTGTGCTGTGCCCACCCTCGCTCGCTCCCCGCCTCCTTGCTTTTGTTCCCCCTCCCCTCGCGTGTTACATCACCGAGTCCGTGGCATTTCATATAGCGGTGGACATGGCACCCATTTCCGTCGTTGAACAACGTGGCTTTATACATATTATTTCTTTTATTTTACAGTTAAATTATTATTTATGTAATCAGGGATTTTGTTTTATCTTAAATGTTGCAGAAGCACTTTGTTATACGCACTGCCTACCTTGAGTTGAGTTGTTTTATTTTTGAATGAAAAGAAGGCAATATATTATTTCTTCCTTTATTTTACAGTTAAATTATTATTTTTGTATACAGGATTTTTTTTTTTTTTTTTAAATGTCGCAAAAGTACTTTGTTCCTACATGAACTGCCTACCTCTTTGCACTTCAATAAAAAAAAGACTTTGTGGTATTTGGCATATTTGTTTTTGCAGTAGTTTTTGGGGGGTTATTTTTCCTGTAAAGATATCGAGATATATATTGTATATAGCAATATATATCGAGATATATTTTTTGCTCCATATCGCCCAGTCCTACCTATATCCCCTTTCGTTGGATTCATTGGATTGGTTTAGGAAAACATTAATGTCACAGCTGCAGTCTGTGGCAATGTTAATCAAACAACAAAATACAAAGAGAAAATGTGTGTGTGTGTGTGTGTCTCTGTGTCATGTGCAAGTAAACTGGTCACTAAGATTAAAAAAAGCTGCTTTTCTGGAATTTTTATTTTTATTTTTGTGTTATAAGTATAATTGATTCTGAAACAATATTCTCACCAGTGTTCTATCAGCTATGACATTTAAATCTTTGCTATGACATATTTACATTTGCATATTTGTGATATTTACCCCGAGGACATTTTTTCCCTAATTTTATAAAATGAGAACATTTTAAATTCTTGCATTTGATCAATAAATTCAATTAGAATAATAAGACATTTATAGGGCTTTTGCCAATCAAATGAAATAATTTACACTGAAAGATTAAAACTGCATTGGATAATGTTATGATTGTTTTAAAGCTACACTGTGTGATATTTTCCCCCATCTAGCGGTGAAAATGTATATGACCATCCAGTGAATATTAGTTTCTGTTCCTCTCAATTCCGATTTCGTTTTAACTCCTATGGTGGCCGATTTAGTCCAAGATTAACATGGCTTCCAGTTCGACCTCGTCCACATTCGACATGGTGCCATCGAGTGTTAAAACGCCAAAGGCGAAGCTTTAATTTATGGGTATGTCCCTCTTTGGCTAATGTACTTTCAAGATGGAGGGGCAACATGGCGACCCGCAATCGAACCCATTACCCGTATGTATTTTAAATGGCATATTATAAACTTACAAGAATACTTTATTACTTGAAAGAAGTAAATATACATTAATGAGCACATATATTTTTGAAAGAACTAAGTGTTTTTAGCTAAGAATAAACTAAAAAAGTTACACAGTGTAGCTTTAAATATATTTGAATATACAAACAAGAAATGTTGGAAAGAATAATACTTTAAAACATGAAACTAAACCGCCAGTAGGTGGCGCAGTGACCGTCTTAATCAGTGGTTTTCAAACCCTGGGTCGTGACCCTCGGGTGGGTCAAGAGACTTAAAAAATGGCTCGCCAGGATGATTTAAGGAAAATGGAGTTACATAAAAAAAAAATTATAAATAGTTTTCATAAAATCAGTCTGTAGGCCTATATATAATTTTTGAGAGTCGCGGCGCTCCTCAAACAAGTTCACGGAAAGGAAACCCAGATGACAGAAAGCGCATCTTGATTTCTTTATTTTACAATAGCACAATGCAAGTAAACTCTTTGCAATTTTGAACGATGTCCTACTAACCAAAATGACAGAGTATTTTATGTTTTCTCTGCTCGTTCGTGCAGGCGCCTCACGCGCACACAACATATTCCAGCATTGCAAAATTGAAATCGCAGCAGGGACGTGCACAGGGGGGGTTGCTCAGGTTGCCCGGGCAACTGCCCATATGCCCTTCTCGACTCACGTTGCCCTTCCGAGGTGGAAAAAAATAAATAAAAAAATCGTACAATGTTGAATTCAGAATTTCACGTAGGCCTAGATAAAAAATGTAAAAAAAATTTGCAAAGCCTCATTCACTTCCATATTCAGGCACCCGTCCGAAAGTGAAAGTTAGTAGGGGGGAAGGGCAAACTCGACCGGCACCTGAGCTGAGCCTGCATGAGCGGCACTAGAAGGAGATTGTCGCGGTTGTCGGGTGAGACGACTTAACGTTGTCGGAAAGGTATAACAAACCTACGATCATCATCAAGTTTTATGAAATGAATTAAAATCTTCATAAATCCAGGATGAGTTAGCCACGTTTAGCCTAAATTATCAGACAGATAGCTTGCAGACAAGCAGCAGCTACTATTTTTTTTGGTAGGCATTAGGCAAACTAAGCTACATGTCTGCTGATAGTTCGTTTCTCACATTTCGCTTTAGCAAGAAGAATGAATGATGGAAGTAATGCATCACATTAATTATTTTATTCAAAATGGTTAAATGCCTAAATCCTATCACTATTTTAGGTATTGTTTGAAGTAGAGCCCTGCATTTCTGTCCGACGGGCCCCGACATTTTTACGCCCCTAAATTAACTTAATAAAGAAACAAAATGAAATATAACTACTTTGACATTAAAAACAAAACTGAACTATTTTAATGGCTGCAACTAATGTGTAATAGGGAGGATATAAAAAAAAAAACACGGGCTCCATGCAGGGCTCTAGTTTGAAGCCAAGATGCACACTGAAAAGAGGCGGATTCAGGGGTTGGTAGGGGAGTGCCCTTTTTTTAGGTCAGAGCAACTGCCCCTCAAAATTCCTGTGCAGGTCCCTGCATCGCAGTCAGTTCATTATCAACATAAAATAGTCAACCTAACATATAAAGTTACACAGCTCAGCTCAGTTTAAATAGTCAGTAGTAGCCTAAAATTCATGACATTCAATGTGAGCACCGCCGCTGTGGTGTTTCCAAGCACACTTTGTGCATGTGAAGAGGATGTTTTCCATCAATATTTGGACACGAGTGAAGTACAAAGCCTATAATAAATAATGGTTTAGCATCCAAGTACATTGCGAATATGGAAACATTTGAATGAGAGAGTTAGGCTATGCTGGTTACTTTAAGCTTCTCATTAAAGGGATAGTTCACCAAAAATGTTTTATTCTGTCATCATTTACTCACCCTCAAGTTGTTCCAAACCTGAATGAGTTTCTTTGTTCTGCTGAACACAAAAGAAGATATTTTGAAGAATGTTTGTAACCAAGCAGATAGAGCAACCCTTGACTACCATAGTAGGGAAAAAAATACTATGGTAGTCAATGGTTGCTCTATCTGCTTGGTTACAAACATTCTTCAAAATATCTTCTTTTGTGTTCAGCAGAACAAAGAAACTCATTCAGGTTTGGAACAACTTGAGGGTGAGTAAATGATGACATAATTTTAATTTTGGGGGGAACTATCCCTTTAAATTATTTTGTTTTGGCTTTATTTATAGCCTACTTATATTTTTTAATTCTTGATCTGTTCTGAATACCGTTACATTTAAAGGATTTTGTGAGGCGTTGTGTCCAGGATAGCTCACTTTACTGGAGTTATTGCAAACAAGGAGGCAATGAATATTTCACAGCTTACACTTTATTCCCCGTGAAACTTGCGTAACAGTCTGTCACAAATGCTATACCGTCCACAGCGTTACTTAATAAACAAAACAAGAAAACAGAAAATAAACAGCATACATGGGAGTGCTCGAGGCGCAGTGCAGTCTGAGTTTCATTTGTTCCCGTCAGTAACATTATAGTGTGTTATTATCCACAATCAATCTAAATGTAAAAACATCAGAATCATTCTCTTTTGGTGATTCCCTAGTAATTTTTTGGTGTTGACGTTTTAATCAGGCTACTTGTCCGGTCGGGCAAGTAAAATTCTCTTTCACTTGCCCATTCAAAAAGTCTTTCTCTTTTCAGCGCAACACATTTTGAGCTAGTAAGCTCCCTGTCACGTGACAGTGGAGCGCAGTTAAAGGGAGTGATTGACGGCTAATACTAACCAACCTAAAGTCAGCTTTAAAGTTAATAGCGTCCAGATTCAGTTTAACTGGTTATGTGCTAGAACGGTGGACCGTCACTGTATCAGTTCACAGTGGGCACATACTGTGCAGTAATTAGCAAACGTTTTGTAGAGAAATTAAAACAGGTCGCACCTCAACAACTATTTGCACTCGCACAAATGCTCCCAAAATATATTTTGAAGTCCCACGAGTGTTTTCTGTTGGACAGATTCAATCCCTTTGGCGTTGACTCAGATTCTTCCTTTTTTTCTTAGCGATACTAATACCAGCTTTTCCTAAATAAATTTGAGCAAGTACATAAGTACACAGCCAGTGTTCAAAACTATCTGTTTACCTTAGCTCGATTTACAACGTTATGCTTGTAATACTGTTTTTAATTACAGTGGTACTGGTGGATTTCCGCGGGAAATTCAAGCATATCTTTGCGTCATTACGTCACATCTGAACATATAAATAAGGTGTCTCGGCTAGTAGGCTATATTGCGTGTGAGGATGTTGGAGGTGGGGATTTATAGCCTTTTCTCACAGCACTTGATATAATTTGATGGCGGATCCAGAAAGGTTCAAACGACAATCATCAGTGACAACTGGAGATTCATTCGTTGTAAAATGCAAAAGACTTTTAAAAGAAAAAAAAGAGACTGCAACCGGGTCCATACGAAAACAAGGATAAAAACGGCTTTTGAAAGGTGGCGTGAACTCCGTGTTTTGAAGGGGTTTAAAGCGGACGCAGAGACAGCTTTTTTTCTGCTGGACAGATAAGACATTTCAATTATGTAACAATAGCACACTTGTTCGCTTACTTCATACAGTTACAAAGTTTTTTTTTTGTTGTGCTTTCTCGTTTTGATTTGTGCATTATGGTAAAGTAAGGGTAAAGCCGACCGAGTAAGGGTGTGAACCTACACTGATCTCACGGTTCGGTTCCGTTCCGTTCGATTACGATTATCATGCCATCGATTCGGTTCGGTTCGGTTCAATATCACGACGCATCACAATGCATCGAACGTGCACTGCATCCTCAGGTATACAATTTTGTCAGTCAGTCAGCCTGCTCAAAGAAAAAACGCTTCTTGAATGTATCAAACATCAAACAAAACTCAAGTCTGGGCACAGAAGACAACAGGAGAGTTTAGGTACACAAAATACTAAAAGCCACTTCAGGAGGTGGTCTGGGCCGCATTACAGTCAAAACTAAAGTCTAAATGCATCTGGTTGTTCAAACATTTTACTCCTCCCAACAATGCTAAAAAATAAATATAGATAAAGCGTTATGGGCTATATGACATGTTATAGCCAGATATGACAGTGCTACTGAAGCACACATCGCCACAGACAGCAGCTGTGTACACTCTAAAAAAAAAAAGGTTCCATATGGCACCAAAAATGGTTCTTTGCTCGTAATCATAGGGGAACCTTTTTAAGTGCTATATAGCACTAATTTTGGTGCTTCAGTGGTTTTCAGCGGTTCTTCACCGGTTCTTTGAATAAGGTGCTATATAGCACCGCTTCCATATACAGAACATGTTAAGATATGGTGCTATATAGCACCAAAAGTGGTTCCTCTATTACCCCTTTTCCACCAAGGCAGTGCTGGTGCTAGTTCGGAGCCAGAGCCTAGTTTCAAATCAGTTCTTTGTGTTTCCACACCCAAAGCACCAGCTCCGAGCCAGGAAAAGTGGTTCTTAAGTAGCACCAAAACATTGCTGGGCTAGAAGTAAGAACTGATTACGTCAGGCGTTGGGGGCGGGGTTACCGTGACCAACAAGACCAGCTTAATTTTTAAGTCTACACTTGTGACCACCATTTTTGAAATAGCAGCTAATGGAGCTAACACCTGCTGCTCGTTTGTAATCTCTATACAATTTATGGCGAGCTGCACGAATGTGTTGGATTCGCTGTGTCTTGATGCCGATGTAGGATCGTAAAGCCATGTGCATCAATAATAACGCAACGGTTGCATTGTTGATGGAAGGCTTGTTCGAGATGCAGCGGTGCTCTGCAGACCGATCGCCATATGACAACGAGTTCAACGAGGGCATACGACTCCTTGTGCTTTTGATTCACTCATGCTGTGTTTTGATATCATACACGGATCGGTTTGCGCAGCGTCGATGCATCTCGAACAAGCCTGGTGTGTTTGTGTTTACGGCTGCCTCGCTAGCGTTGCTGAGAAAGATGAGACGTATACAGTGACGTAAGACCTGGCTCTAGGGATGCACCGAAATGAAAATTCTTGGCCGAAACCGAAAACCGAAAAAGAGGAAACCAAGGCCGAAAGCCGAAAGCCGAAACACCGAAAGAAATTATGCCAAATATTAGTACCATTGCATTTATGGCTATGACTGTGTACTAACTTTACTAAAATCAAGGCATTGCAATTGCATACATTAATATTAAAGTTTCAAAGAATAAATCAATTACAAGTTATGCCAATATTTATTTAGCACATTGCAACAATGCACAGTATAAAATAAAATTCAAACTAAAATGTTTAACTTGACCCCACTCATTTGTACATTAAATAATAATGTACAGGCCTACAGAAAGGTTTTTAAATTAAATGTTCTCTCATAAAAACAAAGTGCATTTAGGTCTAGTGCATTTAAAATTGTTCTCTGTAGGACTACTACAAGAAAGTGCATTCAGAACAAGTGCAACTGCTTAAAGATACATTTATTTTCTCTGTAGGACTACTACAAGAAAGTGCATTCAGAACAAGTGCAACTGCTTAAAGATACATTTATTTTCTCTGTAGGCCTTTAACATAATAGTGTATCAAAGCAAAAACTGCCATAGCCCATATGTTAACTGTAGAATAGGGGTGTAGCGGTACACAAAACTGACGGTTCGGTACAGCAGTTCTACAAAATGGCTTTTTATTTATTTTTATTGGTTAACTGAAAAAAAAAAGTCTGTCCTAAATTAATTAAATTATAACTAAAAGTTTATTGAATATATTGCTCTAAACTATATAGGGAGCCCTTACTTGCACATTCATATTAAAGGTTAAAAACAGAGCCCAAACTATTAGCCTAAATTCAGTTGCTATGTATTTTTAGGTCTAATAATCAACACTCAAATAACATCGTACACAAACATGTACACTTCACATAAGGCAGTTTTTGCAATAACTTCTAAATCTAATTATAAAATAGTTTTTTATCCAATTCGTTGTTGAAATATAATCATTTATACACAGTGTCTGTCATTTTATTTAAACATACATGAAATAATCAATATATCATTAACAGGTTAAGTAGAATATAATGAATATAACGGCTAATATAGGTCATATATTTAGTGAAAGAGTTGATTTTTCTAGTGAACTAACAGCTGTGGACACTGAGGTGCCTGAGGTAAATGTGATGCTACATGACTGTTTAGTTTACAGCAGTTATATTGAGGTCTTTCTGCCGTTGAAACACTGATTGAGCGATTACACCACATATATACACATGACAGTA
Organism: Gobio gobio; assembly: GCF_949357685.1. NCBI lineage: Eukaryota > Metazoa > Chordata > Actinopteri > Cypriniformes > Gobionidae > Gobio > Gobio gobio. The sequence goes on along the minus strand of NC_137097.1, from coordinate 32,859,980 downwards.
AGTTGTAATGTATCCTCAACACACCTTAGATGTTCATTCATGTTTATTCTTTAGGAAGAGATGATCGATCGCGCTCACAGATGATCGCGTTCACGCGCGCGCGCTACTGCCAGAAGTGTGTTCCGCGCTTAAAACATGCCCACTGTTAAAGATTGCGTTCGGTTTCACAGTGAAGTCTGGTCCTCTTCTCATCGAGAACTTCTCGCTGTCAGTGCTTGTGCATGGAGCAGACGTGGGTGTTTCTCAGATATACTGAAATACGTCCACACCGCAGACATGTTGCTTCAGACAAGCACGTGCAGGTCGCGGTTTCTGTTTGCGTCATCACAACATTTCGGCCATGTTGTTTCGGTGATAAAAGTATTTCGGCCGAAAACCGAAAATGCACTTTTGGGGCATTTTCGGCCGAAAATTTTCGGTGGCCGAATATTCGGTGCATCCCTACCTGGCTCTGTTGTGGCCCTCATCATGTGGAAAAGCAAACGGTTCTTAGAAGGCTCCTCAGTCGAATCAACTATGAACTGGGACTAGCACTGGCTCTGAACTAGCACCCGGTTCATTCTGGTGGAAAAGGGATTTTAGATTACGACGAAGAACCATTTTTGGTGCCATATAGAACCTTTTTTTTTAGAGTGCATCTCTTCATCAAGCTAATGAATTACAAGCTAATGAGTTGCACAAACTACCGCAAATAAAACCGAAAGCAAGTCACAGGTGCTCAACATACAATCATATTCATTAAAAGTAAAGAGACCGAATTACATCTTACCAGTGCTGTTGCCACACTCGCTCCTGTTGCGGTCTTGGGACAAAAAAGCTCCACAAGTAGTAACCTAGAATACTGTCTAACACTTGATGGCTGTTCTGTCAAGTCCTCGTCGTCAGTGATGAACCTGGGTGTGCTCTTTGATACCAATCTTTGTTTGAAAGCCACGTTTCTAGCTTCTGTAAAATTGCATTCTACCATCTTAAAAATATATCTAAATTACGGCATATGCTCTCAATGCAAAATGCTGAACAGTTAGTTCATGCGTTCATGACCTCAAGGTTAGATTATTGTAATGCTCTACTGGGTGGTTGCCCTGATCGCTTAATAAACAAACTCCAGCTGGTCCAAAACGCAGCAGCTCGAGTTCTTACTAGAACCAGGAAGTATGACCATATTAGCCCAGTTCTGTCAACACTGCACTGGCTGCCTATTAAACATCGCATACATTTTAAAATCTTGCTTGTTACTTACAAAGCACTAAATGGTTTAGCTCCCCAGTACTTGAGCGAGCTCTTAACATATTATACTCCATCACGTCTACTGCGGTCTCAAAATTCTGGCCAGTTGATAATACAGAGAATATCCAAATCAACTGCAGGCGGTCGATCCTTTTCCTATTTAGCACCTAAACTCTGGAACAGTCTTCCTAACATTGTTTGGGAAGCAGACACACTCTGTCAGTTTAAATCTAGACTAAAAACACATCTCTTTACTGTGGCATACACATAAAACACTTTTTCTATTAAATGATTGTTAGGCTGCATTAACTAGGTCAGCCGGAACCGGGAACACTTCCCATAACACCTGATGTAACCGTTACATCATCAGAGGAATGGCATCTACTCTAATGTTAGTCTCTTTGTTTTATCCCGAGGTCTACTGCAGTCAGCCGGATCTGGGACGTATCCAGATCAGATGGTGGACCTGCGCCCAGACATGACCAACCCAGGACCCTGAAGTGTCTGCAGAGACCGTGTCAATTAGACTCCCCCTGCAACTGCCTCATCGACACGACATCCTCAACAAATCGGTCTCCGGCGTGATGACTCCGATCCTTCTAATATTCCTATTTAATAATTGTTAAATCGATATGTCATCCTCAATAAACCCGTCTCCGGCCATGCGGCTCTGATCCTTCGAATATTTCGATCTAATATGACCCCTGACCTGTAAAGTTGCCAGAATAATAATAATAATACACTGTTTGTTAATTGGCCAGAGGAGAACTGGCACCCCGACTGAGCCTGGTTTCTCCCAAGGTTTATTTTTCTCCATTATGCCCTGATGGGGTTTTGGTTTCCTTGCCACTGTCGCCTTTGCCTTGGCTTTTGCTCAGTTGGGGACACAAAATGTTCAACTAAATATCCAAATAAATCTAATTAGTAAACTAAATGAACCATATAAACTAAATTACTGATCTAAAGCCCACATTGTCACTGTATGATAATTGAAATGAGCTGATGACATCACCGTTTTCTCCGGAGCGGCTGTACGGCCGAATAAAATTCTGTTGTATTATTTTCCTGTTTAACACTGTGAAGCAGCTTTGAAACAATCTACATTGTAAAAAGCGCTATATAAATATAATTGACTTGACTTTGATTTTGAAATTAGCTGATGATTAATAAAATGCAGCTCATATCTGTTGTTTTTGGTGACGTTACCTCCATTAAATCAGCATATAGTGTGAGAATTGGAGATCGGATTTATAGCCCTATCCGTTTTGCGAAGATACATTTGTGACCAAATGTAAATTAAATCGTTTTGATAAATCAGATAGATATCTGATCTGTAAAAACGCATGAAGTGACCAGGTGTAAACAGGCCCTTAAAGAACTCTAACGTTGATATAATTTGATCCACTTTTGGCTGAGCTGGGTGCACCTTGGCACTGAAAGGCGTTAACAGCTCATGATGAAAACGGCTGACGTGGTTTCTCAAGTTAGTGGTATTACCCCATGCACATTTTATTTGTGCGTGACATGATTTACACACAGCGCGTGTCTTCTCCAGGTCGTGCTTACCATGTTGTTCATAAAAGCCGAAATGTGCCCAGATGTCTGCTTTTAAAGTAGTTGGAGCATTTTAATTACTCGCACTTGCGTCTCGCCTCCCTCTGCCATTGTTTGCTACCGCGACAACGCACGTATGTGACAAATGACGTCGGAAAAGAATCAGTACATTTAGGGTGACCATACGTCCTGTTTTTCCAGGACATGTCCTGTTTTCAAGTCCTGTCCTATCCTGTCCTGGCCCCAATATAAAAATGTTCTATCCATACAGAGGGGGCATACTTTAAATAAATTGAAATTAATAAGGAATCTTTGAGTAAACTTCGAGTATCATTTGAGTATCTCATTGCCGGGCAGAGTGTCCTGGTTTTCGGTAATCAAAATATGGTCACCCCAGTACATTACCGGGTTTTTCCTGTTTTTGTGGGACTAATGGTCACTGTTTTATTTGTTAAACACAATCCAGAATCCACTAAGTACACACTACTTCATTATAGAGAAAACAATAAATGAAAAAAAAATATGTAATCATAAGGTATGACAAAAATATATATTAAACTAGGTGAGTGGATAGTTAAAAAAAATTGCAATTACAAAGTAATTTGAAAAAAATCTTTGGGCTAATTTGATAAAATCTAAACACGTAAATAAAAATGTACAAATTACTTTGTGTTCTTATAAAATATGTTTATGAAAAACCATTTATATTATTAGATTTATATATGAATGTAGATAATTATATGGGCCTACACAAATAAAATAAAATTACAAGATGTTTAATGTAAACGTAATGTGCAACTTTGTAATGGGGCAACAAAGATATGATAGATACGAGAGAACAAGATAGGCTTTTAATAATCTTTCAGTGCACAAAACTATGAAAATATATGAAACGCTTCAAAACAGTGCGGCACAAAGCGATTATGTGCATCCCGCGTGCAGAATGATGCGCTTAAAGCAACATGGAGTTTTGCTTTCGCGCATTGAAAAGTTCACGGCATAAAGAGAAGAGATGTGAGCGCACAAATTCTAGCCTATAATGTATATCTGTCCAACAGTTCACAGATAATTTGTGTCTTCACAGTTTTTAATTCCAGTTATTGTGCGTGTGATGCTAATTAATATTCCTTGTGTTGTCACCCGGTAGCGAGTACAACATCGTTCAGAAACCGCTAGATAAACTCCAGCAAGATAAAGTAATTTTATGCAAACAGCCCTTTATCTACAGATCAAGTATTATAATGGAAATATATCATCTTGGAGTGATCTTTACCGTGCTGCTGCTGACTGTCGTAACCGACCGCGACGCGCAGTTTGAATGCTGAACGGAGAATGATTGACAACTGCAGCGGAGGGAAGACGAGTTCCCTTTCGAGAGAATCACTCGTATTGCATAGCATACGCTAGGGGGACTCCTAGTTCCTCGAGAATTGAAGCAGAATTTTATCCTTAAAATTTGTTCATGTAAAACACAGTGCAGCTGCACAGTAGACCATATAAGCGCGCTGATTACTTCACAGCTTCTTTTGCAATTTGTATTTATTTTCTTTTGCAATACTTTATTCTTTTGCAAATCTATGTGGCATTATTTTGATTCCATATGTCTGAGTTTTGTCGACAGACGGAGGCGGCACGCAATTTGACGGAGGTGGCCTCCTCGTAATTCTCTATTCAGGAAAAACCCTGCATTATAATCGGTTATGGTCTATTACTGAACCGATACCGAATAGTCCTTGTCTGCATCGCTATGCATCGAATAAACTATTATTTTCGACACCCCTAGTGCCGAAGTTGATAATTCCGCGAATAGCTGCAATTGCAGATTTCGAACGGAGATGGCGACAAAGAGGAAAAACTACGGACTGCAGCTTTAAATAATTTAAAATAAAGATCGTATGAAACATATCATTACACCAGTAAGTGGCGACAAGAGACTTTAAAAAATATATATTTGTTACTGATAATTCATTCAGTAATGAAACAAGTGAAGTCTTTATTATGAGTCACTGAATAGGCCTATTCATTCTAATCGATTTAAAAAAACAAACAAAAACAAATTAGATATTTTAAATAGACTGCAGCAATTTTGTCCTCTAGTAAAGTACATGTTTTTTTCTCAGTTGTCTATCCATAATCATGGGAGATCTGTGATCTCTATTTGAAACAAAAAATAAATATATGATTCTCAATTTATACTGAATTGTGCAGCTCTAGCAGATAGTGATTGGTACTCACACAGAGTTAGATGGTCCAGCACTGAGATAAGGAGGCAGATGAATGGAGTTGTTACTCTTCATGGACACACAGCTGAATCCTGGAGATGGTCCATCATTGAGATAAGGAGGCAGATGCATGGAGTTGTTACTCTTCATGGACACACAGCTGAATCCTGAAGATGGTCCAGCACTGAGATCAGGGGGCCGGTCCATGGAGTTGTTACTCTTCATGGACACACAGCTGAATCCTGAAGATGGTCCAGCACTGAGATCAGGGGGCCGGTCCATGGAGTTGTTACTCTTCATGGACACACAGCTGAATCCTGAAGATGGTCCAGCACTGAGATCAGGGGGCCGGTCCATGGAGTTGTTACTCTTCATGGACACACAGCTGAATCCTGAAGATGGTCCAGCACTGAGATCAGGGGGCCGGTCCATGGAGTTGTTACTCTTCATGGACACACAGCTGAATCCTGAAGATGGTCCAGCACTGAGATCAGGGGGCCGGTCCATGGAGTTGTTACTCTTCATGGACACACAGCTGAATCCTGAAGATGGTCCATCATTGAGATAAGGAGGCAGATACATAGAGTTGTTACTCTTCATGGACACACAGCTGAATCCTGGAGATGGTGCTCTCTGAGTGTCAACAGAAGCCTCCTCCTCTCTCTCCTCACACACACTCATTTTACAAGTCCGGTTCTCCTCCTCCTCTCTCTCCTCACACACACTCATTTTACAAGTCCGGTTCTCCTCCTCCTCTCTCTCCTCACACACACTCATTTTACAGGAAGGTTTCTGCTTCTCTTCTTCCTAGATAACAGCTGTATATGCCTGTATGTGGCAAGAAAAAACAAGAATAAAACACTGAATTTTGACAGTTAAATTAAAGGAACATGCCGACTTTTTGTGTCTGGTATTCCCTATGTTACGGGGACCAAATGTCCTCATAAGGATAGTAATAATGGCAGTATATTTTCGACTTTTTTTTTTTTTTGGTCAGCTAAAAACATCATAAGTAAAGTGTTTACAGATAACATTGAACCAGAAAACATTGAACTGTTTTTCACTGGAAGAATGTATGTTCATAACTTGGAGAGAACCTCGCCAGAACATTAGCCAAAGTTATGAGAACATTTCCTGTTAGCTGAGATACAGACAGTGATGTGAACTAATCAACTTTTCTTTTAATTGAAAATATGCTATAATTGACATGATCCATGTAATTCATAACTGAATGTGATCAGACAATAAACGTTTTGTGTTTTGACATATTAGAGCGAATGTGTCCAAGACATATGGCCTTGTTCTCGGTCTAATATATTTAGCTTTTACTTGTTTCTGTACTCATCATATACATCGTTTTATTTAGTTTATTACTCTTTTCTGGTAACAGCACAATAAGCGACAATCAGGAACACAATCTGTGTAACGTTAGGCCAAGTTTATCCATTTAGTGTCAGTTTCCACCGTGAAGTACCCAGATAGCAATGAGTCGGCGGACCACCGGCGGTGATCCGGCGGCTGTAGAAGCGTCAGAATTGCGTAATCGCAAACACGTTTGACGGCGCACCGCCGGCGGCAGCCGCTTTTTAAAAGCGGCAGCCGGCTTCCTACCGCCTTCGTACCGCCGCCGGCCCGCAGGCAAACCGCCGTTCCGCCGCCTTTATACCAGAAGGCGGCCCGGCGGAGGCAAACGCTTTTTTCGAACGATCTGCCTCCGCTTATTGTGTAATAAATAATATATATATTTATTATTCATATATTTGTAACATGCAGTTTATGATGGATAATAATTGAACAAACCAGATAAATTCCCATTTGGCATTTTTATTCCACATTTCAAAGTACATTAACTGTCAATGATACAAGATAATATAAATTAAATATAACAGACAATAAATAAGCTTAAATAGGCCTATAAATAACAAAAAACATTTTTACTAAAGAACCTGCATGTTTCCAATTAAATTTTGGTTTAAAAAAAAAAAAAAAAACAGCCTTACAAGCAAATTATAACACTTACAATATTTGTTAATAACAAATAGGTCAGCTCTGGGATGAAAAGAATTACCATTAAATATTATATCAAATAATGAGGATATTTGGTACCAAAGAATGTGCAGGATACCAAATAAATCGAGGTATAACATCACATTTAACAAGCCATTTCTAACAATAGCATAAATGGTAATAATTTAGAGTAAAGCTCTGGAGAAGAATAGAACAGTAGTAGAACAGAACATTATAACAAGCCTGACTATGGGTTCTCCGGTTTTCCCCGACCTCCAGAATGAGGCAGCGCAAATTGGCTTATCTTCAGTGATTTCTTGTGCGCCTATATAAAGGACAAACAACCTCGCCATCCCATATCTATCCAAGGAGCTGCCTTCAAGGCAGGGTCACAGGGAATAAAAAAAAAGTAATTTCCACAGTGAACAGTGTGGATTGGGTGAGTGTAGCCTGAAACTTCTGGCTTCTTTAGGGGTCTTGATGTTACTGACTGCAGGATAAAGAAAGGGTTCCAGGTGTCAGTAGTCAGCCTAGGTGTAAGAGGTCGGCTGTGGGTCCCTCTCAGCTGTGCGGCGTCTTTTTCCACCTTCACGATCAGATGCTCCTTTCAGGTAACGCATAGCGCTAACCTGGACCGCCTCATCAGTGGCATCCTGGGTTGCCGGGTTCTTCCGGATGGCTCCTGTAGAAAATACAGATCTGTCATTCCATGTGAATGTCATAAGGCCACACACATCTACTTAAATATATAACAAATTTATATATATATTACTTTGAACAATGGTCTTCAGGAACATGTCTCTAAAACATGCTTTATCCCCTACACCAGTCCAGGTTGTATTAATGGAAAGGTGATTAGAGAAGATACTCTAAAGTATTCGCCACACGGTTGTCTTTAGGTCCCTCCCACATTTGATTGCCAAAAACCGAAGCTGAAAATACAAAAAAGTGTTACAAATTACATATCTCTGAAGCTTCTCATACATAAATATAAAAATGTGACAGGCTGTGATTCAGACTGTAGAATATGCAGTGTACAATCTTAAATTTTACTTTTTAGATTACCCTACAGCATTATAAACAAAATCAGCACACTTACTGGAGCTCTTTATCCTGCCTCAAACTGTTGTCAAGCAACGCCAAATGGGTTGTCTAGGGGGAGTAACAGACCCCCTGGCAGGGATAACTCTCCAAAAGACACATTGGCACTGAAATGTTGCAGCATAGTGTCCATTTTGTTGTCCATGCTACGCACAACATCGCCAAACTCTCCAAGACGTCGCAGCATTAGGGTCTGATCTGCACCTACAGGGGTTCACAGAATAAAAGAATAAAGCAGTCAGTCCTGGTCCCTCAACTACTAAACTATGACATTTACAACTAGGTCTACTACATGTACAGGTGGCCCCAGTGGGAATTAAACCAACAACCACAGGTGTTGTTTGCAAGTTGTACCTGATTGCCCAGTACGAGCAAACGTCGTCAACATTGTCCCAACTTGCTTCACCTGCTCATGAAGTGAGCCGCTGTCATCCGAAGCTACAAAATGAAAGGCATTTGGTAATTTTGGACCTACATCACAGTCAAAAAAGTAAAATTTAAGAAAGAGTGCATGTTCTCACCTGCTCGTGCATTGCTTTCCCTCAGGGCTTGGTTCTCATTCTGGAAATCTACATAAAAAATATTTTATTTTAATTATATATATATATATAAAACAACAACTACAGGCACAATTTTCCATACTGTTAAAGTTTCCAACATCTGCAATTTCCTGTTTGTCCATCTCAACTCCTTTCAATATTCTTCTCCTTATAGCCCAGTAACTAGACATTGTGACTAACAATTTATTTACCTTGAAAGCCGAAACGATTGTCCAACAATAGGTCTCTTGGATGAAGATAACCGATTGTGCTCTGGTCAAGGTATCTGCAAGAAAATGTGAACAAAACCGCATTGTTAACGTTAAATACAGAATATACAGTAGCTATGCTGTGGGGGGAAAAACTGGTCAGCCAAATGTGGAACAGTAAAATGTATTCATTCAGTGTAGTGAATCAAGTAAACTGCATTGTCCTCAAACATAATAAGTACAGCAGTTCAGAGAAATAACTCATAAATGACCTTAAATGCTAGAAGAACAGTAGCAACACAGCACATGCTAGCTAACACTTGCTAAAACTGACCTAGCAGCATGCTTGTTCGGACTAACAAAATAATTTAAATAACCTATATACATCATTCTGTTTTGTTAGAAAACACCAAAAGTTAAACTTAAGTCTTTCTAGATGTAAAGCTTTGGCTAACTTACCTACAGTAGCTAGATACATTTTAACATGTAGCACATGCTTGAACTCAGTGTGTAAAAAAGGCGAAACAGCACGTGTTAGCTAAAACTGTGTATTGTGCACTATATCAGCGTGCGTGTCTGAACAAACTAATTAAAACAACCTACCGGTATATACATCAAAAATGAACATAATATTGTGTGACACAAAAAGGAAACATGTACTTACTTAAACGCTCGTAGTCGAGGATATTTTCTGATCTCCTCTCTTCAAATACTAAAACCATGTGATGAGCGGCCGCTGATGGTAAATCTGTATGTTTTACCGGTTTGTCTTCCGTCTTTTTTAGGTATACTGCCCCTCTCGGCCGGTGGAGGTACTTCTCTGTTTTTTTTTTATTTTTTTTTTATTTAAATTAGTACATGTATAGACAAGTACAATACAAAAAGTACAATGAGAGAAAAATAAAAATAATAAAGCATTGTGGTACAGTTCCGAATATGTAGAACAAAGAATAACAACAAATGTAACACTGTATATAAAATAAATAATAAAAATAAGAATTCTGAGATAGAAAATACTTTATAATATTAAGGCAGTCACATGAAATTGAAAAGCTTTCAGGTTTCTGTTTTTGTAAGCTTTTTGTTTTGCGACCTCATGTTTGAGAGGGTTTCAAATATTGTAAAAATCAGCTTTATAAGAGGTAATATTAGAGGGCTTCTTTTGAGTTATTCTTGTCTTATGAATGTAGAATTTTTCCTAAATAATTAATAATATATTTTTGTTTTTCAGAAAAATATGGGTTTTGAAAACAAAGTAAAATGTCATGAAGTTAGTTCTAATTTTTTGTCATGTCTATTTTAAAGTCAGTCCAAAAAGAAATAGAAAAAAGGGCAATACAAAAATAAGTGTTATCCTAAAATGAACTTTCAAACTTTCTTAACCCTCCTATTATGCTAAAAAAAAAAAAAAAAGTATTACATCCATTATGGGTCAAATTGACCAACACTGTTTAAACACACTCGACATGCAAATAATCAAGTGAAAATTTAAATGTAATTTCCTAAACCTAACCTTATCATGGAATCAAGAGTCAAGAATCTGTTATAAACCCTAATGGCTTTGGAGCAAAAAAAACTAATATTTGATATAATTCACATATAGGCTATTATGATTTTATAATCGCTTCAAATGTGAGAACTAGTTAAAATGCTGTCAGTTCCACTCTATTTCCCAACAAGCCAAACATAGCCAACGTGGTTGGTCGAATTTGAGAGTAGAAATCCTTGTATTTCACAGCGGCTTGCCGCCAGCCGGCCGCGGTCCATTAGGCGGAGGCAACCGCCAGAGAAAATGAAGCCGGCGGCCCGCCGGCTAGTCGGCCGCGGCATCTCGCAAGAAATGGGAGTGACGTATTCGGCGGCAAACGTTTCATCACCGCCAGCGGGACGCACCTATAGCCGACAGCTTAGGGCCGGCGGCAAAAAGAAGCCGTGCCGATATTTTTTGCTATCTGGGTAGCGATCAGCTTTAACTGTTTGAGTTCGACATGTTTAGACGCAGATGCTCTGATCTATAGAGATGCTGAAGATATTACATTGACTATTGATTATGATATTTGTAGATGTGAAACATTTTAACAAACTTACCGTGACATGTTATGAAGACATTTCTGATCTTGAACTCTCTAAAATGGAGGCAAGTCATCATATACTGCTTTCGGTTTCACTCTGGGACACAGGGCTCTCAAGTCTCGCGAGACACGCATTTCAACACGTTCACTTTGAAGGCCGTGTCCTTTGAAGTGCGCGGCCGACGCAGCCTTCAAAGGACGCTCTGAGACTCGTTTACAGTGGAAGGTATAGCGGATTGCGTCACCGCGGCGCGACGAAGGCTGTCCCAATTCGTAGGTCCTTCGAAGGCTCCTTCAAAATACGGCCTGCAAATGCGTCCTTCTTTTCCCATGAAATGAAGGATAGTTGGATGGATGCTTCGCAGCCTTGCCTTCCCCAGAATTCATTGCGCGCCGCGACGTCAGATTTTTGAAGAGAAATTGCCAGATTTTAAATGCAAGTATTGGGTTTCAATTTACTCCAGTAATCTAATGTATCTACTGATAAAAATAAAATGTTGACTAATATGTTACCAACATACGATTTTATATAGTTTATATTCTTTATTATGCACATAAATGGGCCGAGGTAAACATCTTTAGTTGTTTTGTTTTTAGGCAGTTGAATATAACTTTAAAGTCCAGTATAAATGTTCATTTCAGTTCTCTTCAACGGCAGCTGTCAACAGTTGCTAAATATTACAAATAATGTAACGAAATACATTTACTCTGTATTTGAGTATAATTGTGAAGTACCTCAGATTTTTATTCAACTTCATCTCAGAGGCAAATATTGTGGTTTTATGAAAAACTGAATTTTAACACATGGATATTACATTTTGATATTAGTTATCGTTTAAAAAAGAATCTAAAAATAAAATACACTAGAAATATGTGTTATAGATCAGGGATAGGCACCGTTGGTCTTGGAGGACTACTGTCCTGCAGAGTTCAGCTCATAGAACAGTTATGCATGTTAAAATATTTTGTTGTTTGCTTTGAGGATGTGAGGTAATTTAATTTATTCTTCCCTCTTTCTGAAAACATCTTAGCGACATGGCAGCCGTCGAATAAGTCAGCACTGCAAACCTGTTGGTAGACAGTGTAAATATGCCCTGATCCAGATGATGTCCCGCTGACAGAGGCTTCACCAGGGTCAATAAAGCCCAGCTCAATAAAAGACTACAGAAAAACATTTTCTTCCATCTGTTTTATGTACTGTTAATTTTAAAATTTATTTAGTTTTTCTAATCTTAAACGTAACTTATGTAAATAGTTGTAAAAAGTACTGTAAATAAAAATGTATAGAACAATTTATTTTTTCATTTACAAATTAATTGACATGACAAAAATAAATGTACAGGGGCCCGTTTCAGAAAGGAGGTTAAGTGAAAACTCTGAGTAGGTTAACCCTGAAATAAGGGAAACTCTGGGTTTTCTGTTTCAGAATGGGAGGTATGTCAAACCCGGGAAAGCAGGGTAAGCCAAGCCCGTTTCTGAAAGAGAGGTAACTTATACTCAGAGTCAGTTACCAGGGTAACTCTCACTCTGTGAACCTAACCTGGTCAGAGGCAGGTTTTCTTTGGTAAACCCAGAGTTTGTTTCGTTCTCCTCCCCCTTTTTAAAGCACCAGCAGTGTTTAAATACTTTATTCATTCATTCAAACGCCACAAATGCTTTTCTTACTGAGTATTTTGGTCATATTTCAAGTATAAATATAAAAAAAATTATAAATTTAATCTAAATCTAAAGTAAGCAAAGTTTACTTAAAACAAATTAAATTTTCTGCCCCTTGACAAAAATACAAAGTAAGAAAAGCACATGAGGACACTGTCAAAGTGACAAAAATGGCATGTTTTATACAGGATCCTGACGTTCACTTGATAATCCTCTAGAAGTAACCTAATAATTAGAATTTCCTTTAGGATTTCCAGTGGTTGGACACATTTATGACACTCATATACCCATCATCACACTTTCTGAAAACGGATTACTGTATGGAATGGAAGGATGCTGCCAGATGGTAGTACGAGATATATGGCATAACCACCACCACAGCTGTTAAATACATTTATTTACATTTTTATAGTCATCTTTATTTCCTACAAATACTTTATTCTTTTTCCTGTTGGGTGTTAATATTCTTCCTCCATCTCCTTTTCATCTGTCAGTGGTGCTGGAGTTTGGCTGGCCTGAGTAGAAGTCAATAATGTCATTACCCTGATTAGTAAATGTATCAGGTGGGATCAGAGAACATTTCATTATGTGAAAAGAGCATAGACCCTTTTCACATTTCTGGGTTTCCGAAGCTGAAGTCGTCATAGTTGGGTTAACTCTTATAGCGGTGAATGAGAGAATACATTAAATATATATTTTTGTGTCTCCATTTGCTCAAATAGCAAAAGAAAAACTCCACAATAGTGATTTCACAACTTTCAAAAAGATGGAAAAATTAAAGTGAGATTGATAACTGCAGTGAAAAGAGAGAAAGATGTTAATTTTAACTATCACTCCCATAGACGCTGTATTAGAAACACTCTCACAGCAGCGGTAACTTGATTTTTGTAATTTGATGCAAAAGTAATATAATACAAAGTATTAGTGTTATAAATGTACATACATAAAAAATAAATAAAAAAAACATTGCAGGATTTGAGAAAACACGTCATCACAGTCTGTGAAAAGGGTCTATGTGGGAAAAGCTGCTGCACATTGGACACTGAATGATATTTATTTCATATGTCAAATGTTTGTAAAGTCATTAAACCTACACCCATGAACATTTTATGCTTAAAGCTTTTCCTGATTGAATTATGTTTTTTTTTTTTTTTTTTTTTTAGCTGCTGCCACATTCTTTGTTTGCCTTTTGGATACCATGAAAATTAAACTTAATTAAAATAATTAAGAATTAAACTTGTGTATTGACCTGGAAGTATGCAAACATCTTTTTGTTGGGTGCTGTTGCCATGGTGAATCGTAATTTCGGAGCTCCATTGATCGTGGCTTTTCATAGTTGGAATGCATGAGCTTAACTCAGGATCAGTCTACTCAGAGTTGATTGAACTACCTCAATTCAGCTGTTCTGAAACCCAAAACTCAGAGTTTCCCATCTCAGAGTAAGTCAACTCAGAGTTCAGGTTTAAACTCAGAGTTGGTTGAACCTCCTTTCTGAAACAGGCCCCAGAATTATTTATTTTATTTACAAATTATAACTTGCATAACAAAAATAATGTGTAGAACGGTAATATTTAATTTACACATTTTAATTTACAAAACCAAAATTTTAGTTCTCAACAATCTCTCAAGAAGAGAAAACAATCAGTCCATTCTCTCCCTGCTCTCCTCTGTCTGTCTCTTCATGTCCTCCCTCAGCTCATCCTCTCGGTCTCTCCATCAGCTCATCCTCTTGGTCTCGTCTCCTCTTGGCTGGAGTTGCTCCTCATCTTGGTCATCCACTGCTGAACTTGGCCCTGGTGTGTCCTCAGGGATGATGGAGGCAATGAGGACAGTGGGGATTGTCCCAACACCTCAATCATGAAGACAAACCATGGCCAAGTTTCCCACTCCCTCACCTGTCCCAGGACACTTTCAATACTAAGGCAGAGAAAATAAACATGTCTGTCAACAACAAACACAACAGCACAATACATTTCAGTAAAGATGTGTCTATTAACTTGCATACTTTTTATTTATTTTTTAAGTTGTAATAAGTTTTTTTTTTTTACCTGCAAGGCAGGGGTGCAATCTTAAGAAAATTAAAAAAATATGATGCATCAGTAGCCTACAAACATACAAAATACTCCAGAAATCATATTTATAGATACTCAAATTCTATATTCTCGATTTTTCCGGCCTGGTAAATAAATACTCATTTGCTGCCTCATTTTAATAAAGCTGCTAAAAGTAACTTGATCCATAAAACAAAACGAAATATTACATCAGATCACCTAACGAATAAAGCTGTGCCGTGGTAACAGAAATAAAGACCACCGGCTTTTAAAACGTTTCGTTGGTTATTTTAGTAAATTAAAACACAATAGGCTACTTACATGTATAAGTGTTCCTCGGCCGCGGGATGGGCAGAGGAATACACTGCGAAGGATCCACTTGTCCTGGTTGGTTCTATCCTTCGCGGCCGGGGAGACGGACGGTGGGTAGGGTTGCCAGGTCTCTGCAACAAAAGTAGTCCAAAACTCCCAATGCGATTTTCTCCATCGAGCGGCCGAATTATCCTCTGCAGTTGTACGTTTGGGGGTGTTGGAGCGGCGAAATCGTACTTAAGGGGTAGAAACAAACCCGCGGAAATAATTTTTCACCCGCGGCAACAACTTAAAAGTAGCCTAATTCGGCTGAAAAAACAGGGACTTGGCAACACGGACGGCAGGCTGCATTTGAAGGCCCCTTCGAATTGAGACAGCCTTCGTCGCGCTGCGGTGACGCAATCGGCCTTCAAATGCGGCCTTTGAAGGATGCAGCCCCCGAATTGGGACACAGCTCTTGTATTTCTCACGCAGAGAAATTTCCAGGATAATGACCACCAGTTGCGCCGCTATTAGAGGTATCAAGTGAGTTCCACATACAGTTCAGAAGGCCCTGCCACGCACCAGCCAATCAAATAAAAAATATAGCTACCGAGCAAGAAAATCAGAAAATAGCATTGCTGTATCCAGGTAAGATTTAATTTTAGATATTCCCGCAACAACAACGTTTACATTCTGCCACCTACTGGGGCCCGTTTCAGAAAGGAGGTTAAGTGAAAACTCTGAGTATGTTAACCCTGAAATAAGGGAAACTCTGGGTTTTCTGTTTCAGAATGGGAGGTATATGTCATACCCGAGAAAGCAGTGTAAGTCTCAGAGTTCAGGTTTAATCTCAGAGTTGGTTGAACCTCCTTATTGAAACGGGCCCCTGGTGGTTTAGTTTAATGTTTTCTTTCCAACATTTCTTATTTGTATATTCAAAAATATTTAAAACAATCTCATAACATTTTTCAGTGTAAATGATTTGATTGGCAACAGCCCTACAGTGTCTTATTCTAATTTAATTTATAGATCAAATTTAAGAATATAAAATGAAAGCTGAAGCATAGCCTATATTTAATAAGATTATGGGGAAATGCCCTTCATAAAAGGTAAAAATATCAAAGATATGCAGATTTAAATATCTCAAAGCTGATTGAACACTGATGAGACTATTGCTTCAGAATACATTATATTTACAACACAGTAAATTCTGAAAAAATAAATAAATATATTCCAAATTATTATGGATTATTAATTTGCCTCTTCCCTGACATCTTTGAAATAGAGAAATGCAAGAATTGATACTATGCACACACACACACACACATAAATGTTGAATTAAATAAATAAAAATATTATTATATATTTATTTAAACAAAATTTTCAGATCAGAACCTCGTCCCCACCCAAACCCCTGCTGCCATCGCCAAAATCTCTCTCAAACTTGAGAGCCCTGGTGACAGACAGGTGAGCAGTGTTGCCACAGTTACTTTGAAAAAGTAACTTAGTTACTTTACAGATTACTTGATTTTAAAAGTAACTAAGTTACTTTACAGATTACTTGATTTTAAAAGTAACTAAGTTAGATTACAAGTTACTTTATTAGTTACATTCATCAGTTGCCAACAACACCTCTGCAGCCTCAACATAAAAATGACAACCGTTTCTGCCAACACTAAACATAAAACACTAAACATAAAACCCTAAACATGTTAATGAAAAGGTACAAATTACTTTGTGTTCTTATTAAATACAATTATGAAAAACATTTTTAATTTATATATGAATGTAAATAATGATATGGGCCTACACAAATAATATAAAATTACAAGATTTATATTTTATTGTAAACATAATGTGCAGCTCTGTAAAGGGACAACAAATATTTGATCGATCCGTGAGAACAATATATTTTTTAATAATCTTTAAGTGCACAAAACTATGAAAATATATGAAACGCTTCAAAACAGAGCGGCAACAAAGCGATTATGCCCATCCCGGGTGCAGAATGATGCGCTTAAAGCAACATGGAATCAGAGTGTGCAGTGCAGCGCGAGTGCACATTGAAAAGTCCACGGCATAAAGAGAAGATGAGCGTTGAGCCCACATATCCTAGTCTACTATGTAGCCTATATCGGTCCAAACATTCACTGATTATTTGTTTCTTCACAGTTTTTAATTCTGGTTATTGTGCGTGTGATGCTAATTAATAGTCCTTGTGTTGTCACCTGAGTAGCGAGCACAACATCTTTCAGAAACCGCTAGATAAACTCCTGGAAGATAAATTATTTTATCAACATATCAAGTATTATAACGGGAATATATCATATGGAGTGAGCTTTACCGTGCTGCTGCTGACTGGAACCGAACGACGCGCAGTTTTGCTGAACGGAGAATGATTGACAGCTACAGCGGAGGAAAGACATTCAGCTATGGAATGGCTTTAGATGACTTTGTAGGCTACTAGCAAATAATAATATTCTAATAATGATTGCTGAAGGATAATGTGACAATATATATTTCTGATGATTATTTAATTATCACGACATGCCTAATCTGAACAAGTGACTGCCTGTCTTGAGTTTTGTCGACAGACGGAGCGGCCGCCTCGTAATTCTCAGGAAAACCCCTGCTGAGACTAAACAAGAAAGCAAAAATATATATTTTTACTAAGGAAAATGACAAAAAAAGTAACTCACAGGGACTTGGATAAGTTACTTTAATCTGATTACTGGTTTGGAAATAGTAACGCGTTAGATTACTCGTTACTGGAAAAAGTGGTCAAATTAGAGTAACGCGTTACTGGCATCACTGCAGGTGAGTTGGCGAAAAACATCAAGCCCTGCCCCAAACTGAACGTGATGACGTGAAGCAATAAAATGTGGATTAGTTATTAAATTTTTTTATGTATTAACAATGTTCAGTCAGTAAGATAAAAAAAAGAAATGGTTACTTTTATTCAGCAAGGACACAGTAAAATAAATGAATTAAAAGTGAAATTTCAATAAATGCTGAACTTTTCAACTTTCTATTCATCAAAGAATCCTGAATAAAATCTTTACAATTTCCACACAAATATTAAATAGCAAAAACTGTTTTCAATATTAACTATTATTAACAATTGAGCATCAAATCATCATATCAGAATGATTTCGTAAGGATCATGTGACTGAAGACTGGAGTAATGATGCTGAAAATTCAGTTTTATCATAGGAATAAATGACATTAAAAACACATTAAATGTAAAACAGTGTGTTCAGGTGGTTGCTAGCGCGTTGTTAGGGTGGTTTGTGTAACTTGGGAATTGTTAGGCAGTTGCTGAGTGGTTGCTAGGCTGTTGCTAAGCAGTAGAGTGGTCACTTAGATGGTATCTACGTAAAAACTTCTCTGAAGGTGTTGTGGGTTTAATTCTGTCTTTATTTATCTTCAATGTGAGCCTGGTATCTCAGATGTGGATTTTCATCCACATATTTCCTAATGTACCAACAGGATATCCTCGCTTTCAGATTTTCTTCAACCACGAAAACCAGAGCCGCCTGAAGAAGAAAAGAAGTTGATTAATGAGTCACAGGAAACAGTAAACTTGAAGAACTGAGGAAGATGAAGAGCGGTTTGACCTTTGCCAGGTGTGCAGCTACACCTTTACCCCTGTGTGACTGAGGGACCTCAGTAGACATCAACTCCACCTGATCATGACTGATGGTGGTGTACTTCAGCACTGCACTGCTCGCTGCTCCTGATTCACACGACAGACAGGGGATATTGATATCAGTGTCATAAAATCACATACAGGACTCGAGACTGTCTCATATGCTAGTGTGCTGTCTATCTAGTGGACAGTGCGTGTGAATCAGCGGTTTTGATGGTCAGAAGCTCATCTCGGGTTTTGAGACCGAATGAATGTTATTTTCTCTTACCGCCGCAGTCAAGAGTGATTGTGAAACGCTGATTGTGTCTGTCGTGAATCACATTTAGATTCGAGACGTCAGAACATCCGCAGCATTTGTGTTTGCTGAGTCGTTTGCTGCTCTGATATCCTTGAGTGAACCACCGACAGGGAAGAGACAGAAGGTGTCGCGCCATGATGTGACGTCACCAAACACTAGCAACAACAACAGAGGCGCAGTGATGACGTGTATTGCCCTCTCACGTCAGTTCTGCGTTCCAGATCGTTTTTATTTATTTATTTTAATTAGCTTAGTTCAATTACAGACAAGTACAAAATAATAACAACATCAACTAAAACATATGAACATGTACAAATAATAATAATAAAAAAAAAACTGAAATAAAGTCTAATATTAGGGCAGTTACATGAATTTGAAAAGCTTTAAAATATGTATTGTTTTAATACGTTTTTTGTTTTGTGATCTCATGTTTGAAAGGGGTTCAATGTATATCGTGAGATCAGTAGGCCTATTATAAAAGGTTGGCTAATATATGAGGGTTTCTTTTGAGTTATTCTTGTCTTATGAGTTGGTTTGTATCATGCCCTTCATGCTAACTTCCCTCCGTCTCGTTCACTTGGATGTGCGCCATTGCTTACGTTGCATGAGTGTCCACTACTGGCGGAACCTTTGCGCTGAACTGGAATGTCCTAAGCCCTTGATCACTTGGAATCCACTATGGAGTTGATTTATTATTTATTTTATAAATACAGATGGGAGGTAATAGATTCTATTTTGAATCACAAAAAAAAAACATGTAAAGTTCATACACTGTAAAATCCAACAGTGATTCTAACTAACACTTTTTAGTTAACTTTACTTAATGTCTTTGTACAAATCTAGTAATCTGTACTATTCACATACTATTCCTTGTTTACTCAGAAAACCCGAGTTAAGATTAATTGATTGGTTTGAGTGACATGTTGTCAAGCAAAAAAACAAACAAAAGATCTCACCATTATGGTGATCAGTGTTCACTTTGGTTTGGCACTTGGAACATTCATATTATTGTAATTCTCTTCCTATAGATGCGGCGATGCAACAAGAAATCACAATGATTTGGTTTCAAAGGAAGATAAGTAATAAATAGGCTGCTTTTAAAAGTTGAGTTTCTGACTGAATAATTAATTATAGTTAATGATTTAGACAGCTATTAGGCATTTGTTAGCACAACATACTATTCCTATTTCCCTTGGTTTTTAAGGCAATCGGTTTGCATGCTTTTTTAAGTCTAACTAATTAGATTTTACAGTGTACACTACACAGTTGAGTACATAGTGCATAAATACATAGTGTAAAAGTGCATAGTGTATAGTGCGTCATTTGGGACACAACTGTAGACTCACTCCCTCAGTCAAATTCGAGGGAGTGAGGGTCTGTGCATATAAACTCCCCTTTTCCACTTCACGAAGTGGAACGCACTTCAAAATGGTGGCAGGGATTCCCCCCAGGGGAAGTGCTTAGGGAAGTTCACAAGTGCGTGTCTAAAAGTGGAGTGGAACGCAGCCCTGATCTGACCCTCACCACTGAGCAACAGATCCTCACACGATATAAAGTAAATAAGTGAACTTTTTTCAAACATTTCAGCATGTTTTCAATTGTGTTAGTACAATACACAAAATCACAATGTATCCTTTTCACAACACAAAATAAGTGTTTCATCTATAAACGTCATTCACAGACACTGCCTTTTATAAAGCTCTTACAACTTTTGAATAGCATCTCTTTTTGTTCAGTTATATTTGTTTATTAGTTAATCAAGCTGATCTTAATGGTTGATCAATGAATCATTTGGAACTTCTTTAGATTTCTATAGATACAGATTCTATAGACATAGTTTCTACTAATTGTTTGCCAAATGTAATGAATTATTTTTACATTATAAGTGATTTATCTTAGATGATAACCATTATGTTCAATGTGTGTGTGCGTGTGTGTGTGTGTGTGTGTGTGTGTGTGTGTGTGTGTGTGTGTGTGTGTGTAATGTGTTTCTATCCTGGTGGGGTCCTGAATGCACACAGACTCATGGGGACTCGTGTAACTGTGGGGACCTAAATTGAGGTCCCAATGAGGAAACAAGCTTATAAATCATACAGAATGAGTTTTTTGGAAATGTAAAAATGCAGAAAGTTTTGTGTGATGGGTAGGGTTAGGGGTTGATAGTGAACCAGACGTGTGTGTGTGTGTGTGTGTGTGTGTGTGTGTGTGTGTGTGTGTGTGTGTGTGTGTGTGTGTGTGTGTGTGTGTGTGTGTGTGTGTGTGTGTGTGTGTGTGTGTGTGTGTGTGTGTGTGTGTGTGTGTGTGTGTGTGTGTGTGTGTGTGTGTGTGTGTGTGTGTGTGTGTGTGTGTGTGTGTGTGTGTGTGTGTGTGTGTGTGTGTGTGTGTGGACTGGTAATCCCTACGTTATGGGGACAAAATGTCCCCACAAAGATGGCAATATCCGAAATCCTCATCCTTGTGGGGACATTTTATGGTCCCCATGAGGAAAACATCTTATAAATCAGACTAAATGATGTTTTTTGACAATGTAAAAATGCAGAATGTCTCCTGTGATGAGTAGGGGTAGGGGCAGTGTAGGGGGATAATATACAGTTTATACAGTATAAAACCCATTACGCCTATGGAAAGTTCCCATAAAACATGAAAACCCAACATGTGTGTGTGTGTGTGTGTGTGTGTGTGTGTGTGTGTGTGTGTGTGTGTGTGTGTGTGTGTGTGTGTGTGTGTGTGTGTGTGTGTGTGTGTGTGTGTGCGTGTGTGTGCGTGTGCGAGATGTGCAATTTGTGAGCATAGAGCAGAATAGGGAGAGAAAACAGTCAATGACTGCCACATTACTGTAACTCACCCTTATAAAGGTCAACTACAGTATATAGATTCATGTATTGCCAGCAAACAAAACAGTTCAGGATCATCTTTGACTAATAGCTTGCCTTTAACAATCTGAATCACACAGCAAACAAATTAATTCTGGAATTTTCTTGAGTTTCTTAAAAACTTTTTTTGCTTTAAATTATGTGAGCTGCCATTTGTGTTTTGTGTGTAACTATATTATTATTATTTATTTATTTTTTTACTTTTAAATTATTTATATGCCATTAATTTAAAGCAACATTTCTGAAATCGTCAATATTTCATTTGGAACCAACTAAACTTTTTATATCAAATACTGTATATGTGTATGAAACATTTTGTTAAATTAAACATTGCTTGGAGAGATTAAAAAAAATAAGTTATCAAAGTACTTCCAAGTACAGATGGATTTATTTACATTACTACAGTATTTGTTTTTGGCTAAATATAATTTTCTAATAATATCCCAAAGTCGTTCCTTTAGAATTAGTCATTTTCTTCTTTCATCATAATATTAGAATTTATTTTCAACAACAACAACTAAACGAAAAAAAAAACAGTTTGTCATAATTCTGCATGCAACCAGGATTCTTTTCTTCCAGTTTTTCTCCGATTTATTATTAGGTCAATTTGCATGGGACTTGAGCCTTGTACCTATTGATAATTGCTCAGTTTTGTTCTGAAATCAAAGTGAATATTAGTACGTTCTCTTAAAAAAATCATCAAAAATGATCAGTCGCAAAGACTCTTTTGAGCTTAGAGAGCTTTACTTTTAGATACTCAACAACAGTTTCTCAGGCTGCTATACATACAACAGCTTCAGCTGTGAGTGTGAGCTATTAAAAGCACTCAAACCCTGCAGTATTCGCCTGTGTGTGTAGAGCTGTGTGAGAAGAGACACGAGTGGAGATGATCACTGAGACTGATTTCTAATCCTAAAAGACACGTTTACATCAGAGGTGCTTAAAGACTCGTGCTAGTAAGTGACGAAGAACAATAGCTCTGTCTAGTTGTGTTGACTTGACTTGTGTTGATTTGGTTGTTGTTAATAATCACCAAAAATGAGTTGTATTGATTTTTTGTTTCTTTGTTTCTTAAGGCCTGTTCACACCAAGAACGATAACGATAACTATATTAGCGTCCGCACCAGAGGATGATTTCGTTCTGTTTATTATAAGCTCGCGCTTGTCTGTCACTTTAAATGCTCGAACTCTTTAAAGCAGGAGGGATTCTGATTGGCTGTCAATGTTTTTTTTAATCGTTCATCAGCTGAGCTGGATAAAAACGTTCTTAAAGTGATCCAACGATAATGATATCGTTTCTCTGTGCATTTATCGTTATAGTGGTGGTGTTAACTCTGCTATACTTTAATACTGAGAACGATTTTTAGAACTAGCCTTTATCTTTATCTTTCGTCCTTGGTGCGAATGGGCAGTCCTGCAGTAATACAAATGTAGGCTGGGAATTCCCGGCTAATTCTAGGCTGGAATATATTTAGCTTTTCGCAACATGGAGTAATGGTTTGAACACAGAGCTTCCATTATAAACTTTAGAGATTTTACAACTGGTATTGTTTAATATAATGTATGGACTGTCACAAGTACCCAGACACATGCATTTAAACTACTCATATTATGTCAAAAATATAACTGGACTGAATCATTACTACTTGTCACCAAAGTCAATCCATGACTTTATGAATGGTATTAATTCCTATTAATGTATATTCTTTTTCAATTGTTTAAGGTCTCGTGTTATTGAAACACCACCGCCATGGGTATAAGTGATATTATGGTGAGGATATTTTAAAAGCATTAATGCAAATGTTTTTAAAGTGTCAAACCTGAATGACTTTCTTTCTTCTGTTGAACTCAAAATACAATATGCAAGTCAAATGGACTATTGATAGTGTTATTTTGACCTTTTTGGAGCTTTTGAGACCCTGGTTACAGTGAAATCCCATTATAGGACATTCTTCGATGCATGCCATCGTAACTGTAATATATCATTTGTGTTTTGCTGATACTGGTTTAGTGAGCAAATTGTTAAAATGATATTTATTTTGATGGAATTATTCCTGTAAACAATAATAATGCAATTGCATTGTTTTAATGTCTCTTTCAGAGGCTGGATGTGACGTCAGTTTGGCTTGTGCTCTCAATGGTGGTGGTCGCAGCTGGTGTCTTTTATCTCTACAGTCTGATACTCAGGCATTTAGCCAAGACAACTGTGAGGAACAAAGTGGTGCTGATTACGGATTCACTCTCAACTCTTGGAAATGGTACTGCTTTTTCAGAACAACTGGATAATTTCTGTCATGCAGTACTTTAAAATGAATATGCCTCTATTGTAATTTAAAGAAGGATTTTTATAAAAGGCTAAATCATAAATATAGAAACATGATCTTATCTTTACTACTAACAACTTGTCAAGAAAATGAACAGGATACAAATAGAGAGCTAAAGTTCGCCATTGCTCATTGAGGGATTGAAAGGATAACAAGTAATTTTGATATTTTTTAGCATCTTTTGAATTTGTATTGGGTGCAAATGGACGAAGGAGAGGAGATGTATCATTTTTAACTAGCAGATCGCTGTTATTCGCTAGAAAAAAACCAAGAAAAGAGAATCAATCCAGGAGACTAAATCAAACAACAAGAAAAAAACTGTTTTACCCTATGTAACGACAACACTGAATAAAGACTAAACAAACAGGGCATATACACCGATCAGGCTTAATATTGTGTTGGTCCCCCGTTTGCTGCCAAAACAGCCCTGACTCGTCGAGGCATGGACTCCACTAGACCCCTGAAGGTGTGCTGTGGTATCTGGCACCAAGATGTTAGCAGCAGATCCTTTAAGTCCTGTAAGTTGCGAGGTGGGGCCTCCATGGATCGGACTTGTTTGTTCAGCACATCCCACAGATGCTCGACTGAATTGAGATCTGGGGAATTTGGAGGCCAAGTCAACACCTCAAACTCATTGTTGTGCTCCTCAAACCATTCCTGAACCATTTTTGCTTTGTGGCGGGGTGCATTATCTGCTGAAAGAAATTTGAACTACAGTAGCTCGTCTGTTTGATCAGACCACATGGGCCAGTCTTCGCTACCCACGTGCATCAATGAGCCTTGGCCACCCATGACCCTGTTGCTGGTTCACCCCCGTTCTTTCCTTGGACCACTTTTGATAGATACTGACCACTGCAGACTGGGAAAACCCCGTTTTGGAGATGCTCTGACCCAGTCATCTAACCATCACAATTTGGCCCTTGTCAAACTCGCTCAAATCATTATGCTTGCCCAGTTTCTAACACATCAACTTTGAGGACAAAAGTTTCACTTGCTGCCTAATATATCCCACCCACACTGAAAAAACAGGAAAACACATATTGTCCAATTTACTTAAAGGGGTGGTCTTTTATTTCACTTTTCTAACTTTAGCTAGTGTGTAATGTTGCTGTTTGAGCACAAACAACATCTGCAAAGTGACAACGTTCAAAGTTTAAAGCAAAGGTAGATATTTGCTTTTAAAGAAATACATTTCTAAGGACTACAGCAACGGCAATGAACACAAGTTACAGTGCAACCCACAAACACAATCAAGCCTTCGAAAGAAGGTGTTTTACCACCCCTTTAATCATATTATTTGACATCTAAGCAACAAAATGGTGTTTCTCTTCTAAACGTGATTTCTTTGCTTTCGATTAATGTAATTCTCTAAAATGTGCAATCTACTAGAAAAAAATTATTTGGGGTGAATGTGAACCAATTAAGTACTCGAAAGTGATTTTTGCTGAAACTATAGTTCCCAGCATGCTTTGCTTGGGACTTGACGAGTAGAGTAAAATTGTTCAAATTAAGTGTTATTTTATGTGTTTTTGGGCAAAATGAGAAAAGGGGGAGACTTTATATTGTTTAATAGTGTTTAATGTTTCATTATGTTGGAATTATTAGAACCAGATGAATTGCATATTTGATGTTTGAGCCTTGTTTTATTTACATTGTGGTAATTTTAGAATGTGCAAAACTCTTCCATACTGGTGGAGCCAGACTGATCCTTTGTGGAAATAACTGGGAAAAGTTGGAGACTGTTGCTGAGCGTCTGATGAGTGAATCCGATCCAACACTTGTGAGTGCAGAATTACCATTAACAATATGAATGAACATTGTCTGAAACATGCATTCATTCAAATCTAACTTTTCTGTTAGACGTTTCCACCCAAACTGGTGGAGCTGGACTTCAGTAATATGGAGAGCGTTCCTGAGCTCATCTCTGAGATCCTGGAGTGTTACGGCAGTCTGGATGTCCTCATCTTCAACAGCAGCATGAAAGTGAAGGCTCCTGTACAGAGTCTGTCCCTCCAGATGGACAGGATTGTCATGGACGTCAACTACTTTGGGCCTGTCACACTGGTTAAGGGTAAAATGTGAACTTTATCACAGCTGTCAACAATAACTCTCTGTTGTTCAAGCATTTTTAACCGATTTGATTCACGCTCACAGGTGTTCTTCCGTCGCTGATCTCCAGAAGAACAGGTCACATTCTTCTAGTCAACAGCATTCAGGGGAAACTGACGGTGCCCTTCCGTGCCACCTGTGAGTTTGAAAGGGACGATTCTGTCATCATTTACTCGCCTTCATGTCCGTCCAAACCTGCATGCTGTTATTTTCTGAATGAAACACATCAGGAGAAAGTTTGAAGATGGTTCATGCAACTCTTTTCCAGCTTAAATAATTAAAATAAACTGCTCTACGGGAAGCACAACTATTCCCTTAATGTTCATACGGTTAATCAGCAGTAATAAATCCACGAACATGTTGAGTATTTAGATATCTTTGTCAGTGTAAGGTGTTCTGCATTGTTCAGATGCTGCATCCAAGCATGCCGTCCAGGCTTTCTTTGAGTGTCTGCGGGCTGAGGTTCAGGATTATGGGATAACCGTCAGCACTGTCAACCACACCTTCATAAAAACTCCCAGCACAAACTCAAAGGACGAGGACACAGCAACACGTGAGTGGACACCTCTGTCAGTTCATAATGTAAAGATCACAGTTTGTAGCTCATAACATCTTGTTTGTTTGTATTGTCCACTATATTCCCCTGGACCTTCTGCTCGGACACTGGCTGGAAACTGCAGACTTCAAACCGAAGTCTCTTGGTGTAAACCCTGAAGAAATGGCCACTGAGCTCCTGAAGACTCTGGGTAGCAAGAAGAAGGAGATTTTAATGGCCCACTCCATCATCCCTAAAGCAGCTCTCTATGTCAGATCTCTCTTCCCCAACCTGTTCTTCGCCATCATGGCAGCCGGAGTCAGAAACACTGCAGCTGTGGAGATGTCTGATGACTGAAGGACAACACTGTGTGAAAGTATAGAATGAGTCACTGTGATGTAGTGCTTAAAATACAAGATCATTTAATTAATAAATCTGCAAGATTGTGGATGTCTATCTTATTTATAGTTTTTTTATTCGCTTTGGTACAATTTTCACAAGTAATGTGTACATTTTCGAAACCTGATCTCATGATTTCATTCAGTTATACACATTTTCAGTCCACATAATCATTGTTTCAAACACAAGATTATTGTAATATGTAATGAGAACATTTGGTATAAACGCCGAAACAAAACTGTATGATCTTCTTTCAATTTAGTACTTTTAACAGTCAGTTCATTTAATATCAAACAATGCAAGATTCATGTTTCAGATCAACCAATAGATGCTGAAATAATTACAGTAGCACAGACACTTACATAACTTACTTGCAACCACAACTTAAATCTTTTTAAAGGCATTTTCTATTTGGGGTTGACATTTATTCTAGCTATAATTATGCCTTAATATATAACCCGAGATTTAGCTTGACTATTAGAAGCAGAAGGTGTCATGTAACCCCATACACAAATGTTATATATTCACATGTGAAACACTGTTAAATATATTTAAAAAATGCATAGAACATAAAGCTTAAAAATTGATCTTCACGTTACATGTGTACATATGTGACACATATGTGAAAATATATTCATGTCTCATGTTATGTATAGTTTTTAATCAAGTGAGTTTTTGCAGTACTTTTATTTCTACACTGTTTACCATTTCTAAAGTTATAATATATGTGACCCTGGAGCACAAAACCAGTCATAAGTTGCATGGTTATATTTGTGGTCAAAAATCATTAGGATATTAAGTAAAGATCATGTTCCATGAAGATATTTTACATTTCCTACCGTAAATATATAAAAAATGTATTATTAGTAGTAATATGTGCGGCTAAGGACTTCATTTGGACAACTTTAAAGGCGATTTTCTCAATATTTAGACTTCTTTGCACCCTCAGATTCCAGATTTTTAAATAGTTGTATCTTGGCCAAATATCCTATCCTAACACACAATACATCAATGGAAAGCTTATGTATTCAGCTTTCATCATGTATAAATCTCAATTTCAAAAAATTTACCATTGGATTTGTGGTCCAGAGTCACATATTATTATATTATATTATATTATATTATATTATATTATATTATATTATATTATTAGTTTAGAACTTGTACGTACTTTGACAGTAAAGCTTAATTTTTTTTCTTATAAATGTATGTTTAACTGGCCTACATCTTTAGCTTAGAAAACATTCTTATTTCACGTCCAGAAAATAGTTATACGTAATATTGGAATCTTTGGCTAAGGGCTGAGGGTGACGTTTCGGGAACAGCTTTTGTTATGTTGTAGAGCTAATGATTAGTTCCTTCCTGCGTGAAAGAGTAACACAATTTTAGACCAATTGCAAGACGCATACCCGCCTGCATCTGTAACTGACAGCAGCGTCAGCCAATTAGAACAACCGTAACACACGCCCACAGTGATTAGCCCCGCCCACTCGCCAGACCTGCAGTGAAGCTTCGCTGTCAAAATAGGACTGATTTCTTACCCGCACATGGTGACATCGCGTCATCGTTATCATATATGTTCAGTGCCTGTGTTTATGAGCTCAGAGACTCACATGAGCGCCTGATGCGTCAGATCTGATCATGTCCGATTTCGAGGAGTTCGAGAAACAGCTGAACGAGAATCGACAAGGTACAGTAAAGACATCTGCAGTGTTCATGAGCTGTGTGCTTCAGTCTGTAACAGCTGCCCTCCTCATCAACATAAACAACGACTGTGATGATCAAAAAATGATAGCATCTGTCACCAGGCTGCTGTGCTAACATACACTGTCAGAAAAAAAGGTACATTGCTGTCACTGGGGCGGTACCCTAAGGTACATAACAAAAAAGGTACTAATATGTACCTTTAAGGTATTAATATGTACCTTTAAGGTACTAATATGCACTCTTAAAGTACTGATATGTACCTTTTGAGGTACTAAAATGTACCTTTCAGGGGTGAGTAAGGTACAAAGATGTACCTTTTCACTTTTGTACCTTAGGGTACCGCCCCAGTGACAGCCCTGTACCTTTTTTTCTGAGAGTGTAGGCATTTTATCAGCATAACAGAAATGACAGTAACTTTATTTTGAAAATGAATATATCATTTTGCAACTTTTTGCAATGTTGCCATCTGTCAATCACACATGCAACTCAATGTAGCCTACATGTTGCATTTCTTCATAAGAACACATGCATGTAAGTATTGCAGAATGTATTTATTTAAATACAGCATTTATTTCTAATATTTTACAGATTTCATATAGTGGCCCCAAAAGTATTTGGACACTTTCAAACACATAGGTTATGATTAAAATTAATACATTTATGAATTTTATTGCATAGATAATTTCTTCATTAACTGATCATTTTTGCACAGTCCATATTAATAATGGCCTGGTGTTTTGATGATTTTTAGTGCCTGTCTGAAGAATCAAAACGATCAACATTTCACAAAATTGTCATAATTCTTGGTGTTCAGTTCAGTATATATTCAATACATAATTGAAAACCTATCAAATATAAGCACTGTTATGATAAGATTGGGACAATAATCATACAGTACTTGAATGTGTGTTATAATTATCCAAATGTTAGTTTTCAACAATATATTGTCGCACAATATATCACAATAAAAAGATGCAACAATATGTATCATGTATAGTCCCCACAAAATGAAACATACATTTAGCATGAAATATGGCAAACCAGAAGGTCACACATTTGAGCTGTTTTTATTAGGGCTGTCAAAAGATTAATCGCGATTAATCGCATCCCAAATAAAAGTTTGTGTTTACATAATATATGTGTTTGTACTCTGTTAATTATTATTTATATATAAATACACACACACAAGCATGTATATATTTAAGAAAAAAATATTATTTTTATATATAAAACATTTATATTTATATATATTATAGATTATATAAATGTATATACAGTATATACATGCAAATATTTCTTAAATATATACATGAATGTGTGTGTATTTATATATAAATAATAATTAACAGAGTACACACACATATATTATGTAAACACAAACTTTTATTTTGGATGCGATTAATCGCGATTAATCTTTTGACAGCCCTAGTTTTAATACATTAAAAATAAAACACAATGTAATAAAATACTATATTTAAAACATAACCCACTTTATATTAGGTGGCCAATACTATGTACTAACATTTTAATTAATCATTTGATACATTGCACTTATTGTGTACATACATGTTTTTACATTTTTAAAAATACTTGTGTGTGAATTACTTATTGAGTTTCTAAGCTACTTTAGTGATAAATCACAGGGCAGCGTTGACAATGAGTTTCTGCTCTCCTCTCTGCGCTATCTTCACGTGATGTGCGAGCTACTGTCTGTGAGTGTTCAAACTGGCAAGTCTTTAAACTCATTTAATTGACAAACTTCATGAGGGACCAAAGTGAAAGTGATCTGGCTACGGGGCTTGCGTCTTTGTGTGTATCAGCGCATATAAGAACGGCAATTAACTTACCTGTATAAACTGTGCAATATAAAAAATACAATTACCATAGTAATTCTGAGCATCTATAAACAAAGATAACTGCTCCTGCATCTTTCCGTGTGCCTGCAAACTGCACTTGAGTGACTGACGGGGCGGAGTCACATGACTAAAACCGAAATAATCGACATGGGAAAATTACGTTGGTTAGAGGTTCTAAATTTCAGTTTCGATTAGTTTTCGGTTAATCGACCAGCCCTTGTATAAGGTGTAATTTCAGACACAGCCCCTGTTAGTTCCTGTCTCTGTGAAATCCCTCCTTCCACTCTAATTGGTCGGCTCTGATTGGTGGCTGAACCAGTGTGTTGTGATTGGTCGAGTGGTCCTCTTACCATAACTGCGAGGGTGCGTTCCATTCGACCGTAAGTGGACTGCGAAGTGGACTTCAGAGGGTATTCCGCCATCTTAAGTGAGATTCCAATCAGAAGGGAGCGAACATGTTCAGTCCGAAGGGCACTGCGAACGGCGTAGGGAAGAAGGGAACATCAATACATCCCTTCACATGAAGTGAAAAGTGAAAATCTCCCAAATGTCTTTGCGCATCGCATGCATCACCTGTCTGAACTAATGATGGTGCAGAGCCGTTGGTTGGAAGAGTTTTTAAACAGCTCTGCGATGGAGGAGTTTACATATGCATTTGAATATTCATAGTTATTATACCAACTAGAGTATTTATGAATGGTTATTGCAATAACTTACATTCGTATATTATATTTTATGAATATGTAAACAAATTAAAAGTGTTGAGAAGAACCTGAGGGCTGTCATGTTTTATATTTTACTTTATTTACCTCAGGAATGTTTACTGTGCAGCTGCACTTGGAAAAGAAAGCGCACGAGATGAGACCGCTACAAAGACCATTAAGAATAGCCTACATACATAGTTAACCAAATCAAAGTATTTTCATATTGAATGACAGGTACAGCTTCAAATCTGTTCAATACAGGTTATAAGTAAACTAATGGACAATGTTTTGATTATATGTTTAGATAGCCTATACTGTGTGCTTTGTAAATGTATATGCTTATGGTTTTCAATTTGAAAGTAAAGTAAATTACAATATTAATTTATGTTAGGCTAATAGGCTATATCAAAACCTGCACCCGTCGTTGCCTTTCTTTGATGACGTTGCAGGGCGTTCCAAATGAGCGATTATTGTCAGCGAAGTCCACTTCAACTGATATACCGTGCTCAGGGAGTAGGGAGCAGTGAACAGTGCGTAGGGACCCTGTCGAATGGAATGCACCCCGAGTTTCAACACACTACTAATTCAACCAGGCCCCACCTCTTTATTTAGCATATACACTATATTGCCAACAGGTTTTCCAATCACTTCAATGGCCACAGATGTATAAAATCAAGCACTAGACATGCAGACGCTTCTATAAACATTTGTGAAAGAACGGGTCGCTCTCAGGAGCTCAGTGAATTCAAGCGTGGTGCCGTGATAGGTTGCCATCTGTGCAATAAGTCCATTCGTGAAATTTCCTCACTACTAAATATTCCACGGTGAACTGTTAGTGGTATTATAACAAAGTGGAAGCAATTGGGAACAACAGCAACTCAGCCACCACAAAGTGGTAGGTCACGTAAAATCACAGAGCGGGGTCAGCGCATGCTGAGGCAAATAGTGTGCAGAAGTCGCCAACTTTCTGCAAAGTCAATGGCTACAGACCTCCAAACTTTGTGTGGCCTTCAGATTAGCTCAAGAACAGTGCGTACAGAGCTTCATGGAATGAGTTTCCATGGCCGAGCAGCTCATCCAAGCCTTACATCACCAAGTGCACGACTGCACTGTGCCAAGTTGGGCTTGGCCTCTTAGTTCCAGTGAAAGGAACTCTTAATGCTTCAAAATGCCAAGACATTTTGGATCATTTCATGCTCCCAGCTTTGTAGGAACAGTTTGGGGATGGCCCCTTCCTGTTCCAACATGACTGCACACCAGTGCACAAAGCAAGGTCCATAAAGATATGGATGAGTGAGTTTGCTGTGGAGGAACTTAATTGGCCTTCACAGAGTCCTGACCTCAACCTTTGGTATGAATTAGAGCAGAGACTGTGAGCCAGGCCTTCTCGTCCAACATCAGTGCCTGACCTCACAAATGCGCTTCTAGAAGAATGTTCAAAAATTCCCATAAACACACTCCTTCACCTTGAGAAAAGCCTTCCCAGAAGAGTTGAATCTGTTATAGCTGCAAAGGGTGGGCCAACTCCATATTAAACCCTACGGATTAAGAATGGGATGTCATTAAAGTTCAAGTGCATGTACAGGCAGGCGTCCCAAAACTTTTGGCAATATAGTGTACCTTGGACAGGAATTATTTAAATGAGGAATATTTTGACGTGTTCGTTCCCGGGAGAAAACTCAAGACTATATTGGAGGCCTTTCTGGGAGTTCAGAAACACCTCTAGCTTCTGCTAAGAAATTAAACAGAAATATTTTGGAATACATTTTTAGTTTTAAAGATATTTCCTTTAATATGTAACATTGTTCATGCAGAGAGAGAGAGGGAGAGGCATAAGAGGAGGAGTCGCAGTAGCTCTCCTGGTCGCAGCAAGAAACGGCGTAGCTGGAGCAAAGACCGAAGCAGTCGCAGCCGAGGGAAGCGCAGCCGCAGTCGAGACCGGAAGAGCCGAGATCACAGGAGCAGCTCCCGGGATCATAAGAAACGCAGGTGACTGTCACCAGCCTGTCACTGTCCATCAGAACTAACACAGGACTTGTTTATTATTGCACCCTTTCTGTTTCTGTCGTTTGTTGCCTGTAAAACCCATAAAAGCAGTGTTGTCTTCTAAGTTGACATTACAACATAGTTGGCTTGGCATAGTTGATTATGTTTGCGGCATCTTCCTCATCTACTCTTGATTTTTTTCCCCTCAGCTATTCTCCACGTCGAACAAGGAAGAAAAAGATGTGCAAGTATTGGGACGTTCCCCCTTCAGGCTTTGAGCACATCACTCCAATGCAGTACAAAGCAATGCAAGGTGCAGTATGAGTGATCAAAGATCACAGTAACAGTAAATTCCAAGATCACCGTTCCCATACGTGGCTGGGCACTTCTGATGTCACACGCAGCACAGAGGGCAGGTGCAAAATGTGTGGAGAAATTCACGAGTTCACACGTACATCAAATTAAATGGAGTAAAGATTATGCGTATTTGGCGTGCTGTCCGGGGGAGGGCTCCGGGCTCGGAATTTGGCCCGAACCCAGAGTATCCCCCCCATGATAAAGATAGTCTAGAACTAGACTGTATTTTATTATGGATTGTGTTGATGTCTAATGAGTTTATTAAATCAAAGTGAGGAGATGGGGTGGTGGAGGGATGCTAAAAATAAAAACGGTCAACGAAAGAAGGTGAATATGCTGTATATATACACACACCTCTTATTGTTGATTAAATCGATTGGCTTGATGTGCTCCACATGTGTTTAATTAGGTTTAATTATCTGAGGGTGCTCCACTTGGGTTTGATTAGGTTACATTATCTGGACGTGCTCCTCCCGAAATTAGTTACTAAAACTTCACTACATTTACAATTACACCTCAAACTTAAAATACCTCAGTTAAAATAGATTTTCTTTTTGTGTGCATGTTTCAAACATGTTTTTGCATGTTTCTGAAAATTGATTGAAATAATAGTTTCTGTATTACAGATGTATTCAGTATTTTTGTTTTACTTATACTGACACCTTTCAGAGTGGATTCTATGGAAGAATTTTTTTTGACATTTTATCTCTGAATTCAGATATTTTTCTCACAATTGTGAGTTTATATCTCACCCGCCAAATATCTAATCATCCAATCACATGGCAGCTACTCAATGAATTTAGGCATGTAGACATGGTCAAGAAGATCTCCTGGGGCCGGTTGCATAAACCATTAAGACTAGTCTTAAAAGTTAGACATACATTTTTTTCTTTAAGACCGTTCATAACTTTTTAAAATCAGTTACATAAAAACATAGACTGGCCTAATTTGATACGAAAAGTAAGACTGAATGCCACTTGCCTAACTGCTAGTGGCTCATACTAGATCTTAAGACACTGTCTTAACATAATAGCTTAGTTTATGCAACTGGCCCCAGATCGTCCATCAGAATGGGGAAGAAAGGTGATTTAAGTGACTTTAAACGTGGTATGGTTGTTGGTGACAGACGGGCCAATCTTGAGTATTTCAGAAACTGCTGATCTACTGGGATTTTCACGCACAATCATCTCTAGGGTTTACAGAGAATGGTCTGAAAAAGGAGAAAATATCCAGTGAGCGGCAGTTCTGTGTCTGAAAATGCCTTAATGATGCCAGAGGTCAGAGGAGAATCAGTGACCAGACTGGTCTGAACT
This sequence comes from Gobio gobio, assembly GCF_949357685.1. Taxonomy (NCBI): domain Eukaryota; kingdom Metazoa; phylum Chordata; class Actinopteri; order Cypriniformes; family Gobionidae; genus Gobio; species Gobio gobio. Next base: position 32,824,938 of record NC_137097.1, on the reverse strand, counting down.
GATAGAAATACAACAGTAACTCAAATAAGTACTCGTTACAACCAAGGTCTGCATAAGAGCATCTCTGACACACAACACGTCCAGCCTTGAAGCAGATGAGCTACAGCAGCAGAAGACACACCGATGACACTCCTGTCAGCTAAACAGCAAACTACAATTCACACAGGCTCACCAAAACTGAACAATAGATGATTAAAAACGTTGCCTGGTCTGATGAGTCTCGGTTTCTGCTGTGTAATTTCGATGGTAGGGTCAGAATTTGGCGTAAACAACATGAAAGCATGGATCCATCCTGTCTTGTATCATTGTTTGAGGCTGCTGGTGGTGTAATGTATAGAGGAAATGTTGGCACACTTTGGGCCGCTTAGTACCAAGTGGGCATAATTTAAACGCCAGTCTACCTGAGTATTGTTGATGACCATATCCTTCCCTTTATGACCACAGTGTACCATTTAGTGGTGGCTACTTCCAGCAAGATAATGTGCCATATCACAAAGCTCAAATCATCTCAAACTGGTGTCTTGAACATGACAACAAGTTCACTATACTCAAATCCTCCTCGCAATTGTGAGAATACAGTCAGAATTGTGAGGCAAAAAGTTGCATTTTTTAATATTTTTATTCCATGGCTGAAACAAGCTTCCATAGGATGGAGCATAATGATGTAAAACATTATAAAACTCATGAAAGCCACATTAAAGCTGTTTTAAAATAGCTGATAGATAAGAGTATTTGTAGTAGTTGTTACGAACCCATATGAGGTTATTATTTTGTTTGAAAAACTCTTCAACTCATTTAAAATTTGAAAGCGAAACTTTAAAGGTTTGGTGTTTTACAGCATACTGTGTTTTCAAGTAAAATGATTAGATTTTTGGCTGAAGTGTTGTTTAATTTATTCTGCTGTAATGTAGCTGCTGGGCAGATCCCCAGCATTGCTCTTCTGGCTACATCCACTAATACTGGTTTGGCAGTCGCACCCACACAAGTGCCCATCGTTGGCAGCCAGATGACCAGGCAAGCACGACGCCTGTATGTTGGCAACATCCCCTTCGGCATCACTGAGGTAAGTGTCCCAGAATAGTGTCCCTCAAAACAAGTTGTTTGTACTGTTCAGTTCTCATTCTCTTGTGTAATGGTAAATCAGCCGTTTCATTTGAAAGTTACGCACGAAAAGTTGTTTCTAGAAGTTGTAATAATAAACATTCTGTACTTAAAGGGATGTTTAAGGGACCAAAGGGACCAAATATTTTAATTACCCCATGATTTACTCACCCTCAAGCCATCCACTTTCTTCGTCAGTTGAATACGGAAGCTAGATATTTTACATTATAAAGCTTTAAATATGGATATTTTTCATACAAAAACCCATCAATTCGCTCCAGATGGTCTTGATTAACCACTCAGAGCCGTGTGATTTACTTTTACAATGGATGGATGCACTTTTTTCTCAATAAACCCGTCTCCTGCGTGTTGCCTCCGATCATTCGAATATTGCACTTTAATAATTATTTAATCAACATCATCCTCAATAAACCCGTCTCCAGCATGTTGCCCCCGGTCCCTCGAATATTCTGATCTATTATGACCTCCGAGCTGTAAAACTGCCAGAATAATAATAATAATACGCTGTTTGTTAATTGGCCAGAGGAGAACTGGCACCCCGACTGAGCCTGGTTTCTCCCAAGGTTTATTTTTCTCCATTAGGTCACCTAATGGGGTTTTGGTTTCCTTGCCACTGTTGCCTCTGGCTTGGCGTGCTCAGTTGGGGACACTAAATTTTTCAACTAAACATCGAAATACATCTAAATAATAAACTAAATTAACCATTTAAACTAAATTACTGATCAAATTATTGATCTAAAGCCCACACTGTCACTGTATGATACTTGAAATTTTTCCAGAATGGCTATACAGCTGAATAAAATTATGCTGCATTATTTTCCTGTTTAACACTGTAAAGCTGCTTTGAAACAATCTACATTGTTAAAAGCGCTATATAAATAAAGTTGACTTGACTTTTTTGGGCTTCAAATTTTGGGCTGCCATTATAAAGCTTGGAAGAGCGAGGACATTTATTAATATAACTCTGATTTTATTCATCTGAAAGAAGAAAGTCATATTGTCACAATTCACCAGTGTGAGTGCCCATGAGAACCACCTGAGGGCACTCCACTTCAGACTGTCACTCCACCCCGGACTTGTCACTTCATCATAAACTGACATAAACTGCCCTGACTCATCATCACTCATTGTTTGCACCTGTGTCTCATCACCTCATTACCCCATTACCCCGGCCTATATAAACCATGTTCACTCTGTCTGAGATGCATGATCTGTGCTGCTGGATTCATTGTTGTTAGGTCGGTCGTTCTGTTACGAATGCTGAGAGATGAAGCAGAGAGATGGAATCCACTTGCAAACACAACTTTAATTAAACTATTCCATAAATAAAACAGTGACATCCGGGAACTCAAGAATCAAGACACGAACAGGTTAACAGCTAACAACGACGACCAAAGACAAGTGAACCACAAATATATATATACACACAGGCAGACAAGCTTAACAAGATAACAAGGTGGGGGTGTGGTGAATGGGAAACATCTGGGAAGACTAATCAACATGAAAAATTACAAAAGACTACTGCTGCGTCCCAATTCGCATACTATCCGTGCTAAATAGTATTCGAAAAAAAAATTAGTATGTCCCAAATCTTAGTATGTTGAAAAAAGTATTCCAAAGATTCCCGGATGGTTTACTATTTCCGGTCAGAATCCGAAGTGCTGATCGATGCGCACTCTAACGGCTGATATTGCCCACAACCCATTGCGAGATGGACGAGGATTCGATTAGAACTACAAACGCGGATAAAATGTGTTTAAAAAACTACAAACATGACGGTTACGCGAGTCTGACGGTTAAGTGGAGAGGATTAGATAAAGTGGTTTGAGTGAGCAATTATCAGTATTTAACCGGACGAAAAGATATTTATTCAATATTATCCACATTATATTTCACCTGCAGCAGCATTGAGAACTTTTGTATTGATACGTTTGGCCATTAACTTTGCAAACACATGAGGAGTCTAAAGACCCACGAAAGGCAGATCAACGAGCGACTACATTTCTCTCCGATACGGTAGGAAATTAAATTTAAAGTGGGGGATTTGAACTGTGACGATGATTGACATTTTAAACGGTGACGGGACGCACGTAACAGAGTCCGTTAAAGATGACGAAGTAGTCCCAAAGCTTGCATACTCTTCTGCTACACACTCAAAAGTATGTACTTTTTCTTCACAAAAAGAGTACATACTTTTAGGACGTAGTATAAGTAGGCGAATTGGGACGCAGCCTACAAAACATGACAAGACAGGAAATAACAAAAGAGTCCTCACAAGACAGGGAAACACAGGCTGGAATTATGACACATATACACCTAGGATGGTTTGAGGGTGAGTAAATCATGGGGTAATTTTCATTTTTGGGTGAACTATCCCTTTAAGGTTTGTCTTGTTTTAAAGAGTTGTGTCAAGTCAAGTGTTCCTCTGTATACTTGCATTGATAAAGAAAGACATTTCTCTGGGAAAGTCCTGCTATTATCTTTGACTTTCAGGAGTCCATGGCTGAATTCTTCAATACCCAGATGAGACTTGCAGGACTGTCTCAAGCTCCCAGCAATCCTGTGCTCGCAGTGCAGATCAACCAGGACAAAAACTTTGCATTCCTAGAGGTGAGACAATACAGATTTCAGTCAGTTAACTCATCTGACAAAAATAGACTGCACTTGTTTAAATGCATAACAGCATGAATTTCCAGTGTAAATTGGTCCAAAAGTCTTGTTTGTATCCATTGTAGTTTTGCTTAGCAAGCAAACTAATGTAATTCATAGGCCTAATGCCATAAAAATGTCTTTCCATATTATTGTTCTAGACATTTCAATATTGTGCATTTTGCAAACACATGATAATATCGGAAGACAACCAAAGCTACTGAAATTAGGTTCAAAGCGTCAATGAGAGTGTGTTCACACTTGGCAGGTTTGGTTCCATTAAAACAAACTCTGGTGCGATTGCTTTGCTAATGCCGTTCAAGTGTGAACGCTGCCATCCAAACCAAGGCCCACCTTTTCAGAGTTTGTCAGTTGACTTCCAAACAATCTCTGGTGCGGTTCGACTGAAATATGAATGTAACATGGACCAAAGTCATCTAAATTAACCAAAAACAAAATGTGATTTCCCGATTTGACTCTAAAAAGGACAGAATGCTCAAGCATACCTGGAGTGCTTCTCAATACTTAAATGGCTGTAGTAGCAGTTTCTGTGCAAAATTTATTTATGAAATAGTTCAGTTTATCGCTGCTCAATCTCAATCTGTAGAATCATAGGGCTGTGGTCCTCTATACTAAAATTACACATCAATAATATAATCAGAGTTTCAGACTCTGAATGACATCAGTGAATCAGGCCATTACATGATGATTACATCATTATCAAAACATAACCATCATGACCTGATCATATTTTCTCTTGCATTGCTTTATAAACACAAGAGACAGCAGCAGACAAGAGAGAAACGTTAAAGGGCCAAGAGCCCAACTAAAGCTAACATTCCATTAAACATCAACATCTAAATCTCTGTTGATTCTCAATAAGAACGTATGACATAAGACAGAAATAAAGTCAATCTGGTTAGTAATAAGTGTAATGGCTGTAAGTCAGTTGTAGTTGGTGTGTCTCTCCTTTTTCTTGTTGTTTCCCTTTTCCTCAGTGGTTTTGACAGCAGGTGTTCATCATTAATGCCAAATCGTCACTCGATTAATCCCTTTATTATCTAATTATCTGCTTCAGTGTTACTTTCTAACACCAGCGATATGGCACTATGTTGCCCGTTCCTGTTCAGTACAGGCGTCGGAAGCAGCAGATCTTTGTTGTGTGTGTGACGGAGGGATTCTTGGCACAGTTTTGACTCCTTTACACATTTTATAAGCTCTTCATTTGATGGTAAAAATACCATCATCAGACCTGCCAAACCGAGCGCATTTTGCGTAGCGGATACGCATTTTGACCTCAAAGTATGCTGGTATAATTTTTTCACTCTAAACTACGCAAAAACCTGTTGACGGAGAATCCCTGCTTGCTTACTATACGCGCGAAGCAACAGATTCAGAAAAAGAAGAAAAGTTCGACCTTTCATAGCACTGGGTTCATTCCCCAAAAATAGCAAGCAGGATGATTGACAAATGCGTACGGTCTATCATTAAAAAGAGACTGCAAATCGACAACAACCCAAAATCCGTTCGATCCCCCTTCTCCTCTCGCCGTTTGTTTGAAGCGAGGATAGTACAGTCACAGCACTTCAGACTCCTTAAGGTAAACCGGCTGGGTGGATGTTTTACCAGGCACTGTACTATAGTAAGTGTTATTTTTTTAAATTTTTTTGTTGTTGTTGTTGATTTTTTTGGCAGAATGAAGAAATTAAAGACAGACGTACAGTAAATATGAGTATTGTCCTAGTTTTGGTTAGATTATGACCAGTGTTTACTCTAAAATACTGCCTTAACAGGAATTCGGCCATAACTTAGACTGATATCACTTTCCAGTCATAGTCTTTAACACTTCAGCACAACATAATGTGCAGGTTAGCAAAGATTTTAAAACTGAAATCCTGGATGACTGACAAGCGCAAGTCTGGAGGAACAGCCGATTATTTATTCATTCTCAGTGTTGAGAAACGTAACATAACTAAAGTACATAATTATGTTACATATTTATTTTGTATGAAAACTAGCGTGTTAGTTACTTAGAACACATCACAAATATGAACCCTTTTTTTAGTATCTTATATGGATATTTTAAAATAATCACACATAATGTTCCTATTGTTTACTGTTTTCTAGGGGTTTCTTAATTTTAGATTTATTAAAAGAGATTCACTTGTGATTTTTTTGTGGTTTGTATAAGCACACATTATGCAATGCAATATTAATCATGAATAAAACATTTGTTTTGAGCAGGTGTATTGAAAGTTTTGACTTTCACTGTATACGTATTAAAATATAGCCCAGTGCAGTGCAAGTGGCATTTTTGGGTCATATGCAAAAAAAAAACTTTAACAGTCAAAACTTAAGAACTTTGAAGATAGACTTGTGTGTGTGTTTGTGTGTGTCTTGCAGACTGTCGACATCACGTAGAGGGGAAAACCATTAAAAAAATTGTGTCTGTTACAGATTCAACCCCTAGAATTAACGAATTCTTGCTTAAATCACAAGATTTGAGAGAAAACCCTCCCGTCCCATCACACACTGTATGTCTGCTTCAGATACGCACATACAACGAGTGTGTTAGTCCCGCACACAGCATTGTTTTGGATGTTCAGTAAGTTCTGTCATAAAATATACATCATAAAAAAAAATTTTTTATCCTTATGGTCTGTGTTAAAAATGACCGTGTGAACTCTAAGCGAACCAGGACTAAATGTATAATTTTATTTTTTGGTCCAAACCAAAACAACCAAGAGAACCGAACCACAAGTGTAATTACAGCACACCCAGAGAGAAGTTTTGGTGATGCACAGGAAAGCATTTCCATTTAATGATACTAGGCTATTCCTGACTGAAGCAGACTGTCTCTCTTCACCAGTTTCGATCAGTGGATGAAACCACTCAGGCCATGGCATTTGATGGCATTATCTTTCAAGGACAGTCGCTGAAGATCAGACGCCCACATGACTATCGCCCTCTTCCCGGTATCTCCGAGCAGCCGGCTTTTCATGTTCCAGGTCAAGACTTTTGTCATGTTTTACTTTGTTTTAGATCAGTAGACTATTAAACATTGTACAACTTTCTACAGGGCTTTTTTAAAGATAAAGGGCCAGATTTACTAAGCAGGGCAAATTAGCATGAGACCGCAATCCCATATAAGAGCAGATGAGACTGTATATTTCTGTGGATGATCTACTGACAATGAGCTAATTAATGAACACAGTCACAGAAGCTCATTTCCATTATGAGTATTAAAAGTAACCTGGCTTGGCAAATTATGTTATATAATAACATCTTCCTCTGCAATCCAAATAAATGAACACAAGTTCGAAAATTCTCTCCCTTCTAACACACACTCTCTGTTCTCTGCGGCTCCTTCTTCTACAGCAACTATTACAACATGTCAAGCGCAAAATGTGTTAAGACATGCTTTTTTGGCCGTTAAATAATGGCACAAATACTAGTAAACTGACAAACACAAACCATAGTAAATCACCTTGTATGATTCATTTAAATACTCTCCTCCCATAAATTTTGCATCTGAAAGGGATACTCCTACAAAAAGGCATATGCAATAAGGTCCGCCGCAAAAATAATCCTGTCCATGCCTTTTCAGTGCTTATTTATCACTGCATGTCTTTAGTAAATCATGACAGTAGTTTTTAAGAGGGTTTGCGTTGGCGCAAGCTGTTAGTAAATCTGGCCCAAAGTCTGAAATTTAGGCACCTTTGCAGTTTGTGGTGGGATTGCCTGTTTGTCTGACATGCCCCAAACCGATGCCATTGATTGAGTCAGTAGAGCGCACAATTGGTTGAGTTTTGAAACTTGTTTGAAAATTATTAAGATGATTATTTTGAAGCTATAGAAAACGCATCAATTTGCCATGCTTAATAAAGCCCATGTTTATTTATGTCTTTATTTTTATTTACTTACTTGTTTATATTTTTCAGGGCATTAAAATCCTGATGTGTTTGTTTTCAGGTGTTGTTTCCACAGTTGTACCGGACTCCCCTCATAAACTCTTCATTGGAGGTCTACCAAATTATCTCAATGATGATCAGGTACACTTTAACCTTGCTAGTCCATGAATGAATCAGTTATTAGGACCTATGGTCAGTTGGTTGTGTACACTTGCACAGACTAAACTATTTTCTTACTGCCCATTCAAAGTTGTGTTTGTCATATTACTTTATTGATGTCCAGAAAATCTGTAGCTGACAATCCCTCTAGTGTAACAAACTCATCATCAGCCATGACACTTTTAATCTGATTGGTAGTTCATTTTTTATTTGTTAATGTTAAGACCACATTAAAAGAGTGAAATGGATACATGTTGACATTTAGGCTACCTTCACACTGCAAGCAAACGTGCCCATTTTCAATGTTATGCTCAAATCTATTCCAAATCGCAGACTATATATATATATATATATATATATATATATATATATATATATATATATATATATATATATATATATATATATATATATATATATATATATATATATATATATATATATATATATATATATATATATATATATATATATATATATATATAAAAATTATGATCATAGGCCAATTTATTCCAAGGTTATAATGATTTTTGGCCATCCTTTGACCTGTGTTGTTTTTGTTGAGTAAAAATAAAAATAAAATTATTAAATGTTGCTTACTAAAAAAAAGCTTAAAAAGTAATATATAAATATGAATATATAAAACTTAACCTTAAAAACTTAAATGAAAATTAGAAAGGCAACTGCCATGGCAACTAACTGATAAAAAAGTTTGTTAAAATCCTAAAGTTACTCAAATGGAAACTGGAAATAAATAAATATACATTAATTTACAACAAATGATAAAAACAGAATAAAATGACTAAAAACTTAACTAAAATTAAACCTGAAAATATAAAACTAAAAGCTAATTCAAAATATTAATAAATATAGAATATATAAAAAAACACTGAAATAGTACTGCTTTATTGTCACTAAAACTCTGTACGTTGTTTGCAATGGTACATAAGTTTCTTTTCAATATCTTGCAAAAATGCTGCCTCACTTTCTATGCGTCAAATTCATTGATGTGTTTGATTATTTGACCCAATCTTCTGACCTGTGAAAAGAGCGATTGGTGGCGCTAGGAATATTCCAGTGTTCCCCAACCAGTGTGCCAAATTTCACCTTTTTACCATGCATTTTAATGGCTGACAATGCAGAAAAATGCTCTCAAAATAAGAATAAAATAAACAGATATGGTACAATAAGTGCCTCAGCAAATGTAATATTTAGTTCATAATAAACTAAAGTATAATTATGTCAGAGTGATGTACTGTATTAGTTGAAATTTAAATAATCACATGAATTCTGACTTGACTGTTCACACTGATGCAAACAAAATTGTAACTTAATATGTTCACACACATTTTTGCTCTTCACATATGCTGTGTCCGAAATTGCGTACTATGTGAGTCGGGACTACATTTGAATTTGAACGAACTTCGCGACCGTTAAAAAAGTAAGTTCTATATAGTATGAATGAATATAGTATGAACGTAATCCGGACGTACCACATCCGCCATGGTGTCATGATCATGTGACCTACCAGCGTCAGTTGCATCCCATCACCTCCATTCATAAATCGTCTCCCGTGGCCTCATGGGATAGTAAAGTGTCCATCGTATGCGCACTTCAGAATCTTGCCGGAAGTAGTAGGTCATCCGGGTACTTTGCGCCTACTGTTTTTCGAACACTGTGATTTCGGACATACTATTCTGTTGGTGTACTGTTTTTTGCATTCTATCTAATAGAGAAGTATTCGATTTCGGATGCAGCTATTGTCATCAAAAAAACTGATTTGTGTCACATGAGAGGGATTTGGGCCACATTCAGCTGCAGTGTGAATGTAGCTTTTGAAAACTATAGGACCCATAATTACAGCAAGTTGCAAAATTTGCAGTTACATGTGCAGGTGAAGATGGAGTAAAGATAGAAGTCACACACCGTATTTCATAAGTGGCTGCAAAAGGTTGTTGCTTCTATTGCAGACACTACCGAGGGGGTTTGGGTAATGGTGCACCTCATTGATCTAAAAGCTAAATAATTAACTTAATCAATTGGAGCTGAATGTACCCTGGTATTCATTTCATTCATATTCTCATATATTTTCTTTCTTGCAGTCACTGTTACTGCTTTGAAACTCACAGCTCTTTCATTTTTTGTTCCCCCACTTTGTCCCCCAGCTAGGGGCCCGTAAGATCGTTAAGTCTGCGCTCATAATTTGTTCAGTAGTTCTGATCTACTGCTGCCATGCCAACATGTAACACAAGGCAAGTAAGACATTCCGTTCTTCACACGGATTCACCTCCTGTCAGCAGGGACCCTCCCCTCGCTGTCCTCTCTCTTCCTTCACTCTCACGGAGCGCGAACCTCACTAAAGGGTCTTTGGGGAACCGGGTTGGGCTTTTGGAGGGCTGTGAATGTGTAATGTTTGGAAAGGCTGAAGCAAATTCAGCTCTCTGCAATGTGAATATGAAACAAATTGGGAAGTGACTCACACTGATGTTAGACCACTTCATGTCTACTGTAGGGCTCATTTTAACTGGTCTGGATGATTTGAAATTTGGAAAAAAAAATGTTTTTTGAAACTTTGATTTTTACTTTTTTTTTATCATTGCATGCAAAGAAAGGACCTTTCTTTAAGCACCTTTCTTACATTATTTTAAAGTGTCCCCATTATGCTTATTATTATTGTCTTCCAAAAGAAAGAACCGAATCTGAACCGCCTGAAACGAGTCGTCAGTAATTCCAGGCTTACTTCCTGCTCGAACCTACGGTACTTAATTTGCATAATGGTCTTCATTGGCTGCCCGTGCGAAAGCAAATCCACTTTTCATGCACTTCCAAAGAATGAGGACTTGTGCTCGAATTGATAAGGTAAAACGGATGCCATCTTTACTGTTCATATCACTGTGTATCAAGTGCTGAGGAAGATCCGGAGCTGAAATTCCGATATTATGTAAGCGTTAGCCATTTGATCAATCAGTGCAGAGTAGACCAATCACAACAGACTGGGCCATCTGACCAATCAGTGCAGAGTAGACCAATCACAACAGACTGGACCAAAACAAAATTAGGATTTAGGAAGTTTTAAAAAAGCATAATAGGGGCACTTTTGTTTATGGCTGCTTTATGATATTGCGCTTTGTCTAAACCAGGAGGGGACAGTATTAAGGGGTGCTCACACTAGGCTTTGAGCATGTGAATTTCTTCAGACACTGCAATGGATGACATATGGGGCCAGATTTACTAAACAGGGCAAATTAGCATGGGAGCGCAATTCCATAAAAGCGCAGATGGGAGTGGACAGTTCTGTGTGTGATCTACTCTACGCGCAAATTAGTGAACACAGACGCAGCCGGATCATTTCCATAATGACCAGCACAGTCTACCATTTAGCGTCTGGTTTAAGACACGCTTTTTTTGGGTGGCAAATAATGCCGCAAACCCCAGTAAATTGATGAGTGCAAACCTTTGTAAATCACCTTGCATGGTTCATTTAAATACTCTCCTCCCATGGATTTTGCGTCTCAAAGGGAAACTCCTACAAATGCATATGCAATAAGGTCAGTCGCAAAAATGTCCACACCTTTTCAGCGCTTATTTATTTACTTTAGTAAATACTGACAGTAGTTTTTTTTTTACGTCAAAAGAGGGTTTGCGCTGACTCAAGCTGTTAGTAAATCTGACCCATGATGTCACACTCTTGTACATTTTTACAATCCAAAATGTAAAAATATACAATAGAACTCAATACGCTCATTCTTATATTGGTCACACTTCTTCATGAGATACAAATTCGAGCTCACCAAGCTTTGGAATAAAATGCAGACCTTGGCATGAATTGGTGTTCCATATTTAGATTTGTATGAATGGAAGTAAGTGAAACGAAAAGTGTAGTGTAACTGCCCCTTTAGATTCGGAAACTTGAATAAATGGATAGCACAAATCATAGGGATGATCATTATTGTAATATTGAGAAGGGCTGGAGTAAAGACCATTAGAGTCGTACCCTTCTGCATTCAGAAAAAGAAGGGAACATCAAGATAATGCTTTCTTGTGTTATGAACGTATCATGGCGTGTCAATGTATTGCAGGAATAGAGCGCAACAGCTGACCTTTTCAGTGACCTTGGTTTCAGAAGTATATTGTCAGTTCATTTCTCCAGAGGGATTTAAAACTTATTTTAAAAATGTAATGAAGAGGAATGAAGCCAACAGACCAGCTCTGTGATCAATCACAACATTACAGCCAGGGTCAGAAATTAACTTTTCCATTTAAAGCCAATATTTTCCCTTGTCTAGCTATCACCAGACCAAGCTCAATTTAAGATTGAACATTGGTCTGGGGAGTCTGCTATGTGTTTTTTACAGCACAAGAGGCGTGATAAACGAGCATAATTCAAATGACTCTGTATGCAATTGGATAGTCCTTCAACCAATCAGACCACAAGAGGCGTGATCAACGAGCAATGCCCCATCGCTTCTCTATCCATCATCGTGTTAAACCCGCCAATAGCGCTCCAGGTGGATAAGACAGTCTGTGATTGGTTCCCGCAAAAGTGTAACAGACGCAGTAGAAATGAATGTACAGGTTTCGGGCAATTTTTGTATCTGTGTTGCCAGATATAACCAGTTACATCGATCAGTCAAAATGCTATAGACTATTACCAATAAAATTGTCTGTCAACATCAACAAAGGCCATCTTTACACTGCAAAGGCAGGACAAAAGCTCTGTAAGTAGTATCTGAACACCTCTGATTGGCCATTGCATTCATAAACTCAACAGAAAGGTGTGTGATTGGTTATAATGCGACAGATATAATACATTTAGTTCAATTGTTTTTTTTGCCCGCTTAGCAAAATGAAAAAAAAGCACCCCAAATTCAAGATGTCATTCTTGCCCCATGCCCTTGTTAATTTCGGACCCTGATTTCTCAAATTCACTGTAAATTCAGCTATTAAACACTTTTTCCAATGAATTTCACTGAAATCACACTGAATTGTGGCTTATACAGTTGTATCCATTATTGTTTAAATCTCTATTTCTCTTTGGAGACAGTGAATGAGATTTTAATTTCCAGAAGCCACTGGTGTGCTCTATTGGACCTGCCATCTTGTACACCCCCATCCTGGGTTCAAATGGACAGGATCTGGATAGGATTTGAGCTGCAGTTGCTGTTGTGTTCACATACCTGTGCGTCCTCGACTGTTGTGCAGGTTAAAGAGCTCCTGACATCATTTGGTCCTCTCAAAGCCTTCAACCTAGTGAAAGACAGTGCCACATCACTGTCCAAAGGCTATGCTTTCTGTGAATATGTGGATATCAGCGCAACTGACCAGGTCAGTCAATTCACATTTAAGTATCAAAGGAACACATTATATTAGTTTACATTTTATTATTGATATGCTGTACACGGGTTATATTTCATCCCAAATATCAAAGACATATTAAGGAAACAGGGACTTTATACTGATGAGCCAAAAAATTATGACCAGTCACAGGTGAAGCAAATATCGTTGATCATCTCCTAACAAGACCACATATTAAGGTCTGAGTAGGTTAGATGGTAAGCAAACAATCAGTTCTCATAATCAACATGTTGGATGCAGGAGAAATGGGCAGGAATAAAGATCTGACCGACTTTGACAAGGGCCAAATTGTTAAGGCAAGGTGACTGGGTCAGAGTATCTCTGAAACGGCAAGGCTTGTGTGTCATAACCAGTCACCAGTGCTGAGAATTTACCAACAGTGATCCGAGGAGGGGCATACCACAAACTGGCGACAGGGTGTTAGGCACCCAAGGCTCATCGATGCACAAGAGCAAGAAGGCTATCCCATCTGGTCCGAGCCAACAGAAGGTCTACTGTGGCACAAGTCGCACAATTTTAATGGTTATGGGAGGAATGTTACAACACACAGTGCATCTGCTCTGTATGGGGCTGTGTAGTGCCTATGATGACCCCCGTCCACCTTCGAAAGTGCCTACAATGGGTATACGAGCGTCAGAACTGGACCTTGGAGCAGTGGTCACCTAGTCTAACTAGTGGTTAGCTTCTTTTACATCATGTGAACGGCTGTGTTTGTGTGCACAGTATATCTGGGAAAGTCATAGCACCAGGATCACCATGGGACGAAGACAAGCCGGTGGAGGGAGTGTGACGCTCTGGGCAAAGTTCTGCTCATACGTCTACATGATGGGTCCGGCCATTCATGTAGACGTAAATTTGACCCCTGCCACCTACTTAAGCATTGTTGCAGACCAGGTTCACCCTTTCATGACAATGGTGTTCCCTGGTGGAAGTGGCCTCTTTCAGCAGGATAAAGCACCCTGTCACACTGCACACATTGTTCAGGAATGGTTTGAGGAACATGAAGAAGTCCATGCCTCAGCAGGTCATAATGTTTTGGCTCATCTGTGTATATCTTTTTTTTTAGTATTAACTTTTTGGTTTTGTTTTACAGTGTAAGACTTATGTTTAGGATGGTTATTTCTTCAGCACATCATCTTTGGGATGTGCTGGAGTACACTTTACAGAGCATTTATTTCCATCAAGAGGTGCATCAGTTTTTGGTCAAGATCTTGTATTTACAATGCAAGAGTCCAGCACTCTGTAAAGTCTCCTCCAACACATCCCAAAGACTTTCAATGAATTTTAGTTCTGGACTCAGAGGTGCCAATTCATGTGTGAAAATGATTCTTCATTCTTTCCAATTTGAGCCTGATGAATCTTGACATTGTCATCCTGGAATATGGCCATGATGTGTCTTCATTACATGGTGGTTTAAGAAATGAAAAGCTACACGCTCCATCAATTTGGGTTAGAAGAACTGTTGCCAAACATGGAAACATAATAATCACTGCAATAATGATCCAATCATAGACTATTAAGCATTTGCCTATTTAAATCCAAACAGTGATTTTTTTTGGTCCAGGCCGTTACATTATCTTCAATCCAGATGCATTACAGTACTGAGAATTTTGAGGAAAATGTTCTTAAATTTGAAAATAATATCTCAATGATGGATGAAAACCTGTGAGTGAGATTCACTCAGATAGTGTTTCTGTTTTGTTCAGGCAGTAGCTGGATTACATGGCATGCAGCTCGGCGATAAAAAGCTCATAGTCCAGAGGGCAAGTGTGGGTGCCAAGAATGCAAATCCTGTAAGTTCCAGCCCTCAACATTTACAACACTAATTCTTGTCACTAATGTCCAGCTGATATGGTCAGAATAAGACATTCATGAAGCCGTTTACTTACATGGCCAACTTCAAGCTCTCAGTTGTGTCAGAGGTCCAGTCCCGCATCCTGTTTTCTCTGCATGCAGACTGCTGTTGTAGAGACGCCCGTCACGCTCCAGGTCCCGGGGCTGCAGAGGGTGCATAACTCCGGCCTGCCGACGGAGGTGCTGTGTCTGCTGAACATGGTAATGCCAGAGGAGCTGCTGGATGACGAGGACTATGAGGAGATCCTGGAGGACATCCGTGAGGAGTGCTGCAAGTATGGCATTGTGCGCTCCATGGAGATCCCGAGGCCCGTGGATGGTGTGGAGGTGCCAGGCTGTGGGAAGGTGACTAGTGCCATGTTTAACTTCAAGAGTATAAATAAACTAAAAAAAACAAAGGCCTTTGAGGGTCTGTTCATTCACACAACCAACAGAGTGCTGAACTGAACAACACAGGGAGTATAAATACACAGTTACTCACTAGTCCTACCTGTGTCTAGTTTAGTTCTCTAAGACAACTAACTGTAACTAAGGAGATGGGGTCTCGTGTGACTTTTGACAATTATAAATTATATCAAATCTGATATGTTTTGAATTTTTTGTTTTTGTTTTAAAAGTACGTAAAAGTAAAAACAAAAAAAAATGTATTTATTACTGAGGCTGCATAGCATCATTTTAATTATTCTTAATACAGGATTATTATTAACTAAAACTAAAAACCATAAAAAAATATTTTCTTATTCGAAATCAAATAAATGTTAACTGAAATAACATAAAATATGAGAAACATATTTTATTTAAGGTAGTTATTTATTTAAGGCAACATTTCTCATTTTCGTTAAGTTGAACTTGATGTACTAAAATAATTAAAGCTGAATCTGAAATAAAATAAAATAAAAACTATATAGAGATAACAATAAAAAACTAATAAAAATGGCAAAATGCACAACAAAATTACCATTAAAAAGTAACATTACTTAACATTAAAAACTAAAACATTACACTAAAATGTACTGTAAAATGTACAACAACTTTTGATTGTAAATGAACAGAAGTTGTACTTTAAAGGAACAGTAAAACGAGCAGCTGTGAATTTACAGTTCTTTACTGTAATCCTATTTACAGTATGTTAGTAATAATATTATGAATTAAAACCTGAGTTAACTTAGTAAAACATATAGTCTTAAATTGCATTTAAGTTTAAAAATTATATTTGAACTTTGGTAGTAATGCGAGTATATTAGTACTGTAACCTTATTTCATTTGAGTGCACTAAAAAAAATTATATTTCTTAAAATAAAATTAACTTGAATGAAGCTAAATGATTAACTAGAAACATACATTTAACGCAAATATATGCTAGCAAACAAAACGCACACATGCATGTGCTAATGTAGTTAGCAAAGAGATTATCACCACATCAGCAACTCAAAATATTAACGAAACCTATAATAGTATATGCTGTTTTAATACTTTAATACTCAATATTAAAAACGTATTCATACTCTAAGGCTTGTCTTATAGCGGTGGTTTCCCTGTGTTGCAGATTTTCGTGGAGTACGTGTCTGCTGCAGAATGTCAGAAGGCCATGCAAGCACTGACGGGGCGCAAGTTTGCTAACCGCGTGGTGGTCACCAAATACTACGATCTAGACATGTATCACAGACATGAGTTCTGAGAGGGAGCGAGCCTTTTGCACCATCTGAGGGTGACATTTTAATGAGCTGTATGTTCTTTTACACTTTTCATCTTCTACTTTCACTTTTCAATTACTTTTCCTTATTGAAAAATTTTGATCCGAGTAGCCATATAGAAATAATTTAGTCATCTAGTACAGCAGTGTCAAGCAATCTTTTCCATGTTAAGGGGTGTTTACACATACAGTGATTTTACTGTAACCAGAAGTCACTAATGTTCAATGATAATTGGCAATTTCCAGAATCAAGCGGGCAACAGGCAACATGATGTGATGTGGGCATGTCCATAAGGGTTTACACAGCAAAAACCCTTGTTAAATTAAGGCCCCGTCCACACGAAGCCAGAGCTTTCCCTATACAATCTTTTTTTCCCCTTGTTTCAAGAAATATCCGCGTACACACGAGAGCACTGAAACCGACTCAAAGTGATGTAGTATACATGCCAGACCAGTATGTGGTGCTTTAATTCTGCCACAGAAATACACTAAAAATGGAGAAGAAGATTTGTGGCTAGAAGGGGTACAGCAATGGTAGGAAGTGAGGCAAAATCTCACAATAAAATAACAATAAATAAATGCGCTACTTACCAGATGTGTTTTATTAACACCTACACCTACCCCAACCCTAAACCTACCCTTACAATAATGCAAATACAGTAATTAAATGACGCAATATTGATGTGCGCAAGCCCAGTGCCTGTAGTTGTATTCCTTTCTAGTCTTTCCCGTGCGGGACACACAAAATATATGGATTGGCTGTACACACGAAAACGCAAGGGTGTCGTTTTCAGATTTATCCACTCTGGGACCCAGTTTAAAAAAATATCGGATTCATGCACCCCAAAACGCCGGTTCCGGTTGGACGAAACGCTGATATGGTACACATTTTTTACGTATACAGCTAAACGCGTCTCCATGTGGACAGGGCCTAACTCTCCTTAGAGAGTTTTTTTTTTTACTCAATGGTGTGAAAATAACACTGAAGCAGTGTTAAAGTTAATGAGAAAATTAAGTGATTCATTGAATTATGAACACCTGATGTTAACAAGCAGAATCACTCAAGGAAAGAGTCACCATTTTAGATGGTGATCAGTGGTAGCTTTAGTTGGATTCTTGACTTAACATTAGTTTTTCTCTGGCTGCTCTGTCTGTTTATAGGACACGTGTTATGGCAATAAAGCACAGAGAAAATGTTTTCAGGTGTTGATTATGTTTTGACAGTAACATAATCGCCATGTAGCGACCTGAATAACTGATCTCATTCTGAGCCCAATATTTGATTATATGGGTAATGTGTTCATTTTACATTATTGATTACAGCTGCCCTGTGATGTTACAGCATGATATTCTACACAATTCTTTTTGAACTACACACAAACACAACTCTCTTAATGAGATCAGTGATTCAGATTCAGGTCATAACATGATGTGTCAACATAACCAACAATACCTGATCACATTTTCGCTTGGCTCATCTGGCTGCTATTACTTGGTTACATCAGCCAGACAAAATATGATATTAAAAGTCAAGGGTCAAGAGCCCAACTAAAGAAAAAATTGTGACTCTTTCCTTCAGTGGTTATGCTTATTATCATCAGGTGTTCATCACTAATGGTCAATTATCACTCTGAGGAGAGTTAATTTAACACTGGGGTTTTTGCTGTGTAGTTTTATGCAAATGACAATGACAAACTACAACTAGGAGTGAAGGCATTAGAACACATGTGATATGTCTCCTGTGAGGAAAGGAGCGATTTCACTGTTCTGTACACGCTCAGAATGTTTTTTTGTATTTTATTTACTCCTTAAGGGGACAGATTGGTACCTTAAAGGTACATATTAGTACTTTTTGAAAGGGAAAACAGGCAGTAATGGTTGATGTATTGAGTAGGTTTGATGCAAACATTAATCTTGTTTATCTTGTGCACTTTATGCATTATGCAATTGTGGCCTATATATATATACAAATATATTTACTGTATACATTTATATACTCTTCTAAAAGAAATGATTAATTATAAATTGAGCACGGAGTTGGAATGACCAAATATAATGCCACTTGATGAGCTGATGAAATCACTGTATGTGTGGACATAAATCTGAGTTTTTTCGTGCAGTCTTCATCAGCAGCATTGTATGACAAAACATTTAGTTGGCCCCGCCCACAGTGAAATCCTATTGGTCCAAAATCCTGTTTGAAACATCAGATCTGTTGAAATTGACTGTGATTTTGAGGCTTTGTGAGGACAGAAATATCACTTGACACCAGAAACTTGTAATGTTGTGCCTATAGTTAGAACAAAGAATATCAGAATAGAATTTAATCCTCAGACTAGAGATTATGTGTCTTTGTATTTATCTGAAACAAAACACTAGCCATATTCTGAACTTCGAACGATACTTCAAACATCCACAGGGACTGAACTCAAATGCATCACATTTTCTTTAACATACAACAGACAATGACTGAGTTTTGTAAGGTATGCTTCATACCAATGACAGCATTTTCATGTTGCTGTATTTTTTTATTAACAAAAATGGGCAAACAACAAAAATCTAATATTTAAGTCAACAAATGCCTCCATGACATTTATATATTGCTGTTTTTCTTTCCACATTATACTGAGAATTAGATTTTTTGCATTAAGGTAATGAGAACAAATGCTATTATAGTGAAAACAATGTCACAATGTTTATTTTTGGGCTGAAATATGATCCAGGTGTGTTCTTGACAGGTTTTATGAAATTCACTCCATAAATTGTTGGTAGCTTTGAAAAACTGCTAATAGATACAGTATGTTAATGCTGTAAAGCTGCATATTTGCACATGTGTTTCTTTGTACAGTATATCCTTCAAGATGGATGGATGAGATTTTCCATCATGTTTCAATATTCTTCAAAATGAAATGGGCTGCACTGACCTGCTTTTTATGCCAGAATGTATTGGTTCTCAATGGCAAACTGCAAAAAGGCTGAAATCTCTTCAAAGATGTCAGAACAGATAACATTTGACAAGAAAACACAGCCTGTTTCTCCCTATCTTGATGAAAGCTAAAGCCCTGACAGAAATACTTACAGTCTCTGCTGTGGAAAGATGATCTGACAGAGCACAGACTTTTTGCTCTTATTTTTCATTCTTAAGAAGCCAATGTGTCAGGGGATGACTTATACAAATTGAGACGCATACAATAACCCACCATCATTTCACTTTAAGCTATAATGTGCTTAAATAGCTCAGTTTCTATGGCTAGTGTTGCCTTGCCTTCAATAAATGACATGATCTTTAGTGGTGTCTCTATTGAGTATTGGTTGTGGCTCTCCATGGTGAAGACCAATTTAGGCTGGAATACACTACACCACTTTTAAAATCGGAACAGATTGCAAAACACTATGGGCCGGAAACCATGTTTTAGCGTTAAAAAACTACTGTCAGGATTTACTAAAGACATGCAGTGATAAATTAGCATTGAAAAGGACAGGGTTATTTACCTTGTTGTATATGCACTTGTAGGAGTTTCCCTTTCAGACACGAAATTTATGGGAGGAGAGTATTTAAATGAATCACGCCAGCTGATTTACTAAGGTTTGCGCTCGTCAATTTACTGATGTTTGCACCATTATTTACCGCCCCAAAAGCATGTCTTAAACCAGACGCTAGTTTGCGCTGCTATTGGTAGATTGTGTTGGTCATTGTGGAAATAGTCCGGCTGCGTCTGTGTTCTTTAATTTGTGTGTTGTGAGTAGATCACACGCAGAACTTTCCACTTCCATCTGCGCTTTTATGGGATTGCACTCGCAGGCTAATTTGCCCTGTTTATTAAATGTGGCCCTAGGCACCATACACTTGCCAACTTTGTAAAATGTTACAGAGAAGAAAATGGCCATCATACACTAAACAACTGAGGATCTCACACTACCACTTTGACAACAAACTGCAGCAGAAACGTGCCATGGTTCTAGGAGATGTAGGACAAATGAAAACAATAGTTCTAAAATTGTGTTCTAAAATCGGCTCGAAATTTCAAATCTCTTCTGGGATGGAGCACCTATGGGAGAGGGGAAAAAATTCTATTTAAAATTCTCTCACAAAAGTTTTGCGTTCCCCCAAGAAATGTTGCGTTCCCTCACAAAACGTTTGCCTTCCCCTAGGGAAATGCAAGATATTTGCGAGAGAATGCAAAAGCATTGACATGATAATTTCCCATATCAAATCACCATGTCCCTTTAGGGGCTCCGTAGTACGTAATCAAAGTCTGTGTCTGTGCCCATCATAGGCCCTGTCCCAAATGACATCCTTTATGTGCACTTGCAGTCTTGTGCACTAACCAATTTCTTTGCATGCGTTTGTCCCATAGACTGTAAAAAAGATGGATGACGCCCCTTCACTATCTTCCATTGGAGAAAAGTGAAGGTGCCAGTGTCCGAATATAGTGCATCTTGCACTGATTCGGAACCGGAGTCTGCGCAGTAGAGAACAGGAAGTAGAGCCACGATATCAAAACCCCGCCCACACTCCCGCAGTATCTGTTAGCACAGTTTACTGCAGAACAACTAATGTCGGTGTGAAATAAACAGTTATGGAAATGTAGAAAGTAAAGCTAAAGCTCCAATCTCCTCCCGAAAATCTTGAAAAAAGTCTGTTGGTGCCTCAGTGACAACTTCACTCAGAGAAACTGTCAATCACAGCTGTCAATCATGACGTCACACCCCCCGTTTTTATAGCATCAAATAACTAACTAAAAATAAACTTATTTTAAAAAAAGAACGCTTGAACTTGCATCAGCATGATAAAAACAGCCTAAAATTACAGAAACTATCTTTGGAAAAAATGTATTTGAAGTGTTATTGGAGTGTTTAGTTTGTCCTGCATTCCCATTAGAATACATGGATGGGGCGGGATTTATGAGCTATACTAGGACCGGCCACCTGGGGGTGATCGAGACGCTTTGGCTTCACTTTTCTGGATGTGTGTGGCACACTTTGTTTGTCCATTAAGTCCTCAAGACTGTAGGATGTCCGGTTTGTCTTTTTAGAAGGGTGCATGTGAGTGCCCCTTTGCGGCCGATATGTGCCCACCTTTTGCAAAGTATGCATCTTCCAGACGGTCAAAGCGCCATTATGTCACGAAAGTGACTCTTTCGTCTGGTTCCATTTGAGACAGGGCCATATGTTACAGTTTTCTGTGAAATATGTCAACTCCGACTGACCAATATCTGCAGATTGGCTCTAAATTTGTCAAGTAGCGTTCACTCATCCAGACTGTAGAGTCATGAGAAGAGATTACATTTAAATGTATTTAAAATGTTTAGATCAAATGCTTGGTTATTCTGAAATATGTTTGATCCTTGCAAAAAGAATCATCAGTTATGAATTTTTTGAACCTTTACAATCTAAGTTGAGAGCATTATTATGATTGGCAATATTTGTCTTGAGCTCATAGTTTCAATATATTTCACTGAGGCCTCTCTTGCAGTGTTTAATTCTACCAGGAGGTGGCGCCCTGTTCTACTGATGGCTGTGTTTGTCCCCTGCTCACTGTGCGACACACATCTCTCACTGTGTCCCAATATGCTGTTCAAAGGCTTCTCTCTCTTTACAGCACAGCAGTTCAGCGGATTTGGCATTCCAACACCAAACCTGTCAGCGGCAGATGGTCAGCGGCGTAGCTTTGAGACAAATGTCAAGGCATTCACAATTGATGTATTTTGTGTATCAGGTCACATTTATTTTTGTATAGCGCTTTATACAATAAAGATAGTTTCAAAGCAGCTTTCACAGTAATTAACTGGAAAATAACTGTTAATGTTGCAAAATTCACTAGTTATGAAATGACTTCAATTTCAGCTTCAAAGTAGCTCTACAGACGACCGTAATGTTTTAATAATGACATGGATGCATACTTGCATGTACCCCCCAATAACAATTCAGTTTCATACTTCATATTTTGTGACATTGCATTTATTTCCCGTGAATGATAAAGATGATTGCTCTCTTCTAAAAAAAAAAAAACTGGTTTGCTGTTTTAAATGGATAGTTTTACTGAAAAATCTAAATTCTGTAATTACTTACTCACGGATCATGTCGATCCAAACCTTTATTACTTCTTTTATTCTGTGCAACACAATAGGTAATTATTTTAAGAAATGTCTAAATGTTTTATTTATTAACATCTTTTATGTTCCACAGAAGAAAGAAATGCCTACAGGTTTGGAACGGCATGATCAGTGTTTGGGTAACGCGAGTTATAATCAGATTACTTTTTTCAAGTAACTAGTAAAGTAACATTATATCTGAGTTAATTGTTCAAACAAGCAAGGCAAGCTACTTTGTTTTTCTATTTATTGACTGATTGAATGAATAAAAAACTGTGAAATGCAAACTCCGAATAGTACGCAAACCTGCAATAGTTAAATATGTTAAACCTGTTAAACTGCAACCCCACTTTGGGGCTCACAGCTGAAAACGACCTACCTGAATTAAAACAATTATAGCTCCTGAGAACAGTGTGCTACAGGCACAATTAAGGTATCTTTGGAAAGAAGACACTTGGGACTCTACTAAAAAGCAATCAGAGTTGATAATTCTCAAACAGATAAAAAATTATAATAGTTGAAATGCCTCAAAAATTATTTGCACTACACAGAATGTTGTATTATTTCATGTAAAAATATATGAAAATAGACCTGGAGGAATCCAGTTCAGTTATGGATTGAAAGCCACACGACTTATCAGTTTATATTTCAAGTTTGAGGAAGATATAATGAAAAATGTGGTTCCTGCAAGCTTTTTTCCAAGACTATGTCTGTTCCATTTCTCCCTCCGCCTGCTTGAGGCACATCCCCAGAAATGACATCTCCCAACTAAAACAATTGCAGTTGCTAAACAATTTGCACTACATGCACAATTTAGACATCTTTAAAAAGAAGACACTTTACAGTTTATTACCCAAACATTAAAGTAGAAAAAAACTTAGAAAGACAAACAGTTATAGAAGTTGAAGTGTCTTGAAGATGATTTGTGCTACAATGAACACTTTATTATTTGATGTAAAAATATATGAAAATAAGCCTGGAGGAATCCAGTTAGTTAATGAATTGAAAGGCAAAAGTCTCATCAGTTTATATTTAAAATTTGACGAAGATATCATGAAAAATGGGGTTCCTGCATGCTTTTTTCTAAGAATATGTCCAGGTGCCAAGAAACCTACAGGAGACTTGATAACCTAATGTTATGAAGTGTACTGCAAGCTGTTTTAGCCATCATATATGATGCTTGAATGCTTTTTCAACTATAAAATAATAGGCAGAACCATAAGACTTTGTATTAGTGATTTATTTGTACAACAGAACTTATAAAAATATAATAAAAATGAAATATTAATAAAAAAGAGCTAAACTTCTTTGCAACTGAAAATACAACAAGTAATATAAGTATAATAACTATAAATATAACTAGTAATATAAATAACAATATAATATAAATATATAGCTATAAAAACACACACAATTTGCAAATGTAAAAAAAAAAAACATTTACTGGCCTTTTACTGGCGGATTCAGGTCTACAACAGCAAGTGCAGATCTTGAAGAATCTGAAAGCGTTCTTCTCTTTTCTGCTGGTTGGCTGGTGCTTGGATGCCATAGCTCATCTGAAGACTCAACCTGATGCCTGTAGAATGGCAAGGAAAGGAATGAGAATTAGCACTGCATGTCCTATTTCTGTATAGTTTGCCCATTCAATCAACAATCACACTGTCATTATTCACTCTAATTACAGGCCATCCCATGAACAATGAAACTGATGGGCAGTCGGTTAGACAGCATTCATATTGACGGCGGCCCATACATTCTCACACAGCCCAAGCATCAATCTAACGGCCGGCTATACAGTGAGCATTCATATTGATGGCCACCTATACATTCTCACACAGTCCTACAATCAATATAATGGCCGGTGAAACAGTGAGCATTCAACAATCACACAGATGGTCGGCCGTCCAGAACTTTTCTTTTTTCGTCAATTTGTTTTTGTAGCACAGGGGAAAAAAAATGCATTTTATATATTATATATATATATATTTTTTTTTTTCTGTGTGCGCTAGAAAAAATGCTAAATATCAGTATATGTATAATCTATACTGGTATATTGTAATTTTTCTAGCACACAGGAAAAACATAAAATAAATACAGTCTCAATATATATATATATATATATATATATATATATATATATATATATATATATATATATATATATATATATAAACAATTACATGTGTTATATATATATATATGTTTTATTTACACACACATGGGGAAAAATTATATATACTTTTTCCCCATGTGTGCTAGGAAAAATGCAAAATATCAGCATATGTATAATGCATACTGGTATATTGTAATTTTTCTAGCACACAGGAAAAACATAAAATAAATACAGTCTCAATATATATATATATATATATATATATATATATATATATATATATATATATATATATAAACAATTACATGTGTTATATATATATATGTTTTATTTACACACACATGGGGAAAAATTATATACTTTTTCCCCATGTGTGCTAGGAAAAATGCAAAATATCAGCATATGTATAATGCATACTGGTATATTGCATTTTTTCTAGCACACAGAAACAATAAAATACATACATTCTCACACACATTCTCAATATACATAAACAACTACACATAGCAACTCACCGGTATGTTATTGGATCAACTTCTCTGTCAACAAGCACCGTCACCGCTGTGTTCACTCTCCTTTTTCACATCGCTGCTTCGAGTGAGCTCAAATAAAGCATCTTCAGCACAATAAAAACTTCTTTTGACGATCCATTGGATAATACATTCCGTCCAGTTAGTAAGATTAGCAAACAGTTACTACAAAGAGACCTCTGTTTGTTTACTAGCGCGTTAGCTTTTAGCTGTCAGATGGGGGGTGTCAGGCTCGCAGCATCTCGTCGGAGATAGCGCCACATTGGCACATTCAGATGAATAAATATTCACGCCCATGTGACAAACATACACATGCAAGGTCTCGTTGGAATCGTGTGCTCATTGGCTACATTTTCTGTCAGTCATGACGATTCAATGCTTTTATTGGCTCCAGATAAACAGACATTATCATTGGATGAGCACGTCATGACATCAGATAAAACGATCGCTATGGTTGGATATTTTTGACTATATCGCGGCTATCTTTGCATGTTTTTGAGTGGGGTTAGTTGGATTTTGTTCGTAACATTCTAAGCTTTAAACCCATGCCACTTTATTCTACCGGGAGACTGTTTTTGGTGCATTATTTTATTGCATAACAGTCTAGTATGATACTTCGCTCCGCAGAAATGCAATGTAAACAAAGGATTAACCATCAATATTACACCGTTATTGTTTCGTTGGATTAAAATGCTCTATGGGATGTTATTCAGTGGACCCTCACCTTTCCATTCGTTCTGGAATTGTTTGCAATGGATGCGTGTGTGGCTCGTAATTAGGACACTAAAGGTATGTACTCTGTTTTTATTTATAAAATCGTTGATGTGTATTGCTTACATTGATGCAAAAATACAGCCGTTATAAGCTTTTCAATGAAAAACAGTGGTCTGTCCTCGATGCTTGAGGTTTAGACCTTTAGAATGATATATAGTTTGTCAAGATTAATGATGTTTTTTTACGTTAAATCTATTAACAAACATTACACTCGTGCTAAAAATAGCGCTTCAACCCGTGCACGCGCTCATGAAGCTTATCAGTACACACATATACTTTATGTATTTAATCTCACTTTATTTACCAATGTCTTTGCTGCTAACCTTTCATAATCCAATTCAACCATACAAATAAGAAAAAATGACTTCACATTTGTGTTTCTTTTCTTTTTTTAGCTGCACCCTCTTTTGGTGTGCACTTGCACTTCAGCCTGAGGTTTATTCAATTCCCTTTTGGTGTGAAAGGGCCTTTAAATTTTCCAAAACATTAATGTTATTAGCACATGGTTATAGAAAAAGCAAGCAAGCCCAGCCCAGATGAGCAAAAGTAACGTAACGTTACTTTCCATAAAAAGTAAACAAACGCAATTAGTTACTTTTTAGGGAGTAACACAGTAGGCTATTGTAATGCATTAGGCTACTTTTAAAAGTAACTTCCCCAACACTGGACATGAGGGAGAATGAATGATGACAGCCCCTGCCCTTTTTCAAAATTAATCAAAAGTGCCCCTCTCAGACAAATATCAATGATAATATTTGTGGTCAATAAAACAAAATAAATTTGACTTATAATAACATGACAATGTGTACAATAGTAGAATGGCTGAAAAGTCGAAAAATTTCTGTTTACACAGTCGCTCTGAGGCGTTGCCATAACACGTTGCTATGGGTTGCGTGCGTTTTGATTGACTGGCTGATTTTTCCACAGTCTATGCGCGGCTCACACTGAACTGCTCTCAATGTATAATCAAGGTCAGCATTATCAGGAGGGTGCTTCTCATTTTTTAATTTGTCTATCTCCTTCACTACTAAATAAGCAATGTGCTCTGTAAGCACTAATGGATGAAGACATGGGCTGTGTGTGCAGTGTGACATTCTTGCTCATGTTCATGTCTCTTGCACATCAAGAAATCTGTTAAATGATTTTCTTCAGGAATTTCCCAATAAACATTATTAAAGCAAGATGCATTTTTTTAAGAATGAAGAAAAATGTTTCTAATTACAGTCAGTAACAATACAAATCAAACGCAAATAACAAGCACGCAAAATAAAGGAACAGAGAAATAATAAGGTAGATGGAGCATTGTTTGAAATGTATAGGATGGACCTGTGAGCAAATCAGGTAAAGTGGTTGAAAATGCCCATCGTGGTTTGAAAACACCCCACTGATTGGGAAACACCCACTAGTGTTCTGCAGAGATACACACCTGCATGATCTTGTGCTCATCAACTACAAATCACTGTTAGTTCAAAGTCACTGTCTCCACCCATGTGTGCTGTTGACTTTCATCACAGTTTCAATGCTGATACAACACACATTAAACGTTGAAATGGCAATCTCAACCAAAATGATGGTTTGGATCAAAACTCAACATTATATCAATGTTACCATGCTCTCTGGGATTTGCTCTAAAGAGAATGATGTGATTGCAAGCAGATTGAGTTAAAGGTGCAGTAAGCGAAAGGTGAAGTAGGCCTACCCTCATTTTCACAACTCTAACATTAAAGAAGAATACAAATATGTTTACATGGGTTGTAACTTGTGTCGAGAGATTACTCAAAACTGCACATGGCAAACGTCTGTGTAAGTGTACAAGTCAAAAGAAGTATACTTTGCAAGGCTGTGCATTCAACAAACAAATCATTATTTTATTCAATGGGGTATCCAACTTGTTCTCGACTTCCGTGTGTGCCTCCACGACGCATGCGCGAGAATATGACGTAGCGCCGGCGTTCGGGAATCCATGAAATACACACTTAAGCCCCATTTTGAGAACTACGCCGAGACCTAAAGCACGATCAATGTAGAATTCAACAGCTTAGACACGCGCGTCTTCCTCTGCTCGTAAACAAATCGCTTCTGGGTCATATGTCCGAACGCCGGATCTGCGTCATATTCTCGCGCATGCGTCGTGGAGGCATACACGGAAGTCGAGAACAAGTTGGATAAAGGTGTTATTTTGATTTTTTTTTGCGCACAAAAACTATTGTCGTTGCATCGTAAAATTATTGTAGAGCCACTGTGGTGAGATGGACTTTGTAACAATGTTTTAAGTGCCTTTTATGGGTCTTGGAAGTGTCAATGTACTGAATGCCAATGGAGGCCTGTCTGAAGCCTTTCTCAGCCATCAGCTTTCAACTAAAATATCTTCATTTGTGTTCTGAATATGAACGGAGGTCTGACGGGTGTCGAACAACATGAGGGTGAGTAATTAATGACAGAATTTTAATTTTTGGGTGAACTAACCCTTTAATATCAGCCTTACAAAGAATGAGTGTGTACACAAATTAAGTGATTTTTGTAGATGTTTGAAAAGGAGGTTGTGCTGATTTAATTACCAGAATGCCATTTATATTAAACTAAGATAGTACTAAAGGAAAGACAGTATTTTGGTTTGAAAAATTAACCATTTAATTGCATCAATTATTTTGACAAATCAATTCCAAAAACTTGGTGTGTGAACTGTTGGTAGAATTTTGTCTCTGTGCCCTTGAATATAGGTTAATAATTTGGAAAAACATTTATTTAAAAATGTAAATGTACTCACCCTTATATTGTTCCAAACCTGTATGACTTTCTTTCAACTATAGAGCACAAAATATATTATGCCATGTCATTTTTAATACATGTTTCTGCTCTTATTATGAACAATTCATCCATGCATGTTATTTAAAAGACAAAAGAAAATCAAAATGTAATACCTTTTCCTTTTCAGCTCCATTCTGGCATGTAACGCTCACTTCTTGTGATCCAGTCAATTTCTGATGGAAATAATTAACCCTCATCCTTCCCTCGCACTTTGTAACAAATCCCTTGCGGTTCAAAATGACCCAAAGTCCTAAAATTATATTTAATTTTTTTACTGTCCAGAAAGCTTATTTCATTTTGATTATATATATATATATATATATATATATATATATATATATATATATATATATATATATATATATATATATATATATATATATATATATATATATATATATATATATATATATATATATATATATATATATATATATATATATATATATATATATATATATATTTAAAACAATTATTTAAATTTTTTAGTTATTTTTTAGTTACTTTTCATGTTATTTACTTTAAAATTACTAGATTTTATCAATAAATAAATACTTTGATCACATAAATCACATTCTTCACGTTCTTTGAACTTCAATTCAAAATAATTTCATACATAAGAAAAAAGAGAGAAAAAAAAGAAAGTCGCTTTGGATAAAAGCATCTGCTAAATAAATGTAAAATGTAAATGTAACCGTTTTAATTCAGCTCAAAATACCTTACATTGGGTGTCTTTGCTGACCTCTTGTGGAAAAAAAGATAATCTAGCATGATATTCCATGACACTTGCCACTAGATGGCCTTATATCTCTATATGGAACAAATGAGCTGTTCCGCTGGGTCCTAAAGTAATTTCTCTTCAGTATGCATGAAAATGAGGGAGCTGTGAAAATGAAATTGACCCGTGAGGGAAAGATTTGTTACTTTTTTAAATTTCAACCACAAAACTCATCAAATTCAGTCCATTCTTTTTGTGCATTCATGGTTCAAGTGCGACAAAAATCCTAGTGTCTTTGACCACAATGAACTCTCAATTTTTCAATTAAAAAAAATTATATTTCTGGTCAAAATGACCTGAGGGAGTTAAGTTCCACTCAACTTTTTTTCCACTTTAGATAACCTACACTTTAAAACAAAAAAAGAAATCCCTGTAAAATTTACGGTAAAAAAATTACAATAAATGTATAGTTAGATCTATTACAGTTAGTCACCGTATATAGTATGGAACCTTTCTGTTAACCAGTTAACTGTTTTTAATCGTAGCATTTTTACAGTCTTTTACCGTTAAAAACACGATCATTTACTTGGAACTATTACAGAAGTATTAAATTGCAGAAGTAAAATGAGTTGTGAACTACACTGTCATAATGTCTTGGAGGCTGTGACTGTGAAATTCACTCTTGATTATTATTGAGTCTTCAGGCAAAGACATGCGCTGTCCATTTATAGTGGGAGACTCCAATAGCAATGAAGAATATATATATATATATTAGACATACTGCATGGTAATGTGAAACCTGAAGTCAACCGTACCAACTAACACATAATTTCCCTTCTGAAGTACCTTACAATACCTTAGAGTGCCTTAAAAGTGTCCTCACATTTTTCACATTCAATTGAATCGAAAGGTGTGTGTGCGGTGCTCATTGATATACAGATGTGGAAAGGCAGTTTTTCTAGAAGAACAGACTGCCTATGTCCTCCTCAAGTACATCATTCGGCACATGTCAGATCCAGACAGCTCAAGCACAGGGTTTCACCATCAATATTTAAGTCGTAAAATCAGCTGATAAAAAAGAGAAAAGGCTTGTTAAAGGAATCCTTTTTCACCTCGTAATAAAGATTTTGTGAGATTTT
This sequence comes from Gobio gobio, assembly GCF_949357685.1. NCBI lineage: Eukaryota > Metazoa > Chordata > Actinopteri > Cypriniformes > Gobionidae > Gobio > Gobio gobio. The sequence continues at coordinate 32,794,018 of NC_137097.1, read as the reverse complement.
TTTTTTCATTGCCAGCTCTCTTTTCCTTGTATTGGATTGTTCTGGAGCTATCACACCTAATTAAAGTGAACCTTGACTTTTTCAGCATTTGCCCTGGACGTCTCAGCTGTGTTTGAACAAACAAACAATGTCTACCATGTCACGTGTGTCCCCTCTCAGGCAGCATGACAGCCAGCTCTCGAGAATAAAGACATGACTGTCTTTCCAAACCTCCTGCAACGCAGCACAAGGTCTGCATGTGGCAGATGAGAAGAATCCCACGTCTAAACTGGATCAATTGATGCTGTCTTTCCTTTATTTGTGTGCGATATTCCTCTGATGTTGAATCTGCAATACCATCCCTACTCATTTTAATAGATGGAGTATTAATACTCTACCTGCATATATGGCCCAACTGCAAAATGTATCATTTACTAGGTCATGTCATTCCAAACTCATATTATTTTCTTCCATGAAACACAAAAGATAATAGGCAGAATGTCAGAGCCATACAGAAAAAGCATGTGTGTTAAAAAATGTTATATGGAAGATTTGGTTTCAATGACATCAAGCAGCATCGATAGCTCTGATTGAGGTGACAATTATTGGTGAATAACAAGGTCAAATTTGATTTGTTTTTCATACACGGCTGTCCATAAGACCTAGAATATATAACGGATGAGTTATGGTATTTTGGTATGGAATGTATATACCTAAACTTATGGCCTCAGTTCCAATTTACTGTCATTGAATGGATATCAAGCTTGGATAGACTGCCTAATATCTCCTTTTGTTTTTATAGGCTAATCGAAATAAATTATTTTATTTTTAATTATGTAATTATTATTTAGTATTATATTTATATTTAATATCATTATTATAAATATATATGTCACAGATAAAGGCAAGCGAGGAATACAAATAGGCTACAGGAAACAATATTTGTTAACTCTTTCCCGCAAGCGTTTTTGAAGACAAGTTGCAAGCCAGTGCCAGCATTTTTGATCATTTTCACAACATTTTCATGGCCCCCAAAATAATTTGTATGAATATCTGAACATGCAATAAATCAAAAGAAAGGACAGACCCTCTGCTTTTAAACAATAACAAGGTTTATTCTATTTTTCATGCATTCTTTTTACCAACACTTGAAAGGTATATACATTTCATTAAAAGGTACGTTTCATTCAGTAAAAAACATATTCTAATTAGGCAGTGGTAACAGAGTAACAGAGTTTGACGGTAACTTAGCCAAAAGCTCCACTTGTTAGCATAAATGCTAAGAGCATATGTCACTAATGAAATCATGATTAAAAGACTTTTAAACAACCCACTGTGTGATAAGTGATAAATTCTGCTTTTCTTTTGATATTGTGGTGACTATGACATTTTACAAAAAAAAAAACAACAACTCAGATCTTATCAGTGAGGGAAAGTAACATCATTTACAATATCTTACATAGTGGTGGGAGATAATTCCACCAATTTAAAGGCAAGCTGGGATACAGAGTGGATGCAAGATTTATGGACACACATTTTTATAAGATAAAAGTTATTTTTAAACGATTTAATGTTGTAGAATGAGGAAAAATACTATTTAAAATAAATTAAATATTACCAAAAGAAAAGTAAAAAAAAAATATAATATTTTGATTACACATGACGGAAACTTTTTTTTTGATTTCCAGCTTTATAAGGCACTTTTTGCAAAAAAAATAAATTATATTGTTATGGCCTGTAACATCTTATGATCCATGACAATGAGTAACAAACTATTAAAGTAACTAAAAATATAACCATTTGAAAAAAGCAGAAAATAATAATGACTTGAATAAGGAAACGAAATGTACCTGCATTTTGATTTGCTTGTACTCTTTACGAAGATGCATAATAGCGTCCCCTACCATATAACAGTGAAAGCAAAGCCGGAAAATTCTGTCAATGGTGGGGAAAGAGTTAAGATCGAGCAAATTCAAGATCAACACACAAACACTGAGAATCACAGTTAACAATAACGAGAATGGACAAAGAACAGAACTAAGCTGGGGATATACAGTAAATACACAGGGAGAAATGAGGAACCAAGACACAGGTGACAATAACTATTAATGAGGGAAACCAAATCATTATACCTATTTAGGGTTAATTCACCTAGAAATGAAAATTCTGCCATCATTTACTCACCCTCGTGTGAGTCGTGTCGTTCCAAATCCGTAACCCAACTTTCAATCATCTTTGGAACACAAATAAATATATTTTGAATGAAGCTTGTGAGATTTCTGTTACTTTTTTGAAAGCTCTTGTTTACCATAATTTAACCATTTGATTCATCATTATTGGTATGGCACCTTATGAACCCTTTGAAGTTTCAAAGTTTTTGTGGAACAGACTTTCATTGGAGGAGCAGAAATCTCTCAGGTTTCGATAAAAATATCTTCCTTTGCGTTCCAAAGTCTTAACGAGAAGAGTGTGAGTTTTTTTTTTTTTTTTGGGGATTAACTTTTTCAGTTCCTTAACTGAAAAAGCAGTTTCAGGATGGGAAGAACTTTTAAATGAGAACACATACCTAATTATTTGATAGTTATCCCTCACATTAAGCATTTAATTAGCTATAAAAAAAAATGCCCTGAAGACGAAACAACAGCAAGATGTTTTAAGTAACAAACCCTGAGGGTGCCTATAGTGAGGTGGCCTCAAAAACAAGTTAATGAATTTTACTATAGCAGCATCTCATTCTCTCAGTCACGTGTGTGAAAGGGTGGTGGGGTCGGCACGTGAAGACAAATCTCACACTCTTGTGGACCCGGATCTTGAAGGACAGCTCCTCCCATATAGCACCATCCTGAGTTATCTGTGTATTCGGCACATGGCAGGAGGACCTGCTGCCAAACGTGTTCACCTCTCCAGCTCACACGTGACAGCGCTCGCCTGATGGTTTTGAACATCCTATCTTACAATAGAATCCTACTTTATGTTATAAACAAACATGTCTTTTTTTCTGTTTTCTGTGAGTCACTCTCAGGAAACGGTGCCATTTGCACCCCATTTTTGTCCTCATGACTTGCACTGATACAATTAACAGGTTATGCAACTTAGTCACATTATTTGATAAATTGGACTCGGATAAGTGTTTAAAGAATATCGTGATGATTTCCATCTGAATAACTTCCAGTTTGCTTTTAACCATTTCTATCCATTATCTATATTTTAATTGGTTATATAGAAAACAGATTGATTTATTATAAATATACAATGGGTTGTTAAAAAATAGTGTACATAAATGTTAAGTTAATTATTTTAAGTTTTTCTAAAAGAAAAATTGCATAAGCAGATTTGTTCTTTTACCTTCGCTTTCTGTTCAACCCTGTTAGGATGCAACAATCCCCCCTTAACAATAATCTTTCTGACATCATACCATGTTTTAAACCGCACAGTTTCTATTTCAGGTTCCTTTAGCATTTGATTATATTTATACTTCCATTGCATTTACAGGTTTTACAGGCCATAATTCAACTTTGTTATGATAATCGATAGATACATAATATTATATAGATATACATATAATAGATACAGAGACAAACTGCTGTGAGAATGTAAAATATTCTGCTGCTGCATAAATAGACATATATAAATCCTTTAGCAGATCTAGGCAGGTGGAGCTGGGGAGGAGGAGGGGTTCAAAGGAACTCGCTTACAACAAACAATGAACCAGACAGTTATATAAATGTTGAGCTAGCAATATCATTGGCTGCCGGGTCAAGCAGAGGCCAATCAGTTTGTGCCATGCGGTAAATCATATGATTGCTAGCAAATTGCGTGTAAAGGACCTATCAGCCTGCGTCCGAGGATCGGGCAATGCCGGGCCGTTTTTTGAGCGTCAAGTTTTTCTGGAGTGTTCGTTGGCTCTAGTCGGCAGATTCAACATGTAGAATTAGCGTTGGGCCGTCAGTGAGAGAGAGAACTCTGATTGGCTGATCAGTTTAGTGAATGAGAATAACAGCAAAACAGCGAGCAAAGAAGTCAAGACAGTACAGACAGAAGGCTGTTCTATTTGTTATTCCTGAGAAAATATTTTAATATTAACATGAGCGGAGTGGAATAAAGAAAATGATCAGCACGATTGATATTCAAAGCGGTAAATATGCACTGCTTTGTTTATGGTTTGTGTATCTGCAGCCTGCAGTGTTGGTTTCCCTCTTTGAATGACGAATATATCTGCAGAAATAGACAGTTATTTCATTTACATGCAGGCGCAGAAAACAAGCTGACAGTCAGCTGTAGTTCTCTCTCAAGTGCAGCTTTTTTGTCCCAACGTGAGGCGACAGCAGTCAACTTTTATCAGCGCTAGTTCTGTGGCATCGGTTTGGTGTGTCCTTACCCTTAGAGTTTTCATGACTAGATATTTATTCTTTCAGTATAATTTTGGTTAAAGAAATTAAATATTTTCTTCAGCAAGAATGTTGAAACAAACATTGTTAAATTTCTATTTCAAATAAATGTTCTTTTATCTGAACTTTATTCATCAAAGAATTCTGAAGAAATAAAAAATGTATCACATTTTCCAGAAAGAAAGAAAAAATCTCCAAGGGACAGTTCACATTAACTCAAGTTGTTCCAATCCTGTATGAGTTTCTTTCTTCTGATCAACACAAAAGAAGATATTTTGAATAATGCACTTCAATTAATTGACTTCCCTAGTATTTTTTCGGACCCACTTTATATTAGGTGGCCTTAACTACACTTACTGTGTACATACATACCACAACACCTGTCCCAAGCTTTACCTTTAAACTCACTCATACCCCCCACATCTGTCTCTAACTTTACCCTTAAACTTACCCATACCACCACACCTGACCCTAACCCTACCCTTAAACTTACCCATACCACCACACCTGTCCCTAACTTCCCTTAAACTTACCCATACCACCACATCTGACACTAACTTTACCCTTAAACTTACCCATACCACCACACCTGACCCTAACTTTACCCTTAAACTTACCCATACCACCACACCTGACCCTAACTTTACCCTTAAACTTACCCATACCATGACACCTGACCCTAACTTTACCCTTAAACTTACCCATACCACCACACCTATCCTTAACTTTACCCTTAAATTTAACCACACCACACCTGTCCTTAACTTTACCCTTAAACTTACCCATGCCACCACACCTGTCCCTAACTTTACCCTTAAACTTTCCCATACCACCACACCTGTCCTTAACTTTACCCTTAAACTTACCCATACCACCACACCTGTCCCTAACTCTACCCTTAAACTTTCCCATACCACCACACCTGTCCCTAACTTTCCCCTTAAACTTTCCCATACCACCACACCTGTCCCTAAATTTACCCTTAAACTTACCCATACCACCACACCTGACCCTAACCCTACCCTACCCTTAAACTTCCCCATACCACCACACCTGTCCCTAACTACCCTTAAACTTTCCCATACCACCACACCTGACCCTAACTTTACCCTTAAACTTACCCATACCACGACACCTGACCCTAACTTTCCCCTTAAACTTACCCATACACCACACCTGTCCCTAACTACCCTTAAACTTACCCACACCACACCTGTCCTTAACTTTACCCTTAAACTTACCCACACCACACCTGTCCTTAACTTTACCCTTAAACTTACCCATACCACCACACCTGTCCCTAACTTTCCCCTTAAACTTTCCCATACCACCACACCTGTCCCTAACTTTACCCTTAAACTTACCCATACCACCACACCTGACCCTAACTTTACCCTTAAAATTACCCATACCACCACACCTGTCCTTAACTTTACCCTTAAACTTACCCACACCACACCTGTCCTTAACTTTACCCTTAAACTTACCCATACACCACACCTGTCCCTAACTTTACCCTTAAACTTTCCCATACCACCACACCTGTCCCTAACTTTACGCTTAAACTTTCCCATACCACCACACCTGTCCCTATCTCTACCCTTAAACTTACCCATACCACCACATATATCCTTAACTTTACCCTTAAACTTACCCACACCACACCTGTCCTTAACTTTACCCTTAAACTTACCCATACCACCACACCTGTCCCTAACTTTCCCCTTAAACTTTCCCATACCACCACACCTGTCCCTAACTTTACCCTTAAACTTACCCATACCACCACACCTGTCCCTAACTCTACCCTTAAACTTTCCCATACCACCACACCTGACCCTAACTTTACCCTTAAACTTACCCATACCACCACACCTGACCCCCCACCTGTCCCTAACACCTGTCCCTAACACACCTGTCCCTAACTTTACCCTTAAACTTACCCATACCACCACACCTGTCCCTAACTTTACCCTTAAACTTACCCATACCACCACACCTGTCCCGAACTTTACTCTTAAACTTTCCCATACCACCACACCTGTCCCTAACTTCGCCCTTAAACTTACCCATACCACCACACCTGTCCCTAACTTTACCCTTAAACTTACCCATACCACCACACCTGTCCCTAACTTTACCCTTAAACTTACCCATACCACACCTGTCCCTAACTCTACCCTTAAACTTTCCCATGACACCACACCTGACCCTAACTTTACCCTTAAACTTACCCATACCACCACACCTGACCCCCCACCTGTCCCTAACACCTGTCCCTAACACACATGTCCCTAACTTTACTCTTAAACTTTCCCATACCACCACACCTGTCCCTAACTCTACCCTTAAACTTACCCATACCACCACACCTGTCCCTAACTTTACCCTTAAACTTACCCATACCACCACACCTGTCCTCAACTTTATCCTTAAACTAACCCATACCACCACACCTGTCCCTAACTTTACCCTTAAACTTACCCATACCACCACACCTGTCCCTAACTTTACCCTTAAACTTACCCATACCACCACACCTGTCCCTAACTTTACCCTTAAACTTACCCATAACACCACACCTGTCCCTAACCCTACCCTTAAACTTACCCATACCACTACACCTGTCCCTATCTTTACCCTTAAACTTACCCATACCACCACACCTGTCCCTAACTTTACCCTTAAACTTACCCATACCACCACACCTGTCCCTAACTTTACCCTTAAACTTACCCATACCACCACACCTGTCCCTAACTTTACCCTTAAACTTACACATAACACCACACCTGTCCCTAACCCTACCCTTAAACTTACCCATACCACTACACCTGTCCCTAACTTTACCCTTAAACTTACCCATACCACTACACCTGTCCCTAACTTTACCCTTAAACTTACCCATACCACCACACCTGTCCCTAACTTTACCCTTAAACTTACCCATACCACTACACCTGTCCCTAACTTTACCCTTAAACTTACCCATACCACCACACCTGTCCCTAACTTTACCCTTAAACTTACCCATACCACCACATCTGTCCCTAACTTTACCCTTAAACTTACCCATACCACCACACCTGTCCCTAACTTTACCCTTAAACTTCACCTGTATCTCACCTCAATCTCAGCAAAAGTGTTTTGCAATACAATATGAACACAAAAAATACAATGTACTTATTATTTTATGTAATTACAAAGTAGTTAAGGCCACCTAATATAAAGTGGGACCAACAATCCCTTTAAGCAGTACAACCATTTTCAACATTGATATTAATAAGAAATGTTTCAACCCTGAACGATTCAAATCTGATGTAACAGGGTTGGCACAAAGCATGTTTTGGAAGATAGATGTCATGGGTTATTAACATTTTTCAGTTTAAATTTGTAACTTTTAATGTAGGACACACTGAAACAGAAAGATTCTATCAGAATGTACCAGCATATGAATTCCAAAATTAATGACAAAGTTTGAATAACGTTTCTCTTTATAGGGTAAAGGGTAAAGTATTGCTGCTGTGCAGGGTTGTAGGATTTTAATCATTGTTTTATAACTGAAAAGGCATACTTGTTGACCCATAATCCATCTACGGTGGTCTGCCAATATGTTTTGCAGGTACATTTACTGCCCTGTTACTTTGTTCACGTTGTGGGAAAATGTCTTCTTGAAAGTTATTAACCTTTTCAAATGAAATGCTGAAAAAAAGGCATGATTTCCTGATCACGACCCTTGTACTCTAAATGGGTGGGGTGTCACAATTGCCCATTACTGCTATCAGACGCTTGTTTTCAGTGGAAGTAGCTTGTTCACAGAGATTGCTCATTGTTCTTTGGCTCCTGAGTGGTGAGATTTTGTCCCAGAGGGATTCACTGTGATTTGGGGACTGTTTTTTGAACCTGTGGGTCTGAGAGGAGGAGAACGTGTTTCTGTCTTGGATTGTATTGTTGCTGGGCGCCACATGAACAACAGACTGCTAAGTCACAGTCTGTCTGTCAGCCGCTAACTAAGAAACAGCCAAGTTGCATTCCCTCCAAAGCGCCCTTCCAATATTCAAACACTCATCTGCCAAGGCACAATTATGTAATTTATCTTTATCAGATCCATCATAAAGTTACCAGCATAAGGAGAAAAAGCCAAATAATGTTTTTTTTTTATTATTCACGAGGAGGAAAGGACAGGAGAATATACGCTTCACAGAGAGGAGAGAGGAGCTGACAAGTAGTGAAATTGCACCATGGCACATGGCAAAACTGGAAGAGTCACCGATCAGGATTGCAGTCATAAGCTAATGTTCATTCTGAGTGCACTGCACTCTGGGGGATTGGGCCTGACACTTTGATAGGGCTGAATTACAGCCATGCGACTGGCCGATGACAGCGAAGCTGTTGGACGCGTCATCAGAGCTACTCACTCGCACTGAGGATTTAGCTCATAAATCATAGTCAATTTAACTGACAGTCAAAGTCACAAATCTATTCAGTGACCATTATTAAGGATTCCTAAACATGTCTGACTCTTATAGAAAAGTTTTAAGGTGAAATGTGACCATTTTTGGCACCCTTAGTTTCTATATTATTCTGGTCACTCTGGTCTGATCTCCTTCGATGTAAGACATTTTAGCCCATCTTATCGTCTTGAAAATCTTGAGTCTGATCGCTCAGTGCACTTCTCCTCAACAATCCATATGACTAACTAGATGTACAAAAATACAGAGTGGTGTTTGCCTGTGCAGGACTTCTATATACAGTACAGCAAAGCCATTCAAGAACCATTTTGGGTTCCTCAAAGTACCTTCAAGTAATCAGTTCTTAAAATAACATTTTGATAACACTTTCTATGAAACCTATGCTTATAATGAATTATGGCCCCATTTATACTTATTTATAAGTAAGTTTTACTATTCTATAAATACAATATATCGCCAAAGGTATTGGGACACTCCTCCAAATCATTTAATTGAGGTGTTCGCAGTGTGGTATGGGAACAGCTCTAATCAAGACTGCAAAGCCCTTCAGAGAATTGTGCGCTTAGCTGAGTGCATCTCAGGGTCTGCTCTACCCTCTCTACAGGACATCTACCTCAAACGCTGCAAAAGCAGAGCTGTTAAAATTATCAAAGACTCCATTCACCCCAGTAACCATCTTTTTACTTTGCTGCTATCTGGTAAGCGCTTCCGTAGTCTGATGGCAAAAACTGAGAGACTCAGGAGGAGAAATTCAAAACCAGCCTCTTAACATCTTGATGTCTCTACTTAATATTCACTTTATCAGTAAGATCTTCATCTTTCACTACCTCAATGTGACAAACTGTCAGTGTCAACCTGTTTGCACTTTTACCTCTTATACATTCCTGTGTATCTTAATATTTAAGACTACAGTATAATGCACATATGCACATTGACTCTTGTATATCCTTAACCTTAATTAATTTTCTCATAGCTATATTTATGAATATTTTTATCTGTGTATATTGTATTTCTATGTATATTTTCATCTGTGTTGTATTTTTATTTTTTCTTTAATATTGCACTGTCCATGGAGCGGACCTGACTTTCATTTCACTGCTGGTTATATATGCTCTATATAATTGTGTATGTGACAAATACATCTCTTGAATCTTGAATCTTGTTCCAATCACTTCAATGGCCACAGATGTATAATATCAAGCACTAGACATGCAGACTCTTCTACAAACATTTGTGAAAGAACGGATCGCTCTCAGGAGCTCAGTGAATTCAAGCATGGTACTGTGATCGGTTGCCACCTGTGCAATAAGTCCATTCGTGAAATTTCCTCACTACTAAATATTCCACGGTCAACTTTTAGTGGGATTATAACAAAGTGGAAGCAATTGGGAACAACAGCAACTCAGCCACGAAGTGATAGGCCACGTAAAATCACAGAGCGGGGTTCAGCACATGCTGAGGTGCACAGTGTGCAGAAGTCACCAACTTTCAACTTTTTAATGGCTACAGACCTCCAAACTTTGTGTGGCCTTCAGATGAGCTCAAGAACAGTGTGTAGAGAGCTTCATGGAATGGGTTTCTATGGCAGAGCAGCTGCATCCAAGCCTTACATCACCAAGTGCAATGCAAAGCGTGGGATGCAGTGGTGTAAAGCACGCCGCCACTGGACTCTAGAGCAGTGGAGACTCAATCTTATGGGCGAGTCTAGGTTTAGCGTTTGCCAGGAGAACCGTACTTGCCTGACTGCATTGTGGGAGGGATTATGGTGTTGGGTTGTTTTTCAGGGGTTGGGCTTGGCCCCTTAGTTCCAGTGAAAGGAACTCTTAATGCTTCAGCATACCAAGACATTTTTTGGATAATTTCATGCTCCCAACTTTGTGGGAACAGTTTGGGGATGGCCTCTTCCTGTTCCAACATGACTGCGCACCAGTGCACAAAGCAAGGTCCATAAAGACATGGATGAGCGAGTTTGGTGTGGAGGAACTTGACTGGCCTGCACAGAGTCCTGACCTCAACCTGATAGAACACCTTTCAAATAAATGCTGTTGTTTTGAACTTTCTGGTCATCAAACAATCCTGAAAATAGTTATCACGGCTACCACAAACATATGAAGCAGCACAACCGTTTTCAAATAATAATCATAAATGTTTCTTGAGCATCAAATCATCATATTAGAATTATTTCTGAAGGATCATGTGACACTGAAGACTGGAGTAATGATGCTGAAAATTCAGCTTCGATCACAGGAATAAATTACACTTTTAGATATACATCAATAGATATATTATTTCATTTGAAATAATATATCACAAGATTAATGTTTTTACTGTATTTTGATGTCATAAATGGCTTATGCTTGGTGAGCATAAGAGACTTCTTTCAAAAACATTAAACACATTTTTGAGCGGTAGAGTGTGTGTGTGTGTATGTGTGTGTGTGTGTGTGTGTGTGTGTGTGTGTGTGTGTGTGTGTGTGTGTGTGTGTGTGTGTGTGTATGTGTGTGTGTGTGTGTGTGTGTGTGTGTGTGTGTGTGTGTGTGTGTGTGTGTGTGTGTGTGTGTGTGTGTGTGTGTGTGTGTGTGTGTAGATGAATAGAGATGAATAGAGATGTTGTCCGAAGAGCAATAAAGAAAGAGTCTGGCTTTGCACACACAATACATTATTGATTGAAGTGTTTCGAACAATGCAATCTGGTCACAGTGTTCACCTTGCTCTCCATGTGAGTGTTACACAGTGTGCATTTGATGGCAAAAAAAAAACTTCATCAGACGTAAGAGCAATGGAGAAATGCACAAAGCATTCATTTACCTGTCCTTGTTTGGGTCAGTGACATGAACAATAACAAGTGATTTCACAGCAGAAATCTTCATCATTACAAGCAGAATCTCCAAATCTCTGAGCTCTGATGCTCAAGAGCCTTGCTGAGATTTACTGAGCGTGATCCCAAACACGTTTGTGTGTGTAAATGTCCCTCACCATGGCTACCGCTGTTACACAGGTGAACTTGTGGAGCCTTGGGGAGCTCATTAAAAGATTTTGAAGGAATTTATTTAGTGCTGTACACACACATGTTGTACTTTCCATAGACATGATTTTTATACTTTAGAAGCTGTATATTCTCTCCCCGAACCCTACCCATCGCAGAAAAGTTTCAAAAAGCATCACTGCAAGGGCAATGATTTTGGAAATTGCCATCTAATAAAGGGCTTACAGGCCACACACACACACACGAATGCACGCACGCATGCACACACACACACACACACACACACACACACACACACACACACACACACACACACACACACACACACACACACACACACACACACACACACACACACACACTCACACACAATTCCCAATAACTTCCCAATCTGTGAGGTTGTAGAGACACAGCTGAGTACCAGTCCAATGTATACATATTTGACTGTATTCATGTTTTTTCACATCTTAAAAACCTTGAAATTATGTCCATGCATGTTTTTTAAACAAAAAATAAAGGAAAACCGCCAACAAGTGTCCAGAATACGTGGATTATTCAATACAGTTTAAAAAGAAGTGTGCAGAGCTGGAATATGGACAGAGAAGAAGCTCCAATGTGATTTAATTTGGTTCTTATATTTTTGTCACTATAATTCTGAATTGTGTAATTTTTTATCATTTTAATGACATTATTTATAATAAGTAATAATTTTCATGTATTAATCACTTTTTTTTATTGTCAACGTGTGAACAGCTTGTAACGGAACTTAAAAAACAAGACGTTTTTGCAAGGAAAATCAAAAGGATGTTTTGTTTACACTCTTCCGTTCAGTGACACATAAATGCACAGTATAATGCAAAAAGAGTCGTTCTGTAGGGTACTGTAATGTCAGTGTCATGCAAATAAAAATTATTGATTCAAACTATAGTCTCACAAAGCCAGATCTAGTCTATAGTCTCAATACTTTATAATCAAACTATTATACAGTGTCATTTTATTTACTTCATCTGTCAACATGATGGCGGTGAATTGCAGAGCTAGTGCAAACATATGCAAATCGCTATGATCAGATGCTTTCTTAACTGCTGTTTTATCACCACTGTCATTGTTGTTTTATATATACATATACATATACATATACATATACATATATATATATATATATATATATATATATATATATATATATATATATATATATATATATATATATATATATATACACTCACCTAAAGGATTATTAGGAACACTATACTAATACTGTGTTTGACCCCCTTTCACCTTCAGAACTGCCTTAATTCTACATGGCATTGTTTCAACCGAAATCTGAAAGCATTCTTTAGAAATGTTGGCCCATATTGATAGGATAGCATCTTGCAGTTGATGGAGATTTGTGGGATGCATATCCAGGGCACGAAGCTCCCGTTCCACCACATCCCAAAGATGCTCTATTGGGTTGAGATCTGGTGACTGTGGGGGCCATTTTAGTACAGTGAACTCATTGTCATGTTCAAGAAACCAATTTGAAATGATTCGAGCTTTGTGACATGGTGCATTATCCTGCTGGAAGTAGCCATCAGAGGATGGGTACATGGTGGTCATAAAGGGATGGACATGGTCACAAACAATGCTCAGGTAGGCCGTGGCATTTAAACGATGCCCATTTGGCACTAAGGGGCCTAAAGTGTGCCAAGAAAACATCCCCCACACCATTACACCATCACCACCAGCCTGCACAGTGGTAACAAGGCATGATGGATCCATGTTCTCATTCTGTTTACGCCAAATTCTGACTCTACCATCTGAATGTCTCAACAGAAATCGAGACTCATCAGACCAGGCAACATTTTTCCAGTTTTCAACTGTCCAATTTTGGTGAGCTTGTGCAAATTGTAGCCTCTTTTTCCTATTTGTAGTGGAGATGAGTGGTACCCGGTGGGGTCTTCTGCTGTTGTAGCCCATCCGCCTCAAGGTTGTGCATGTTGTGGCTTCACAAATGCTTTGCTGCATACCTCGGTTGTAACGAGTGGTTATTTCAGTCAAAGTTGCTCTTCTATCAGCTTGAATCGGTCGGCCCATTCTCCTCTGACCTCTAGCATCAACAAGGCATACTGGATGTTTTTCCCTTTTCACACCATTCTTTGTAAACCCTAGAAATGGTTGTGCGTGAAAATCCCAGTAACTGAGTAGATTGTGAAATACTCAGACAGGCCTGTCTGGCACCAACAACCATGCCACGCTCAAAATTGCTTAAATCATCTTTCTTTCCCATTCTGACATTCAGTTTGGAGTTCGGGAGCGTATTACAGAAACATCTTAACTTTAGAATCCTATCTTATCTGTTTGGTAACCATGGCAATTTCAGTTAGGACCGCATTTAGGACAAACGTTATTACAGAATGACATTTCTTAAGTGCATAATCTTATCTTAACTATGGATAGGAAATGGGTATTACAGAAGCATCCTAACTCGACAAAATATCCTAAAAGCTGTCTTAACTTTAGGACAACCCCACTGGTGTCCTAACTTCAAACCTTTTTGAAATCCAATGGTAAAAATCACAGTACAAAAATCATTTTTCGAGAGAGCGTTACATTTATTAATGATATAAGATGAAGAGCAGCGACGTTTGATAGTGGAGAGACTTTAGGACCCAGAGGATGTGCTTTGCTTTGATGATAAAATATTTGTAAATAATTACAGACTCCCACGACACAATTTTGCCGTTAGTTGATGAATTGCGACCAACATTACAGAGGCCAACGAGCTGTCACGGAGCATTACCGGTCGTTCTTTACTGGCATAAAGTTGATTTGACGATGGACTTTCGATATGCAAATTTAGGGACCGTCTCTAAAGTTACATACTACATTGGAACTTACACATTTATAACTTCAATAGCATTTGAACAGAATATGTAAAATGTGTTTATCATAGCTGACACCTAGATGAACACTTTACAGTTCGTCCCCTTGGAATTATAAGGTTCTATCTGACGTTTTTGTCAAAATTGAGTTATTCACATATTCTTATTCTGTGACAACTTATTTACATTATGTGATGTTTTTTTTTTAAGTTGTGTACATTTTGGGACTTTTTATTGAAAAACAAAAAGGTTCTATCTACAAAGTCGAACTCTGACTTGGCTCTATAAGGTTCTATCTGCGTGAGCCAATCAGCACTTCGAATGCACAGAAGAGGACCAATCAGGATCAACTTTATAGGTTGTGTCGCCGGCTTTTTCCTTGACAGGAAAGATCGCAGACACACAATATCTGTGAGGATTATTGCACACAATGCAAAGTTTTTAAGAAACCTCAAGATCGACAATTTTATTGACGATCTTGTCAAGGACAGCAGCCCGAATTCCAGGCATCACATATAGTCAGTGAATCATTTTTCAATGATTATTAAACTTTATGAATTAATTTGCTGAAGCATGTCTGTTTTCTTGCAGTTTTTAAAGTCTTAAAATGTCTTAATTTTTACAATATTAAGCCTTAAAGGTCAAATAGTAAAAAGTTTAATTGATGGGGTCTTAATTACAACAATAAACGTTAGCATGTTATTTCAGCCATACTGATGTCTAGAGAGAAAGACATGGCCCACTTTAGGTGGAATAAAATCCTGCTCAGATGTATTACAGTAGCTGCTTTCTGTCTAAACAAAAGAAAGATGAACAATTTCTGCAATAATGTGTTTAATTACCCACCAAATTGGTACCAAAAATTTACATCTGCACTGGACAAAATATTTAGACCTGCCTAGCTTAATTTGAAATGTCCTAAATACATGGAAGTGCTAAAAATATGAAATAAATGTCATAAGAAAGGATAAAATTTTACATTCCAACACATGTTGAGACATTGTTACAACATTATTTTTTATATTTACTGTTCAAATAATGGTTTGGCAGATAGAACCTTATAATTCTAAGCGAAACGTGTTTTTTTAGAATTAGAAGGTTCTATCTGCATTTGACCCATTCCAAAAATCCCCATTTACAATTTTGAGAGGATTTTGATATTGTATATTTAGAATACATTTAGGGTCCCTGTTATTTTCATGTTTGAAAGAAACTTGTTCCCCATATACATTTTCCTATATGTAATGCAAAAACTTTGAAGCTCAATATCTCAAAACTGCTCAGAACGCAGATAGAACCTTATAATTCCAAGGGGACGAGTTGATACTATAAATCACTCCGTTCAAATGCTATTGAAGTTAGAAATTTGAATACCAATGTCGTATGTAACTTTAGAGACAGCCCCTTAAATTAGCGCATATCGAACAACACCAAGCCAATGTGACTAATGCTGCCTTCACGTGCTATCGGAAATTTGATAATTCCGACTTCTGAAGTCGTGATTACGATCTCATTGCATTCAAGTTTCAGAATACGGGGGCGTTCATGTGCAATTTTTACCTAGGAAACTCGTATTTACTATAATTCCGATAGCACGTGAAGGCAGCATAACGCCTCATACTTTTTTTTTTTTTGCAAAAGGCGATTTATAAAACAGGCTTTAACTTTTCAACGGAGCTTATCAAAATTTAAATTTCTGCCGCGCTGGAATTAAAAGCACGCCGTTGTTTCTCCATTTTGATTGTAGCTTTACCTCAGAAGCAGTTTGCACGTTGTTGGTTGCTTAACAGACCTGACAGTTGATTACCGAACTCGATGGAGCGGGTTAAGATTTCCTAACTACAGATAAGATGAGATTTTGTAAGATAGAATAAGAATCCTAAATCAAGTTAAGATTTGCTTCTGTAATACGAAATTGTGAAAAATCCTAAATTAACTTATCATATCTTAAGACCAAAGATAGAACATTTCTGTTATACGCCCCCAGGAGATTGTCTTGACCAGGACCATACCCCTAAATGCATTGAAGCAACTGCCATGTGATTGGTTGATTAGATAATTGCATTAATGAGAAATTGAACAGGTGTTCATAATAATCCTTTAGGTGAGTGTGTATATATATATATATATATATATATATATATATATATATATATATATATATATATATGTGTATATATATATATATATATATATATATATATATAGGAACTATATTCCTTTATAATGTTTTTTTTTATTATTTATGAGTACAATAAAGTCTGTCGCAAACATTCATTGATGGTACTTTGATGTTTTGTTCCTTTGACCCTTTTGTTCTGTTTTGATTTTAGTAAACTAAACTGGGTCAGACGTCACCCCTGCTGTGCCACGGACCGTAGGTGTGGTAACTGCTGCACTCAACTCTCCACCTCTACGTCTCTGTCAGTATCCACCCTCCCTTGGCTCCACCAGAGATCTTAGGCCTTACGGCTACACCAGCTACACCTGGGTCAGACGTCACCCCTCCTAAGCCACGGACCATAGAAGAGGTGACTGCTGTGCTCTGACTCTCCACCTCCACAGCTCCATCAGTATCCGCCCTCCCTCCAGCACCCGAACCACCACCTCTGGTTGCACTACGATGCAAGGCGGTGCCTTCCCGGAGGGGGGTGTTCGGTCATCATTATGTTCTGTTAGTTTAATTTTCATGGACTTTTAGGTTGCACTCATCAGTTGCCTGTCTCCTTTGTTCTCAGTTTCACTAGTTTGTCTCCTTGGTTACTCATTACATTCTAGTTAGTCTCTATGGTTACTCATCAGTTCCCTTGCTTGTTTTTGTTTGGTATATATATGCCTGTGTTTCTGTTCCCTTTGTCAGTTCTCGTTAACGTTCCTTCTGAGTTTGATTAAGGTTTACGGTCTGTTAATAAAGTCTATTTGAATTAATCTTCTTCATCCTGCCGTCTCCCTATATCATGCTTGGTAGCGTGACAAATGAGTTACATTTTTACAGTGTGGTGACACACAAAACAAATTCTGCTGGAACTATTTTCATTGGTAAAAGAAAACAAGGTACTGTAAAACTACATTTGTTACACATAACTTCCAAGAAATGACAGTAAATTATAATTACAATCTAACCATAAACCAATATAGTAAATACATGTTGTTAATTAATATTTCTCATTAATTATTTGTGCAATTTGTCTTTAATATTTACCTCAATATTAAATTCTTGTTTATTGAATGATTCAAAGCATTCATGCTTCACAACAAGGGTTTGCTCTGAGTCCTGTATAATCTGTTTAGTCAAGCATGCATGCCTCTGCATGGACTATATTGAGACTCAACATAAGCTGCCTATGCATGTTGATAATGTGCGCACACAAACACTCATCTGAGCTATTCAACACTCACACGTACTGCTGAACACAGAGTCAGGCATTCTGTATTTTCTGTGCAGGACATAATTAAATGTTCTCAGATAAATCAATCTCTTTCATACCCACCCAGCACAAAGCAACAATAACTTGGTTAACTCGCATTTAATTTCTGACATTGAAGCCTTTTCTCTGTCTCTGGTGTCCTCATGTTTTCCAATCTGCCTATAGTGCTAGATCACTTTACTTGGTTTAATATCAGTCCACAGCAGAGTGTGAAGGAGTTGAGTGAGTGGACGGCGCATTAGTGATTAATCAGAGTAATTTTGCATGAGTTAAGCTGCTTTACATCCATCACATAAGCAGAACAGCAGGCCTTAGGGACACATGCAGATATACAGGCATACATCATGTATTAAGACCGACGGAAAATGAAAAGTTGTGATTTCCTAGGCTAGGAACTATACTCTCATCCCTGCGTAATAATCAAGGAACTTTGCAGCCATACCTGCTTGCACAGGGGACTATATTTAATAGCTGGGGACTATTTTCAAGCGCTGCGTAATATCATTGCGCCGCTGCACCCATGGGACGGCAGCAAAGTTCTTTGATCATTACGCAGGAATGAGAGTATAGTTCCTAGCCATATCGGTCTAGAAAATCACAACTTCTTATTTTCCGTCGGTCTTAGTACACAATGTAACTACACAAGAGTCAAGTTTTAACTAGGAAAAATATTGAAAGTCTTTGGTCATTTTTGAGCGACATGCTAACGGTCTAATCAGATTCAATGATCTATGCTAAGCTCTGCTAAAAGTGCTACCACCAGACCCTGAGATCGGCTGAATGGATTCAAAAATGGTAAAACTCACTCTAGGGGAGTTGGAAAATGAGTATATTTTTAAAAAACAAAACAAAGTGGAGTGTTCCTTTAAGCTCTGGACTCAGAGGTGCCGATTCATGTATGAACATGTTTCTTCATTCTTTCACAAATTGAGCATCTTGACATTGTCATCCTGGAATATGTATGGCCATGATGTGTCTTCCTACATGGTTGTTAAAGGTCCCGTTCTTCGTGTTTTTTTGAAGCTTTGATTGTGTTTACAGTGTGCAATATAATATGTGTTCATGTTTCGCGTGTAAAAAAACACAGTATTTTTCACACTATTTACTTATCTGTATACCGCTGTTTCCACTGTCCTAAAAACGGCTGGTGATTTCCTTGTTCTATAAAGTCCCTCCTTCAGAAACACGTAACGAGTTCTGATTGTGCCAGCGGTTCCTGTGCTGTGATTCGACCACAGCTTAGCGCACGTGAAAGCGGTTCCTGTGTTGTAATTTGACAGCAGCTTAGCGCACGTTGGAAAGGTCACGCCTCTTAACGGAGAGATGTATGCGTTCAATAATCTCTACAGCGTCCCTGGGAAAGCCAAACAAAGGTGATTTGACTCCTGGATGAAAATAACAGGGTCTCGATGACATGGCGATAAACACACTCAACGCAACAGTTCCTTTTCTCCACGCGACCGTCCGCTTCTCCACGTGGGACAGCAACAAGACCGCGCCCCCTTTTTCGCGTTTCTTTGTGGGCGGAGGTTAGTCTGTTCTAATGCTCTACTGACGTAATTAAAGAAGGAAGTACCAGGATGTAGTCCAAGCCAGCCGTTCGCTGTAGGCTTTGAAAGGGAACTTCTGTTAAATAAAATATCTCGCTTGGCATTGAACTTTGAGCTTTATAATTTTACAGGTATTATTTATGCTCTAACAGCAACATTACACACTAACTAAAGTTTGAACAATGGAATCGCGAAGAAGGGGACCTTTAAGAAATGAAAAGCTACATACTCCATCAATTGGGGTTAGAAGAACTTTTGCCAAACATATAGCTAGAAACATAAAAATCACTGCAATAATGATCCAATCATTGATTCTTAATAATTTGCCTATTTAACTCCAAACAGCGACTTGTTTTTTGGCCGAGCAGTGCCTATATTACAACAGACTACAAATTGCATATGACATATCTTTAGATTTAAAGTTGGCATGAAACGGAAGTTGCAGTAGTCTTTTCTTCCCTGTTGCGACATATCCGAGTGAAACGGCTTCTCAAACTAGAACAAATGTAGGGCGTGGCTTGATTTTGTCTGTGGGGAATTTATTGGATGGTTGTGGTTTGCTATTGATGGATCCCATGTGATTGATAGGTTGTCCTGCCCTAGATGCCCAAAACTGGATAAATCCATTTTGATTTCATGGTGATTTTTACACAAATAGGGGCATGTATATGATACGTTGTCACAGGAACTATATCTCAGAAACCATAATAGAACTCTAAGAAATATTAAATGCAAATGTGTGAGCTTTATATTTAACAAGTATATTTTAATTTATAATGGACCTTAATTAACTGTAAATGAGTCATGAAATGATTGATATTTCGCAAAAAATTGGAACACTTTCTAATCTATAGGCTAATACATTCTATTTAAATTTTCACATTTTTATTCTTCGATCTAGTTAGTTAAGAGGAAGGCTAACACTACAAACATTTGCCTCATTTCTTTATGAATAATTTAATTTGAGCAATGTAATTACTTAAATAACTGGTTAGATTTTTTCCCACTGCAGTTTCATGTTTTTATTAAATTGTCCACATATTCTGGACTGGGGTGGACCATAATATGTATCCCTCTCAATATCTAGGTTATGGCTCCATTCTAACATGAAAAATACAATAGTATATTATAGTAAAACTACTCTAGTAAATACTATAGTGTTTTTGAACCATAGTAAGATCCAGTAAATTGTAGTAGGCCTAGGTATATTACAGTATTTACTACCCTTTGTTAATTTATACTACATACTGTATTAATATAGTCAATTTTTAAACTATAGTAAATCACAATTAATGGATTGCAAATCTTGTATCAAAATTAAACTGTTGACTAACATTGATTTTAGTCAATGTAAGTCAACGTTGATCTTTAACATTGATTTTAAACATTTCAAAATTATTGTAACATCTTTACCTGTCTGGGGAGATTACTTTTTGACACAAAGATTGAAAAGTCAATGACAAAGGTATAACAACAAATTAACGCATGCTACTGCTAACCATCCCTTTAATTCATCAACATATACACTCTAAAAAAAAAGGCTCGTAATCATAGGGGAACCTTTTTTAGTGCTATAGCACCAATTTTGGTGCTTCAGTGGTTCTTCAGCGGTTCTTCAGAGGTGCTATATAGCACCTTAGTCAAAGAACCGGTGAAGAACCTCTGAAGAACCGCTGAAGAACCACTGAAGCACCAAAATTGGTGCTATATAGCACTAAAAAAGGTTCCCCTATGATTACGAGCCAAGAACCATTTTTGGTGCAATATAGAACCTTTTTTTTTTTAGAGTGTAGGCTAGTTTAAAGGCTAAAGGGTTCCCACACCTTGACCAATGAATGACCATGATTTTACAATGATTACTCAATCACAAAAATATGGACATTGCATTCTCAAAGTTTCCAGCATAAGAAGTAGGCAAATACTAAAGACATATTTTTGCTGGTAAATGTATTTCTCTGACGTTCCCATGATTTTTCCATTACTTGTCTCTGTCTGGAAATCACCATATTTCCAGGTTTTTCGTGACTGCGGGAACTGATGTTATTATCTCAAAGAATTCATATGTGCGACTGCAGCAGCGGCTCTGAATCTCTAAGCACCTCACGCGGAAAGAAATCTGTACGGAGACAGAATGCGCCGACTCCTGTCATCCATCGCTCTCTTCTCTGATTGGCCGGGCTTGAGCAGCGCTGCCTCGGTTTGCTTTCTGATGGGTTGGTTTTGCAATGGGCTTCTGCAGCACTCCCTCAGTCTGTTCTCTGGTTGGTCGATAATGCGGTGGGCTGGACACAGAGCTGTCATTACCGACATCCACCACCAACGGAGAGACAATAGGGCAACAGCAGTCGCTCTGTCGGACGCTTCAGCGCGATGTGTTCAAGAATCAATAGTATCACATCAAGGCTTTAAGAAAATATCAGAGAGGAGAGCCGATATATACATTGCTCCTGATGTTCTAGTAAATAACATTGACCACAACGGAATGACAGCTGGGGTTGGCGCACCATTTGCTCCTTGAAAGGTAGGAAACGTTGTATGTAACCAATATAATTGATAAAATATGCATATCGATGCTCAGTGTCATTTTCATTTGCCACTAAAAACTGCTAGACTGTTTAGATCATGCAGATGCATTGCTCCCATAATACCTTACTTTACTTCCATGGTTTATATGCATTATAATTCTTATATGTATTATAATATCACATTATTGGTGTTGTGTAGTACATGCAAACAGCCTGGCGCATCATTCGTTTCTTATTATTGACATAAAGGTCTAATGCAGCTGAGTCCATTACTATGTAATCTGCATAGGAAGCAATGCACTGAAGAACAATAGGCTGCCAAAACACATCTTGAGAGCTGCTGTCACACGGGTATAGCCTAAGTGAAGGCATGCCATTCATACATGTCAGTTACATGCCAAAGAGAGAAGGTTATTCATTTACTTATTGTTTTTATTTTGCATGTATGGATTGCTATACACATGGACACCCACACGCACACTCACACAAACCCAAACGGGTTTGCATGAAACTGAATGTCCTGTTTATAACCGGCATTGTTCGGACAGGATTTTGCTGGCCAGATGACAACAAATTTAGATGCAGGCTTCAAGGGTTATAACAGGGTCGATATAAAATGGTATAGATTAATTTAATTTGAGATTTGACATTGACATTTTTACAGAATAGTTACTCAGTATTTACATATGTGTTCACAATATAAAAGTGGTTTTCAGCAGATGCAGATAAGCCGAAAATGCCCAAAATACTGGCCCATGCATGAGACTGTCACTAGATGTGAGTATTCAGACACACACAGCTGTGTCCTTTGTCTAGATGGGCTCCATTATTTGGGTTCCCAGATCTGATATCCAATATTTCAGCAGCCTAGTCTTATATAATGTTTAAACTGAGGGGCACATTATTTCATTCTATGGGGCTTGTGAAGAAACAGTTATGTTGCTTGAAACTGCTTGAAATTTAATGGAACATGAAATGTATTTAAAATGTAATTGCAACATTTTGGTCACGCAACCTCTGTCAGGCATCCTGCAATGTTTGAAATAAGTATATTTATCATATATATGACCCGCTAGAAAAGACCACAGAGCCACAAATTTGCAACCCTGTTTACTTCCATAATATGCCATGTTTCTGAATAAAACATTATACAGAATTTTAAACAACAAATAATGATATATATTTAATGATTAAAAAAAAGTCCTAAACCTAGATTTTATCCTCTGGGAATGGAAGGTATCGTTTAAAGTGGCCGTTACATCAGAATGGTGGCAGGTGGCTGGAGGGTGGGGGATGAAAAAGTGAGAGGCCGTTTGTAAAGTGTCAGCTAAAAGGAACAAGGCGGAGCAAGTTATTCTTTTGATTATCAAGGGAAACATTTTTATGCACAGATGAAATGTGCACAATAAGACCAGTAACATGCACAGGGCCATAACCACCTTAGTCATTGAGGACATGTCTCCCCCAATAATTAGAAATGGCCAAATTGTCCCCCCCAATATTTGATATTGTTGATGCTGCTCTGCTGTACTCCATTACACACCGCTCTGTTTGTTGCTAGGATGACAAAAGTCAAATGTTACATTTTTAGGTTGGTCTGATGAATGAGTGAGATGGCCAATCAAAAAAAGAAGGTGGGGCTTAATGTTTAATTCCAACGCAACACTTTAGTTATAGCAGTGAAAGAGTGCGTCGTAAGATGTAAGTAGCTAAACATTTAATATTTGACAGCTGTTTTATGGTAAAAACATTCAGCGACCAACAGTAATATCAAGTGATGCAAACTACTTGACATTTTTTATTAAATTTCACCACTTTGAATTGAAAATATGACATTATTTGTGTAAATCAAAACTCATGAATTTAACATGACAAGAAACGTTTTGCATTTTTACATATTAGGCAGACAAAAATAAGAGTGAATGTGTGCATATTTAAAAAGAAATATTATTTGCAAATAATTCCTTACATCCCTTTTAATCCTTTTATAATTTAATTCCTTTAAATAATCCCATAAATCCAATACCCCCCCCCCCCTTTCCCCACGCAAAAAAACATTAAATGCATTAAGAAAGTCAATAAATATGGTCAATTTTGATTGCATGTTGACTTGTGCTCACTCTGAAAGCAGCAGAGAGATGTGTAGGGCCATGCCTCGAGCATTTAGTGTCTCTGCTGATCTGACAAGCGTGAACAAAAAATGCTTCATAGCACCATGAGCACTGTGTGTGTGAGTGACTGTGAGTGACTGTGAGTGTGCGAGTGAACAGAACCAGCAAACGGACCAGCACTAACAGGGCTTATGGGGTTTTCTCTAAGTCTGCCCTGCAAGAGTTTAGTTCCAACCCTAATTATCAGGGTATGTTTACGCGACAACGATGTAATAAAAACGGGAAAAAAAAATATTTTGGATTTTGCACGCACATAATGCAACGTCTGCGAAAAACACTGTATTATTCATGCTAGGCCAGTAGGTGGCGATGTCAGTTTATAAAGATACACTACAAGCCTGTAAACTGAACACGTAATACGCATGGGTATGGTCACCGGTTTCACAAATTCGTGTTTTTGTAGTTTACATGGAGACGATAACAGTATCGTTTTAAAAAATGTGCACTTTGAATCCTGTTTTCAGCCCCCAAAACGTGTAAATGAATGGCCAAAACGCTTGAAAAACGCTCCGATTTTAGTTGAAAACGTTGCTGTGTAAACAGACTCTGAGTTAAGTTCCATTTGCTTAGAATATTAAGTTGATAAATTTTATTTGAACTTAAAGTTTAATCTTAAATTTTGATAAATATAGGTGAATTTACTTTCCAAAGTTCATGTTTATATTTAACCTAATTTGGCTTATTTTCTTAGTTCAGCCAATTAAATATCAATTGTTCTTTTCAATTGTAAATGATCAGTTTATTATTAAGAATTAACAGAGGTTTAGATGTTGATGTTTCCCTCAATTGAGGGGCCATTTACTTTTTATGCGTGTTGGTCGCTCATTTACACAACAACGGCATTTTGGGGGCCTGAAATGGCAAACTTTTGAAAACAGGTTTCAAAGTGCAAGTGTTTGAAAATGTTACCGTTATCGTCTACATGTAAACTACAAAAACGTGAATTTGTGAAAATGGTGATGTCATGTGCATGCATATTACGTGTTCAGTCTATCGGCACGTAGTGTTTCTTTTCAAAGTGACATCGCCATCTACTGGCCTGGCATGAGTAATGCAGCATTTTTTGTTGTTTTCACGGATACATGTTTCTGCTTGTAGTCGTGTAAATGTGCACTGAGTTTGAGACCACTGCAGTAGACTGTGCTATTGCAAAGCTTCGGACTAGAAGCCAAACAACAATATTATTAATAAGAAATCTAATGCACAATACAAGTTCAAAGCAACTAATCTAAAAGGATTGTTCATCCAAAAATGTATATTCTATAATTTGCTCACCCTCATGCCGATTAAAACCTTTAGGACCTTCTTTCCTCTGTGGGACACAAAAGACAATCATTTAAAAAATGTCTCTCTATTTTTTTTCTGTCCATATACAATAAGTGTCTGATGTTGGCTGGACCCTAGCTTTCTTCAAAAAAAATAAAGAAATATGGGTTTGGAATGGCATGAGGATGAGGATAAATTATGACAGGAATTTCATTTTGATCTGAACTATTCCTTTGGAAAAATCAATAGTTGCTCAATAGTTGGCATTCAGTGAATAAGGTGTGTATAATGCGGATTCTCTGGATATTCCAGATATTCATTTCCTCTGCGCTGCCGCTACACGTGCTTGGCGTTGTGATTAATGGTAGAGGGATTTGTGCTGCAAAACCATTCGACAGGCTTATATATCTAGCCTCCATACGCTGATTACTCCATAACTCCAATGGCAATTTCAATCTTGTTTTGAACCCTGTCTAGTTCTGTTTTCAGCGCAAGACAAATCTTCTTCATTACAAAGACTGATGGCAAGAGGTTTTCTGAAAGTACACAAGGTCCTAACACCATTTTCAGTTTGCCACTGGTGGTTTATCTGTCTGCTACTCGATTACCATGGGAACAGAGTAAATAAATTGCACTGTCTTACGTGCCGACAAACAAAATCAGTTCGCTGAGCATTTTCTGTCAACATCTGTACTGGTCTCTCATGTTATGCTGTAAATTGGTAAGAAAGGCTAAGAGCTTTTGTACTGCACAAATACAAACACCAGGAGTACATACACCAAGGACCAAACAAGTGTGCCTTATTTTATTACTTTTAGTGTGCACTTGTAGTGTACTTCAAATCTAGTATATTTTTACAAACTGCACTTGCAGATAATATAATATTGCCGAAATAAAAGGCCTCTTGAGTGTCCAAGTGAAAAATATTTCACCCCAAGGCTGTAAATATGGCTCCAGGCCCTTCTTCAGTATAGGCTTATAGGATTTGTTTCAGCCATTTTATGTCTGTCAGGCAAAATCTCAAGACAAATTACTTTGAAAACTAGCAGCACATTTCTCCTAAACAAGCTGCATGATTTGAGCTGTAATTCATGTCCGAGTTATGCACTGAAGTTTAATAATTATGTTTGGGGGTTGTTTGACTCCTGAATCCCGAATATCAGCAATAGTAATGTTGATGCTTGAAGGGAACCTTCTTTCATTTAACTCTTTCCCGGCCATTGACTGAAAATTGTGTGAAAATTATCACTCGGTGCACTGTTAAAAATTTTGGTGTGAAATTACAGTATATTCCAGGTTAATAACTGCATGACTTTCACAGTAATTCCATAGTAGGACTTCAGACTGCACTGGAATATCATAATATCATACTGTATTTCGACAGTGCTTATGTACTATAAAGGTACCTAGCATGCAGTGCGGCATGAATAGATTATGCTGTGGAGTTTCTTGATTCTTGTTGGTTTTATCTGTGCTGCTGAATTTATTTTTGGTTCACTTTTAGCAGTTTGTGTTGTTGGTTTATTTTGTAATGTTCAGAATTTATATTTTTTACTATTATTATTTGTTGAGTGTCACCATTGTTGTGTTTTGTATGTCGAGTATTGAATAAAAAAATCTTGTGTTTTAAGATGATGCCACACCTTTCAAAGATAAATCTCAGCAGCTGTTTTACTATTGTTAAATATCCATACAAACAATTATGAATTTGAAATAAGATATTGGTAAAATCTTCATGCTGGAATAATGGTAATGTTAATGTATAGTTTGATTAACTTAAAATCAGCCAATTAGCTTATTTCATATTCTAGCTTGCCATTGTTTTAACAAATGTTTTCATTAGTCACACTTCAGACTTGGCTAGATCAGAAATTTGAATATGAATATACAAGGTCCAAGATCCCAAGCAAATGGACGCTGATCACCATTATGGTGACTTCTAAACAATTCCAGTACTAAACAATATAATTTCTTACAGTGACATGGTTTATAATGTGAATTCACAGTAAAACAAGAGCAGTAAATTACTGTGATGTCAGCATCATTTTGCTGTTGATTAACAGTAATTCATAAGAAAATGACCCAGCATGCATTCTCTTCACTGTACATTTCTGACTACAGTATTTATTGTAAAATTATACTCTTTAAAGAGCACCTATCATGGCATTTAAAATGTTCCAAATATTGTTTTAGAAGTCCCCAACAACAGTTTTGCATGCATGCAATGACAAAAAAGACTTTAGTTTTCTTATAATATGCATTTATTTTTACCTGTTTTGACAGCGATTCTCAAATGATTCCTTTAGTGATTCACTTTTCAAAACCCCGCCTTTACGTGACGCTAATCTGCGGTGATTGGTCCGATGACCCAGTCAGTTGTGATTGGTATAGTCTGTGCAGATATTTTCGGAAACGGAGCGCCCATCAAAGTCTTATAGTGACAGTAATTTGTTAATATGTGTCAGGAGTTATGAATATGAAAACCGCGTCGGTACTGTTTGATTGTAATATGAGCCTCAGCTGATCTCATTCATAAAAAAACTCCTCTATTCTCCTCACGAAGACTCGCGACAAATCAACATCCCTCAGGGCTTTTAGTTCAAAAGTGTGCAGATGAGGAGACATATTGATAGATTCTCATATGTCTGTGTCAAATTTCTAAACAGAGGAGTATTTTTTATTCAATACTTCCTCAAAATGGGCAGTTATAGCCTAATCATGAGCGATTGAGTCTTATGTGTTGTTTTCAATTCATACTGGCAGCCGAAGGGCGCTCTGTGCACATGTAGTCCATGTATGGTACAGACAGACAAAGAAGAACCATGTGCCATAATAGAAGTCCATAATAAAAGCTTCCTGAGATCGCGAAACATACATTTGACGACTAATAAACACTCAATCGCGACGATGTATGGTTTGTCTTCAAGCCACTTAGTCTTCAAATGCTCATCCTTGGGCAGATGAAAGAAGTTTGCTTTTGAGTGGCACTTCAGAACACAGCGTCTCGTCGTTATGATGTTTTCTAGTTTTCACTGGCGTCTTGGAGCGCAATAAGTGGGCGTATCGTATTCAAATAACTTGACAAGTTGACGTCATCTAGTCAGAGAAAAAGCTTCGGTCTTCTAACGATTCTTAAAAATGACTCCGAGTCGACTCTTACTTTTGAAAGAAAATAACTATATATACGGTGCACTGTCATATTTCAAGCTATCACAGGATGTTTTTGTTCACTTAGATCTATGTTACACACTACATGAAAGGTAAATTTCAAAATTCAATGATAGGTGCTCTTTAATACTGTAAAGTCCTGGCAATTTTTTTCAAAACTGCTGGCAGGGAAAGAGTTAAGACACTTGACAATGGCTACAGGTTGTAGTCGTACTCTAGCTTATTACTTCTCTGCATACTGTACATAAATAGAGCTCACCTCTAAAGGAATTAGATGGATATTTACAGTCAGAGCCTTTGAGTGCTTTGCCCATAAGCATTGATTAAGCTGTTTGTAATGATGATTACCTTTAAATGGCTAAGCACAGAGTTTTGGCAGCCACTTCATCTCTTGCAGTATTGCTTTTTCTGTAGAAGCTGGAGGAGGAGAGCCAGAGAAATAAACAGTGAACACAAGATAAAGAATAGGTCAACAATGCACCAGGCTCAGCACATTGGTAATGAGAGTTGCATGAAGCAAGCTGTGCTACAACATGGCACATTTACTCAAGAGATGAGAAAGTGTGTGGGCTGATGTCTGTATGTCCACTGGAAAGACGTGCTTTGAAAAGGACATCCAGTTACTGCTCATTATACTGTTATTGTACACATTTTGTTCTATCTATCTATCTATCATCTATCTATCTATCTATCTATCTATCTATCTATCTATCTATCTATCTATCTATCTATCTATCTATCTATCTATCTATCTATCTATCTATCTATCTATCTATCTATCTATCTATCTATCTATCTATCTATCTATCTATCTATCTATCTATCTATCTATCATCTATCTATCTAACTATCTATCTATCTATCTATCTATCTATCTATTACTTGTATCATCTTGAATTTTTGCCTTGTTTTCCCTTTGGAGAATGGCTCATACACATAGGCCTATCAACCAAACGTATATTTAAAATTCAGCTGTGATGTGGTCGGTCACTTTATTTTGTAAGTCATTGGTGCATGAACAGAACTGAATGCAACTGTCTAATCAATCGTTTTCTGCTGTGGTGTGAATCTTTCCTATCAGATCAAGACTTTTTTATTACCTGACACAGTCCCCCTTTCATCTTATTTGTGAGTCTTCAATCCTTGAGATGGGAAGTAGAATGAGTTAGATTTGTGCATGGGGTTCAAAGTGTTTGATGAGTAGCCAAAAAAAAAGCTTTCCCGCAGCTTTATACACATTTGTGTCTTCTCTCTCTCTCTTACACACACACACACACACACACACACACACACACACACACACACACACACACACACACACACACACACACACACACACACACACACACACACACACACACACACACACACACACAAACACAGACTTTCATATTTCCACAGATGGTGTCAATGAACAGGAAGTGCTGTCATCCTGTCTCATTCCACACATTATTCTCTATTAATGAGCACTGGCAGGACCAATGTGCCATCATGACTGAAAATTCATTCAGAAATCTCATCAGACAGTTTGTTATATTAGTGGAAATCCCATAGGGCATTTTCTAAGCCGTCTATTATGAAATCTTAATATCTCACGACATTCTAATTTTGTGTTTCACAACATTCATAATGCCTTAACATTGTTTTCCCACATATGCTAAAACAACAGATGTTTAGAGGAATAATAGAACGCAAAACTGCATTTTGTAAGTACGTTTGCTAATGCATATCTCACTCCTGCTAGGTTTTTTGCATGTTGCTAACGGGCCAATTCTTGGCATTTTTTAAGAGTATCACAATGGGGCGATAAATGTGCAGATGTGGCTTCAATCGTAGCAGTCATTGTTGTCTGGTGTCATTGCTGCATTGTCAATGGATAATGCACTAATTTTGTTTTCTATTAAAGTTTGGGTGAATTTTGAGTGAACACTATAAAATACATTTTCTGTTCATGTCAACAATTTTGTTTACATCTTTTTTAGATTTTCAGTAACACATTATTTTACAGTGTCCTTGTTATACATGTTAACACTCTGAACCCTGAGCTGTTTTCTGGGCCCTAGAGGTGTTTTGATATGTCCTGACATTTGTGCTTATTTCTGTTACTTGTATCATTTTCATGGCTGATTACACTGTATTCAGCACAAACTCTGCTACAATAATATGTGAGCAGCATGTATGTAAAAGTTTGTAGTTTTGAGAAAATTACGTTTATGCGTGGTTTGTAAAAAAAAGAAAAAAAAAGAACAAAAAAGGAGGTCACTGAAATAAAACCATGAAACCCATACTGAATATTTGTTCACAAGACTTTTGATAACTGGATCACGTGGGCTAGAATTTATGCTTCAAGACGATGTAAAAATCACTCTGGCCACTCCTTCACATAAAACAATATACTGATTTAAAAATTTTGTGAGTTTTGTGTCAGGAAGGCTTATGCAGGGAGGGCATGAATCATCGTGCATATTGATGTTTTTCACACCTGAAAAAGACAAAGGCCCCCCCCCATAATCCTAATGGCCCTATATTAGCTGAATGACAAGTTTAGGTTGCTTAGTAAAGTAATAGCATTCAATAGCTTCAGCAAGATTCATATTTTGGGTATCATTCATGTTCACAAATGGTGTCAGACACTAATACCCAGCTCCTTAGTCTGCGTCTGTACTTTTTGTTGTGCACTGTAACTATACACTGTACTTACTTATGAATGTTCTTCTCATGTAGTTATTTTTGACTCAGCTCATTTGTTGAGCCAATATAATTCTTGTTAGCTGAAACAATATGAAATGGTGTTATGCAACAGTTTGTCCTCTAACACCTTTCGGAGAGGGTTTCGTGGTGCGGAAGTAAATAGCCCTACGGGACTATGTGATTTTAGCATTACAAAGGGGATCGGTCTGGGTCTGTGCGCTCTGATCTTTTGTTCTGCTCAGTTCCTCTCATGCGTTCTCATTTGAGATACAGTCTGTGATGTTGTACACATGAAAGGGAGTCCACAGAACAGAAAGAAGATCAGTGAACTGTAGGATGCATGGTGTTATATAAGGACTTGTTTGCGTTGCTAACCAATCCCCACAATTTCTGTAACTTTGATGTTGCTGATAAAGTGTGTCCATTGCAATCATGTTCATCTGCCCTAGGTGTGGAAATAGTTATTTTAGCGTATTTTATCGTGTATATCAACAATCTCCTCTTTTTTCCCTTCTCCTACCTTTAGATTTCTAAATCATCACCGTTGTCGTGGTAACTGGCCTCTACGTCTCTGGAATAATGAGCTCCTCACCCCACATGTCCCGTTCCTCTATCGACATCCTGGAAGAGCTGCAGCTCATCACTGCCGAGAACCTGGAGAAGTTGGACTTTAATAAATACTATGAGGTCGTCAGGGAGCTTGGCAAGGGCACCTATGGCAAGGTGGACCTGGTCATCCACAAAATCAGAGGTAGGTTGAAGGGGATGGATCCACTTTCCTGCAGAGTTTTGCTCCAACCCTATTCAATCATACCATAGCAAGCTAATTAAGGTCTTCAAGAATACTAGAAAGCTACAGGCCTTGGACCTCGAGGGCCAGAGTTGCCCAGCCCTGCTATAGACCTTAGAAAGAGTGGCACCTTTATTATTAATATTCTTTTGTCAGGAATGAAAACGAAATTGTGAGGGTATAGAAGTTCTTTCTAAAACACATTCTAAAAAACCTTTGTATCTACACTGTAAAACCTTGCTGTATAATAACGACCAAATTCTGACAGTAACATACAATTTTCCATTAAAACAGTAATAGAAAACAATGCATTTTAGGTAATATTTTTAGTTTTCGAAAAAGTAGCCTACAGGAATATACTGTAAATCAACAGCGCTCAAAGTCGACACTTGGAGGCTGTGTTCCAAAATCTCACCCTATACCCTCATTCACTATTCCCTACATTAGTTTACTAATATAGTCCACTTGACAGAGTGAGCAAAAAGAAGAGAGTGAATTCAGACACTGATGAACACCTGCTGTTTACAAGAATCACTGAAGGACAGATAAACAAGAACAGAAAAAGAGAAGACACAAGCAGAAACACAAGAACTACAACTGACTTCCAGCCACAGCCTTAAGGCCCTTTCATATTAATTGTACATTTATTTCTTTCACACATGTAAAAAAGGTCTTGTTGAGAATTAACAGATGTTTAGATGTTGATGTTTTATTGAAAATAATAAAAAAAAAATGTCCCATTCAAACTGACAGAGAATGTTTGCCTACACTTACAAACACACACAGGCACACATTTTTCTCCGTCCTGTGAAATCATGCATTATTTATCAGTCATCTGTCATATTTTCAAGATCCTGTAGATCAAACGGTTAATGTGGCTCACAGCTATTATGTGCACTTTCACACGAGAGCTTTTGGAGTGGACACGAGTCCATCTGACATGGGAGTTTAGTTTGTTTGACTACGCCAAGAAATGGTTTTCTGAGTCTGCTGAATATGTGTTCTGGCTTACAGTTCATATGAACTACAGTACGGTTCAGCAGATAAACGCTTTGTAGAATTTTGTAGCAACACAAATCTCCATCCGAGTTGCTATATTTTTTGCTACAGTTGTAAACGGCTGCCACTAGTACTTATTGTGGCATACATTGTTAAAACAAATGTGCTGTAGTTCAAAAACCAAAAGCACAATGTACTGACCAGCAGGGGTGGAATCAAAATCAAGTGTGAAAAGGAGCTGGTGAAGCTAGTCAACCAATATGTTTTTTGTGAAATGACCAAGAAAGTCTTGCTGGTTAAGCTAGTCAAGAAGCCTTTTTGGAACACCAGCAACCAAGTCTGGGAACCAGCGACCAAAACATACGGTATGATGGTGACAATCATGAAGGCATAGCACCTCCCGCCAGCTACATTTTCAGGTTCTTTCAGGATGTCCGCATGTTCTGATCAAGACGTCATGTTTACCTTTCTTTTTTTAAGTGTATTGATGGCCTCCAGCCATAAAGCACCCCCTGGTTTTGCTTGTGCATCCTCCAGATTTCAAAGAGATGCAAAACACACCATCTGTCAGCATCCAAAATCCTCATCAGTCTCACCTCATTTATTATTTACATGCAGTACGGGCCATATTTAGAGGATAGATGCTGCAGTGCATTGTGGGGGCAGTTCCAGGAATCCACAATCCCGCTGTCCTCAGCAGAACTCGTGTGCTGCCATGATATTTACATCTCAGGATATCTGCTCCAATGCCTGACAGATATTGCATCTATATCATGGGATGTTGCTCAGGGGAAGTGTGTGTTTACCAGCCTGAGGAGTGAAATGAATTTGTATTTGCCATTTTCAATTTGTAGTTTGTTTTAAGTGCTCCTCTGATCTTGACAGTTTCATGTAATTTGTGGGAATTCTCAGACTGTAATTAAATGTTTTGTATTTCAGAATTTCTTCTTGCATATATACGCATTTATAATGTATTTGACTCTTCCATTAAAATGGATTAAAATATTAATGAATTACACTATACCACTTTACATTCTCTCTTTAATACTGAATTCCATCCAAAAGTTGGATACTCTTACAGGTTGTACATGACGTCTCTGACCTTCAAAATGTTCTATTGCCTAAAGTTTGTAGTGTGCTATCGTTTTGGTTTATGAACAACGGACATCTGCAAGCAACCAAATGTCATTTGTTCTGCAGGTGTACAATTATTAGTAGAGACGATAATTTACTATGTTTTACACATTTACGGCTTAATTATCTTGTTATGTAGGAACTGGTGCATTGCAATGGCTTAAAAGTGAATGTTTGTCATTAACTGGTCATATGCCTGCATCTCCAGGCAAAATCAGGATTGTGGATTTCTGCACAATTTCACAAGTTGAAATTCTAACTCCAAGTGGTTTTCAATTACACTTTTCCAAGTAGGATGTTCAGACATCCAGAATGAAATGCAGCATAATATCATGGATTATTAGGCTCTGATTATTTAAAAAGCTTTTTTGCTATTTAAACTAAGAAAATAATACAAGGTTGAGATTGTATTTTCTGTGATCAACTGCAAATTGTAATGCTACAATTTCCAATTAGGTTCCACCTAATGCAGTCCCAGATTAGGATTACTGGGTAGTTCCAGGTACTTAGAGGAACTAGCCACCAGGGCATTCCCCCAATAACTAAATGTCCCGGACCATTTTCCTAGTTGCATTCGCATCACCAGAAGGAACTCTGAAGTGACGTAAGCCAACAATCAATTAAGCACAACACTGAACAACGTCAACAATTGGAGAATGGAGGACGCTGTGATCATAGCTGTGTATTTTTTATGTGTCATGGGATTTGTGATAACGAAGATGGAATGTAGACAAATAAGTTATGTGATGGAAAGAGCAAAAAGGAGGGCTAAGAAACAAAATCTCCAACAACAACTTACACTGCTACACAACACAACGTTGCAGACAAAGGCGACAGGTAAATGTCATTAACATTAGCTTTCTGTATGTTTATGTCTTGTAACACTTTAAAACACTTTACACTTTAAACACTTTACACTGCTTTTTAAAAATGTTTCGACCAATCATCGTACACTTATGTCACCGGTAGTTCATATTGTGCTGCATTCCAGACGAGGTTGCATATGGGAATGTCCCAAATTAAATGTCCCATTTTAGACCTCAGTGAGGTCCAGGCAATCAGACGTCACGTTCACGTTGACCACATGATATCACCACCACACAACAAGAGCGTATTGTGTTTTTGTGTCAATTGTGGCAAAAACAGAAAAAAACACCATAAAATAGAAAACAGCAGACAAAAAGGCATATTACACATTACTTAATGTCTAATGTTAAAGTTTGTTTTTACATTTATGCTCATTGGAAGCAGTACTGGCTGACATCTTGGAAGTGAAGTCAAATGACGGGTCTCGCTTAGGTCGGGGTTGATCAATGTACCCCGAGTTCACGAATGTCCCAATTTTGAGTGGGATGGGGAAAATCCAAATTCCGATCTGTCTGGAACGCAGCGGGATGGGGAAAATCCAAATTCCGATCTGTCTGGAACGCAGCATTAGACCCTAGTCTGAAGTAGGAGCTAATTTAGTTCCTCCAAAAGGCGTTCCTAGAACTACATTAATTCCCAGTTCTTGCGTTGCGAACACGCCAAAAAGTGGGTACTTCTGCCAATCAGTTATAGGAGTTATGGACAGGTTCGAAAGCCCTTATTATCTGTCATCTGCCTGAGCAGGTGCAACTGTCGGCTGTGCTTATAATGAAGGTCCTTTGTGAAGGCCTTTATCTTGTACACACAGGCAGCTTCTGCTATCTTTTGTGTTATGTAATAACAGAGTTGGGGGCGGGGGTTCCTCTTGCCATTTGACCTTCATTTTAAGTGCTTAGCAGCTGCTAACCATCTGCAGTGTTATGCAAAGGACTTTAATAGTGATTCTCAAGCAAAATCTGTTTTTTTGTTCAAGACATTGACGAGACTATGTGACTGACAATCACAGTTTGTCCCGTTTAGTGGTGAGTAAATATACTTAAACAACTGAATAGTAGAAAATTATACTCATTCAAAATATGGCACGACAGTGGAGAAATTGGTGGAAAAGTGTAGATTTTGTAATTACAACTACAAAATCTTTAAGTAAAAATGATCAATTATTTCTCAGACAGAAAAAGTGGAATACACATTTTTAAATTTAAATTTTATTTTAAATTGTAACGATATTTCTCAATATTACTATGTTTCCTGTATTTGGATCAGCCTTGCTGAGCATTTGAGTTCCCATTCAGTCGGTCACGTTCGACGTACGTCGGACGTACCGACGAATTGGGATCACTTCTGGGAGCCCCTATCAGCTTCGAGCTATCTAGAACCGGCCAATGAACAATTGGCGTGCGAGATTTGCATCTCGCGCTCCGCCCCGCACTGTGGGTATAAACAGGAAGCGAGAGCGAATGCACGCTGTCATTCACTTCGGAGCCAAACGGCAGAACGAAGACCACTCAAATTGAGTTCGCTGCTATCAGCAAGATACAAAGAGTTTTGAGAAGAACCGGAGAAGAGGAGAAACGCGTGTTGGAGAGACGGCACATTCCAGCGGGACCGCGGAAAACTCATCAGCTGCCTCTGTGCTACAGAGAAAACTGCTGTTTTCACAGCAACAAATTTCTGTTGGTCTGGTTTGGGCGTTTTCCTGTATTGAGTACAGACACGGGCTGCACTACAATCCCGTGCGCTGTCGCGTTTCCCCCTGAGTGCTTCAGCACAGAGCGTTTCCTCACAAAAGAGTACACGGGTGACGCTGCGTCTTTTTCAAGATGTCATTCCACCCGTGCGTTTCTGGATGCGGTCGTTCCCTGGCGCCTACTGACGGTCACAATCGCTGTCTCACGTGTTTGGGCAAACAGCACGCTGAGGCGGCGTTTGGGGATGACTCATGTTCCCACTACGGGAACATGACCATCTCGGAACTAAGATCGAGACTCTCCTACCTCCGGGCTGGGGGAGTCCCCTTACCCATCCCACGAACCAGGTCTACCCCTAACCCGGGTGGACCTGCTTCTTTGGATGGGCAGGGTGATCTGAGGATCACGTTTAGGGCAAACCCGCCGAGTGAAACTCCGCAGGCCCCTATTCCCTCGGTTCCGCAGCCGGTAGAGCTCCCGAGAGAACCCGCTGGACCCTCCCACGGGAGACCAGTGGTGTCTTTCGGAGCTCCGGTAGACGAGCAGATGTCGATCGCTGCATCGGAGGGGGAGTTTCAGTCCTCGGAGGATGAAGGGTCAGCTGTTCTGCCTCCCTCTGGGAGAGTGGCAACGGCTGCCCCGGACCCCGAGATGACTGCTATGCTTGCCCGGGCCGCCGAAAGGGTTGGGCTCGTGTGGAACACTCCACCGTGTCCCGAACCCTCTAGGTTGGATGATTGGTTCCTCGGGGCGGCTCGCGCTGGTTCTCAGCGTCCCGCCCCGACACCTTTCTTCCCGGAGGTGCATGAGGAGCTCACGAGGTCGTGGACGGCACCTTTTTCTGCCAGAAACCGACCGAGTGACTCCTCCCCCCTCACGACCCTCGACGGCGGGCCAGCCAAGGGTTACGTGGGGATCCCGCCAGTGGAGCGCGCCGTCGCGATGCAACTGTGTCCGGCGACCGCCTCTAACTGGCGCGGTGACCCACGTCTCCCGTCCCGGGCCTGTAAGTTCTCTTCCGGTCTGACCGGGAAGGCTTACAAGGCCTGCGGACAGGCTGCGTCCGCCTTGCATGGCATGGCTCTGCTTCAGGTCCACCAGGCCCAGGCACTCCTTGACATGCACGAGGGTAGGC
The DNA here is from genome assembly GCF_949357685.1 of Gobio gobio. Taxonomy (NCBI): domain Eukaryota; kingdom Metazoa; phylum Chordata; class Actinopteri; order Cypriniformes; family Gobionidae; genus Gobio; species Gobio gobio. Next base: position 32,755,914 of record NC_137097.1, on the reverse strand, counting down.
CTGACCCAGAGCTCCTCCGGGAGCTCCGGACGGCGACGGACCTCGTCCTCCGGGAGACGAAAGTCACCGCCCGTGCCATTGGTCAGGCGATGTCCACACTTGTGGTCCAGGAGCGGCATCTCTGGCTTAACCTGGCTGATATGAGGGAGACCGATAAATATTGGTTCCTGGACTCCCCCATCTCGTCAGCTGGGTTATTCGGCGACGCGGTCGAGAGCTTTGCCCAGCAGTTCTCGGCCGCCCAGAAGCAGACGGAGGCGATCAAGCACATCCTGCCCCGGCGGCCCGCTGTTCCCCCAACACCTCCGCCGGCGGCAGCGCCTCCGGCTACTCGTCGTCGAGGACGTCCACCCGCCGCCGCCTCCGCCCCCGCCAAAGCCCCGCAGCAGCCTAACACCGGCCGTCGGCGTGGGGCCGGCCGTGGGAAGGACGTCCAGCCCGCTCAGGCCGCTGCCAAGCCAGGTGGCAAGCGCCGTCGCAAGCGACCCTGAGACGGGCCGCCCAGAGATGGAGGAAACTGCTCTGAGGGAGATGGCTGCAGCACCACTCCCTCCCCCGGTGGAGGGCCGGGGGAGAATCTTTTGTTTTTCTGTTCCGCCACTGGCCCCAGTGCCAGCGGCACCCAAAACTTCAATAAGAGAGCAGTTTCCAATATCTCTGGGTGCCAAGAGAGCGCGCTTGGCGGTGTTCGACGCTCCCATGCCTCGCCACCCTCAAGTACCTCTCCCTTCGCCAGCAGGGGACGCCGGCTGTCGGGACGCACACAAGCGGCCTCCCCACACTCGCACGTCCCCTCCGCGGATGCAGGTAAGTTTTGCACAGCACACTCAGATCCCGCTTCCGGCCGCTCCCATGCCGTCCGAGCCGGATCCCTGCGTTCCGCCTCGCTGCCCCGCTGCGGGTACGTCTGTGGTGCCGTTGGTCCCCCTTGCTCGGAGTCTGGGAGCCTGGCTAGCGCTTCCCAGCCCGTCTTGGTGGCTCCTCCGTACCATCAGACACGGCTATGCGATTCAGTTCGCCCGGCGTCCCCCCAAGTTCAGGGGCGTTTACTTCACGACTGTAGTGGAGGCGAACGCCCCCGTGCTCAGGGCGGAGATCGCTGTCCTACTGGCAAAGGACGCGATAGAGCCGGTCCCTCAAGCTGATATGAGGTCCGGGTTCTACAGCCTGTACTTCATTGTACCCAAGAAAGGCGGCGGGTTACGACCGATCTTGGACCTGCGATTCCTGAACCGGTCCCTTCACAGGCTGCCGTTCACGATGTTAACGCAGAAACGCATCTTCAGGTGCATCCGTCCCCGAGATTGGTTTGCAGCGATCGACCTGAAGGACGCGTACTTTCATGTCTCGATTCTCCCTCGACACCGGCCCTTTCTGCGCTTCGCGTTCGAGGGACGGGCATATCAGTACCGCGTCTTACCCTTCGGCCTGTCCCTGTCGCCCCACGTCTTTACGAAGGTTGCGGAGGCGGCCATTGTTCCCATGAGAGAGCATGGCATTCGCATCCTCAACTACCTCGACGACTGGCTGATTCTTGCCCAGTCGCGAGAGCAGTTGTGCGAACACAGGGACAAGGTGCTCAGTCACCTCAGCCAGTTGGGACTTCGGGTCAACTGGGAGAAGAGCAAACTCTGTCCCACACAGAGGATCTCTTTTCTCGGTATGGAGATAGACTCGGTCGCCATGACAGCGCGCCTCACCGAGGAGCGCGTCCAGTCAGTTTTGAACTGCTTGAATTCATTCAAAGGCAGGACAGCGGTACCACTGAAACATTTTCAGAGGCTCCTGGGGCATATGGCATCCGCAGCCGCAGTAACGCCGCTCAGATTACTTCATATGAGACCGCTTCAACGCTGGCTACACGATCGAGTCCCGAGATGGGCGTGGCACAGCGGTTCCCTCCGTGTCCAAGTGACTCCGAGATGTCGCCAAACCTTCGGCCCGTGGTCAGACCCTTTGTTTCTCCGGGCGGGAGTTCCCCTAGAGCAAGTGTCCAGGCACTCCGTTGTCTCCACGGATGCCTCATCCACGGGTTGGGGTGCCACGTACAACGGGCTTGCAGTTTCGGGTCTGTGGACGGGGCCTCAACTGCAATGGCATATCAATTGCCTCGAGTTGTTAGCAGTTCGTCTTGCACTCAGCCGCTTCAAAGTGCCGCTCAGAGGCAAGCACGTTCTGGTCCGGACGGACAACACTGCGGCCGTAGCTTACATCAACAAACAAGGTGGTCTACGCTCCCATCGCATGTCGCAACTCGCCCGCCATCTCCTCTTATGGAGTCAGAAGCATCTGAGGTCGCTTCGTGCTGTTCACATTCCGGGCCTGCTCAATCGTGCGGCCGACGAGCTGTCACGTCAGCAGGTACTTCCGGGAGAATGGCGACTCCATCCCCCAGGTCCAGCTAATCTGGAGTCGTTTCGGGGCCGCACAGGTACCCTGTTTGCCTCCCCAGAGACGACCCACTGTCAGTGGTTTTATTCCTTGACCCAGGGGAACCTCGGGTCGGATGCCCTGGCCCACATCTGGCCCCGGGAAGAACGCAAGTATGCGTTTCCCCCAGTGAGCCTTCTTGCGCAGACACTGTGCAAAGTCAGGGAGGACAAGGAGCAGGTCCTGTTGGTCGCTCCGTATTGGCCCAACCGGACCTGGTTCCCGGAACTAGTGCTCCTTGCGACATACCTCCCTGGCCCATTCCTCTGAGACAGGACCTCCTGACTCAGAGACGGGGCACCCTATGGCACCCGCGTCCAGACCTCTGGAAACTCCATGTCTGGTCCCTGGACGGGACGCGGAGGTTCTAGGTGACCTGCCACAAACGGCAGTTGACACCATCACTTCCGCTAGAGCCCCCTCTACGAGGCGCCTCTATGCGTTGAAGTGGAACCTGTTCGTCGATTGGTGCTCTTCTCGCCGAGAAGACCCCCGAAGATGTACGATCGCATCTGTGCTTACCTTTCTACAAGATGGGTTGGAGCGAAGGCTGTCTCCCTCCACCCTCAAAGTCTATGTCATAGATGGAAAATCTCTAGGTAAGCACGATCTGATCGTCAGGTTCCTTAGGGGAGCGAGGAGATTAAATCCGCCTCGTCCTCCCTCTATACCCTCTTGGGACTTAGCTCTGGTGCTTACTGCACTACAGAGAGAACCCTTTGAGCCTCTGCAGTCAGCTGAGTTGAAAATCCTGTCGTTAAAGACTATACTCCTGATTGCGTTGGCCTCCATCAAGAGGGTAGGGGACCTGCAGGCATTTTCGGTCGACGAATCGTGCCTGGAATTCGGGCCCGGTAACTCTCATGTGATCATGAGACCCCGGCCTGGATACGTGCCCAAGGTTCCCACTACTCCCTTCCGGGACCAAGTGGTGAGCCTGCAAGCGCTGCCTTCGGAGGAGGCAGACCCAGCCCTAGCTTTTCTCTGTCCCGTCCGTGCTCTCCGGACTTACGTGGACAGAACGCAAAGCTTCAGGACCTTCGTCTGTTACGGAGGACAGCAGAAGGGAAAGGCTGTCTCCAAGCAGAGGATGGCCCACTGGATAGTGGATGCCATCGTCTTGGCTTATCAGTCCCAAGACGTGCCCTGCCCGCTCGGGTTAAGAGCCCACTCCACTAGGGGTGTTGCCTCTTCCTGGGCGCTGGCTCGTGGCGCCTCGCTGACAGATATTTGTAGAGCTGCGGGCTGGGCGACACCTAACACGTTCGCTAGATTCTATAGCCTCCGTGTAGAGCCGGTATCTTCCTGTGTGCTCACTTCCCATAGTCAGTAACACCGAAATGCTTGTTCTAGTGTCGGCTTGCTGCGCCATTCCCTCCCCTATGGTAGACGGATGCGTGCGCTTATTCTGCTCCAGTCGAGTTCCCCGGATCGGGCGAACCCTGTTGAGTCCTCCGCAACCCGCGGCAGTCGGACGTGGCGGAGCGTTCGACGCCAGGTCTAACACTCGTATGCATTGGTGGAACTTGTGTTAGGCTGGGTTCCATATGTAGTGACCCCCACGGCGGTCCCATATGTTTATTCTTCCATGGTACGGCTCCCTACGGCGAGCCTGTGTCTTTCCCTCGGCAGAGTGTCCTCTGCCGTTCCAGGTACGTGTTGTTCCCCCTCCACTAATTGGCCGGGGCCACCCCTGGGACTTCCGTATGTTGTGCTGCCCACGGTCAGCCCATACGTGTATTCTCCACATGTTAACTCCCTCTGGGCATGATGTGGCTTCCGCAGCTGCCTTCACAGGCACGCTTTCCCAGCGTTATCCAATACAGTCAGCTGAATGGGTCTTGCGGAACAGCAGCTTGGACTCTCCCTGCGTGAATTCCCCGCCCGCATCAGATCGGGGTCTGAAGGGCTCATCGCTGGGCACTGGAAGTGGTAGTAACTATGGCGTTTTCCATAAGGGAACCCAATTCGTCTGTACGTCCGACGTACGTCGAACGTGACCGACTGAATGGGAACGTCTCGGTTACGTATGGTAACCCTCGTTCCCTGAAGGTGTGAACGGAGACGTACGTCCCGTCGCCACAGTTGCTGTACCATCACTGCAGGTTGAGCCACTACGTTTGGCTCCTCAGTGAAAAACAGCGTGCATTCGCTCTCGCTTCCTGTTTATACCCGCAGTGCGGGGCGGAGCGCAAGATGCAAATCTCGCACGCCAATTGTTCATTGGCCGGTTATAGATAGCTCGAAGCTGATAGGGGCTCCCAGAAGTGATCCCAATTCATCGGTACGTCCGACGTACGTCTCCGTTCCCTCCTTCAGGGAACGAGGGTTACCATACGTAACCGAGACGTTTTGCATGTGGATAGCTAAGAGCGTTTTCAGACCTGTATATCGCTTGCTTTGTTCCTAAATGGGGATTCACAAGCCAGGAACACTCCACTACCATGAATGTTGGAGAATTATTTATTGAAAAAAGTTAGGGATGAATAAGAGAAATGAAGGAGAAGGGGAAAATGGATGGTAGTCAGGTTTATCTGGGTGTCTGGAGTTGCATGATGGCCTGGATACCCAGAATGGGGGTATCGTCTCAGCTAAATGTAGGCCAAATGATTAGGACCTCCTGCCGATACAACCTGGAAGAGAAGAGAAGAGGGGATGGTAAGTAGGAGAAAGGTAGGGAAAGGGAGGGTTCGAGAGAACGAGAAAAACAGTACTGCAAGGGGCAATCCGATATAAAAAAAAAAAGTCTGATATAAAAAAAGTCAGGTAATTGTGTGAGGCATGGCCCCACTCCCGAACCTCAGTTAACTGTTTCAATGTTGTCATTTTTACTTGGTTTGGTTTGCTTTCACAAGGCCACATTTCTAAATGGACCAAAATTTGGTAATACAAGTAACATGTGAGTAAACCGTCCTCTCATTGGTCAGAGCGCACCTGTTTATATTCCGGCCTCTGGGATTCTGCTTATAGCGGTCATCCTCAGGATGAAATCAGATGAATAAAGCCCATCTCTTAGAGACGCTCGCTAAAAACCATGTAAACTTGGGTATATTTATGTCTTGGACAGTTTGTCCAACCAAATTTCAATTAGGCAATTCACTTCGTCTCTTCTCCAGGTTAACCTATGATTCATTTTGTGAAATGCAGATTAAGATGATTTTAAGGGCCTTGGTCAGACAGGTGGCCCATTCAGTGCTCCAACCCATCCCCCCACTGTGATACAGCCTAGTTAGTTGGTCCATTGCGTCGGATTGCTTTCGCACCACAAACTAACAGCTCCAGAGTTCGTTTTCAAGCGTCCCAGACCACCTTGTTCAGGCAATCTTGGATTGATTGTTCTGGTGCGGATCCAAGAGTGTTCATATATGCCTTAACCAGGGATAGGCAAGTTCGGTCCTAGAGATCCGCTGTCCTGCAGAGTTTAGCTCCAACCATGATAAAACTCACCTGCCTATAGACTTACTTATCCTGAAGACCTTGATTAGCTTGTTCAGGTGTGTTTGACTATGGGAGAAAAGGCATCAGGTTCCGAAACAAACCCTCCAAATGTGTCAGGTGTGAAAGTTGTTCCTCAGATATGCACCTGTTACAATTTAAACAGGATTTTGTTTATCGGTGGGCTGATAAAAAACAGTGCAGATGTTGTCCAATCTGATTCGAGCCTGCAGTGGTGGTCCGTCTGAGACCAGCCTCCTCATCTTTTTTTTGCATTTTTTTTTTTGCATTTTTTTGCAGTTTGCATTCTTACTTTCATGGCTTCAATGAGCAAAAACGTTAAGGTAGAATTAACCAATGGAAAATAGATTCGCGTTTGTGGTTCTTGCTTCAGGTATTCTTTTCAAATCTTTTCAAACTTGCTTTCGAATTTATAGTCAAATAAAGCTGTTCCCTTGGAAAATGATTTCCCACATTAATTCATGACTTGACATTGCCTCAGTGAGACATTTAGAAAGAGCACATTCAGATCTTGCAAGTAGGCTATTAGCTTTGTGTCAGTGGAGGAATAATCAGAAATGCAAGCAATGTTAACCTCTCCCTCTCTTCCTTTCCCCTCAGGCACGAAAATGGCCCTGAAATTCTTGCGGAAGAAAACCACTAAGCTGAAGAGTTTCCTTCGTGAGTACAGCATCTCTCTTTACCTGTCACCCTGTCCTTTCATCATCAACATGTATGGCATCGCCTTCGAGACTGATGAATACTACATCTTCGCTCAGGAGTATGCACTGGCAGGCGATCTCTTTGACATCATTCCTCCGCAGGTGAGACAATGAGAACTTCTTTGCCTCACACAAATTTCTACTAATAGACATATTCATACTGCGTGCTAAAAAGTCCTAAATAAAAGCATTAAAATGATTTTGGTTCAGTGATGATGTTTTTCATTTCTTACTGTGAAGCATGTTAAATTGAAAACTATGACATACCAATAAAGTTTTACCATTATCATACCATTCTGTACCATTATCCTAAACATTTGAAGAACATTTGATTCAATGTAAATCTAATTACAATGTTATTGGTTGTTTAGGGTGGTTGCCAGGGTGTTGCTAGATAGGTAGTTGCTACAGTGTTTAGACTGGTTGTTAGGTCATTGCTATGTGGTGACTAGGGTGTTCTGGGTGGTTGCTTACTGGCATTAAGTGAAAAGAGCTCATCCTCAAGTTGGATATTCTTGGTGTAGATATGACTCAAGTGCCAATGTCAATTCATCAAGTGTCAATTCATATCTATGGGATTTTCCCCCTTCCTTAATGATTCTCCAGGTAAATGCTCAAAAAGTATAGCAGCACACCTCTCCTAGGTTTGACCATAGACTGTAAAAAAATATGGACGTAGTGTCCGTGACGTCACCCATAGGATTCTGATGAGCCGTTCTGAAGCGCAATGGTGGCCGTTGCCATCTTGGCAGCGCGTCATCGCGCGTCACTCCCGGATAACAGAAAATGGGCAAAAAGGCGGGACGTGGGCGGAGCTTAAGTGACGCGATGACTAACAGACAGCAGATAAATGGCTATCCACCAGTCACTCGAAGTGGCCACGCCCTTAATTATGCAGAACTTTAAGGCTTTATATAATGTAAACGAATGAGCTATAAAAAAATTCACCCCCCTCACAGTTGTCATGAAGGGCAAAATGAGCCGTATAGACCAAAAGCACAATTTGTACCAGGCTGTAACATGTTTTATTCTGCTCTAAAGTTGACCATTTTAACATGGGGCTCAATGAGATTCTGCTCCCTTCTGGATCCTGTCCCTAGCGGCCAGTCGATGAATTGCAGTTTGAGGCACTTCCGTATTGGCTTCAAGAGAAACTGCGGGAGGTTGCCGCTTGGGTTTGACGCATGATTTGAGTCTTATTCATGAGCGATTTATATGGTGAAGTTTAATAATTGGGGTTAGGGTTTTGTACGATTACTATTTTGCATCTGTGAATCCCTTTTTCCTTTGTTCACTGTTGACAACTTAGTGACTTTGAAACTAGATTTAGCAATTTTTTGTTAATTTATAGTTTCCCAGACCTCCCTTACAAAAAATAAGTGTTCATTTTATGAAGTATACTTAAGTAAGGTAGTTTACAACTAAGTTTTTCGTTTGTACTGCAACTATATTACAAGTGAACTTATAGGTATACTGATAGTTTACTTGCTACACTTTGAAGTAAACTACTAGTTTTGATTTACATGCTGTTTAATGTTTGATGATTGCGTTGTTTTACATTTGCATAAGCAATCTTCTATCGCTTGTTTCTGCTTCTTCTTCACACACTCTTTCAGAAGATGTGTAATAGCGCCCCCTATCGTATAACAAAAAAATTCCATCAATGGCAGGGAAAGAGTACAATTTGAAGTACACTACCAGTGGACTAGCCTACACAACAATTAAGTTACTCAGAATTAGTTTTCAAGTTCAAGTTTATAAGAAAGTATGTAAAACTATGTGGAAAAAATGATTGCATAAGCTACTTATTCAAAAGAGTAAACACAACTCCAAGCCAAGTATACTGAGAATACTAGCACAAGTATTTGCCAAATATACTAGACCTTTCTGTCAGTATAAGTCAAGTATACTTAAGTGCAATTTTAAGTATATTTTTGAGAATTACATAAAAGTAGACTGAAAGTATACTTCCTTATTTTTAGTTTAAAGAAGTATATAACACACTTGAATAAACTTCTTTTTCGTAACGGTTGTACTGTCCCATAATCATACTTTCCCACTCCAGGCACAACAATCTCTATGAGCAGCACATTCAGTTGAGGCTGTGTTGCGTATGTCAAAGAAAAAATAAGAAAGACAAATAATAATTTTACGTATAGATAATTTACATATATACTGTATAAATATAGCCATTGTTATTGTTGATTTTGTCAGACAATGTCAAATTAGGATTGTATTGCTTACTTGGAAGTGACTGCTGTTTAACATTTCATAACATTTCATATTATCATTCCATTGTCTCGTCTGACAATATAAATGGAGAAATATTTAAATGGCTGTATTAAAATACATTGTGTGCACAGAGAGTAGGAGAGAAGCAAACAAACGTAAAGGACTGACACTAGACAGATACGATGACGTCACTAATATGTAAATGAGCATATGACATCATCATCTAGCGAGATTTAGCATCTTTTTAAGCAGTTTTTCCACTGCTTCCCATTGGCAACAGTGCCTTTGTTGGTTGTTAAATGAGGACTTTGTGTTCCCTACAAACTTGTTGCTGCATTACAAAAAGCCTTCAGATTTGCCAGTCTGTGAGAATTCTGATAATGTCCATTATGTAACCACAAGTTGTTTAGCCATAGGGTCTAATTCTGTATTCTCCCCTGTGCGTAGGTTGGACTGCCGGAGAACGTTGCCAAGCGGTGTGTGCACCAGGTGGCGATTGCACTGGATTACCTGCACTGCAAGAAGCTGGTGCATCGTGACATAAAGCCGGAGAACGTCCTCATCTTTGACAAGGATTGCCGGAAGGTGAAACTGTCAGACTTTGGCATGACACGCCGCGCCGGCTCTCCAGTGAAGCGGGTGAGCGGAACCATCCCGTACACGGCGCCAGAACTGTGCGACCCCGGCCGACAGGAGGGCCTGTGCGTGGACTACAGTACTGACGTGTGGGCCTTTGGTGTGCTTCTGTTCTGCATGCTCACCGGGAACTTCCCCTGGGAAAAAGCACTGCCATCCGACGCCTTCTACGAGGAGTTTGTGCGCTGGCAGCAGCGGCGGAGGCGGACCAACGCAGTGCCTTCGCAATGGCGGCGTTTCACTGACGATGCGCTCCGCATGTTCAGCTGCCTGCTGTCCATCGAGCAGGACCGCCGGTGCTCCGTCAAAGAGGTCTTTAGCTACTTCGGAAACTGCTGGATGCTCGACACGGAGAACGGCAACATGACCCACGCCTCGGCCGGCAACTGCAACAGTGGTGCAGTGATGAACGGCCGTCAGGCTGAGCTTAGTTCTTCTTCCTCCGAAGAGGATGAGCTGGTAGACCGTTTAAAGCAACAGAGCTTGTCGCCTGTGTGTGGGGTAGCTAAAGGAGGCATCGTGATGGAGCCGGTGACCGCGCACTACTCCTCTACCTCCACCAACAGCTCTGCTTCCTCCAATGGAGGCTATGAGCGTGTCTCACGTGACAACAACGGCAACGGTGGTCGCATCCTGGTCACGACGCCAATTGAAATATGCGTGTAGAGAGGTCACTGGCATTAATCTACCTTGCACATATACTTGGGATCACTTACTAGATGACAATGAGGACTGAAGTCCTTGCGAAGCATCATAGGAAAAGTCGGTAGCTGACGCACAAGTGCTCCAAGAGCATCCTAAGAAGAGTTGACAGCTTGAAACTGTTCCTGATGACGAGTAACTCTGAGGGAATGTGTAAGACAATCGATAAAGCCTGCTGATTGTGTATCAACCACGTTTTCCATGTATAATTAGACCAAAACGACATTGAAAACTTTGGAAGAATAGGGGAAAAATTCTTCTATGAAGCAATATGTTGATTTTTTTTTTTTTAAAAAACATTTCATGTGGAGACTTGACGTGGTTTCAGAAGTACAGTAGGAGCTGTGTTGGTATTGTTTCGTGCTTGTGTATCCCTGTGGTCAGTCTGTGGATATGACTTATTGATTACTTTATGAGTGTGTTGTATTATTCATTTAGGTCTTGACCTTTTTGTTATTTATTTAATACTGTAGCATTACAGTGATCAATTTTCATTTTTGGAGAAACCGCACTGTCAAATCTCAGTTTGCTCACTATTAAACTGAAAAAGTCACTTAATTGCAGAAGACTGTTAAGGAGGTTTAAATGGTAGACGCAAAAACTCTCTTCAGAGTAAAGTATAGATGCAATCTATGTAATTCTTTACCTAGGCGTGCAATACTTGGCCCTGTGTCACCCAATACGAAATAGTTGTACAAATCTTGCATTCAGAAACAGGGCTGTTGTTGTCCCACTAAATTCAAGAGCGATTTAGACATGACGGCTCCCAGAAGCACAGTTCAAAATCCATTCAGCCTTTGTGTGTTGACATACAGTTCATACCGTGAGAACAGTACAATACCACATCATATATATTTCCTCTTTATGTGTTCTCTCTGAGCATCATGGATGGAGCCCTGATAGCACACGTATTTTACTGAGACGATTTATAATTTCTTCTAGAAGATGTCAGTTTTGGACCACTTGCAATGTCTTGGAGAAGGTTCTGTCGGACGTTAGATCGATTTACATTTTTAAGTATAATTTGCTCTTTTTAAGATGTTAATCCGATGTTTTAACACAAAATGTGATGCTATGCTTTCCAGGTGATGTTCTCTTTCATAGATGTCTTGTTGACGTATGTGTGCTTACCGAGTGAAGGATTTCTCAGGTATACCATTCACTGTGTGTAATATTGAAAAGTCAACATGAATTCAAAATTTACTTTCTTAATACACATTTCTGGTCTTACTGTGCATGACTGGTCTTAACGACTTTGCACACTATTCAAATCAAAGATTTCTGCCTCTAAAAAGGTTTTAATTTTTGATTACATCACAAATCCCTCTTACTTTCAAACCCTTCCCTCCAACCACCCGACTTCATTCTGGTATGTAATAGCCACTTTTCACAATCAGAGCCCTACATTTTTTTCCAAGTATCCTGTTTTATTTAAAGGCATAGTTCACCCAAAAATGAAAATTCTGTCATTAATTACTCTCCCTCATGTCGTTCCAAATCTGACCTACGTTCATCTTCGGAACACAAATTAAGATACTTTTGCAGCAACGTCATTGCAACTTTCAAGGTCCAGAAAGGTAGTAAAGACATCATTAAAATAGTCCATGTGAGTCCAGTGGTTCAACCTTAATGTTATTAAGCGACAATAATACTTTTTGTGCACAAAAATTCCCCAAATAACTTTATTCAAAAATGTCTTCTCATCTGTGTCATTCTGCTGCGCAGTTTACGTAGTAAATCGAGATTGAGCTTTTGAGTTATACGGCAGAACGCCGGCTCACCATTGGCTGTACCGACATTCTGCTGTAGAACCTGGAAGCGTTGCACTGTATTTACTACGTCAACAGCGTAGGAGACTAGAGATTGTTGAATAAAGTCTTTATTTTTGGGGGGGTTTTGCACACAAAATGTATTCTCGTCGCATAATAACATTGAGGTTGTAACCACTGTAGTCGCATGGACTATTTTAATGATGTCTTTACTACCTTACTGGGCCTTGAAAGTGGTAGTTGTGTTGCTCCCTAAGGATAGATCAGAAACCTCTCGGATTTCATTAAAAATATCTTCATTTGTGTTCCAAAGATGAACAAAGGTCATATTGTTTTGGAACGGCATGAGGGTGAGTAATTAATGACAGCATTTTAATTTTTGGGTGAACTAACTCTTTAAAATGTTATATTACGGTTATTAGTAAAATTATTGGGAAAATGTGTTTCAAGCCCGACTTTATATTGTCTTTAACATCCAGTTTGTTTACATGTGTTAAATGAGGATGTTTCATAACTAATGGGGTAGTGATGTCTAAAACAAATCTGCTGCTTTGTGCCAGGGAATGAAGGTCCAGTTGAATTTCTGAACAAGATCATTTTATTTGGGCCATTCATTACAAATTAAAAAATGTTACTAGCTGCTAAACCTGGTATACTTTGCATTTAGACTTATTAAAATGCCAACAAAGTGGTCTGTACTATCCTGTTCCACACAAGTCTTGCGCAATTTAAAACGTTTTTAATTTTTTTATTTATTTATACATTTTATTATGAGATTTGTTAGATTTCGTATTCTTCTTTGAAGAAAGGTAGCAAAAGGTCATGTGCTGGAATTGTTTTGCTCTTGTGTTGTTAAAATGGAAAAAATAAAATATGTGTCGACAGTGTTTTAAAGGGCATTTTGCATGGATATAACAGAAAACAGAAAAGTTGGTATCTGTGCAACTTTTTAGATTTGTGACAAATATTGTGTAGTAATACTTTCAATTAGCACAAGTTTGCATAACATGATAAAAGTTTCAGTGGAGTCAAAAAGGACAATGTGCAAATAATAATAAAAACATTTTATTGTATAGTTCATGTGCAGGCCAACCGTGATAGGGCAGTACATTGATTTGCTCTCATAGACAATAACTCATGAAGAAACTCAATGTGACACTCAAAGACATTTTAACCATTCGAAATGTATGAAGAATACAAGACAATTATGAAAATCTTTTGTTGAAAGGACAACAGCAAAACCAGACGTTTTAATGTGTTGTTTTCCAGAAGTATTTGCATGAATCAACATTGCTCTGGAGAAACATTGTAGAAATAAACACTAAAAGTACTGAGTTTTGTGGCTTTTGTGTCTTTTCTGAAGCATTATAGAGGCTGGTTTTCACATACAGATCATTCTGTGATTCCGTTTTTCACAAAGTTCCCATACTTTTTCTTTTCCTATCTTTCTGTTCCTAATATCTGAGGGTATTTCATTCCCTTTACCTGTCAAAAAGCTTTAAAATGACCTTGAGTATTATGATTAAGCATGCAAGTAGTCCCTCACACATGTGACACAAACACTTGCTCCAATCCATCCATCTGAACGCTCTGCATTGCAGTGAAATTACAAAATAAATCTATCACCATTAGGCTACTGAAATATGTCTATTGACATTATTTTTATTCTATTTTAAAACATTCAGTCAAGCAAGATTTGAACTCATGACCAATTAAATTGTTGGAATCTGTAGACCAATGAGTTGTAAAATTACCCAAACATTTCAAAGACATGACAAATGAAGTAGAATATATAGGGGTGGTGCAAACTAAACTGAAACATACCAGGCTCTCCACCTAAACCACAGGAACCAGGGTCTAAATAAAGTTCCGGGTAAATATTTCCCCCTCAAAACAGCCTTTCTTGCGAGGTAGTACTTTTTCAAAGTTCAGGAACTTTTGGGGGTGGGACTTGGGCGCTGAACATGCTGATTGGCTGAGCTCACGCAGCATTTTATTTCAACCTAATGTCTGTTGTGGTGCGCACAGTAAGAGTTGTTTCATGTTCAAATCAACAATGGAGTTTAAGGCTTTATTAGGCTTTATTAAGTTTATTTGCGGAGGACGAAATCCAGTTGGCTCTGGAAAGTCGCGCGTATTCCTACATCACCGGACTATTCTTCACAGTATTTTAGACTGCGATGGAAATGCAGACAGCAACAGGTCTGGGGGAAAAAGAGTTCCTGGGAAGAAAGTTCCTGGGACGAATTGTTCCGGGTAATTTTGGTGGAAACGGGGCTTATGATTTCTCTTCCTGTCCTAGTTCCAATTTTGTTGTGTTATTGTTGGAAAAGTTCCTCTCCTCGCCTTGCCACAACCTCACCCTGACACATGGAGCAAAATTAGAGGTCCTAGTTGAGAAAACGTGATAAAATGGTGAAGCCACATTTAACATGGGAAAGAGAGTGCAAAGAGGGGATGACTGAGGATAAATGTATGGAAGGTGAAGGTATAATAAAAAAATTATAAAATGTTGACTCTAAAATTACTATAAAATCAGAGCCATATGCCTAACCAAGCTGTGTTCCAAATTTGAAGTTCATATCACAAAGATTGAGAGATTTAAAGTACAATTCCTGTGGTAACGCAACATCTCATTTTAAAATTATTTTCACAAGATGAATGTTGAGTGTTTAAGCTTTCAAATGATACATCATTTATGATGATTATTAAAATATGTGATTGGGTCTAACCAGCTATGACATATTCAGTCAAGCAAGATTTGAACTCATGACCAATGCAGTTGTTGGTAGCTGTAGACCAATGAGTTGTAAACTTCAAAAATGAGGTGAAAATTTCAAAGACATGACAAATGACACAAGAAAAATGGCAGTAACATGGAGAAAAATCTAAAGAATGTTGAGAAAACATCATGATAAATTGGCACTTCCACATTTAAAAGGTGGGGTAAGTGCTTTCTGGTAACCAATGTTGATATTTCAAATCACCAAAACAAACACCCTACCCCAAAAGGGTCTCGCCCCTATTTTGATAGCTCCGCCCCACACATACGTAACCCAGGCAACGACTATGGTGGAATCTGCTGTGCCAGACCGAGGGTATGATGTCATCAATAAGTGAAAGCAATGTGTGTTACTATGGTAATCCTGGTCAAATATTCAGTGAAAAAGTCATCCCTTCCTCCCAAAAACACAAACACAGTTCTCATGAGCAACTCAATACTAGCACACGAGCACGACAGTCCAACTAACAAACATATACCAAATATGACAAGATTAGGAGTTTATTGTCTTACTTTTCGGAGGCACTTTGGGAGCTGACGCTTGAAACAGACAGCAAGGATGTTTAGACGCTCCAGGCTTATACCAATTCTAACATCTCTACACAGTTACCATCTCTCTACAGGTTACCTGTTAAATTTCGTATCAATTATAAAGTATTGCTACTGACCTATAAGGCACTAAATGGTTTAGCTCCTGTGTATTTAACTGATCTTCTATCGCCTGATAACCCATCACGATCTTTAAGATCACTAAACTCTGGGCTTCTGGTAATACCGAGGATATCTAAGTCCACTAAAGGAGGAAGAACGTTTTCATATTTGGCACCTAAACTATGGAATAGCCTTCCTAATAATGTCCGGGGCTCAGACTCACTCTTTAGTCTCTTTAGCCAGGCATACACATGATGCTTCTCCTAACCTTGTACTCTATAGTTATATCAATGTACATGATTGTCTTTGCTTAATGCTTTGAACAGCAGCTACGCTAATTATTTTTCTGTTCTGTTTTATTTTGGGACGCCCATCCCGAG
Organism: Gobio gobio; assembly: GCF_949357685.1. NCBI lineage: Eukaryota > Metazoa > Chordata > Actinopteri > Cypriniformes > Gobionidae > Gobio > Gobio gobio. The sequence goes on along the minus strand of NC_137097.1, from coordinate 32,740,175 downwards.
GTAACTAGAGTCCGTCAGCTCCAGTCTGGATCCAGCTTCTCGTAATGACTTCAGATGACCAACACCTGTGAAGAGACGACTCAACTCCTGCGAGGACTTCAGATGACGCAGCTCTGCATCAACACGCACTCATGCTCATCTATATACCTATTCATTAACAAACTGAATTCTTATTTCTATGCCATAGCTATTATATTGATTAATAATAGATAGTTAGCTAATCTGTGTGCTTGTATATGTGCATTTCTGAAATGCATAACATGTAAAAATCAATTAAATTGTAATGTAGATGCATTTTCTGTGAAGCTGCTTTGAAACGATATGTATCGTGAAAAGCGCTATACAAATAAATTTGAATTGAATTGAATTATACGATGTGGAAATGAATGTGTGCGTCTTTATCATCGCTGAAGTGATCGATGATGCGATCTCATATGGACAAGCAAGTGAACATGACACACAAGCATATTCAAGCAAAAGCCAGCATATATTAGTTCTGTGAAACAAAACAAAATCAATGTTACTCGCCTATCGAGAAGAAATAAAGCAACCTCTGCCTTCGCTCATTGAGTTCTCTCCAGCGCTGGAAAGCTGATCCGATATTTACACGGGTCCTACTTCTTGCCTGAAGATCATAAGCCTTCTTTTATTCCACATATATCTTCCACATTCTATTTTTTATCTGCCATCTCTCTCTTTCTGTCGTCGTCTTTTGAATAATGACGTGCACTGAGCGCTCTCTTCTCCCCATCATTAGAAGACATGCCCCTAACTGCTGATTGGCTACAAGTTTGTTTTCGTACTCGACGCAAGACACTTTTCTAAAGCATTTTTTAAATATAGCTTACCCCACCTTTAACATGGGAAAGAGTTCAAAGAGTGGATGACTGAGTATAAGTGAATGGAAGCAGAAAGGAGGGATATTGGGGAAGTGACAGCAATGGAGAAGAAAAAAGAGAGAGGAACAACAAAATCTATAAAGCGCTTATTTTCCAGCTCTAAATTCTGATTGGATTGAAACTCTTTCTGCAATGATGCCATTAGCAGTGTATTCTGACTAGATACATATATTTTTAAGCAACAGTGTTCTTTTTTTGGTGTCGGGGTTGTTCCCATTGAGATGAATGGGAATGAAAAACGTACCTGTGGCGACAGATATTACGTTGCACTGTGCACGTTTTGTGGTTTCAAAGTGAAATGTCCTGCCCAGTGAGTGCCTCTAAACGCGTTCAGTTTTATCCAAAACAGATGAATGTGAATCTGGCAGTCTTTTACTATTTAAAATGGTACCCATTCATTCCGAATCACAAGTGCAGTGCTGTATCAGATGAGCTCCCAAGCAAGTTTACTTCATCAGAAAAGCTGCACATAATACACTCACCTAAAGGATTATTAGGAACACCTGTTCAATTTCTCATGAATGCAATTATCTAATCAACCAATCACATGGCAGTTGCTTCAATGCATTTAGGGGTGTGGTCCTGGTCAAGACAATCTCCTGAACTCCAAACTGAATGTCAGAATGGGAAAGAAAGGTGATTTAAGCAATTTTGAGCGTGACATGGTTGTTGGTGCCAGACGGGCTGGTCTGAGTATTTCACAATCTGCTCAGTTACTGGGATTTTCACGCACAACCATTTCTAGGGTTTACAAAGAATGGTGTGAAAAGGGAAAAACATCCAGTATGCGGCAGTCCTGTGGGCGAAAATGCCTTGTTGATGCTAGAGGTCAGAGGAGAATGGGCCGACTGATTCAAGCTGATAGAAGAGCAACTTTGACTGAAATAACCACTCGTTACAACCGAGGTATGCAGCAAAGCATTTGTGAAGCCACAACACGCAAAACCTTTAGGCGGATGGGCTACAACAGCAGAAGACCTCACCGGATACCACTCATCTCCACTACAAATAGGAAAAAGAGGCTACAATTTGCACAAGTTCACCAAAATTGGAGAGTTGAAGACTGGAAAAATGTTGCCTGGTCTGATGAGTCTCGATTTCTGCATTGTTACCACTGTGCAGGCTGGTGGTGGTGGTGTAATGGTGTGGGGGATGTTTTCTTGGCACACTTTAGGCCCCTCAGTGCCAATTGGGCATCGTTTAAATGCCACGGCCTACCTGAGCATTGTTTCTGACCATGTCCATCCCTTTATGACCACCATGTACCCATCCTCTGATGGCTACTTCCAGCAGGATAATGCACTATGTCACAAAGCTCGAATCATTTCAAATTGGTTTCTTGAACATGACAATGAGTTCACTGTACTAAAATGGCCCCCACAGTCACCAGATCTCAACCCAATAGAGCATCTTTGGGATGTGGTGGAACGGGAGCTTCGTGCCCTGGATGTGCATCCCACAAATCTCCATCAACTGCAAGATGCTATTCAATCAATATGGGCCAACATTTCTAAAGAATGCTTTCAGCACCTTGTTGAATCAATGCCACGTAGAATTAAGGCAGTTCTGAAGGCAAAAGGGGGTCAAACACAGTATTAGTATGGTGTTCCTAATAATCCTTTAGGTGAGTGTATGGACCTGCTGTTCTGACATCATAATATTGCACTGTGCAAATAAATCTTTATTAATCAATAATCTGCACCTGTAATCAGAAATTTGTATGAAAAGGATTAACCCTTAAATGCATGAATGTTTCTCCAATCGTTATTACACATTCGGGTCTTTTCCGGGTTTCTATATATAACACACAGATGGATCTCTACCTGTCGTGATAATATAAAACTCTCCTGATATTAGAGTAACAATTACAGAAGAATAAAATAAAGCATATTTCGATATCTTCTGGAGCTCGGAAGGGTTCAGTTTGAGCAGATGTTTTATACCATCATCACTGTCCTCGTCAGAGCTCATTTCAGTACATTCAGCATCTGCCTCATATTCACCATCTCAAACATATTCTCAATACTATCATCTTCTAAATCAATATTTTGATCGCTGACCGCTTCTTCACCAGATCCACCATCAAGTGACAGTGACACTCATATTTGATTGTGTTCAGCAGTAAATCTCTGAGTGATTTCAAGTTTTGCTTTGCATATTCTTTTGTTTTCTGCCTGCGGTAACTTTGAGTGAAACGTCACTTCATCATTGTGTTTTAGACATTGCCTCCTTGAGGAATAAAGGTGAACTGCACTTATTCAGTCATCAAAGATTAACCTTATTTTTATTGTTATATTATTTATAGTTAATTGACTGAGGAATACTAAGAAGGTTGTCTAACTTTAAAAAAAGAATGAGGAGGAGGGTAGTGAATGATGTCCCGGGTCACTAAAGACCCTTTAATGGTTACAAGTGCTTGCTGTTTTACTGTCTGTACTGTTCATTTCAGCTGGAAGCTGCGAAGTTTTGTATGTATTTGAACTTTTTTTTGTGTGTGATTTGCAAAAATGTAGGTAGAGGTAATTCCATCCATCCATCCATCATCCAAACCGCTTTATCCTTATTAGAGATGTGGTGGGCTGGAGCCTTTCCCAGCATCTTGGGCTACAGGCGAGGAAACACCCTGAATGGATGGCCATTTCACACCTACGGACAATTTAGAGTCTCAAATTCACCTATGCTGCACGTCTTTGGATTGTGGGGGAAACCCACACAGACATGGGAGAATATGCTAACTCCACACAGAAAGGCCTCCTGGATGAGCCGGGACTGGGAATGGAGACCTTCTTGCAGTGAGGTAACAGTGCTACACCACTGAGCCACCGTCCCACCGTGTGGGATCAGAGAGCTGGTGAAGACTGGGGCAAGTGCTGACCAGTTCCCCAACACAAATTAAAGTGACAGAAGTGAGACGACTCATTATGGGATGCTAATGAGAATCAAAGAAGCGATGTGAGAAAGAGCCCTAGAGGACTGTGCGTGTTGGTCTGCACTTATAGCCTAATTTAACATTTTCCCTTTCCTCTAAAAACAAACAAACATGAAAGGGAATACAAATTTAATGAGGATATCTTGTTTGCTGTGATATGTCAAAGATTAGCTGGAAAGCTCGACTAAAGCACCAGCTCTAGTACTTCTGCCATCTGCACAGCTCAGACTGCAAGACAAGGAAAAAAACAAGACAACAGCTATGTTGTACATTTTGTTCCCACAACAAGTGCTGGGTAAGGAGAGAATTTATCAAACTCCCACCTTATTACCGTCCCTCCTCGTTCACACCTCAGAGCCAAACGCGGTTAAGCAAGACGAAAAATCACAACCCTGTGGTGCTTTTTTGGACATCTAAAGAGGTGACTCAGTGGTTGTTCTTGCACAAGGAGGATTTATATGGATATGAATAGGAGATCGTGTTGACTGTCAACCATCTAGCAGTGGGAGGTAGTGAAATAAAGCCTGGTACAGGCAGTCAGAACAGAAAGAACAGTTTGATCTATATTCGTCCGATTGGATTTTTAATGATAATTTTTTTTTAGCTTAAAGCTCAAAATGGAACTCCAAGATACCAACATCAGCCTCTTTTAAGGCTTACAAATGCTGAAGTCGTGCCGTTTTTGGTGGCAAGAGCTTTTCATCAGACAGTGATGTAGACTATTTGTATGCAGTAGCATATGGATTTTAAAGTGATTCACACTGAACACATGGTGAAGCATGCTGATCATATGAGCACAATCAAAAAACCTTTTCCTGCACATTTTGGATCATTATCAGTGCTATTAGTAACAAAAATTGAGAGAACATCAATGTGATTTGGGAGTGCATGTGCTCTTTTGACTTATGAGCCCCAGAAAACCCTTGTAACTGCACAGCAACATGCTAACAAGCACTACCAAGTATTTTTTTGTATAATTGTTATTTGCTAAGCTAGGCTACACTGTTATCTTGCTAACTGAAGACTTACTGAAAACAAAAAATAAAAGGAAATGTTTACAGTAAGTTGACCATATTCAGTAATATGTTATTAAAAATGCAGTAATTGGCATATTTTAAAAGGAGACTTTTAAAAAGTGCACTTTGTAATAATGTAAAATTAAAAATAAAGCACGTAACGTGAATACTTCATAAGTATATACTTGGCTATGCGTCTGTGGGATTTTTGAGTTAGAACTCACTGAGGAGTATCTTTAGATCCGAGTAATGGATTATGTTTGTTTATGTTTGCTCTTTTTAATCACGAATCTGCTTTAAATAATGATGGGCATTTTTTTTTTTTATGATCGATACATGTTTCATGAAGTTACGAGCGAAAAGGACATGTCAAAGCTACCTTGCTCGTGCATCTGTGGGGTTTTTGTTATTATAACTCCATGAGTAATATCTTAAAATCTGAGAGATGGATTTTGGTGAGTTTGGTCTATTTTTAGCCTGCTGTAAATAATGATAAGCCATTTCCATGATATAAGTACGTTTAATTAATTTATGAGTGAAATAGTGACAAAAATGCTGCATCATTATAGTATTTACACAAAGGTCTGGGGACATCTTCACATACAAAAACTCGCTCCAGTTTAGTCAAAGCCCTAAACAATTATACTTGTTGTATTCTACTCGATGAGACCTTTCAAAATTACATATGACTGTCCAAGCTGTATGAATATATTTCACAAATTCTGAAAAAATATGTTTTTATCAGCAAGTAACTCAGCACTACTTAGGAGTTACTCAAATAATCTAAGCTTTAAAATTATTCCTTTTTTGTTGTTCCATTCAGTGGCTGCTTAATAATTTGATTATGAATTATTTCGCCGGCGGTACACTTCGGGCTTAAGAGGTTAAGTGTCCGAAAAACTTTCAGTTCCCTCTTAAATATATATTATTTTAAAGTACATTATTTCCGTAATAAGTACTTGTTTTAAAAGTAAGCTAAAGTGCATACTTCTTTTTCCACACAGATTACCTCATGACTAGATGAAGATGATTCAAAGGTATACATTGCTAGGCTGTTTGCTCCTACATTTCTACTTGATAAGGTTGGGAAAAGATACTTAGCCACTGGGGGAGAGTGAGATGCAAAATTTGGATGATCAGAAAACCTTTGGGCAGTGCTGCAGATTACGATAAAGTCAAAAAAACATATTATACTGTTGAATTTCTGGGTGCTGAGATAATGTTAATGCCCAGAGCGAAAGGAAGCAGAGAGTGAGAGAGAGAGAGAGAGAGAGAGAGAGAGAGAGAGAGAGAGAGAGAGAGAGGGAGAGTGTCAGCTATTAGCTGCAAGCATCAGCCATAAAGCAACTTTATGCAGGCGTGACAGATCCTGCATCTCATCTCTCTCTCTCTCTCTCTCTCTCTCTCTCTCTCTCTCTCTCTCTCTCTCTCTCTCTCTCTCTCTCTCTCTCATCTTCTCACGGTTAATCTTTGAGATAAGCAGGACAGATTAGTCAACACACGGGCAGATAGAACCAGTGCTGTGCTTGAAATGTAAGGCTATCATAACCTTTCCACTCTATTAACCTGACATTTCAAGAGTTATTAGTGTTCCAGATGTTGAATGCTTTTTTTTAGTCATTCGCCTACTTTTGAATGTCCATTAAAGAAAGATGCTTTTGCCACAAAACTGTATGGGGCTGAGTGACCATGCTAACAGAAAGATTGAAATTTTCTTTTGAAAGCATAGTATGTCATCCAAAACCTTTTATTATTTTGAATTAACTATTAATTACATCAACTGTTAACTATTTTACGTTTTATTCCTGAACTATTTACATTTGACACAATTTAAAATGTAAAATTCTCGGCTTGTCAGCCATCTTGGATGGATTGTAGCAGTGTTAAATATAGTGAAAGCAGACACACTCTGTCAGTTTAAATGTAGACTAAAAACACATCTCTTTAATCTGGCATAGACATACCACATTATCAATTTCTATAATTCAAATCAGTTAAATGATCGTTAGGCTGCATTAACTAGGTCAGCCGGAACCAGGAGAACTTCCCATAACACCTGATGTGCTCATTACATCATGAGAAGAATAGCATCTACACTAATATTAGTCTCTCTGTTTATCCTGAGGTTACCGTAGTCAGCTGGCTATCACCAGACCAAGCTCAATCTTTTAAGATTGAACTTAGGGTTCAAGATTGTCTGGGGAGTCTGCTCTGTATTTTCTACTGCACAAGAGGCGTGATGAACGGGCATAGTTCAAATGACTCTGTACGCAATTGGATAGTCCTTCAACCAATCAGATCAACGATCCGTCGCTTCTCTATCGTCATCATGTTAAACCCACCAACAGTGCACTAGGTGGATAAGCCGGTTTGTGATTGGTCCCCGCAGATTTGTAACAAATTGCCGGCAGATCAGGCTGGGTTTACCCAGTCTATATAGTAGTCAGCCGGATCCAGATCAGATGAAGGACCTGCGTCTAGACTAGTCAGCCGGATCTGGGCCATATCCAGATCAGATGGTGGACCTGCGACGAGACACGACCACACCGCATGATGTAGTCAATTGGATCCGGACCTATCAAGATCAGATCGTGGACCTGTGCCTAGACTAGTCAGCCGGATCCAGACTGTATCCAGATCAGACGAAGGACCTGCGCTTAGACACGACCACAATGCATAATGTAGTCAGCCGGATTTGTACTCTCCCCTGTGAAGGCCTCATCGACTCGGCAGACAGTGGCACTGATCCTCAACAAACCCGTCTCTGGCGTGTTGAATCTGATCTTCAACCAGATAGAATTGGATTCAATATTTTGAATATTCCAATCCCAATCTGACTTCTGACCTGTAATGCTGCCTGAATCATAATCATTCACTGCTTTATCCCAAGGTTGTTTTTCTCCATTCTGAATTCGTGTCTGACGCCCGAGTTGAAAAAATGTGACCTTTGCCATCAATTCGCGCCGCGTTAACCAATCAGGAGCCTGCTTGCTGCTGTCACGTGGTAAAGTGACGTGATGAGAAACCCTGCATAATTTAAAAATACTACTGTGTCACAAAATGTAGTTTTAAGACTTTTTCAGGTGAGAATGTAGTTGTTTAAAGCTCAAATCTGTGATTTATTTATAAAGAGAGCGCCTTTTAAAAAAAAAATAAACTTGTGTTTTTGGAGTTGTGAGATCCAGTGGATCAGCGGCACTCAGCGCTCATTAACCCCGGCGAGAGCAGCCTTTCCTCGGCTAGTCCTTCTGCTGTCTGCCGCTGGCTCTGATGTCTCTGTTGTGGTTTGTCTTGTGTTGATCTAACAGCTGATCTTTGGTGTCATGAATCTATAATTTGTTGTCTGCCAAATCGTTTTGACTGAGGGCAAAGAGAAGTTTCATAACTTTATTTTTTAAGGATATTTAAATATACATGCAGTGAAGATAATGTAGGAGTTGCCTAGACCACATTTGTGTGGCTATTAATGTTTAATATATCTTTTTAATGAAAATGAAAAGAGGCAGAGTGGTGTTTTATGACATATTTCTCCTGGAACGCCTTGAACGCGAGTCTATTTAGCTTCAAACACTCACTTTATACGCGAGTCCAATTCGCTGTGGACGCGCGAATGGATTCAAAATGTTCAAGCGTCCAATTAGATGCGGTAGACGTGATTTTGACGCTCTATTCGCATTTGGTGTGAATGCCGCATCAGAATATTCAAGCTGTCGATCTTCTGGATCAGACCTCATGTCGGCATACAATGTCACAAAAGGCTTTTGAACAGAGCTTTCAGAACACAGAAATTCCACACCCGGACAAAACAACCTAGTATTAAGATTTTTTTGATACAACACAACTGTCCACATTCACTCATCTTGGCCTGTTCAGTCACAGTGAGGTACCGAAGAAGTGGAATAGTACAAAGTAATATGTTGATTTATAGACAATCACAGAACAAACTTAATTTGTAGGAGCCTGATAAAGTCTCACAAAAGCAGCAACACCAGCACTGTCATTGGATCAGTGCGTTCACACACTGCTAAGAGACCAGCACACTATTTCCACCACAAACAAGGCGGATGTCAGCAGGGACCTTGGCAGCCCAGCAGAACTAGTGATCTGATTGGGAAATGAGGGGGATGAGTCATAAGATCTGACTAGAGGAAAAATAAGCACAGATCAGGGACTATTCAGACTGTGAATCTCTCACAAGCACTGTTCTGTGTTTAACATGACTGTTTGGATCTGAAATCTTATCCTAAGGCAAGCATTATTATTAGCATTTTTCAGTCGAGACTCTTTGCTTGCTATGATACGGAATATCCACGGTTACTAGTATCTCATTTCACAGATAGTTGCTTTCTGTATTGTTTCTATCTAAAAATGCATATACAATGTAAAGTGTTCGCTCTGGCTCTTGTTTTAAATTATTTTGTTCTGTTGTTGTTATGCTCGTTGTTTTCATCTGTTGACGTTGTACACAGAATGTGGCGGTTGGTTGGTGATGTATTTGTCCCGCCCCTCCTCCACTGTGATTGGACGGCTGGGTAAAAAGTGACAGTGATGAGCGCTCCCATTGAAAACCATTGGAAAAATATGCTAGCCACGGGAAACCGCTTTGGTGGAAACATGGCCTTACTATATCTTATTCCTAAAGTTTAAGGATTTTAACAAATGTCGAACCTTGTTCGCCCCATTTGTACTATTTGTGCCCAAAGACCTTAATCAGGGTAGATGCCATATTTCATTTTCAACAGGAATGAAAATTAGGCTGTTAGCCTTTATAGTATTTTACAATGGCAATGTCATTTTCCAAACCCACAACATTTAAAATAGTTTTATGGAGCTTTTGTCTACTGAGAGTCTTTTGAAAAGCTGAATAATAGATTTGTTAGACAACGGTTCAGGCACAATGCCCTGTGAGGTCTGTTACTTTTTAATTATGCCATTTCTATCGCCCCCTGGTGGTTGGCTGCTGCATAGGTCATAAACCCCACCCTTTTCATGTAATGTAATGGAACACAAGCCAAATAAACAAAAATCCAATCATCACTCTGACAGGTTGTAACGTCATGATTGTCAGCTGTGCTTGTGATAGGAGTGGAAGTACGGTTGTGTCTGAAATCGCACACTTCCTTACAATATAGTAGGCGAAAAACAGTATGTGACAAAAGTAGTATGTCTGAATTCACAGTACTCATAAAAGAGTAGGCAAAAAGTATCCGATTGACCTACCAATTCCGGCGAGATTCTGAAGTGTACATACGATGGACAAAATAAGCACTTGCTCAAGATTTCGGACGCAGCCTATGATATGGCGGCTCCACCTCTACTGTTCAGACTCTGGCTCCAAATGATGTTATCAACGCAAGATGTCAACAGGTATAGCTTAATTTTTCTACAGTATAAGGAAGCTGAGACATCAATCTTTTTTAAATGTCTATGGTCAGGAAATGTCCTAAACTAACCAGCAACCATTTAGAGCACCTTAGCAACTGATCCTAAAAAGACTAGCATTATAAAAGTCCCAGAAGGATATCTTTGCAGCACAATGTCATAGAGACATGGGACTGGGCTCATTTTCCTCAGGCGACCAAACAGTCTCTCAGAATCATTGTGAAGATATCAAGCAACGTCCTAGCAACCATTTAGAGCACCCTAGCAACTCAAACACAGAGAGGGATATCTTCAAATATGAATGTCACAGAGGCATGAGCGTTAGTTTATATAGAGTACAGCCGCCAAGCCAATCCCTAGCAACCAAACAGAGTACCCTTGCAACCTATATCTCTGCATTAGAACATCATAGACATGGTGGTTGGCTCTTTTGACTCATGCTAGCAAACAGGACTTCCAACATGCTACCAATGATGCTAATAACGATGAGATAAGTGCTAAAACAGGTTAAAATTACTAATTATTAATGTCAAAATGTGCTAGCATTCTGTAAATATGTTAAATCATCTTAGCATTGCTTAGCTATGTGCTTAAACATGCACACATTAAAAACATGTTAACACAAATGCTAGCAAGACCTATTGAAGCATTAAAACATTCTAGCATTAAGCTAACAACACGCTAATCATGTTAGCATTATGTTAACATGCTAATCATGTTAGCATTTTGCCAAAACATGTTAACAACATGCTAAGTATGCTCTATCTATCCATCTTTAAAATCACTGAATTAAAACCATTTCAAACTTAAAACTTTTTCAAACTTTCTGGTCTAGCTTTCTCAAACCAACTTCAAAGTTTGTCTTGAACTTTATCTAGTTGCTTTTGTTGCATCACGTCGCTCGCGTATAGTGTAGACAAGGCGTGGCAGGATGTTATGGCCTAGCTACTAAAGGAAAAAAATCAGTTGATAAATGATTAAACGCTGTATTACGTCGTCCTCTCTGTTGCTGCTGCGTAGTGATTTTGCAATATTTGGCAATTGACAGTTTACTTCCAGCCGCCGTTGCCAAACCACCAGCTCCTGATGCTATAGTGATGCCACAGCTACTAATGTGTGAGCACAACCATAGGACTCACACACATTCTGCTGATGTCTGGAGGGGGCCATTGTAACTTCTGCCAGTAAGGAATGACCCAGAACACCGTATTAACACCTAGCAAAACCATGGTAACCATCCATGAGGATTGCAGAAAAATCTCTCAAAACATTTTAGCAACTGCTCAATGAACCGCATAGCAATCCAGAGAAAACATTATCAACTGGATAGTGACACCGTGACAAACACCCACACCCCCCACCTTTTGCAGAGGTTAGGACCACTCGTTACACAAAAGTTTAGTCTGCAGTCGCCGTTGTTCAGTTTGAGATTAATTTGCTATAACAGAGGCATGAACGACTCTAAGCAATGCTCACCTGAGTTTGTCTGAGGTTGTTTAGCACCACCATCTGGACAAACACGGGTCAACACCACAAGTCCAATGCAACATGAAGTACAGTCTCACAGTCGCATGTTAGGAATGTAGAACATAAAAACATTTATTGAAACAGAACTCGAGACATCACAAGGCATCAGGTGAAATGGAAAAATCCTACAGACACTGCGACTCCTTGATTCCCAGGCCACAAGATTCAAAACTCAAATCAGATTCATATTTAAAGCACCCTGTAGCGGTTTCCAACATCAAATTATAATGTTCCTTTACTGCATTCATACAAGGTGCTAAAACACACTCTGTCTTCTTAAAGGAGGCTGTTCATTGGCAAATAAATACACACGTGTGCATTAAACATAAATAGAAATAAATATGTTCACATACTAGTGCATACGGTACCACTGGAGGAGACTAGTTCATTCAGCATTTCAAATTTAAGTGATAAAGACATCACTGTGAAAGAATGGTCAGTTCGTGTTACATATTTAATCCACAATGAGATACTGGAATTCATATAAAAATGAGAAAAACAAACAAAAAATTAGCACTTCCTGCTCAGTGCGCTTGTACTGTAAATTCAAATGAAACGAAGCTCTCATTATTAACTTGCAAAGGGCTTTACAGGATTCAGTCTGAAGCGCATGGAGATATTTGACCTTCAGTGAAAGAGAGATAATTCGTGTAAGAGGTTGAATATATTGCGTGTTCAGAAAGCGGAGGAATGCAGTGAAAATCATCCAGCGTCGTCCAGGGTACCACTCAACTCAAGCGACAGGTGAAAAGGCAGCGGCTGTCTGCGGCGCGCAGATACAGCTCATCTGTTCAGCTGCCTGAGAGTACATGTAAACACTCAAACACGTGAAGTACAAAAATCAACTGGAACAATCTGTAAACACTTCAGGGATCCCCTTCGCAGCCGGATAACCGAATGCCTGTTGAAGTCTACCTGCAGAGGAAGATCACAGAAAAACAAATGAGCATTACACCATTAAAAACACAAATTTAGTTTACATTACACCGTTTTCAACTTTAAACAGAAAACTTGTTTTGTTCGTTCATTTTCAGGCCTCGTTCATTGTGGGGGCCAGAAAATGCAAACTTTGGAAAACCAGCAACCTTCCGGTCTCTCTTAAATCCAACACAGAAGTGACTTAAACTTAAAGTGACTTAAAATTCATCGACTGGCCGCTAGAGACGGGCTCCAAAAGGGAGTCAATCCCATAAACCAGGAGTGGCGAACTCCGGTCCTGGAGAGCCTAGTCCTGCAGAGTTCAGCACCAACCCTGATAAAACTCACCGGCCTGTACTAGCTTCCTAGTAACCCTTCATAGGTTGATTAGCTTGTTCAGGTGTGTTTGATTACGCCCGTTTCACACATACTCCGTCTGCAGTGCGTATGCGGTGCGTGTTGCGGTGCGTATGCGGTGTAGGAGCAGCACGCGCTGTTGTGCTTTCATATATGCTACGTTTGCAGCACGCAACTGATCCGCGGTTGATACCACAAACACAGCATTTATTCATTCTTTTTTTTATTTCAAATCCCAAAGTTGTTACTGAACATGGCTTGTCAGAATTGCAATTCTCTTTGTTTACACTTTCATAGATGTCACGTTTTAACGTAGTAGTACATTTAAACAACGTTTTATTCAATTCATTATTTATATTTATAGCCTATAGATTTAGCTCACACAAATGGCAAAACATTTAAATATAACTTATAGCCTATAAACATTTTAAATTAGAAACGTACAATAGGCTATATACAAAAACAGCCGACTCTCGTCTTTTCTTTCGTTTTTAAACCCTTTTAAAAGCAGGTCATAAAGACCTTTGTTTTTCCCCCTCCAGGAACGAACGAGTGATATCCATTATTTAAATTTTTTTTAACCTAAATGCCAGGTAAGGTGTCGTTTCCTTGCTTTACCCGAGAAAAAAAGCCATGTGTTAACTTTGAAACAGACTATATTTTAAATTATATGCATCTGTGGTAAAATTACTAGATTTTCGCGTCAGTACATGTTTATTTTAAAGCGAACAATGTTCTGTCACTTTAATTCCGCAGTGCAGCACAGCAAAAAATAGACTTGGTACGGAAACGATCGCCGCACTGCTGCAGACGCACCGCACCTGGAACGGACTGACGGACAGCATCCGCGCGCAGTGTGAAAGCTGTAATCCGTTAACATGGGTACGGAAAAAAATACGCACCGCATACGCACTGCAAACGGAGTATGTGTGAAACGGGCGTTAGGGTTGAAGCAAAACTCTGCAGGACTGTGGCTCTCCAGGACCGACGTTCGCCACCACGGCCAAAGACCCTCCATGTTAAAATGCCCAACTTTACAGCAGAAAAAAACATGTTTCTAACCTGGTACAAAAAGTGGTTTTGGTCTATACGGCTAATTTTGCCCTTCATGACAACGGTGAGGGGGTGAATTTTTTTGGTAACTCATCCGTTTAAATTATATTAAGCCTAAAAGTTCTCCATAATTAAGGGCGTGGCCACTTGAGTGACAGGTGGATTGCCGCTGCGGGCAATACTATCCGTTTGTTAGGCCCCATTTACACTGCATAGTTCAAGTGACCCAATTCCGATTTTTCCCTCTCATATGGCACAGTTCGGATATGACATGTGAACGTGTAAGCAGGAAAAAAACGCATGAATTCCGATATCCTCCGATCGGATTCAGGCCTCACTCATATGTGGTAATAAATCCGATATGATTCGGATATGTGCATTTGCGTCTACCATGCAAGCGGTCAAATTAAAGTGGATATTCCCCAGTAAATGCGAGTTGTCCATGCGAGTTGTCCGTCATTGAAAAAGGGACGGAGGCAAATGAAGGACACAAATTGTTATCAAGGGCTCTCCTCTTTTTTCTCCGCCTTACAAGAGCAACGTTTTGCTGACCTTTAAAGAGAGTGCGGAAAGCAAAACATTGAATAATCATTTCGTCTGCATCATTGCATATCGCGCCGTTTTACTTCCTTTTCCGGGTCAGAACGTCTTGGGCTGTTTCGCCAGTGTATAGTGTAAACGCAAATATCGGATACGGGTCGCTTTTAAAAGATGTAAATGCGCCCTTTGTCCACCCACATCCAGCCTCTTTGCCCATTTTCCGTTATCTGGGAGTGACTTGCGGTGACTTGCGGTGACACGCTGCCAAGATGTCGCCGGGCAGCTCCGCCCACTTTGGGCTTCAAAAATGCTCTTCAGAAAACTAGGGGTGACGTCATAGACACGGTGTTCATTGTTTTATACAGTCTATGTTTCAGTCTATAGCAGGGGTGTCCAAACTCAGTCCTGGAGGGCAGCTGTCCTGCAGAGTTTAGCTCCAACTTGCCTCAACACACCTGCAGTTTCTAGTATGCCTAGAAAGAGCTTGATTAGCTGGTTCAGCTGTTTTTCATTGGGGTTGGAGCTAAACTCTTCAGGACAGTGGCCCAACCAGGAGCAGGATTGGACACCTCTGGTCTATAGGGACATAGTATGCACATTGAGATACAGGCTATCCATCCTAAATAGTATGTGACATTAGTAATATTCAATACAGGAGAGCTATCAGTCAATAAATGGGAAAACTTGTGTCAATTATTTGAAAAAGTAACTGATATTTTGTTGTAATTTTTAAAGTAATGCGTTACATTACTAGTTACTTTAAAAAGTAATCCGATTCAGGTTACTTGTAATGTGTTACCTTACCCCTAATACTGCTATGCATCTCAACCCGGTTTCTGAAGGCACACCAATACTACACTTTTTTTTGTCCTATTTAAACACACCTGATTCAGCTCATAAGCTCATTGGCACATGCCTGGGTCAGGCCTTTCATTTATTTGTTTGTTTGTCTCAATGTCAGTTCTCATTACAATCTAATTATAGCAACTTTTTAAACAAACAAAAAAAATACTGTATGGACTATCACATGTAGTACTACGAATTCTACCATGATCTAAGAATACTTATAAAACATATAAAACAGTGTTTTAACATTACAGTAGTTTTTTTTTGCATTACATTAATGAGAATTAGGGGTGAAAATTAGGGGTCAGAAGTTAAAGATGCTGTTACTTAAAAGTGAGGAATATCATGATTAAAGCTCTAGAAACCAGTCAAAATCAAAACAAAAATAAATTCTTAATGATACTAATAAGGAAAATTGACCTCTGGCCAAATGATTTTGAGATTTCTTGATGAAGGCATAAGTAGTGAGACGCTGCAGTAAAATACCTTCAAAGTCATTTCAACACCTCCCAAATGTCATCTGTTCTTCAGCCTGCTGACGCTCAATCTGGATGTTTTATTCTGGGAAGACAAACACACGAGCGATCGTTATCAGCACTGAAGATGATGCAAGAGGAAGTCAACAGAGCAGAGAAATTCACTACTGCAGTCTATTGTGCTGCAAACTCATGTCATTTTCAAAACTTAACTCAACTAAAAACAATATCTCTGAGTCACCTTGTGCTTCGGGCATCTTATCGTGAAGTTCTCCTCATTGAGCGCACTGTCTGTGGAGACACAACAGCACAGACAAACACCTCAAAACACAAGCATCAGATGAGGGAGAAACTCCAGAGCAGCCGGAAATGGGACATAAGCTGATGCCTTACAAGAAGCAGCTAAAATCTCGACATTTTCATTGCTCTGAAATGACTTAAAACAGTGGTTCCCAACCTGTTTCCTGCATGTCTCCCCAATCAAACACACCTGATTCAGCTCATCGGCTCATTAGAAGAGACTCCAAGACCTTGGCTGTTTCTCAATTCCAAGAACGCAAAGAATGGACTTGTGTTTCCGTGTTTTGCCAGGCGACCTCGATTCAGATTGTTTTATTTCATGCCATATCAGCATCTCAGGCTATTTTTTATGGCAAAAATGTAATTACAAAAATACAAATATCATATAAATACAATAAAACCAAGCAAACAAACTCAACAAGTCATATCATAGGCGAGCTCGAAAGAAAGAACTCAGAAGGACGCGAGGACACAGTAAGTTCCTTGCGAGAATTGAGATGTGCTGCGATCTTGACCGTCCCAGCATATTATAACGGCCAATGCACTATACATACACCAAAACATCACAAACAAATGTCATAACCTATTGAAAGTTATTGCATATTATTATAGACATAATAATTTTTATATCTTTATTATTTAACAGCAGGGTTTTTTTTTTTTAGAAAATGAGTAGCCTATTATGTTACTTATAGAGGTCCACCGATAGTGGATTTTACCGATACCGATAACTAGGTTGGACTGTACTTGCCGATTACTGATTAATCACCCGATAGTTTTTAAAATGGATACTGGATAACATTTTATTTAAAAAAAAACATAACACAATGCTGAACTTTATTGCAAGAAATGAAAAAAACAAAAAAAAAACAGTACTGAATCAGGAAAATGTGCTAAATGAAATGCATATATAAATATGAATATATTAAAATGAGAAGTTTTAACAGAACAAATTCTACAGAAAATTATGTAAACATAAATTAAAAAAAAATCACAGGTCAAATGTGTTACTTTAGGTATGACCTAGAAACATGCATGTACATTTCATAGGTGACACTTTGCAAGTTACATTTGTTAACAAAGATGTATTAGTTGCCTTACATGAGCTATGCATTATGCATAGGGCTGGGCTATATGGCCAAAAAAATATCTCGATAAAATTCTCATATCAGTCGATATCGATCTGAATATTTATTTATTTCAAATTTAAAGGCAGATTTTTGCTCCTAAGTGAAAGTGGTAGAAACCAGACTGTTAATTGTGGTTTTAAACTTAAGGTTATAAACAGCATTTATTAACCTTAGTTAATGTTACAAATGGAATATTATTGTAAAGTGTTACCGTTTCATCTAAATCCAAACAGTCTGCTTTTTCAGAACACTTGATGGTTTTCTAATCAAAATAACAAAATATGTATTGAAATTGAATGTGTTTCTGATTGGGGTTTTTTCTGTCGGCTGCATGACGATACAGTTTGCTTTCTCACGTCACTAGTTTTATATATGCAACATTTGGTTCGGACTTGTGTGTATTTTTGTCATATTGTTTTAACTGCTTGAGGTAATGCTGTTAGCTTCCCGTACAGTACATACTGCTGTTCTTTCCCTGCTAATACAGCATCTAGTCAACAAATTAATTACTTTATAATGATTTGACAACATGTACTGAAGTGTTCTGTATTCATACCGTTTCGCTGTCTGTGTTTTAAACGCACATCTGATTTGTCAGTGCGCTCTGTGCAGCCAGTGTTCCCAACTATTTTCCAAGGAAAGCAGCTAAAGCTCTACACTGTAGTAATCAAATATTTGCTTATTTATCACCAAAGCTAGATCATTAAACCGTCACGCTGCCTCAGAAGTCTGTCCGAAACCAGTTTTGTGAGGAAGCTTAAAGGGTTAATTCACCCAAAAATTAAAATTCTGTCATTAATTACTTACCCTCATGTTGTTAGACACCTGTAAGACCTTCGTTCATCTTCGGAACAGAAATTAAGATATTTTAGTTGAAATCTGATGGCTCTGAAAGGCCTCCATTGGCACAATGGCACGGTTCACTCTCAAGACCCTTAAAAGGTACTAAAGACGTCGTTACAAAGTCCATCTCACTACAGTGGTTCTAAAATAACTTTATTAATCGGCGACAATAGTTTTTGTGCGTAAAAAAACCCTAAATAACGACTTCCATAGTGATGACGATTTCAAAACAAGGCATCATGAAGCTTCGAAGCGTTATGAATCAGTGAGTCGATTCTGCAGTTTGAATCGCCAAATTTCAGCAGTTTGGTGGTTTGACACACGATCCGAATCATCATTCGGTTCACTGATTCATAACGCTTCGAAGCTTCATGATGCCGTGTTTTGAAATCGTCATCACTATGCAAGTCGTTATTTAGGGTTTTTTTGCGCACAAAAACTATTGTCGCCGATTCATAAAGTTATTTTAGAACCACTGTAGTGAGATGGACTTTGTAACGACGTCTTTAGTACCTTTTAAGGGTCTTGATAGTGAACCGTGCCATTGTGCCAATGGAGGCCTTTCAGAGCCATCAGATTTCAACTAAAATATCTTCATTTCTGTTCCGAAGATGAACGAAGGTCTTACGGGTGTCGAACGACATGAGGGTAAGTATTTAATGACAGAATTTTCATTTTTGGGTGAACTAACCCTTTAATTTGATATTGGCTGATAGGGCAGCTAGCCAACAATAATGCTGCCCAAAAAGTTGCTAAATGTCGCTAGATGACGCTATGTGTCAATTAGCATATCCGTGACGTCACCACGTCGTACTTGTGTTCTTTCTGCCTAATGTTTTCTCTCTCCTAATCCGTGCTCACATACTGTATTATGTATTATATTATGCGTACACAGGCAGCATACAGAGTTAGGGAGGCAACAAGTTATGTCCGTATAGGAAACAAAGGAGACATTCAAAGTATGCAGTCCTGGGGGCTCCAGGAACAGGGTGGAGAACCACTGCCTTAAAACAATGTTTTTTTTTTTTTTTTTATCATAATCATCATTTGAAACAAACTGTTTTGTACATTGTATTTGGTTTCAGTCGTTATGGTGTGACAAGACTGTGAGAGTACAGGCAAACTGATGAGCATTACCTGACTGCAGGGCACAGGGGAAGTGGTACTTATTGGGGCAATCTTTGAAGAAACATCCCAAAGTGGCACCAACCATGTGACAGTGTGAACACACCTGTAACAACCAAACACAACAGCACCTTACAGCTTCTGAAGATTCAGAGACAGCATTGTTTTAAATAGCCAAAGTCAGACAATATTTTTTATAAGAAATAAGGGAATAGAATCTCACGATTCCTTTCAGGAATGTGTCGATTACCATATCTAACCAAAAGATTTTGTATCAAAGGAAGAAAATCCCTCACGAAATCATATAAATTACGTATATGCAGATATAATGTAGATGCTTCAGTCACGTCAATGCGTCCACCATCTTAGAACAGTCAACATGACACTGTTCCTCATCACCCACACTAACAACAAAGCAATGACTTTTCAGATGGAAGGGGTAAGAAAAAACAACAACTTACTGTTCCTCGTGCGAGTCGGATGGCTTCTTCTAATCCGTAGAGTTTCCCTTTAACCAAAAAGATGCCTGCAGTCCAGATGCTACAGTCCTCGTGTATCCAGTGCTCACTACAGACACTGGACTCATCCGCGTTCTCCGAGCAGTTCTCCTTCCTCTGCCGTTTGACCGACTGGGACGTGCCGTCCTCTAAACTGTAGACAGACTCCAAATCACTGCAGTCGGGCTCTTGTTTCTGGGCCGCGGGACTGCAGTCGGCCTTGAAGACGGGCTGAGCTCCGCTGGAGTGGTACGGCCCATGCAAGTCCCCAAGGCCTTCGGTGTTGCCAGCCCTTCCGCACAGACAGCAGAAACGCCTGAGCTGAAACCTGGCGTCGGAGCCAACGCGGCCCAGCTGCAAGCAGGAGGTTTTTGGGATGACCCCAGAGACAGCCTGCTGTGACCCTTTCTTTGTCGAAGAATCGTCCTCTTCCCTAAAATTGACGATTGTACAGGATGAGAACTCCATGCGAATGTAGGGGGCGAAGCTGTCCAGCCTGGGGTGCGTCTTCTCTTTGCGGTTTGCAAACTTGAGTTTGATCTCCGGCTCTATAGGAGAAAACATGGATGAAGCTCCAGTTGTCCGAGGTTTTCTGCGTCTTCGCTTAGCCGTACTTGATTTGCTGGCTGGTGACGCCCTCACCTGCTTAGCTGGTTTCCTCGGTTTGGATCTAGGTTTGGGTCTGGGTTTGGGCCTCGGTTTTGTCCGCTTCCTACTCTTTGAGGCCGGAGTCTTCCGCGAGCGGCTTGGCTTTGAAGTTGACGCCCCAATCTGCGGAGACGCAAAGACGCTCGTGTTTTCTGCATCTGAGGTAGACGGGAAGTTTTGGGAAAAAGCAGCATCCATGTTGTGATCGCTGTCCTGCGGGGATATGGGTATCAAGACCGACTCCATCCACGACAGCAGCGATTTGGATTCGGAACCTGTCCTACCGTCACGGCCTTCAAAAATGGGTTCATCCACTGCGTAGACGTTGTTCACATTTTTGGGAGAGCGGTCCATTTGATGGTCACACTCGACTTCCTGCTTCGCAGTGGAATTTCTTGTTCGTCTTCCATGGCTCAAGTCGCTAACAATAACACTTTCAGTTCGGGTGCGCCAGTTTAGAGGCGTCTTGCATCTGGAGTTGCTCACTGGCACCTCAATGATGTCACTGTCATCGTCACTGTCATCGTCACTGGAGATGTATTCAGCGGAGTATGGAGATGTTTCTTTAGCGCCGGTACATTCGGATGCGAGAGTTTCAATGGCAGTCTGCTCAACCGCTGAGCTGGTGGAACGTAGTGCGTATGCGTCCTGAGGTAAACATGACGAGCCCTTAGTCTGTGACAGTGTGTCACTCAAGTATGCTTCACCACAACTGGTCAAAATGTCTTGTGGATGATTGTGTGCTATCCTACCTCCTAGTGTGCTGTTTTCTAACATGCAATGGGCTTTCTTACGACATCTTTTCGCTTGTGTCAACACTTCGTCCATTCCCACATGGTAATCAGCATCATCCACAAACTCTTGGTTTGTTGGTGGGCACTGAGACAGTATCTGAGCCACGGACGGCAATCCATTGATCAGGGGTAAAGGCATAGAGTAGGAGCCGTGGGACGACATCCCATGATGCTTTGATCCTAATTCTGGGTGATCAGGTGGAATCTGTTTGCTAGGCCGAGTGATGTACCTACCGGACCGAGACTCGGACATGTTAGCGCTCTTGCTCCCTGAGGTTATGCCACACCAGCTGGGCTTCTTCACCAAATCCAAAGCCTCCATGGAGTTTAACGAGCCCTGCCTGCAGCCCACAGACAGATCCAGAGCTGAGGAACGAGACTCCTGAAGGTGCATGACATCGACCTGGTCGAGAGGGTCCATAACTGAAAGAAACCAAATGCAGGAGTCAATAACATGGTTAATGTGAACTCTGCTGCCAATATAGTAAAAAACAACTCAACAAACATCATTACTAGCTTCACACATTACTAACCAGATTTACTTTATTTCTGTCAGACGTCTACAGAAGCTCTTATTGAAGAATCAACAGAGGTTTGGATGTTTTCTTGAAAATAATCAAGTCCCCATTATGGTGTTCAATGTTTGCTTTAGTTGGGCTCTTGACCCTTGAGTTTTAAACATTAGTTTTTCTCTTGCTGCTGAAACTATGTTTGTTATGGCAAGAACAGCCAGAAAATGTGATCAGATGATGTTGTCTGTTTATTCCTCCTCTGCTGAGATCTTGAGAGAATTTCAATGTCCAATGTCACATTGACGTACTATGCCTGCTGGGTTACTTGCCTGACTGGACAAGTGACCTGATTAAATCTTCAGTGAAAAAAATTACTAGGGAAGCATTTGAAATGCGAGAATGATTCTGATTGTGATTGATTGCGATTGATAATAGATACTTCTGGTAACGCTGCTGAGGTTCAAATGAGTATACAGCACACACAAAAATTCCAGAAGAAACATACTGAGGTAAAAATTATGTTTATTTAAAAAAAAAAAAGTATAACAGATAGTTAAGTAACAACATGACCAAGGCAGCTGTTTTGCCAATTATTATCACGATTGCAAATGTTACATTGATTTTACTCTAATTCACCAACGAAAATGGTTCCAAACAAAGATCATAGCAGAACCATAGCACATCTCACAGTAATAATGTTTTGTTACTGAATGGTTCAGTGTTTTGACCGAATCCTTTGATAGAATGACTTGCTCATTAAGACGGTCAGCTGCCACCACCTACTGGCGGTTTCATAACATTATTTATCGCAGTGTAAATTATTTAATTTGACTGGTAACGCCCCAATAGTGTAATCTTACTATAATTAAATGTATTGATCAAATATAAGAATTTGATATGAAAGATAATGCATACATTTAAAGAGGTTAAAAAAAATTGGCCTTTATAGAGGTAAAGAACACCCTCTGGGTAAATAAAGATAGTCAACTAGGGGTAAAAACATACTGATTTAAGTAAGTATGTAAAAGTTGATGAAAATATTGCTTCAGAATAAATAATTTTTACACCACCAAAAATTCTGTTTTATCTGTAACTCCTTCCTTTCTTATATGACTTTATTTTCTGATGTCGTTATCAATATTTTCTGGAAAAAGTACAGCTTTTCCTCTCCGTCTTCTATAAAATGTACTAACATCAACCTAAAACAGAAAATACATCAACTAAAAGGACTGTCATTTATGCATAACGCAGGTTTTTTTTTTTTTTTTTTTGGTATTAAGAGTTTTAACAAAATGAAAATGAAGCACGTTTGGATGTACATTTTTTTAAAAGAAAAATTTAATTTATATACATTCTAGTCTAAAATGAACTTTCTATGAAGCCTGACAGCATGTGACCTTTACTTCCTTGTTGGCAAAAAAATGTCAAGCACATGACAGATAGACTTTGATGGATAGATTGGCTGAAGGGGATGTCATGACATTTATTTTTTTTCTTAGCGTCATTTATAAATTACGTATGTCCCATCTAAGGTTAAAATAAAGTGCTCTTTAAACAAGAACAAACTGGTCAATCTTTTTTTAATGATGCTCTCCAAGTTCACCTGAAAACAGGTATCATCCCACAGCAACATCAGGATGAATAGGCTAATAAGACACACACCCAAGAGCTTAACAGTCCTTCACGCGCGCACACATCAATATGAGGCACAGTAATGTTGTTTCTATTGCGCTGCGTGATGTTTTGATGTATCTATTGAGTGATATGGATGAACTCAGGCAGGCTGACTCACTAACACTGAAGCTAACGCTAACCAGGTGTCAGTGCAGACTCTCACCAGAGGATGAACGCGTCCCTTCACCGCCCACTGTTACTGAACATCTTATCAAAGGCACGGGGGTTTAAAAAATGTATCTGGTCTAAAACACATATGGATTAGTCATACAAAAGAGTAAAACTACTGGCGAAAGCAGGACAAGGCAGTTTCTTCTGTTTAACTGTGTGATTCCGGCTAAACATGGCGGCCGGAATACGCAACACAATAGAGATGTTTTCAAAATAAAAGCCCAATGTTCAGAACAAAAGGCCAAATGATCATGAGTAGGCCAAGTCAAACACTTCTCCATAAAACAAATAACAGCATATAATGCTGAATAATGAATTTACACATTTAAAAGTTACAACCCTGCTGAGAAAAACGATAAAAAACCAGTTTGGTTGGCTGGTCTTAGCTGGTTTGAAGGGATAGTTCACCCCCCAAAAAATTTGCTCATGATTATACTCACCCGCAAGTCATCCTATAGGTGTATATATGACATTCTTCTTTCAGACGAATACAATCAGAGTTATTTTAAAATAATATGGGGTTCCATTTGTGCCAAAAATAAGTCGACTGATTTGTGCTTTGTACTATACATTTGTTCTTGCCAACAGTCATTGCCTACTTGTTCAGATAAATTAGTATATGTTTATGCGTATGCTCTCTGTTTATGTCGTCTTACTATGTCTTCCTTACTGTATTGTCCCTACTTTTTAGTCTAAATTAGTATATGTTTATGCTCTCTGGTTGTGTCATCTTACTATTTTGTCTGTCGTCTTTGCTGTCTTCCTTACAATGTCATCCTCACTGCTATCTTGCTATGTCATCCTTACTGCTGTCTTATGTCATCCTTACTGTTGTCTTGCTATGTCGTCCTCTCTGCTGTCTAGGTCGTCCTCACTGCTGTCTAGGTCATCCTCACCGTCATCTTGCCATGTCGTCCTCCCTGTCATCTTGCTATGTCGTCCTCACTGTCATCTTGCCATGTCGTCCTCCCTGTCATCTTGCTATGTCGTCCTCACTGTCATCTTGCTATGTCGTCCTCCCTGTCATCTTGCTATGTCGTCCTCACTGTCATCTTGCTATGTCGTCCACCCTGTCATTTTGCTATGTCGTCCTCACTGTCATCTTGCTATGTCGTCCTCCCTGTCATCTTGCTATGTCGTCCTCCCTGTTATTTTGCTATGTCGTCCTCACTGTCATCTTGCTATGTCGTCCTCACTGTCATTTTGCTATGTCCTCCTCCCTGTCATTTTGCTATGTCGTCCTCCCTGTCATCTTGCTATGTCGTCCTCCCTGTCATTTTGCTATGTCGTCCTCCCTGTCATCTTGCTATGTCGTCCTCCCTGTCATCTTGCTATGTCGTCCTCACCGTCATCTTGCTATGTCGTCCTCACTGTCATCTTGCTATGTCGTCCTCCCTGTCATTTTGCTATGTCGTCCTCACTGTCATCTTGCTATGTCGTCCTCCCTGTCATTTTGCTATGTCGTCCTCCCTGTCATCTTGCTATGTCGTCCTCTGTCATCTTGCTATGTCGTCCTCCCTGTCATTTTGCTATGTCGTCCTCCCTGTCATCTTGCTATGTCGTCCTCCCTGTCATTTTGCTATGTCGTCCTCCCTGTCATTTTGCTATGTCGTCCTCCCTGTCATCTTGCTATGTCGTCCTCCCTGTCATCTTGCTATGTCATCCTCCCTGTCATCTTGCTATGTCGTCCTCCCTGTCATCTTGCTATGTCGTCCTCCCTGTCATTTTGCTATGTCGTCCTCACTGTCATCTTGCTATGTCGTCCTCCCTGTCATTTTGCTATGTCGTCCTCCCTGTCATCTTGCTATGTCATCCTCTGTCATCTTGCTATGTCGTCCTCCCTGTCATCTTGCTATGTCGTCCTCCCTGTCATTTTGCTATGTTGTCCTCACTGTCATCTTGCTATGTCGTCCTCACTGTCATCTTGCTATGTCGTCCTCCCTGTCATTTTGCTATGTCGTCCTCACTGTCATCTTGCTATGTCGTCCTCCCTGTCATTTTGCTATGTCGTCCTCCCTGTCATCTTGCTATGTCGTCCTCTGTCATCTTGCTATGTCGTCCTCCCTGTCATTTTGCTATGTCGTCCTCACTGTCATCTTGCTATGTCGTCCTCCCTGTCATCTTGCTATGTCGTCCTCACTGTCATCTTGCTATGTCGTCCTCCCTGTCATCTTGCTATGTCGTCCTCCCTGTTATTTTGCTATGTCGTCCTCACTGTCATCTTGCTATGTCGTCCTCACTGTCATTTTGCTATGTCGTCCTCCCTGTCATTTTGCTATGTTGTCCTCCCTGTCATCTTGCTATGTCGTCCTCCCTGTCATTTTGCTATGTCGTCCTCCCTGTCATCTTGCTATGTCGTCCTCCCTGTCATCTTGCTATGTTGTCCTCCCTGTCATTTTGCTATGTCGTCCTCACCGTCATCTTGCTATGTCGTCCTCCCTGTCATTTTGCTATGTCGTCCTCACTGTCATCTTGCTATGTCGTCCTCCCTGTCATTTTGCTATGTCGTCCTCCCTGTCATCTTGCTATGTCGTCCTCTGTCATCTTGCTATGTCGTCCTCCCTGTCATTTTGCTATGTCGTCCTCCCTGTCATCTTGCTATGTCGTCCTCCCTGTCATCTTGCTATGTCGTCCTCTCTGTCATTTTGCTATGTCGTCCTCACTGTCATCTTGCTATGTCGTCCTCCCTGTCATTTTGCTATGTCGTCCTCCCTGTCATCTTGCTATGTCGTCCTCTGTCATCTTGCTATGTCGTCCTCCCTGTCATCTTGCTATGTCGTCCTCCCTGTCATTTTGCTATGTTGTCCTCACCGTCATCTTGCTATGTCGTCCTCACTGTCATATTGCTATGTCGTCCTCCCTGTCATTTTGCTATGTCGTCCTCACTGTCATCTTGCTATGTCGTCCTCCCTGTCATTTTGCTATGTCGTCCTCCCTGTCATCTTGTTATGTCGTCCTCTGTCATCTTGCTATGTCGTCCTCCCTGTCATTTTGCTATGTCGTCCTCACTGTCATCTTGCTATGTCGTCCTCCCTGTCATCTTGCTATGTCGTCCTCACTGTCATTTTGCTATGTCGTCCTCCCTGTCATCTTGCTATGTCGTCCTCACTGTCATCTTGCTATGTCGTCCTCACTGTCATCTTGCTATGTCGTCCTCACTGTCATCTTGCTATGTCGTCCTCCCTGTTATTTTGCTATGTCGTCCTCACTGTCATCTTGCTATGTCGTCCTCACTGTCATTTTGCTATGTCGTCCTCCCTGTCATTTTGCTATGTCGTCCTCACTGTCATTTTGCTATGTCGTCCTCCCTGTCATTTTGCTATGTCGTCCTCCCTGTCATCTTGCTATGTCGTCCTTCCTGTCATTTTGCTATGTCGTCCTCCCTGTCATCTTGCTATGTCGTCCTCCCTGTCATCTTGCTATGTCGTCCTCCCTGTCATTTTGGTATGTCGTCCTCACCGTCATCTTGCTATGTCGTCCTCACTGTCATCTTGCTATGTCGTCCTCCCTGTCATTTTGCTATGTCGTCCTCCCTGTCATTTTGGTATGTCGTCCTCACCGTCATCTTGCTATATCGTCCTCACTGTCATCTTGCTATGTCGTCCTCCCTGTCATTTTGCTATGTCGTCCTCACTGTCATCTTGCTATGTCGTCCTCCCTGTCATTTTGCTATATCGTCCTCCCTGTCATCTTGCTATGTCGTCCTCTGTCATCTTGCTATGTCGTCCTCACTGTCATCTTGCTATGTCGTCCTCACTGTCATCTTGCTATGTCGTCCTCACTGTCATCTTGCTATGTCGTCCTCCCTGTCATTTTGCTATGTCGCCCTCACTGTCATCTTGCTATGTCGTCCTCCCTGTCATCTTGCTATGTCGTCCTCCCTGTCATCTTGCTATGTCGTCCTCCCTGTCATTTTGCTCGTCATCCTCCCTGTCATCTTGCTGTCATCCTCACTGTCATCTTGCTATGTCGTCCTCCCTGTTATTTTGCTATGTCATCCTCACTGTCATCTTGCTATGTCGTCCTCACTGTCATTTTGCTATGTCGTCCTCCCTGTCATCTTGCTATGTCGTCCTCTGTCATCTTGCTATGTTGTCCTCACTGTCATCTTGCTATGTCGTCCTCCCTGTCATCTTGCTATGTCGTCCTCACTGTCATCTTGCTATGTCGTCCTCCCTGTCATTTTGCTATGTCGTCCTCACTGTCATCTTGCTATGTCGTCCTCCCTGTCATCTTGCTATGTCGTCCTCCCTGTCATCTTGCTATGTCGTCCTCCCTGTCATTTTGCTATGTCGTCCTCCCTGTTATTTTGCTATGTCGTCCTCACCGTCATCTTGCTATGTCGTCCTCACTGTCATCTTGCTATGTCGTCCTCCCTGTCATTTTGCTGTCGTCCTCACTGTCATCTTGCTATGTCGTCCTCCCTGTCATTTTGCTATGTCGTCCTCCCTATCATCTTGCTATGTCGTCCTCACTGTCATCTTGCTATGTCGTCCTCTGTCATCTTGCTATGTCGTCCTCACTGTCATCTTGCTATGTCGTCCTCTGTCATCTTGCTATGTCGTCCTCCCTGTCATCTTGCTATGTCGTCCTCCTTGTCATCTTGCTATGTCGTCCTCCCTGTCATCTTGCTATGTCGTCCTCCCTGTCATCTTGCTATGTCGTCCTCCCTGTCATCTTGCTATGTCGTCCTCCCTGTCATCTTGCTATGTCGTCCTCTGTCATCTTGCTATGTCGTCCTCACTGTCATCTTGCTATGTCGTCCTCCCTGTCATCTTGCTATGTCGTCCTCTGTCATCTTGCTATGTCGTCCTCTGTCATCTTGCAATGTCGTCCTCTGTCATCTTGCTATGTCGTCCTCACTGTCATTTTGCTATGTCGTCCTCCCTGTCATCTTGCTATGTCGTCCTCCCTGTCATCTTGCTATGTCGTCCTCCCTGTCATCTTGCTATGTCGTCCTCTGTCATCTTGCTATGTCATCCTCACTGTCATCTTGCTATGTCGTCCTCCCTGTCATCCTGCTATGTCGTCCTCCCTGTTATTTTGCTATGTCGTCCTCACCGTCATCTTGCTATGTCGTCCTCCCTGTCATCTTGCTATGTCGTCCTCCCTGTCATCTTGCTATGTCGTCCTCACTGTCATCTTGCTATCTCGTCCTCCCTGTCATCTTGCTATGTCGTCCTCACTGTCATCTTGCTATGTCGTCCTCTGTCATCTTGCTATGTCGTCCTCCCTGTCATCTTGCTATGTCGTCCTCCCTGTCATCTTGCTATGTCGTCCTCTGTCATCTTGCTATGTCGTCCTCACTGTCATCTTGCTATGTCGTCCTCCCTGTCATCTTGCTATGTCGTCCTCCTTGTCATCTTGCTATGTCGTCCTCTGTCATCTTGCTATGTCGTCCTCTGTCATCTTGCTATGTCGTCCTCCCTGTCATCTTGCTATGTCGTCCTCCCTGTCATCTTGCTATGTCGTCCTCCTTGTCATCTTGCTATGTCGTCCTCTGTCATCTTGCTATGTCGTCCTCCCTGTCATCTTGCTATGTCGTCCTCCTTGTCATCTTGCTATGTCGTCCTCCCTGTCATCTTGCTTTGTCGTCCTCCCTGTCATCTTGCTATGTCGTCCTCCTTGTCATCTTGTTATAACGACATAGCAAGATGACAGTGAGGACAACATAGCAAGGTGACAAGGAGGATGACACAGCAAGACGACAATAAGGACTACAGCAAAGACGACATAGCAAGATGACAATAAAGACAACATAGTAAGACGACATAAAAAGAGAGCATACATAAACATATACTAATTTATCTGAACAAGTAGGCAATGACTGTTGACAAGAACAAATGTATTACAAAGCACAAATCAGTCAACTTATTTTTGGCACAAAGGGAACCCCATATTATGTCCTGGCTCTAATTCCAAGCATTGTGGCAGTGAATGGCTGTTTCTGTTTTGAAGTCCATAATGCATCTATCCATCATAAAAGTGCTCCACATGGCTCTGGGGGGCTAATAAAAGCCTTCTGAAGTGAAACAATGGGTTTGTGTAAGAAAAATATCCATATTAAAAACTTTACAAACTGTAATCTCTAACTTACGCTAACTGTCATACGCGCGTTCATGAGAGACTGGCATTCCAGCAGATGACAAAAACAAGCTTGAAACTACTTAAATTTAAACACCACATCTTCGCTTGCATGTATATCTGCCGGCGTCGGCATTTTTTCAAATATTTAAAAAACATGACGGTTGTTAATGGCGACGCAAATAATTGTGGGTTATCTGCAGCAGCGAAGGATACACCTCATGCACACTCCTGTGAATTCCTGTGATAGAAGGGCGTATTGTCCTACTTACTTTTCTGAAATGAGACAGCCTTGATGACGCATGCAGCATTGCAGCCTTCGAATGCGACCTCTGGAGGACGCAGCCTTTCGAAATGAGACAGATTCTGGTCAGAATATGAGTCTGACACTGCTCCATTGGGCTGTGATTATAGGGGCGGGTTTTAACCGAACCACACTCTAAAAAAAAGGTTCTTTATGGCACCAAAAATGGTTCTTGGCTCGTAATCATAGGGGAACCTTTTTTAATGCTATATAGCACCAAATTTTGGTGCTTCAGTGGTTCTTCAGCAGTTCTTCAGAGGTTCTTCATCGGTTCTTTGACTAAGGTGCTATATAGCACCTCTGAAGAACCGCTGAAGAACCACTGAAGCACCAAAATTGGTGCTATATAATAGCACTAAAAAAGGTTCCCCTATGATTACGAGCCAAGAACCATTTTTGGTGCCATATTGAACCTTTTTTTTTTAGAGTGCCTCTGCACTCAATTGGATAGACCTACAACCAATCAGAGCAACGGAGTAAGTGACATATGTTGAGCGATGCATAGTTGTCAACATAACTCAACTGCACACACGCTGGAAGAAGTAGAAGAAGAAGATGAGTGTAAACAATCTTTGCCAGTGTTGTAAAAATAATTTAAGGTTACACGAGTACTTACCAACACGATCATCATTTTTTAGAGAAACAGTAAAGGTGAATGCATGGACGAATCCCCCCCCTAGAATTTCTAAGAGTTCTCTTAATTTATTGATAATCTGACTCCATGAATAATTTAATCTGACTCCATTTTATGTGACTCCATAAAGTGTGTTACATTTAGAGTTTATCGGCTGATTTTACGATTAGTTCCACCATGGGACCCGGAGTCACACAGAGGCTAAACGTCTGGATTTGCTTATCTCATGACACAGATTAGTCAGTTCTGATATTACAGAGTGAACAATTTTACCTCTAAGTGACTCACACATGTTTACTCATAACAAAGTGTAATTTTAGTAATAGTCACGAAAGCTGACTAATAACAGTGTCAGTCAGATTTTTCTCTCATGCTTGGCGCAATGCTCCCGCTGTGGAGTCCTCGGTGTGATCTGCCCTGACAGAAAGATCTGCGGTAACTCCTATTTACTCCGCATGCGACACTACTAGAATAATGATTTCAGAAAGGTGCAGAATAAATCAAGATTAAAAATTTTTTTTTGGCCAGACAAACTTATCTAAAAAGAATTAAACACAAATTCATGGTACACTACTGATCAGCGTAGAAACATAAAACACAATCGCAAAGTAAGAGTCATCGTGTCTGGCACAATACACGCAGTGTGTGTAAGTGTTTCAAAGGCACTGACACAGACTGCATGGGGGCTCTGGCTGCAGAATGTTTCCCCAATGGCAGCTCTGTTACCCTTCCTTAAATAGTCAGACCAGAACAAAAGGGTTGTAAATATTTGCACACAAACACCTGGTTTTGGGGGAGAGGATCAGATATTTTTGAAGAGACCGCTCAAAAGGGAGAACAGAATTCTCATTAGTTTTCAATCTTGCTAATACTACCAGTGACTACAGTGAAACTGAGACCATTTTACCCATTCGCACTGGGACATTTGAAAGGACACCAAACATGAAAGGGATAAACAATAGATTTACAAGATACATCATCATTGGTATATCTGCATTCTGTGACTTGAAACATGGCAAAGGGAGGGCAAAATGGGGAGGGGGGAAAGGTTTGATTAGGGTGATGTCCCACAGTTTCTGTGAGATCTTCTCTCAAGATTAGTGACTTTTATTGTTCTATTGCTGGGGGATGGATTTCAGCTTTTGTCTTAGCAGCAAAACCGATCCTTACAAGAGCAAGTTCTGCGTTTAGGATTAGAACAAATTCAGCCCAAGCGCTCTTTGGTGACTTGGATGATTACGTTACTGTTGATCATCTGTCCATCATCGTATAAAGCCCGCCCTGACAATTAATTGGTCCGAACAGCTCTGGTTTGAGCATAGTTGCTCCACAGCAGATCAAGTCCAGGACGAACTTCCCGACCTGTTGTGGACGGGGCTAAGTTTTGCTGGCATCCAGGCTACGCTGGCACGCCAGTCTCTCGTGAACGTGCGTATGACAGTTAGCGGAAGTTAGATATTACAATTTGTAAAGTTTTAAATATGGATATTTTTCTTACATAAACGCATCACTTTGCTTCTGGGCCAGGGCATTTATTAATATAACTCTTGATTGTATTCATCTGAAAGAAGAAGAATGTCATATACACCTAGGATGACTTGAGGGTGAGTAAATCATGGGCTAATTTAAATTTTTGGATACACTATCCCTTTAAGCTGGTCTCCCAGGCTGGCCAAGCTGGTGTTCAGCTGGTTTTAGCTTGACCAGCTAAGACCAGCCTGGTCATCTAAAAAAGTATATATTCAATATATTCAATGTGGGAAAAAAGGGTGATCTCATGGATGTGTCAAATTCACATTTCACCATTTATATTGTCACATTTCTTTTATATTATGACAATTAAATAAATATTAAATTCCAAATACTAGTAGCTACCGTAAATGCATCAGAAAATTATACTTGAATTTAACTTGCCATTTAACTTGATTTCTCATAATTTCTCATAATAATTTCTCATTATTCTGTCATTATGTCATTAGTTTACTAATACAGAAAATTAACTACAGTTTTACTACAAATTAAACAAAAAAAAAAAGCATGGTTATTGTAGTCAAATCATGGTAATCACAAATTAGCCACTAACCTTAGTTTAACCATGGTATTTGTACAACCCCAAATCAGAAAAAGTTGACAGTATGGAAAATGCAAAAAAAAGAAAGAAAAAAAAGAAGTGATTTCTAAATTTACTTTGTCTTGTATTTCATTGCAGACAATATGAACACAAAATATTTCATGTTTTGTCTGGTCAACTTCATGTAATTTGTAAATATGCATCCTTTCCTGTCATTCAGACCTGCAACACATTTAAAAAAAAGTTGGGACAGTAAAGCATTTACCACTTTGTAATGTTGCCATTCCTTTTCACAACACTTAAAAGACGTTTAGGGACTGAAGACACCAAGTGATGAAGTGTTTCAGGTGTAATTTTGTCCCATTCTTCCTGCAAACAAGTCTTAAGGTGGGCAACAGTAAGGGGTCTTCGTTGTCGCATTTTGCGCTTCAAAATGTGCCACACATTCTCTATTGGAGACAGGTCGGGACTGCAGGCAGGCCAGTCAAGTACCTGTACCCTCTTCCTCCGCAGCCAGGACTTTGTAATGTGTGCAGAATGTGGTTTTGCATTGTCTTGTTGAAATATGCATGGACGTCCCTGGAAAAGATGTCTTCTTGAAGGCAGCATATTATGCTCCAAAATCTCTATGTACTTTTCAGCATTAATGGTGCCTTCACAGAAGTGCAAGTTACCTTTGCCAAGGGCACAGACACAACCCCATACCATGACTTGGACTTGTTGCTGGTAACAGTCAGGATGATCCTTTTCTTCTTTGGTCCGGAGCACACGGCGTCCATTCCTCCCAAAAAATACCTGAAATACTGATTCATCTGACCACAGTACACGTTTCCACTGTGTGATGGTCCATCCCAGATGCCTCCGAGCCCAGAGAAGTCGACGGCGCTTCTGGACACTGTTAACATAGGGCTTCCTTTTGGCACAGTACAGTTTTAACTGCCATTTGTGGATGTAACTACGTATTGTGGTACTTGACAAAGGTTTGCCAAAGTAGTCCTGAGCCCATGTGGTGATATCGCTTATAGATGAATGAAGATTCTTGATGCAGTGCCGCCTGAGGGATCTGAGATCACGGTTGTTCAGCTTAGGCTTACGCCCTTGTCCTTTACGCACTGAAATTCCTCCAGATTCCTTGAATCTTTTAATTATGTTATGCACTGTTGAATGTGAAATATCCAAATCTCTTCCTATCTTTCTTTGAGGAACATTGTTTTTAAACATTTCAATAATTTTCTCACGTATTTGTTGGCAAACTGACGATCCTCGGCCCATCTTTGCTCCTAAAGGATTAGACATTTCTTGGATGCTGCTTTTGTACCAAATCATAATTACAATCACCTGTTGACATCACCTGTTTCAAATCACATCATTATTTAACCATTTTACGTCATTACTAGCCCTAAATTGCTCCTGTCCCAACTTTTTTTTAAATGTGTTGCAGGTCTGAATGAGAGGAAAGGATGCATATTTACAAATTACATGAAGTTGACCAGACAAAACATGAAATATTTTGTGTTCATATTGTCTGCAATGAAATACAAGTCAAAGTAAATTTAGAAATCACTTCTTCTTTTCTTTTTTTTGCGTTTTCCATACTGTCCCAACTTTTTCTGATTTGGGGTTGTAATAAAACTGTGGTTAACGGTAATCAATCAGCCAAAAAAACATGGTTACTACACTTTTACTATAATAAAAGGGCTATTATCTTAAATCAAATCAAATATAATTATGACATATCACACAGTGTTTGATTATAAGGCCAAGTTTATTGACAGTATCAAATAACAAGTAACTACAAAAATGAAAACACTTAGGCCTACTAATAAATAAATAAACCAAAAGTGTTCTGGGTACATCAACCTGAAAGGCACGAATATGCATTCATTATCAAATTTATATAAAAAAACAGAGAATGTTCATGTACTTTTCTGGTATATGACTGAATTATACCTTTAATAGCTTACTGTGAATTGCGTTTGATTTGGTCTTTTACAATCATAAATACGTCCAGCAGCAGTTCATTATCTTATTAAAAACATATTGCACAATTCTCAGTCTCTGAATTACTTGATTCTGATTGGTCAACCACAGCATTCTGCTGTCAGAAACTAAAATATTTATTCCCTTTTGTCTCTCATGTCTCTTGTGTCACTCTTCACGTATAATCAAATCATTTACACTCAAACCATTACTTGGCGAGCAGCGTGAAATAAGCGGGAAAATGTACAGACAGCTGGTCATTATCTCGGATATACAAGACATCACATGATCAGACTGTCAGGGTTTATTTAACATCTATAAAACATCTGACGGACTGTATATTTCCCTTACATATATTACAGTTTGCAACATTTCAGATAATGTATCTGATTTCTTGCATTTCTGTGACGTAATCTGAGCATATAGGCTACTTAAAACAATAAATATAGCCTGAGAAACAACACCTCTAAAAACCAGACCGGCTTTTCCGGAGATCCCTGACTCCTGATTAATCTACAAATTCCCTTTCTCACTACAGTATGGTCTGTAGTTTGACAATCAACATCTAAATAAGCTGTGGCACATGAGAGCACACAAGGATGAGCTGAATTCAGCCATCGATGTACTTTGCGTCCAGAGTGTGGCTGTCCCGTATGGAGAAGGGCCTCCAGGCCAGCACTTGCAGGGCAGTGACACACAGCGGCACCACACACACCAGGTAAAACATCATGCTGTGCAGGGACTCAAGAGCACTGGGAGGAAGAGAAGAACAGAACAGAGAGCAAGCGTAAATACTTGAATGCAATGCACCTTTTCCACCACTAGAGGAAGACAGACCATTGCAGGTCACAATGAGTGTTACTTTAAGGGTTGCCAAGTTTGTGGTTTTCCCGCGGAATTGGGCTACTTTTAAAGGGGTCATGACATGAGAAATCAAATTTGCCTTGATCTTTTGACATATAAGAGGTCTTTGTACAATTAAAATATCTTGCAGGTTTCATAGCTTGAATGAATGGGGCGTTTATTTAGTGCTTTATCAGGGGTCTCTCCTCGACCAGCAGTGTCAGCATCCACTTGAATGATTAAAACCCCCAAAACAGCTCTGGATTTTGAGGGATTTGTGACGTCACATGGGCAAACACTGCAAATGACTGCCTCCAGAGCAAGACATCAATGAATAGTTATACATCATCACCCAGTGGCATTCAGACGCTTTACGGCTGGATGTGAGCGCCACGTCAAAAGCAAATAGAGCCCATTATAATCTAATCTCCGAAGATGTCTACACTGATACAGTATACAGATGTGTGTTCAGTTTCTGACATTCTTCCAGGCAATTGAGTTTGCAGACAACAGGACAAATGGAAGAACGTTCCCTTTGACACGTCCAGTTTAAACAGATTGTTTGTGTCTCTGTAGACTTCAGAAGGATCACAGGGTCATTAACAAGTGGAGGGTTTATTTTAATGGCATTCCGGGTCGTATCAGGGGATTATAAGTTTGTTCGGAGCATTAGACATCAATCTTCTTAGTATTCCTCAATAAATTAAAAAAACAATATAACAAGACATTTTTTTATAAAAATGTGCCTGTTTTCCCATTCACGTTTTGTAAAAAATTGTATTGGGTCGCTAGCGACCCGAGGTGTGTAATCATGGGCGTCGGAACCATTGTATGTGGGTGGGACAAGACCCACCCACTTTTTACGATTAATGATATTGGACCCACTCACTTTTATCGTCTCTAACATTCAGCACATGTCTGTTTACCTACCCCTAATCGATACACACTTATTCTTAAACATATGTTAGACACTTTATTTCCACTTTTCTAATATTTTCTTAATTTTGATTGAAAATGAATGCCTTTCCGATCTGATATGTGATGGGAAAAGGGAGAAGATTGAGTTCGGTGAAAGGCGGACTCGAACCGCAGGTCGATTTGTGTCAAAACTAGATGCCGTGCATCTTACCCCTACACTACTGCCGCTCTTAATGATATGGCGATTTCCGTAATTTTGTCTTTCCGAACAATACGTTTAGCAAGCGAAGCGGTATATTTGAAGACTTCAGATGCAAAAGCCAGTCCGTCTGATGTTTTTCTTTAAAATATGCATTTTTGTCAGGCTTCTATGTATAGGTTTCTACCTAAGTACTGGTACTTCTGAATGGGCTGAGGCTGGGATTTAGTGGGTTTGAACTTAAAGTATTTTATGAACGTATACTATATGCAGAGAGCATTCACTCAGTACAATTATCTCATATTTGACCAAAGTGGCTTTTAGAGGCTTTTGCATCTGAACTCTTCATTTGTACTTAATGTAATTGGCATCTACTCCAGTAAAAAAATTCTGAGGACCCACCCACATTTTTTTTGTTTCCGACGCCCATGTGTGTAACAGTGTATATTTTTTCTGTACAACAATAATTTAATCTTTGATGACTGAATAAGTGCAGTTCACCTTTATTCCACAAGATGACAATGTCTGACACACAATAATGAAGTGATGTTTCACTCATAGTTACCGCAGGCAGAAAACAAAAGAATAGGAAGAATCATCAGCAAAACTTGAAATGGCTCAGTGATTTACTGCTGAACGCAATCAAATATGAGTGTCACTGTCACTTGATGGTGGATCTGGTGATGAAGCGTGATATAAATATTGATTTTTAAGATGATATAAATTATAGTTTTGAGAATATGTTTGAGATGGTGAATATGAGGAATATAAAGATAACAAAATATGCTTCATTTTATTCTTCTGTAATTGTTACTCTAACATCAGGAGAGTTTTATATTATCACGAAAGGTAGAGATCCATCCGTGTGTTAGATGTAGATCCGGGTCGCAAAAGAGCCGAATGTGTAATAATGATTGGAGAAACATTCATGCCTTTAAGGGATAAAGTAGACCCTTTTCAACCCTTTTCAAGTTGAAATTGTGTATAACGCATAACAGTGACTATAAAACATGTATTTTATTTATGGGAGTGGTGGAATATATTGAGTCTTGATATTTGGATAGGGTCATTGGGCTCCTTTTGGGGTATTTTTGATTGGCCTTTGGGTTGGTTTTGCTACACAGACCTGGCAATGTTGATTTATGTGCGCATGGATGATTTAAAGAGGAGGCTGAAATAAATATCCCAGGACAGTCTTTTGTGTTGACACACTGTATTGGAATATCTGATAGGTAAACGCACCTTTGATCCACGGCCTTTCCAACCTCATGCATTTCCGCATAGCCATACTGGTTCAGAATGGACACGGCCATCATCGGAGCCAGAGATTGCGCCGGCTTCGTGAAAAGAGCGTTGGTCCCGAAAACCATTGACGAGAGAGGAGAGCTGGAAACATTTAGAGACATTTTAATGACAGAAATAATATTAGCAAATAGTGGCATAAGGAGTGTGACTACTTAAGAAGCCAGTTAGTTATAATGCCTTTAGCACACGATGTATTGCAGGTCAACTAAGTGCTTCACACAGGAGAAAGCCCAAATACCTGCGCTTGTATCTCTGCAGGTCAGAGTCGATGATGTCAGCCAGAGGCAGATTGAAGAGACTGAAGGACGCCTGAACCAGGACCCTAATTCACCATCATACATTCAGAGACAGGGTTATTAATCATTGACTTTTTCTCCCTTAGGTCCATTTAGCAACATTTTTTTCTGCCTATGGTATTATTACACATTTTATGACAATTTCATAAGTGAATCTCATTGCATAATCACTTATTCACATCTGCGTTACATTTTTCATTCATTAAATTGTTTTAGTAACGAATATATCCACATTACTGTTTACTAGTACTATGCATTGTTATATTGAGTAAGTTATTCTAAAAATCATCTTCAACATCTTAAACCGTGTAATTAGATTACTGTAGAAATGACTCGCTCTATAAAGTATTGCATTACTTATTACTTTGTACATCCCATATCAACCTCGGCTAGTTGAACAATACAAGGATAGACATGAAACAGCTCTTAAATTGTTTCAAATAAATAATATACGATTGCATAAATTACTCTTGAACTGAACTTGAAGTATTTAAATGGAGGAGGTTACATTAAATCTGCAGTCCGTAAGTTTTACCTCTTTGAACCCTGAAATTGCAGTTATGAATCGGATGTTTTGAGGAGTATGTTTATCAACGCACCAGTTGTCACCGATGATTGTCGTTTTGAACTTTCTGGATTACAATCCGCCATCAAAGTGACAAGTTTAGTTATTCCAGCTGCTGTAAGAAGAGGCCAGAAACGATCCGCCACCTGCAGCATCCTCACACCTGATATTGCCTACTAGCCGGACTCTTTCTTTATGTATACAGACGTGACTTAATGGTGTAAAGACGAATGGCGGAAGCTCGAATTTCACATGGAAATCTACCAGTACCACTCAAATTATAACACATTATTACAAGCTTACCGTTGTGAATCGGGCTAAGGGAAGGAGATCATTTAGAACACTGGCTGATTATGTACTTGCTCAAAAAGTACTTTTCTGATGGGATAAAGGTTTTTTAAATCACTTCAAAGGAAATACCTATTAATAATGTTGCCCAGCCCTATTCAGAAAACACGTACTATAAGCCCAGTTAGTATGCATCAAAGAATGCTTTATACACTAATTAGCAGAAAACACATAATCTGGCCTACATTTTAAAACCATTATACACTGGTAAATACTCAGCAAGACTTTTCTTTTTTGAAAAAGGAATTAATGCTTTTATTTGGCAAAGGTACATTAAAATGATCAATAAAAGCTTTTACATTTAAAAGATTTCTATTTCAAATAACTTGTTTTGAACCTTCTCTGCAACTGTTTTCAACATTGATAATAATCGTAAATGTTTCTTGATCATGAATGATTTCTGAAGGATCATGTGACACTGAAGGCTGGAGTAATGATGCTGAAAATACAGCTTTGATCAAAGGAATAAATAATATTTTAACATATCTTCACATAGAAAACTGTTATTTTGCATTTTAATAATATTTCACAATATTACTGTTTTTACTGTATTTTGATCAAATAAATGCAGCCTTTGTGAGCAGACGAGACGAGACACTAAAAAGTTCACCAACACCAAACTGTTGAACGGTAGCGTAAATCTCTAAATGCTAAACTTCCCCAGTGAACATGCCACAGTTGTAGTCGCTCTCTTGTTGGAAGCACATATCTTGTGGTATCTACATATTTATTCCTTTAGCCCAGCTGAGGGCAGAAAGAGCAGTAATTACTCACATGCTGGAAGTGAGGAACAATGCGAGGAAATAGTAGCTGCCTGGACCCAGAAGTAACATGATCACCGCAGCTCCGGCCTCCACATAGAAGCTGATCAGGATCAGTCTGTAGTAGCCAAACTTATGGAGAAAATTCTGGCTGCACAAAACCAACACCTGTAGAACAAACAGAAAGGTTTCCTTAGGTGACGTTTAAGCGGCCATTATTTGTTCCGTCCCAAATGACGCACTACAGCTCTGCTCATAAGTTTGCACACCCCTTGCATGATATGCATTTAGAGCCGGTGGGTGCAAACTTGGATGATGACCAGGGTAAATTGTACTCGTTTTGCCATTGGGCAAATGTGTAAATATCTCATGTAGTTTCTTAAGGGCAGAATGAAAGAAATATATCTTTAAACAAAATAAGAAAATGCACGTGTTGCCATCTTGAGCATCAGTGAATGTTTTTAATAGTTGTGTATGAATCCCCTCAATTGCCCTCAGTGTGAAAAGATGGATCTTAAAATCATACAGAAAGTGCAACAGGACCTGGGTGATTCTTCTGAAGAACAATGGGAAGTTTAACTGCTCAGGACGAACAAGGGACTCATGAACAACCATCACAAAACAAAACAAACAGCCGTGGATCATCCAGGGAACGACACACAGTACTAAGAATCAAGGGTGTGTAAACTTTTGAACTAGTTAATTTGTGTAAATTCAGTTTTATTATGTCTTGTGGATTATATGAAAACATTTGTTATGTAAAACCGCTTATTGAGGAGTGAGGACAGCACTAAAAAAATAAGCAATTTTTATGATCATCAGTTTTATTTAGTTAATATCTTGTATATTCTGCAAAGGGGATGTAAACTTATGAGCAGAACTGTATACACACTATGCACTTTTGATATATTACTTACTTATGTTATATTAATGCTCAATTGTCTAGTGAATGATATTATGAGGTTATTTTGTCATTCAACCTCAGGATCTGATAGCCTCTCTGCAACATACTGTAACTAAAGCTGTGACAGTTGATTGAGTGCATGAAGTGTCCAACATTACACACTTTGTTTTGTCAGTTAATTAAGTGCAAGTATTTAAAGTTAGCTTTTTCTTATTGGAATTTTCACGCAGTTTATACTAAAAAACGACATTGAATAGTGCATAAGTAAGTGAACTGGGTTTGTGAGGCAAGTGAACACACTAATTTGTATTTTGATGTGGATCTCAGGGTGTGTTCACACTTGTAGGTTCTATTGATTCTTTTGGCCCGGACCAGAACAGAAAATTAAACATTTAGGGTGTGTTCACACTTGGCATGTTTGGATAGATTAAAACGAACCCTGGTGCGATTGCTCTGTTAGTCCGGTTCATTTAAGTGTGAATGCTGCCATCTGAACTCTGGTGCGGTTCGAATGAAATATGAACATAATACGGACAAAAGACTTAAACAAACTAAAAACAGGACATGATGTTGTCACAAGATGCGACCTGTTATAAAGTTCATCGTCATAGTCGCGATGTTGCCCATCACAGTTCGGTACAGGCATTTTGAGACTGAATATCCAAAACAATGCTGTGTGCTGGGATAAATGCGCTCGTTGTATGTGCGTAGCTACATGTGATGGTATTTTGTCCAGCTGAGAACTCGTGAAGAGCTTATAAAGTGTGTAAAGGAGTCAAAACAGCGGCAGGAATCCCACCATCACACACACAAAAAAAATATCTTCAAGAAGACCGTGTTTCCAGCACCTGTCCCAAACTGTGATGGGCAACACTGTGACTATGATGGAAAAAAACAGGTATGCTTGAGCATTCTTTCCATTTTAGAGTCACATCACGTAATGTTTTTGTTTCTTCATTCTTCATCATTTTGTTTTGTTGCATTCATATATCACTCGAACCACAGCAGAGTTTGTATGGAAGTGGAAAGAGTTCAGATGGCAGCGTTCACACTTATTCAAAGTGCAATCGCACCAGGGTTCATTTTAATCAAACTAGACATGTCAATCCTAAGTGATGATTAGTTAGGGTGAATTCAGGGTGATTGGGACACTTTTGCCATTGAGATGACTTGGAAAAAATGTCCCAATCACCCCTATAAAAATATGTCTATCCTTGAAACGGGGGTATATTCAAATCCAAGTATTATGAATGACAATATAAGTAACAGTAGCTGTTGAAAAGCACCTGAGGGCAGATGAATCCCGCTCCATACATGACGCTCTTGGCAAGCGACGGCAGGACGTCCTGAGGAATGAGGTGCTCTGCAAAAATCAAGGTGAAGTTGTTGTAAAAAGCCAGCAAAAACACCTGGAAAAAGTTCATGATCACAAAGAGCTGGAAGTCTCTGTTGGTGAGGATCTGCCAGGTCATGGACAGCACAGACGACATCGAGAGCGGCGGCTTCTGCGGACTCTGGGAACTTTCCTCTGAGGTTTTACTGTCGAATCGACTCTCGCTGTGGAAGCCTGTGTACAACATGCAAGCGCAGGCCAGCACGGCCACCACCACGCTGAAGCCCTGGAAGGCAGCAAAATCGTCCATGTTTGCGGAGATGAGACCACTGAACAGCACGCTGGACGAGCCCACCAGAGACGCCACCTGGCTGTATTTGATCAGCCTCAGTCTGTTCTGATGGTGTCCGGAGATTTCTGCGAAGAGGGCACACTGGGCCAACAGCACGAACGTGAGCAGGCCATCAAACGCACAGAGGGTCACCATGAGGTGGACGCCGCTCAGCCAATCGCCCGCCTCATACGTCCTCCACGGGAACCACGCCAGCAAGAAAGACAGAGCGTACAGGGGCGCTCCGTATAAAATGGAGAGCCTCCGCCGTGAGCAGCACTCCATGCGCGAGTTGTCTTGTAAATATCCAAACACGGGGTCATTGAGTGCATTCCAGATCATATAGACAACCTGTGGAGAGACATAACTGTGAGATCTTTACTGCTCCAAATACTACTTCAAATTCAGTGTGTATGATAACAGGATATTAAAAAAAACATCCCATGAGTAACATTATGTTTAGTGCTGCTGACAACATTGGGCCCTATCATACACGCAGCATACATATGTTTGCTAGTTTCAGTCCGACGCAGTTATCATTTTCACGTCCCGCGCCACATTGTTTAAATAGCAAATGCACTCGCGGCCATCTGTTCGCCCATGGGCGTGCTGGTCTAAAAGCCTATTTTAAGGAACTGAAAACGTCTGTGCCGTTGACCAACAAAAACCTGGTCTAAAGTCAATAGCACAGTATTTTCGTGTTATTTAAAGGGTGTGTTAGTAATGTGTGCCTGTAGGCGGCGCACAACGTGTGTACACTCTGCTTATTACACACACAGGGATGCGCAGCAGCACGCACACATTTTTAAATATTAAAAATAAAAGGATTCCTCTCTATACATTTTCTCACATTTTCTACTGTGCTATGTGATATTACATTTATAGTTAATATATTTTGATTGAATGTACTAAATTGCAACTTCATCACAAATGTGTAATTGCAAATATATTTAAATGCATTACATTTAAGTTTCAATAGAAATTAAATTCAAGTATATTTTAGTTTATCATAAATGTTTGTCAGTACATTCGGCAGTAACTTTAACCATATTTCAAAGACAATATAAATAATTATGATAATACATATAAAGGTGTGCTTGTGCTACTTGAGTGGGTCATAAAAACAGTCAAATTGCATAACTATATATTTAACTATAATATACTAAACATTTAAACTATAATTGTACATAACATGCAAATTAAGTGTCAGAAAACATTACATTCAGTTTGCACTTAAGTATTTTATTTACATAATAAGTACTCTTTTGTTTGCTATAATAAGTGTACACCTTTTTCACAAGGGTTGTACCTGTATAACTTTTAATTATGGTAATATATGGT
The DNA here is from genome assembly GCF_949357685.1 of Gobio gobio. Classification (NCBI taxonomy): domain Eukaryota; kingdom Metazoa; phylum Chordata; class Actinopteri; order Cypriniformes; family Gobionidae; genus Gobio; species Gobio gobio. The sequence goes on along the minus strand of NC_137097.1, from coordinate 32,696,321 downwards.
AAATGAAGAATGTTGGTTACACTTTTGGATTACCTTTGACTTTACATTGTATGGACAAAACTGACACATTTTTCAAAATATCTTCCGCAGAAGGAAAATAAGGAGCAAATGAGGAAGAGTGACAGAATTTGCATTTTTGGCTGAACTATCCCTTTAAAAACTGAACGTTTGTGCCGACAGGCAGTTTCAAAAACACCTTGATTTTAGCCGGTTAGTTAGCCTAAAGAACATTTCCTTCCTTGATTTGGCATGAAGTATATGAGCTCGTTCAGGTGATTCTCTGGCCATTCAGCCTGCTCACGCTGGTGTGTTTTGATAGTTTTCGAGGGGTTTAGTGTTGTTGTAAGGTGGCGAGGCTGAAAGACCAGCTGAACATTAGCTTGACCGGGCAAGACCAAGCTAATCTAATGCTATTTCATACATTCTGACTTATTTACACTGTTAAAGAGGTTGGATTGTTGGATTCTCATGCTAAACATGGAAATAATTTCAAAAAGTTAAACCAGCTAATCTGGTTTAACTGGTTTAAGTTTGTTTGCTTATATTAACTTTAGTCTTTACTTGTTTCATTATAACGACAGAAAGGATGGTTGAACAATTGAGACGCACCCCTATAGTCTTTTCTTCTCTGTTGTGACGTCCAAGTGAAACGGCTTCTAGCACAAATAAATGAAACATAAGTCCTTATATTTTGAAAACTGGTTTAAAAAGGGGATCGGGTTAGTTAATGATTTAACCAGGATGGTGATCTATTTACATAATAATAATAATAATAATAATACATTTTATTTGTAACGCACTTTACATTAAACAATATCTCAAAGTGCTAAAATATCATACATTTATCTCTCAATATAATATTCTTGTTACTCCAAAACAAAATTGCCACTGTATTTGCTGCTATCACTAATGGTGTTATTATGATATTTAAGGGTTATACAGGGGGGGGGTGTTAAAGGGGGGGGTGTTAGAGAGAGCATTTTCTTGTGGTGCCCCCCTGACCACTTGGTGCCCTACGCGCAGAGCGTGATGCACGATTTTTAATGTAATTGCGATTAATCGTGCAGCCCTACGTCCAACTCGTTTTTTTGAAATTGTGTCAATGTTTAGCATGAGAATCAACTCTAACAGTGTAAAGAAGTCAGAATGCATGAAATAGCATTAGACCCCCCCTTTAACAAAAGTTTCCAAATCTTTCCAAAATAATCTTGAAATACAGTGAAAGAAACAGATGCAAAATAGTTCCTTTTTCTAGTGCACAAAATTCACAGGTATATGAAACATTAAGCTTAAATCTTTCCAAAACATGCTTATCTGTGAAGTATTTTGTAAGACACTTCCTTAATTTTGTTATTAACAAAAACGTATTTGGCAATTTCCATGCTTTGACCCAATATTACCAGATAAAGATAACCAAAAGAATCTCTCTGCAGGAAAAGACACAGAACAAAGAGCATTTCTTATATCCCTATGTTTTAAAACATTAACATTATCAATGAGAATGTTACCACAAAGATTGCCCATATTGATTTAGAGTAACATCTCACTCTTTGCAATCGCGTCAAGAACAATTGCAAACTTTTGGTTTAACTGGTAATTAAAATTTGTGTAGAAGTTCAGCATATGATAACAAATATCCAATGGGATTAACCAGTTGTTTTACTAATATAATCCCTTCATTGAAGCAAGTATGATAGTGATAAACAGCATGTCTTATGAAATAGCCTAATTGTTAATTGCCCTCTTTGCAACCCTAGTTTAGAGTAGGAAAAACTGTTCATTATCCCAAACAGTGGGTGGGAGTGTTATGGATATAGAAGTAAAAATACTTAACAGTTGTTGTATAAATAAAAAGGTTGGGAATCATATTTGTTTCAAGTGTTTTCAAGGTGTTATTTTTTATTAGGGGGGTGTGGTGTGGTGTGGTTGTGGGGGACCTCCAACATAAATTTTGCCTAGTGCCTCCAAATGTCTAGATTGCCCTGATTGCCCGGACACATCATTTAAATAAAAAATACTACAATATTCCATAAAAAAATAGGAATTGTCCCTTTTGATTTAATGGTTAGTTTAAGCAAGTTTTAGCCATGCTTGATTGTACTTAAAAATTTAAGGCAGCAACTTTTTTACAGTGTTATTTCAGGGTTTTGATCTTCTCTCGACTGAGAAAGAACATCCTGTATGTTATTGTATTATAATGGCTATTTAATATTACCTCTAAACTTTGACTAGGTTAGGTGTTGCATATTAATTGTTCTAGGAACCTCAAAGTATATGTGACCCTGGACCACAAAACAGTAAACAAAACATGTGAAAGCTGAATTCGGTAGTATATGCTAAATAAGCTTATCATTGATCTGTGGTTTACGACATGACAATATTTGGCTGAGATGCAAATATTTGAAAATCTGGAACCTGAGGTTGCAAAAAAATCTAAATATTGAGAAAATCGCCGTTTTTCGTTAGCGATGCACATTACTAATAATAATACATTTTTTATATATTTACGGTAGGAAATGTACAAAATATCTTCATGGAACATGATCTTTACTTACTATCTAATGATTTTTGGCATAAAAGAAAAATGGATAATTTTGATCCATACAACGTATTGTTGGCTATTGCCAGAAATATACCTGCCTGTGAGACACATGACTGGTTTTGTGCTCCAGGTTCACATTTTTTAATTTTTGTGCATTTTGAGCTACTACACAGCTGATCCATAAATAGGTCACCATCCTGGTTAAACCATTAAAGGAAATGTATGTAAGATTGTGGCCAAAACTGGAACTGCAATCACTTTCAAATTACTGTAGAGCGGTGTATCCCCTCTCCCCCTCCCCCTGACTCGAGGTTGCCAGATAGGCAGCAGGATCCAGCAGGAACGTAGGCTGCTACAAGGAGCTTCCAATGGCAAGTGACGAGTCCTACACAGCAAGTTCTTTGTTTTTTTCATTGTCACAACGTTTTTCTGATTCATAACGAGGTCTTTTAGGTTTCGTAAAGTTTTATTTTTTATCCAAAAAGTTTGTAGTTGCAGCTGTGGTAACTAGAGCAGAGCTGGCAACCCGGATGCCGAAACACTACTGACTTCGTGATTAGTAGATAGGAGGAGGGTGGTGCTTCAGGCCAAAACACAACATGTCAACATCAACATCAGTTGAGGGCTGCAACTTCACTTTTGAAATGACAATATCCTGGCCGGACAACTATTGTCAGTGATATAAATCTATAAAAAAATAAATATTTGAAATTAACATGATTTCTTAATGTCTAGTGACATATCAGGGCGATTTTATGATTAATTTAAATACATTTCTTACACACAGTTCCTTTAACTAACCCGATCCCATTTTTAAACCAGTTTTCAAAATATAAGGACTTATGTTTTATTTTTTTGTGCAGAAGAAGAAGAATGTCATATACACCTAGGATGGCTTGAGGGTGAGTAAATCATGGGCTAATTTTCATTTTTGGGTGAACTATCCCTTTAAGCAAGTTTTGGACATTTTGCTAAAATATTCTATAGTATTCTATACCGTCCTATGGTCCTATTACTACCACCTCTCTCTCTCGTTTCTGATTGGCTAAGAAGTGCTGGTCGCTCCTCCTACGAATCTTGCTGTTCAGACTCAGAGAGAGAAGTAGCGCTTGGGGGTGTTTTTAAATCATAAGTTATTATAACACATGAATTATATTACAAAAATATATAGTTTTCCGCAACTTTCATATAGCCGAGAACATAGCAGTTCAAATTAATGTTAGAACTTGTAAACTCTCACCTGCGACTGGTGGAAGGCTGTCTCTGATATTTTGTACCTGTTCAAGAACAGCTTTACATAGTAGAAACTAAAAATGCTGTTCATCATGGCAGCACCAAGTGTTGTCATGGAGTAAGCCAAAGCCGCAGGATGAGCAAAGTCCCTTATGGCCATGATGATAACACGGAAATAATGTAAATGTAAGCAAAATACAATGGAACTTAACACTATTATAAAACTCGTGCACTCGCAGCTTATTCGTTAATTTCCACAAGACACATCAAGAGAATATTGCCAGAAAATAAATAGTTAAAACACTTAAGTTTTTATGATTATATCCGTCTACAACTGAGCTCATTTTAAAAACAGTGTGCAGTGCACCACTTCCTGATTCTCGGAGGTGGGCGTGGCCTATAGTCCCCGCACTCGTCCTCTGATTGGCCAGCGAGAAGATCCGTTCTTGTTGTTATCCTCGCGTCTTCTTCACTCCGGCAACGCTGAGTCTGACTCTGCCACGTTGCTGTAGACGCCGGTTCACACCGCTAGGGATTGAAGCGTTGAAATCCCGGGCTCACCGGCGTCTATCCATCAGACAAAGGGTGCTGATGCCTTAAATTAAACGGGAGGAGAAACTAAACGGGCGCTCAAAGCTTTGTTTGCAGTCGAGATGCTGACGGACGTGATAGTAGAGGAGGACTTTGATCGCAATGAGGAGGAGCTGTGGTACAGCAGGAAGGATTTGGAGCATGGTAAGACTCCCTCACCAATAATGCTCATATATATATATATACACGTTAGAAAGATGCTAGATGCTTGTGCTTTACATCAAAGGTCATTTAATTACAAATATCCACATTCATGCTGACTATAGCACCTGGAAAATGAATGGATAAAGGCATTCGACTTGACTTTCTCGAAGGTCAGGTGAAAAATTATGGGTAATTTTTGTGTGAAATGAATGAGGAATGTCTTCATATGTAGTGGTGATACATGGCAGTGTTTAAGCTGTCCAACTGAAGGTCACGCCCATATAAACCCTTTAAATGCGCACTCCTGACGTCATCAGCTGATGAGGATACTCTGAAACATCTTCGAGTATACCGTGTTCATGTCACGGTGTATTGAATATCATTTGTGACCCAGGACCACAAAACCAGTCATTAAGACATTTTTCGAAAGCTGAATAGATGCGCTTTCCATTGATGTGTGGTTTGTTAGGATAGGACAAAATTTGGTCGAGATACAACTATTTGAAAATCTGGAATCTGAGGGTGCAAAAATGAGAAAATCGCCTTTAAAGTTGTCCAAATTAAGTCCTTAGTAATGCATATTACTAATAATAATAATAATTTTTTAAATATATTTACGGTAGGCAATGTACAAATTATCTTCATGGAACATGATCTTTACTTAATATCCTAATGATTTTTGGCATAAAAGAATCATGTATAATTTTGACCCATACAATGTATTGTTGGCTATTGCCAGAAATATACCCGTGAGACGCATGACTGGTTTTGTGCTCCAGGGTCACATTTGGTTAATCTAAAACCTGTAAAGAGGAAACCATTGTTTTATTGGCTTTAAATGTCATTAAGTACAGTTGCAAATGCAACATAAGCAGTGAAATGTGTCTTTGTAAATGTGTACTATATACACACCATTTTGGGTTCCCTCAAAAGAACCTTTTTTTTCCAGTTTAATATTTTGTCTGCATGTTTGCATAAATGCATACAAAATGTGAAATGTCCATTATACACTGCAAAAACAATGCTTTTCTTATTTAGTACTTTTGTTTTGTTTCCAGTATAAATATCTAAAAATTCTTAAGTCAAGATGCATTTACTAGATAAGTCAAATGACAGAAGATATTTTTTTCTTGTTTTCTGGAAAATGAAATGGTTTAAGCTTAAAACAAACAAAATCATCTGCCAATGGGCTAAGAAAAATAATTTTGTTTCTGTCCCAAACAGAGATAAGATTATTTTTATTACCCCATTGGCAGATAATTCAATTCATTTAGATTTTTCCCCCCAGAAAACAAGAAAAAAATATCTTATGTAATTTAACTTGTCTAGTAAATGCATCTTGATTTAAGAATTTGTAGATATTTGGACTGGAAACAAGGCAAAAATACTAAATAAGAAAAGCATTTTTTGCAGTGTACTTTTATTTTCATTTAGATCTAAATGTCCTTATTTCACTCTGAATAAGTGGATTAAATGTTTTACTGTTACTTTGGCAGATGCTTTTGTCCAGAGCAACTTTCATATTTCAGAGACGCATTTCAGCAGCGCATGCGTGTTTCCTGGGAATCAAACCCATGACTGGCGTTGCATCATGCACTACCAGTCAAGCTACTAATTTGAGGACTGCTATTGTGGATCACGCCTAAAAAGTGATGCTATTGTGGAAAGACTTGTTGTTGTGACTCTGTTTGGGCGTCTGGTTTTTCATTCCTACCGCTGGGTTTGGCAGGATAACACCCACTAACGTCTATACTCGATGTTTACCGCCCTGTCTCCTCTGTGTGTGTGTGTGTGTTTGGGACAGATCTCCATTTGGCCGCTGAGCTGGGCAAGACTTTGCTGGACCGGAACCATGAGCTGGAGCAGGGCCTTAAGCAGATGTACTCCACCAATCACGAGCAGCTGCAGGAGATTGAGGTGACATTTCTCCCACAGCTCCCAAAATCCACCACTTCTGTTCTGTTTAACTCTTCCCACATGGCACAGATGTTGTATGGATAGTGTTCTGTGGTTTGGAAATGCCCTTTGTGTTGTTGTGCTTTTATCAATTAGACATGCATTGTGACCTTATGAGTAATTATGCATGCAGTTTTTATGGTCTCATGTAAATTGAGAGACTATATGGAATATTTGGCACCTAGTTGGATGGTTTGAATGAATTAGTGAAGCTGATTTGGTGTACATTTACATGACAACGATGTACTAAAAATGGATACATTTTTCCTTTACATTTTCCGCGTACAGACAACAAAGTAGTCAAAACGTTCCCCGTTGCCCGTTCACACGGATCCGTGAAAACGACTAAACATGCTGTATTATTCATGCCAGGCCAGTAGATGGCGATGCCACTTTGTGAAGAAACTATGCGCTTATAGACTGAACACGTAAATTCGCGTTTTTGTAGTTTACACGGAGACGATAACGGTATTGTTTTCAAAAGTTTGAGTTTTCAGGCTCCCAAAAAATTCTTTGAAGTTTTATTTTAAAACGATGTCGTGAAAACGACCCCTAAAATGGTGGAAAACTTCAAAGAAATGGTGGCCAGTTACTTGATCTAAGAGCAAAATCCAATAAAAAGGCAGAAATTAGTTTGGTTTCACTGTCGCTGTACTCGTATGAACTCAGCTAGTCCTTCACTTAATGGAAATGCGTAAACGGCGGGAGATTTCCTGTTTGATCCTCTTTCCTCCTCCTCAGGCTGAGGACATCGTGCAGCAGGACTACTGCTATTTCTGACTCCGTGTCTGTGTCTGGCATGACACCAATCCTGAGATTCATGGTGTCCCGTTTGGCTAATGGCCTGGCGTGGCTATACGGTCTTATGCAATTGATTTTCTAATGTTTGGAATGGCGTACTATCCTTATTGTGTGCACAGAACACCATGAACATCACATTTGCACAAAATATGCAGCAAAGCACACTGCACAGAATGATGTATCCAGCAATGCACTTGACTCGACATTCTAGGGTTTTCATTGTTCCAAATAAACCCCAAGTAATTACAAACCACATCATTTCCATTATTTTATTGGCCTACCAAAATCAGAAGTGCTTGCAATTTATTTCAAAGATGATAACTGAATGCCACATTCGAATGCAAAGTGAAGTCATGTGACAAAAATGTAGCTTATAAATGTTTTAAAAGTTTATCATGCATAATGCATTTATGTACTACTTAAACAGTATGCAGTATGTAGCATTACATCTCAAGCAGACTTCATCAGCATTAGTGTCTAATAGTGGATGTTCACTTGATCCTGGCTTTATAACTGGGTTGCATGTTGTCTCTCTAGCCTTTCTCAGAAACAATGCAGTGGGAAGTTGTTAATTGCAACATGAATTTACTCTTCCGTGTCATGTAGTGAAACATTTACGAAAGAGCAGGGAAACGTTTGCACAGACACTTGTGTATTTGGTTGTGAAATGTCATTGTAACTTGTGAGTATTCATGCAGTTTTGTGCCTGTGGTTCAGCAACAGATGCTTTAGTTTAGAGCGTATTTAGCATTGGCTTACTCTGAATGATGAGGTCTATTGTGCACTTTCAGGGGTTATGATAAATGTGACCTTGGACCACAAAACCAGTTATAAGGGTTTCAAATTTTTTGAAAATCTGGAATCTGAGGGTGCAAAAAAATCTAAATAGTGAGAAAATCGCCTTTAAATCTGTCCAAATGAAGTCCTTAGTAATGCATATTACTAATAATAATACATTTCTGATATATTTACGGTAGGAAATTTACAAAATATCTTCATGTAACATGATCTTTACTTAATATCCTAATGATTTTTGGCATAAAAGAAAAATGGATAACTTTGACCCATACAATGTATTGTTGGCTATTGCCACAAATATACCCGTGAGGCGCATGACTCGTTTTTGTGCTCTAGGGTCACAAATGTCCAAGATGGGAGCGCAAATGAAAAAAAATAATGTCTTTCTGTGCCACTAAGCAGCAACAAACACATTTGTCAACCATTCTCTAAATGTTAGACATGGCCTCTGTTTGTTGCTAGGATGACAAAAGTAAATGTTACATTTTTAGGTTGGTCTGCCTCAGCGCTCGTCACTGTCAGAATGTGAGATGGCCAATCAAATCAAATAACCAAACTGTTAATGCGAATTCCAATGCAACACTTAAAGTTATAGCAGTGAAAGAGTGCGTCGTAAGATGAAAGTAGCTAAACATTTAATATTTGACAACTGTAAAAACGTTCAGTGCCCAACAGGAATATCAAGTGATGTAAACTACTTGACACTTTTTCTTTTTATTTGAAAATGTGACATTATTATCATTACTGAATTTGACGTGACAAGAAACGTTTTGCATTTTTATATATTAGGCAGACGAAAATAAGAGTGAATGTGTGCATACATAAAAAAATATATGTATATTATTGGCATATTGACTATATGTATATAGTTTACTTCATAACTACAATAGAACAGGAACTTTTACCGTTCTTATTTCTTTTTCTTTAATTCCTTAAATCCCTTTTAATCCTTTAATTTTTTAATTCCTTTAAATAAACCAATAAGACCAATATCCCCCCCCCCCCCACCCTTCCTCATGCAAAAAAACAAACAAACTGTGGTCTCCCCTATGTCTAAGACATGGTTATGGCCTTGGAAATATCTAAAAACAGACAAATCTTGATGTTCTTCAAGCTTTTGATATTAATTTGAGAAAATATTGGAATAGAGCCAGGGAGGAACACAATTTTCTATGGGGCCATCAAGATTACCTAAAATTATGACACAAAACAAGCATTAAAATAAGATTAAACCACAAAAAATCCCCCCCTCAACACTGTTTCTTGTTTCTTTTGAAGAACCAAAAACATGGAATCATGTAATGTAGCAATTTATTATTATTTGGTATTTTATTTACAGAAACTAGGGGCCAAAAAAAATATTTTCTGAAAACAAAACTAGGGCTAGTATAAAATATAATAGGGCTTAAACAGCGGGCACTAGGGTTAGGGTTAGTGGTTAACTAACATTAGGGTTAACTAATGTTGGTGTGTTAACGCTCTCATGAGACAAGAGCATGATACTAGTCTAATAGCAGTGTCTTTTGGAAACTTAAGCCTAATAAAAAGTAGCTAAATTGTACATTGTCAGCTATATAAGTAAGGAATAATTGACGACGGGCCGTTCAATTATTAGAATGATAATGCACACCCGAGGTGGTGATGCGGTCACGACGCGAAGCGGAGTGGCCGTTACACCTCGGGTGTGCATTATTATTCTAATAATTGAACGCCCCGGAGTCAATTATTCCGCTTATACTACGGTTACCACACCTCAAGACATCGATCCGAAGATATATTTAAAGGGATTCGTCCGGTTTTTGTACTTAAATCGCTATTGTGAGTAGGACTATTTCTTCCGCTTCTCATCCAACGGCTCTTTTGTTAGTTCCGAAACGTCATTTTAAAGCTGTTAACGAAGGCTTGAGCCGTTGATAGCATTCTACTGCAGTTATTAATGAAGTTATTAGAAAGAGAGAGAGAGAGAGAGAGAGAGAGAGAGAGAGAGTGCTTGTGTGAATTAGGCTACCTCTGTGCGTCTCTAAACAGCTGTTATTACCTCGCTAGTGAAAAAATGTCACGTGTAGCCTTTAAGTTGCTCCACTATATGGGCTAACTGATTAAATCATCAGGGCAGCGCTGACACCTTTTTGTGCAAACTGTAGTGCGTGTGCGAGCATGTGTGATTTCAGTAATGAGACAGAAAAGCTTGCCTTTGGTGTCTGCTTCCGTTTGTTGGTTTTCATCTGGACTGTCTAATACTGCTGCCGCCCAGTAGTTGAACGTTTTATATTTTCACCGTAAATATTAAGATTTACTTTAGGAAAATCGTCTGTCATATTGTTGTTTTTAGTCCTGTAATTTCCGTTATTACAGTTAGCTATGCGAAGTGATATGGAACTGTAATGCGGTCAAGAGCTGCCTGGAACTACGTTCGCTGTGCATCTCCCAGAAAATAATTGCACACCTCAGAACGTTCATCAGCCAATCAGATTCAAGCATTCAACGGCCCCGTAGTATAATTGTGAATATTCAAAATATCACCCAGCTCTAGATCATGTCTATCGTGGGTAGGTCCATATTGATCTATCTGACAAGCAAAATATTTGAAGGCTTGTGTCTGTATTGCCTCTTGCAGTACCTGACCAAGCAAGTGGATCTCCTGAGGCAGATGAACGACCAGCACGCTAAAGTTTATGAGCAGCTGGATTTAGCGGCACGAGACCTGGAGAAAAGCAACCAGAGGCTGGTGCTGGAGAACCGCACAGCCCAGCACAGGATCCAGAGGTGAGGACGAGTCCGAGTCCAGGTCTTGCTGAGGTTTGGCCTCTCTTGACGTGACTTTATTCTTCTTTGTCCGCAGTCTAACTGAGACCATAGATGGATTGCAGACTCACATGGAGGGCCTTCAGAAACAGGTGGATGAACTGAAGATGTCTCAGTCCAAGCGAGATCTCGCAGCTGTGCGCCGCAGCCTTGGTGCCCAAAGCATGTCCTGTCTGAAAGAAATCTATGATCTGCAACAAGATAAGTGAGTCTGGAGCCAAATGATGCCAACAAACCCTTATCATTCACATCAGCATCACGTAAACGACCATGCACTCATGTCTCAACATGTTTTTTAGAAAAGTGTAAAGTACATGCTATCTTTGAGTTGATGATGGTGAGAAATCCTCCTCAAATTAATTAAAAGTGGGTTCATTCATGGTACAAAATGTCAAGTGGGGTTTTCCCCAGCTTAACATGAACTTTTACGACTAATTAAAGGACAAGCCCAGTCCGAACGTCTTGTTTTAGTAGGCAATACATCCATTCTAGAAAGTAATTTATGTTTGTCAAACCAATCTAATGGAGACTTTAACATTGTAATTATACTAGAGTCGCTGGACCCTAGTAGGACTAATTGAAGTAGATGTTTCTTTGTGATGTCCAGCTCGTGGATGACCTCTCTGATCTGTCTGGTCGACCCACCTGCAGCGTTAGTATACGCTGACTGGGCATTTTAAGGGCCGCCAGACATCATAATCTGACCCGGCCCTTCTACCATAATCCAGTAATCCCTGATCTAATCCAACTCTGCTGGAGAAGCTAATATGGACCTAGAAGTAAACAGTGCGCAACAGGCCCAGTGATGCAATTAGCAACAGGTTCTTTTGGTTGCAAAACAGAAATAAAATAATAGGTAAATCATAGATTTGTAACAAATTTGTATAATCCCTGACTACGGTCTTCACTGCCTGCAAACAATGTCTACTTTGCCCCTCAAACACTGTAGTTGTAGCTGAGACTGGAAGAGTTTGGTATGTGCTGTCAAAAGCATTTTCTGTGCTGCAAATCCACTTTGCATCTCTTCCAAAGAATGAGCACTGGAATTGATATGATAAAACTGACACCATTGTTTCTGTTTGTGTCACTGTGTATCAAGTGTTGAGGAAGATCCAGAGCTGAAATTCAGATGTGGTAAAGGGTGTTTGGACAGCATAGACAATCCGACACATGTTGTAAGCGTTAGACCAATCACAACAAACTAGGCCATCTGACCAATCAGAGCAGACCAATCACAACTGACTAGGCCATCTGACCAATCAGAGCAGACCAATCACAACAGACTGGGCCATCTGACCAATTAGAGCAGAGTAGACCAATTACAACAAACTAGGCCATCTGACCAATCAGAGCAGACCAATCACAACGGACTGGGCCATCTGACCAATCAGAGCAGACCAATCACAACGGACTGGGCCATCTGACCAATCAGAGCAGAGCAGACCAATCACAACAGACTGCGCCATCTGAACAATCAGAGTAGACCAATCACAACAAACTGGGCCATCTGTCCAATCAGAGCGAGTCGATGTATTATGAGAAATGTATGCAATGTATATTATGAGAAAAGTAAAGTGTTTTTAATCTTGGATGCATGTAAACCTATTCTAGGAGACTTCCAAAACAAAATTAAGAATCTTTAAAAAACATCTCTGAAGAAATGGTTGATGTTGAAAAGCAGGGGACTCAAGATCCTGTTGTCTTTTAGGTGCTTGAGCTCAGAGAGCCTGCATGAAGAGAAGTCCTGCCCTGCACTGGATGGCAGACGTGTGGAGGAAGCGGAGACCTCCACCCTGCAGCACACCCTCCACAACCTTAAGCTGCAGCTGGCGGCTGAGCGAGCCCGACGGGTGGAGGCCGAGCGCGAGACGGAGCTGACGGTGCAAGAAAACGGTGCACTGGAAGAGCGCCTGAGTCTGCTGGAGGGAGCGCGCCGTCGGCAGGCCGAGTTGGAGGCCGAAGTGGAGGAGTTGCGGCAGCTGTGGCGCTCAGAGTCGTCCGGCGCAAGACTGACAGACACGCTGCTCCCCGACAACGTCTTCTTTGGTGTTGAAGAAATTGTGAGGGTGGAGCAAGAGGAGAAGGAGGGGCTGGAGGCGGAGTTTCCTCAGGGGAGGAGGCGCTGCAGCAGCGAGAGCTACGTCCGTGGCGCTCGAGCTGATGATATCCGGCGCAAACACGAGCGCACGTGCATCCGCCGAGCCCAGGCGGTGAAGCAGCGCGGCATCTCGCTGCTCAACGAGGTGGACGCGCAGTACAGCGCGCTACAGGTGAAGTACGAAGAGCTGCTCCACCGCTGTCAGCAGGGGGCAGACAGCCTCAGCCACAAGGCCGTGCAGACGCCCACAGTCCACGCGCAACGCCGCAAGAGTCAGGCTGCCACAACAACAGAGACCGCCTGCCTCACAGACGAGCTCCATCAGCCCGAATACAAGGCTCTCTTTAAAGAGATCTTCACCTGCATTCAGAAAACCAAAGAGGACCTGAGTGAGAACAGGCCCGGGCAGAGCTGGCAGTGTTATACATCTTCAGTGTAATGATCTGGGGCTTTGCACTCCCAAATGTGTCGACAGATTTAATAGTCTTTGTGTGTGTGTGTCGATTGCACTATAACACCTGTGCCTATACACAATATACAACACCAAACCATCCACAACCTGCAACTGCAGAATGCAGGCTTTTTGTATAAGTCTTATGCCAGTGATTTGAGATGTGTGAACCTCTGCGATACAGCCATACGTGACGCCCGAGCGCATCTGTGTTTTGGGTTTGCCAGCACCTCTTGAATTCGTAGAACCACGTCTGTGTAGACTTAAAGACTTCAACATCCAATGTTCAGAGACTAGAATGAATTATTAATACTAACCATTAACGCCGATAATGAACTAACTTAATGTAAATGTCATAGGGTGACAACCTCACAAAACGAGAAGAGAAGTTTCACTCCAGAATCTAAAAGATTAAATTATATTGTGAATTGAAATTTTGACCCAGATGTTTTTGTGAGATTCATCTGATAAACTTTAAAAACCTTTTAAAAAAAATGATTTAAGGAATTCAGTAGGACAATATGTAGCCATATATTTCGAGTGTCACAAGCAATATTAATTTTTTTTTAAAGAAAATACTGCATGTGATTTTCAATGACGTTACTGAAATTATTTCTTGTATTTGAGCAATATGGTTTGCTGCTTTTATAAATCGTCTGGTTAAGAGTTTACCTCAATGGTTTGATGTGCTGGCAAAATAGTTTGAATCAGCTCATGTAAATGTAAACAATATGCTTGAAATTCTCACGTGAATTTGTGTGTGTAGTTTGTTTAGCGCAAATCGTAGATAAATGTTTGGCTGACACACTCGCTCAAGTTCCAGCACTTTTTTTTGGTTCTTTTTTTTGGATGTTCATCTAAACACCACTGTGAATCTATGCACTTTAGACAGGCCTGCGGTCAGTTTTGTTTTGTTTTAGTTCCAATTTTATTTAAAGTTTTTCATTTGTTGTAATTCAGAGATTTTATTTATTTTCTTGTTTGATATTGTTTTTCCAATTTTATCCCACCTATGGGTTTAGGTCAACATTTTGAATGTTACTGATGTCTTGATGGAGATGAAAATGTTGGAAATGTACTGACTGAGGGTGTTTTGTTTCAAAGATTGACGGCTATTGAACTTTGAGTTACTTAAATGTTTCACCAGCACAAAGTAGGACATTTTATGATGCAAGTAGTTTTCTGGTCAGTGTGGTTTAACAGTTAACAGTACCTACTTATTATCGGCTTATGTGTTTGATAACTGTTGTATTTCAAAACGCAAACCATGTGCTACTTAATACTTAATCAGGATCAACCATGTTCATTTTGCAACATTTCGAAGCTGTTAAATGCCTTGAGTTGGAGATGACAGTATTAGCAACTTTTTGGATCAATGTATTGCGTAGATGTCTAGGAAAGTGACAGACGGATAGAGAAAAAGAAAGATATGACTGATGTCTTCAGTAGCAGGCAGAGAAAGCAAATGTTCATTGATGAGAAAAATATTTGACTATTGTCACGAGGGAGGAAAAATATATTGTTGTGTTTTGCATTTTTTGATCTTATTGCTTAATTTCAGTGTTTAGGAAAATGGTGCTACTGTATTACAGCTACAAAAGTTTGTTGCAAGCGCTTTTAAACGACAACGCCAAACTTTTGCAGAATTATATGCTTGTTGTGTTAGAAGGCTACAGTGCGCATGATAACAGGTTAGTGTGCAGCAGAAATATAGCTCTTGTGCTTGAGAGAAAAAAAATGAGTTTGACTTCAGCAGTGTTCCTCGAAATGTAAAAATAGTACAATGGCCTGACTTAGTCTTAAATGCAGACCAAATATCTTGTCTGTAAATAATTGTCTAACATTTATTTGCAGATAAAACAATCAATTCGTGATAACCACATGCAAATTGTGTGTTGAGAATGTATAAAATTGAATATGTTACCTCTTCTGTACTGAGTTGATGATTGTTTCAGCATAAATCTGGAATCGGAGTTCATTGTTTTAAGTAAAAAACGTTTTACATGATTTGTTACTGTTATCAGCTGCAGATGATAAAATTTGACATGCTTGAAGGAATGCACAATCTGAATATTACTGGTGCAGAATATGCAATAGACTAGACCAATGCCTTTCTGAAGATCTGTGATTTGTGTATGAATAATGGCATGACTAACATTTTACTTAGGTTACAAAATATCCAGTAGCCTAAATAAAAATTTATGAATGAACCAATTATGAATGTTCTGGTTTTATTTAATCATGACCAATCCTACATAACAATATTTGCTTATTTTAATGTTTTTTAGTAGAAATAATTTTTCATTGAGAATATTAGTACTCACAGCAGGTCCAGGGCTGAATAAAGTTAGTTTGAACAATATAGTTTAACAATAATACTTTAATAAATGCTTCCAAGAAGACAAAATCATCCTGAGATTCAGTTGTGTATTTAGCTTTTTTGAATGTGGTACACTAACTTTTTCTTGGCCAAAATTTAACGGATGAGTCAATACATAACCCTTCTTCCAAAACCCTGATTCACATATTTATGTTTATAGTTATAAGAGTTTACATTTTAGATCTGTGGGGATGGTTTTCGTGGGAAATTGCATACAAATGTCTCTCTGGCAAAAAGAGAACACGGTAGAGCTTGTAATGAAACTTGAATCATCATTGGCTTGGCTTTTTGGAGATGGCGAGAACTGAGGGATTTGAAATGTAAAAGATACACAGAGATGATGGTGTTTTTATTAATCCACAGGTGAGTAAGTAGTTATTTTATTGAACAGATAAACTGCCACATGTAGCTCTCTAACGGAGTTCACATTATCGGACATTACGGATCCCACAATCCATGCTCGATTGGATTGAGATCTGGGGAATTTGGAGGCCAAGTCAACACCTCAAACTCGCTGTGCTCCTCAAACCATTTCTGAACCATTTTGCTTAGTGACAGGGCGCATTATCTGCTGAAAGAGCCACAGCCCAAGGGAATACCGTTTCTATGAAAGGGTGTACATGGTCTGCAACAATGCTTAGGTAGATGGTATGTGTCAAAGTAACATCCACATGGATGGCAGGACCCAAGGTTTCCAAGCATCACACTGCCTCCGCCGGCTTGCCTGCATAGTGCCTCAGACTAGGCCACCTTCTTCCATTTCTCCATTGGTCCACTGTTGGTGCTTTCGGTGGTGGACAGGGGTCAGCATGGGCACCCTGACTGGTCTGCGGCTATGCAGCCCATTACGCAACAAACTGTGATGCACTGTGTATTCTGACACCTTTCATTCAGAACCAGCATTAACTTCTAGTGCAATTTGAGCTACAGTAGCTCGTCTGTTTGATCGGACCACACAGGCCAGCCTTCGCTCCCCACCATCAATGGGCCCATGACCCTTGTCAAACTTGCTCAAATCCTTACGCTTGCCCATTTTTCCTGCTTCTAACACATTAACTTTGAGAACGAAATGTTCACATGCTGCATAATATCCCACCCACTAACAGGTGCTGTGATGAAGAGATAATCAGTGCTATTCACCTTTCAGTGGTCGTTATGTTATTCCTGATCGGTGTATAGCCAAAGAAGGGCTTACAGCACGTTGTTTTATAACTTTTGGCGCCCCCTTGTTGTCTATTTGGGAATTTTGATGAGATGCTTTCTGTTAACCTCGAAATATCATAAGAAAAATGCAATATTTTAATAGCAAGAGGATTCACAGCACTGTTTATTAATTTAAAAACCGCTGAACACTTGTCTAATATCACAGTTGTAGCTTACATGACATCACAAACCTAACCGATACATCATGTGGAAAAACAACGTGCAAAGTCCTAAAGACAACATACGTGGGACTGTCCAATAATGTACAAAGCAAAATCAAAGATTATATAAGGTTACACTTGCCATTACAAGCACAGCTTCAAAATATAAAACATTTCATTGGCATTCATGAATGCCACGCATGGCCTTAAATGCAAAACAAAATGTTAAATATAGTTGCTCCAATAAACCTTTACAGACACCAGGGGGAATCAGAAATATCTCACTTTGAACATTTATAATATTTCCAAACATTCTTTTACGTCTATGTCATCTGAGTTTCCGTTGCTTGTGTTTCGAAATATGAACACATGACACAAATGTAACACTTGAAGGGATGTGAACACAGCGACATCACTCGTTACCCTGACACACACCATCACAGTTCATACGGGGTTCATCAAGTGATACTAGAAACAAAATTATTTTTAAAAAACAATTAAGAAATTACAGAAAGTCACATGTCAGTATTTGTCTGTCTGTCTCTAGGTACACTCTAAAAAATGCTGGATTAAAAACAACCCAAGTTGGATTGAAAATGGACAAACCCAGGAATTGGGTTGTTTTAACCCAGCATTTGTCAGAGTGTAGTAGCATTGTTCTGTCTTTAAACTTCTTAGCTGAGGTAGAGACAAAAGGCCTTTATCCTGGGTTATCTGAACAAAATATACTGTAACTGTGTGCGTCCTTAATTATGAATATGAATGTATATAAATATATATATTGTATGCTGAAACAAAACCACATTCCTTTTGCAACGCACACATTTAGGAAGTGCAACTATTAATACACTTCATTTGTTGGAAGACCATGGGCAAATAATATTGTCCATTTGGTGTAAAATAAACTCAGTGATATAACTTTTCAACATCACAAGCAACATGTTTAATGTACATCACAAACTGCTGCCTACCTATATCACACTGCTGTTTTTTTTGTTACTTTTACTTGCCTTAATATTACATTTTAAATTCTTGTCTAAGTACTAACTAGCATAATTTTAATATCTACTAGCAATTTATTTCTCTCTTAGTCCCAGTCAAAGATATAGTTCCCAAGCAGCTCTGCAGGTTATATTTCAAGTTTACACAAACCCTAAATCACACCCCTCAAATCTATCCACATAGATCATATCCAATGTACAACAATACAGTGATTTTTGTTTCTGAGGTGGTGTGGCGTTGTGATTAAAGATCTGATCAGGGCTGCATTTCTCAAAAGCATTGTGAGCTAAGTTTATCGTTTAGAGACTATTGGTGGCAATGGTTCTACTTATAGGCTTACGGTGCTTTTAGGAAACGCAGCCCTGGTGAGTAAAAAGTTGCAGGTTCAAATTAGGGCTGAGCGATATAGCTAAAAAGAAAAAAAAACATAAAACATAATATGAACCAAACAGCCAGTGTAGCCCATTAGATTCCAAATGTTTAACACAAGAAAGTTAACATGTAGTTTAAAATAACCCATGCATGTTTTCCACACCATTTTAAATAATATTTCATAAGTTTAACTATGTACGAGTAATAAACAGCAATTATGCCTGATTTTCTTTTAGTGATGGTGCAAATGATTTGGTTTTGAATTGGTTCATTGAAGTGGACAGTACAAAGCCAGCATGCCAGTTGCGATAGTCTTTTCTTTCCTACATGATGAATAT
The DNA here is from genome assembly GCF_949357685.1 of Gobio gobio. Classification (NCBI taxonomy): domain Eukaryota; kingdom Metazoa; phylum Chordata; class Actinopteri; order Cypriniformes; family Gobionidae; genus Gobio; species Gobio gobio. The sequence goes on along the minus strand of NC_137097.1, from coordinate 32,677,446 downwards.
CTGAGTGAAACGGCTTCTCAAACAAGAACAAATGTAGGGCGGGGCTTGATTTTGTCCATGGGGAATTGATTGGATGGTTGTGGTTTGCTATTGGTGGATCTCATATGAGAGTGAAGAGAAGTCTCTGCAAAAGGGAGAGGAAGTTATTTCACATGAATTAAAAAAAATTCAGTTAACGGAAGTTGCAATAGTCTTTTCTTCTCTATTGCGACATATCCGAGTGAAACGGCTTCTGGAACAAGAATAAATGTAGGGCGGGGCTTGATTTTGTCCATGGGGAATTGATTAGATGGTTGTGGTTTGCTATTGGTGGATCTCATTGTGAGTGACAGGTTATTGTCCCGCCCTCGTCATCAGAGAAGAGAAGAGATGTCGCTGCAAGAGGGAGGGGAAGTTATTTTGATTAAAGATTATGAGGACACATGAATTAGAAGATAAAATAATGATGTGCACGGATAAATCGATTACAATAAATACGGCAATATTCCATAAAAAAAAAAACAAGAATTCTGATTGCATGGTGACTAAACTGATTCATGGAAAAGACTTAAAACATCTCACGATACAAAGAAGCATTTAAACTAGTTTGATGATAGTTTTTATGAAATTCAGTGGCAATTCACAATGCTGTATCATTTTATATTGCCATGCAAGTGATTTTAAACTCTCTGTATCGCCCAGCCCTAGTTCAAACACTACAAGGGATTTCTCTAGTAGAAGTAAGGCTGAGGTGTATTATTCCCAGGCTGCAGAGCAGATCATGAGGGCGAGGAGTCCGATCACAAGCAGCAGGAGCAGCAGGAAGAGGTACTGTGTGCTGGGAAATGACGCGGCTGGACGCGCCGGTCGGCTCCGCAGGTACTGATCCACTGAGTCAGTCAGGCTGTACTTCTTAGGAACGAAGCCCAGTTCTCGCTGTGCCTTCTCAATTTTAAAGGTGTGACTGACAGCAATGCTTCTCACCTGCGAGGGATGCAGAGGTCAGACGGTCATGTCAGGAGTGGTCAACATGCTAATAGCAAGCTCATCTGAGACAGAGATGAGATGATACTGATCAGTCTCTGTGATATCAGATCAGAAATCCTTCCCTCGCGGGTCAAAATGACCCAAAGCCCGAAAAGTATACTTTTTTTTTGTCCAGAAAGGTTATATCATTTAATATTTTTTCCATAAAAAAAAACTTTAAATTACTAGATTTTATCAATAAATAATATAATTTAAGTACATTATTTACATTCTTTCAACTTAAATTCAAAATATTTTTCTGATACATGCATAAACCAGCTCAAATCAGCTCAAAATATCTTACATTGGGTCAATTTGGGTGTCACCTCTGTGGAAAAAAAATTATAAATTTCTAATTTCTCTTCATATGCATTTGAATTACATGTAGACATTATAAATAATTTTTTGGTAAAGTTTTAGCATTTTTTGTTTTTATTTTAAGTTTTTTTTCGGCTTTTCTACACAGCAAAATCCCCAATGTTAAATCAACACTGTTCAGAGTACACATTATTCCACTCTACAGAGTGTTAAAGTAACACTGAGGCAGTGTTAAAGTTATTGATATAATTAAGAGATTAATTAAGTGATGATTAAGCATTAATGATGAACACCTGATGTTAACAAAGCAGATGTTAACAGAATCACTGAAGGAAAGGGACACAACAAGAACTACAACTGACTTCAGCCACAGCCTTAGATGAAATCAACTGAAGATAAAAGAAGACATTAAATCTCTGAAGATCTCAGCAGATGAGGATTAAACAACTCCACAAACAGCATTACCAGCTTCACGCATTATTGACTTTTTTCTGTCAGACGTCTACAGAAGTTCTTTTTGAAAATTAACAGAGGTTTAGATGTTGATGATTTATTGAAAATGTTAATAATTGGTCATCATTATGGTGATTAGTGTTTCATTTAGTTGGGCAATATGACTCTCGGCTTTTTATGTGAGTTTGTAGTCTTTGTAACAGTGTTTACCAAAACATAATTTTTTTTGCGAAGAAAGCCAGAAACAAAGATGATCAGGTGATATCGTTTTCAGCTTCATAAAGTAGAATAATTCAGAATAACTGGATCTTTTCTCTGACCAAAAGTGGTTATTTGTTATTAACAGATTTTATTCACCAACAAAACTTTCTTGCAACAAATCAGACATTACTCAATCATTACTTAATAATTAATTATCATATTAACTTTAACTCTGATTCAGAGTTACTTTAACACTCTTTAGAGAGGGAACATATGCACTCTGAGCAGAGTTAATTTAACTGCGTTAGTTTGCTGTGTATGTATACTGAAGCATTCCTTGCATTCAATTCGTTCAAATCCAGTAATTTTTTTTGTGTATTCATGGTTCAAGTGCGACAAAAGTCCTAAGGTCTTGGACCACTCTGATGAACACTCAAATAAAAAATAAATAAATAAATAAAAATGGGTTTTACAAGTTTCAATAAAAATGGCATTAAAATATAATTTAGTTTATCAAATGCTTGGCAGTTCATTTAGCAGCTTTAACCACATTTTAAAGACAATAGAAGTAATTATGAAATTACATAATAGTTACAAGATGTACTTAAGTCCTACTTAAGTGGGTTAAAAAAAACACTTAAATTCTACCAATTATAGTAAAATAGTAAATAGTATTTAGTACTTCTTTTTTTAAAGTACGCTAAAGTGTACTTATTTTTCGCAAGGATCTGTTTTAGTTTGAAGCAATCGCTAGCCAGTAACAAATGTCTGTTATTTGAGTTGTTGGGAGTACTTTTCCAGTTGAAGGATTGGTTTAAAACATGATGAGAATTTAGGTTGATTAAGAGGTGTCACTGTCTGATTGTCCTGAAGCTGGACACTGCGCTGAGAGATGGGCTCTGGATTTGACTTCTCAGATCAGATTCTGAGGGCTTCACATTTACTAATGGCTTTAATGACCTCCTGTTACCTGGCATTACTTTTACATTAAGTGGCTCTTTACCCTCGTGCTCTCCTGGCACCATAAAATGCCCCCGCGGTCTCTCTCCCCTTACCAGCCTTCAGGTTGGGTATCTACATGGAAAATCTCCACTGGGCCAAGAGCCATTGTCGCTTCCCCTGACCCAACACACTGCTGTCTAGACCAGGAGCTGTCTGAAGTGTGTGTGTGTAGTGACCGGGCACATTATTAAGCTTATCATCTCAGCTAATAAATATTTATTAAGCTGATGTAATTTTCCCTAGTAGTAGCAACAGATTAGTCGAAAAGAACCATAGCTTGTTCTTATTTACACACCTGACTACAAATGTTTTTTTTTATTCACACCAAAACAACACTTTTTTCCCCCAAAATGTGAACTTAAGATTCTAAAAAATATATACAGTCTGTATACTTGTTTATTATTACAATTTAAAAGAAAGGTTTACTATTTGAATACATTCTCAAATGTAATGTATTCTTGTGACACAAAGCTATTCACATGATCCTAGCTGAATAAAAAAAAAATCTTACTACCTAAAGTTTTAAACATGGAAGTGTGTATGTATTAGGTACACCTGTTCAACTGCTCGTTAATGCAAATGTCTTTTCAGCCAATCACATGGCAGCAACTCACAGGCATGTAGTCTATGGGTGCGTCTCATTCAGTTCCCTAGCTTGTGATTTAGTATATCGCATACACGAATCCGGGGCACTGGTAAGGACAGTAAAGGACGCTGGCTCACGACACACTGGGACACTGATGACTCTATATCCGGTGATGTGACAACATCCTCATTTGTACAACATCATAACTGGTATTTATGAACAACAGCCGAGATGATATATCTCTGACATTACTTGTAATGTTACTTAAAGTACATTATGAAAAATACTTTGCTTGCACTCTAAAAAATGCTGGGTTAAAAACAGCCCAAGTTGGGTTGAAAATAGACAAACCAATTGGGTTGTTTTAAGCAAACATTTAACCCAACCGCTGGGTTAAAACAACTCAATTGCTGGGTTTGTCCATTTTCAACCCAACTTGGGCTGTTTTTAACCCAGCCTTTTTTAGAGTGTTACTAGTATGTGCAACATTTCAGCTTTAAATAAATTATAAATAATAGCTAGATTGTGTTCATTACTAAAACAATGTATGTTTATGCTGAAATATAATAAAATAATGGTTTTTATTTTTAAAAACATATCGTTATCGGTTGTTATGTGTAGTGAGTTGACTCACACTTCAGAACTTCCATTAAGGGAACATAGTGAGCATCGATGCACCCTGAGTTTTGCGGTGCATTGTGGGACTTTTTAGGGAGCGAATGTTTCAGTGCACTGGAACTAATCCTTTAAGACGATCTGAGCATCAGAATGGGGAAGAAAGGTGATTTAAGTTGTTGGTATGGTTGTTGGTGCCAGACGGGCCAATCTGAATCTACATGGAGTTTCACGCACAATCATCTCTAGGGTTTACAGAGAATGGTCTAAAAAAGAAGAAAATATCCAGGAGAATGGCCAGACTGAGGCAACTATTCAGACAGGCTCACCAAAACTGGATAATAGAAGATAGGAAAACATTGCCTGGTCTGATGAGTCTCGATTTCTGCTGTGACATTCATATGGTCAGAATTTGGCATGAACAACATGAAAGCGTGGATCCAAAGTGCCATATCCAAAGGGTATAAACACAGACAAGCAGAGAGATCCATTGAATAGTGAAACGTCCCAGTGTCAGCACTCTTGAAACACTGTTTGGCCAATTGCAAAGTTTTCAGATGAAGGCAATCTTATTGTAATCAAGATAATCTTAGGCTGCTTTGAAGCAATATGTATTGTTAAAAGTTCTATACAAATAAACTTGAACTGAATTGAATCAAATCATATTAGAGACCTGGAACAAACAAATTAGTTAGTTAGATAATTTTAATAGATAACTTGGCATAAACCCAGGAATAGCTACCAGCAGACGGGTAGATCTGACATTTTATTCTGATAACATATCTTTAAACTTTCAGCTCAGAACGTTAAATCCCACATTTGGATTATTTAGAGGTGGACTCTGTGATCAGATCATGCTATGAAACAGACTATGGCCATCTAGTGGACAGAACACCACACTTGCAACACTCAAATGGCAAAACTAATATAAATATAGTATGGTGGCCACAAAAAGTATTTGGACACTTAAGCCACACTATGAATGTCAAAATATCAAACCAAACAGAGGCTTGTTTAGTTCTAAATTATAAAATAATAGATCCATTCATTTTCAACCAAACCACTTGGAAAAGTGTGATTTTAATGTGTCCCAATCGTTTTGGTGCCACTGTATATAATAGTGTACGATTTGGATCAGAAACTGGGATGGAGGTTGCCATTGTGTGATTGACATTCTCATTTCCTGGTTCGTGTGCTAATGTGTATCTTTCCTCTGTGGCACTTCACCTGTCCATCTCAAACCTAAAGCTCCAGCAAGGAGCTGGTGCCTCATGTTTTATTCACAAAGCAATCATCAAACCTGCCGCCATCTGACCAGAATCGCCCCTTCAGGCCTTGGCTTCTGTTTCTCATGACTAATGCATGTCACAGCACCAGTCCACGCCCGGCTCTACTAAAGAAACTCTTTCTTGCTCAAACTTCATGCCAACTTGTTTGTCATCCTTTACTACCATCCCAGGATCTGTGATGCTTAAACGGCTAGAGGAGGCACATGCAGACTGTTATCTATATCTATGATGCCTGCTCATATGATTTATGAGGTCCGATGGATTATTGAATGTAAACTCTACATTCATTACATTGAGTGCAGGAGTACTAGAGCTTCTGTGCATGTTAAGGAGAGTTGAAGGAAGTAGCTATATGCTGATGGTAACCTAAGCTGCCACTTAGGCTTCAGCTATTGCCATGGCGCCAGCACCTTCAGTGTATCACACACACACACACACACACACACACACACACACACACACACACACACGCCGGCCACTTTATTTGGTACACCTTGCTAGTACTTGGTTGGACCCCCTTTTGCCTTCAGAACTTATTTAATTCTTCTTGGCATAGATTCAACAAGCTGCTGGAAACATTCCTCAGATATTCTGGTCTATATTGTCATGATAGCATCACAGTGCTGAAGATTTGTCTTCTGCACATCCATGATGTGAATATCCCTTTCCACCACATCCCAAAGCTGCTCTATTGGATTGAGATATTTGAGATACTCATCGCCATGTTCAAGAAACCAGTTTGAAATGATCTGAGCTTTGTGACATGATGGCATGTTATCAATGGGATGGACATGGTCATCAACAATACTCAGGTAGGATGTGGCGTTTAAACGATGCTCAATTGGTACTAAGAGGCCCAAAGTGTGCCAAGAAAATATCCCTCACAACATTACACCACCAGCAGCCTAAACCACTGATACAAGGCAGGATGGATCCATGCTTTCATGCTGTTTACGCCAAATTCTGAGCATCTGAATATCGCAGCAAAAAATCAAGACTCAAGATCAATATTGTTTTTCCAATCTTGTATTGTCAGACCAGCCCGTCTGGCACCAATAAAGTCCCTTAAGCTGGGCTCACACTACAGGAGTTTCAGGCCGATTTATCTTCGATTTTCCCCTCCCGAGAATCAACAGGTAATGTTAACATTTGCAAGCAGCTTTCTACACTCAACCGGTATGTTCAAAATCAAGGTGATTTCTCTCCAGCTCTTCTCTTTGTCCGTACGGTTGTGTCATGTTTTCATTGACACGTTAGACAAGCAGTCGTGATATTGCAACATTCATTTTTCCATCTCTGAACGAAAAACGAAAAATCAAGCCGTAATCTTGTTTTTTCGTTTATCTAAAAAAAAAAAAAGAGCTGTTTTCTCATTTTTAGACTTTAAATATTAAATCAAAAACCAACTGAACGACTGATACACTGATTAAAGGTTAAAGATTTGATCTGTAAACACCTCACATTACCAGATAATCTCCACCGAACAAAGGAACCAACAAGATTTTTTCTCAGATTGTTGGGAGAAATAAATCGCTTTGGGTGCTCGAGCCCCTGCACTTTTTCAAAATGAATCAAAAGTGCCCCTCTCAGACAAATATCAATGATAATATCCTTGAGAACAATTGAGAACAAATTGAGAACAAAATAAGACTTAAACATAGCCAAAGTTGCTGCCATGTGATTGGCTGATTAAATATCTGCGTTAACAAGCAGTTGAACAGGTGAATCTTTATATTGATATAATGATCTTGATATAATTTTGTTGATATTCAATATCTTAATATTGGTTCATCTTACTACTGTATGTTTACCTAGATTACAGCTCCTCTGGGTGTGTTTCTCTGAGTTCTCTGTTTGTTAATGGAGTTTAATTACCTATAATAGCGGAGGGGCAATGTAATGTCACACTGCTCTCAAGATGGCATCAAAACAACTTTAGTAGGAAAAAGTGATCAGAGCAAACTGCATAATGTAATGAAGGCTGGAAAGAACACATTTACCTCATTTCTTGTCAGAAGCAATGGTATTTCCAGTATAGGCCTCAGAGTCACATGCAGTCGCTCCATCAGAATGGCTGGAGAAGGTGAGAAAGTTCATTTAACAAATTAATTTCTCAATTCAAGCTCCAGGCACAAAAAATGGGATTAAAACAAATAAAGAATAAGATTAATAGTTGCATTTGGAAATAAATACAACAACAAACAATAATACTTTTAATTTCACTTTAGTCACACCTGCTGAGTAGACCAGAGACACAGGAAGGTGAATCAGTGGCCGACCATAACCCAGTCTTTCAAACTGGAAATAGATAAAGGTATAGTTGCTTAAAATAGCAAGTAATTGAATTCTTTCAAATATACATGGGTTAATTAAATATACTTGGATTGGTTGTTACATACCAGAGGTGTCAACCATTCAAAGACATTGACAGACTCCCCATCATTGATAAAGTAAGCCTGTCCACTCTAAAAAAAAATTACACATAAACAATTATACATAATCTGGCTTCAGTACTGCTGATTGCAATAAAACAAATCTCTATCATGCCACACATACCGCCACAAAAGCTTTCTCTGCAGTGAGTGCTTCTGCTGCTAAAACATGAGCCATCACCAAATTATCCACATGCACCCAGTTCATCTTGGCATTAGGGTCCCCAAAGCAAAAGCTGAACAACCTCCTCTCCACATTTACCTGAGAAGAGAAGAGAATCATAAAACCTTGTTTCTGCATTCAACAATCGACAGATCTTAGCTAACAAACCCCTCTAAAGGCCCTGTTATCCTTCAAGCGAAAACTTCTTACTCACAGCTCGTTGGTTTATGGACTTCACGATTGCCTACAGGAGGACACATCTTTGGATTAGCCTCTGCTAGACGTATTTGTCTTGTTAGCCAGGTTAGCTGACCTTTTCCTGCAAGTCGCCCACACTTGTACTTTCTATTAGGCTGCTCTCCTCTTATTTTGCCTTTTTTGCCCTTTCCTCTGGTTGTCTGCCTTTTGCAATCTTAATTTGGTTCCTTTTTTCCACCATGGAGCTTTCAAAATCAACACGGGATACACTCGCAAGCCTGTCCGGCCGTGTGTGGCACCCTCATCGCCGAGAGGGATTCCCATCCCTTCTTTGTTATTTGCGTGGGCCTTAATTAAGCTGAAGTAGCAATCAACTTCCCCACAGAATGGTAGCTATTGCTTGGCACTCCCTAAAAAGCTCTGGTGCCGAAGGCTCAAAGTGGCCGCTACACAGAGCGTAGGATTGTCCGACTCTGATGGGGAAAAAGGCAATGCTTGTGTGCACACAGGGGCCTCTTGTGGTGCGGCCTCTCTAAGCTGGCCCGGCTATTTTTGAAGATATATATCACCTAAAACCCCTTTCATTGACAAGGGTGATGCAGGACTTCTCAGCGACTCGGATGACTAGGACACCATCCCGCTGTCTGTAGCCCCTCAGGCTAAAGTACACACTGCCTTGTCCCAATCGGTCCTCTTAAGAGTTTTTTGAGTGAGCGACTGCTTGCCGCGATATCGAATGCCTCGGAGCAAGAGAGGGACATTTTTGACGGGAACATTCTGGGACACCCTCCTGGCCCTTGGAAGCAGCTTCTCCCTGCCCTCTCTGCATGTGCAAAACACACAAAGCATTGCTGGGTAGATCCGCTCTACATCAAACAAGTTTTGCAGGTCTCAAATTTATGGATATGGCCTCTCTATGCGTGTTCAAGCTATAGCTATGGCTTTCTCTTGGAGACTGTACACTGTAGCTTAATCTATCCGGTCTCCCAGATAGTGAGAAGCAGTGCATCGCTGTGGTGCCGGTTGCCAAACACCCTCTGTACATCTACCTATCCCCCCTGCTACGGATTAGGCCAGGCAACCATCAATCACTTCGCCTAGTTCTTTGCCTTATGCTATTCTCACTACAGGACGAGGATGCCCCCCTTGGCGTGGAATCACTGGCCCATCCATGGCCCAACATGCTGCTCTATGCATTCCCTCCCCTTTGCCTAATAATGTCTACCCTGGCCAGGGCGAGAGAGCAAAGCCTGACACTGATTTTGATAGCACCAGGTGGCCCAAAGCACCATGGCTGGTGCCACTTCTGAGATTATCCCTCTCCCATTATGTACGGACCTCTTGTCCCAAGCGAATAGGGAAATCTACCACCCTTGTTATCACTTGTAATTGCCACTATTCAGAATGTGATTGAAGAGTGGTTTGAGGGGCGCCTGTTGACACTGTTGATAGTGCTCAGTCTCTGATATTTTGGGCTTTTTGCAGGACCTGACTATTCTATTTAGCGGCTATCACTGCATGTCATGTTGGTTTTGACGGCACCAGGGTGGGGCAACACCCCCTTATTCGTAGATTTATGAAGGGTGCTCGCTGTTCCCTTCCAGTCACTAGAAGAGTAGTTCCAGAGTGGGACCTCTCCATGGTGCTGAAGTCTTTGTTGCAACAGTCTTTTGAGCCCCCGGGAAACATCTCCCTTAAGCTTCTATCTTTCAAGTCAGCTTTGTTCCTGGCCTTGGCTTCTGCCATGTCAGTTATTTTCATGCATTCTCTGTTCATTCCTCATGCACCATCCACACACACAAACACAGGGTATCCCATTTCCCCATTTTAAACCTGTAGAGCCCAGATTATTCATGTCACTAAGCATGTCATTGTACCCTCACCTGACACCAAAATTTCCATCATTGTGCACATTTTCAGGTTTATGTATGCATTTTACTACATGCAATTAATTTCTTTGCTGGTGTAGCATCCTCACAAATACGAGTTTCTAACTGTTTGTAACCCCAGTTCTCGGAAACATTGAGTGAAGAGATCCACCAAGCTTGCCCTGCTTTCTGCGCGAGAAGTGAATATGCTCAAGGTGGCATGTGCAAGTGCTTTATGCACTTCGGTAAGGGGCGGCCCCTTACCTGGCATTGGGCACACGCTCCTGTCTGTCAAGCCAGACTTGGCTAAATAAGATGTTTATGCAGAGGTCAGGTACGGATGCCCTTCCCATAGGTGGATCTCTCCACTCGATGTGTCAGAGAATCGGGGCTGCTTTATAGTAGAAAATGTTGTAATCATTATACCACTGGTCACCACTGAACAGTATACCTCTGGTCATGTATTTCAAACTTTTTACCTTAATCGAACAATGAAAAATAACTTTGCAGTGAGTGTATCGGGGCCTTAACTGAGGGTGAGTAGAATACAAGATTAATTGTGTAGAGATTACATGAGGAAGCACAGCCACACATGCGTCTGTATAAGTGCAGACAGTCATGTGTCTGTATGTAGGTACAGGTACAGGCACAGCACAAGCACATGCTGTAACAGGAGCTTCCCACAGACTCCATTAATATTGTACAGCTCTGGGCACATTGGCACAGCTGAGCCTGCAAAGTACAACTGTCTGGGATCTGTGAGAGGGGGGGGGCTCAGGGGTGTGAGAGGGAGTAAAAGAGGAAAAAGAGTGGAAAAGAAACAGCTGAACCGGGGTCTCACCATCACCCTGTGCAAATGTCTTCTCTCTTCAGGACCATAGATACCAGAGGGGCGTAGGACACACGTCTGTAGAAGACCACCACCTATCACAATAATACCTCAGTATTATAAACAATATATCCATGCATTTTCACATATACATTAATAGATGCCTATCTAAACAAGATTTTATTATTTGACCCAACTCTGAATCCAGTTATTCCAGCTAGTGAGAAATAAATATATGTTTTACATTCTGTGGTTGTACCTTGGTATAGAGATGGCTATAGATGGTAATACTATGGTACTTTGATATACACCAATCAGGCATAACATTATGAGGTGAATTGAATAACACTTCATCATGGCAGTGGGTGGGATATGTTTGACAGCAAGTGTACATTTTGTCCTCAAATTGATGTGTTAGAAGCAGGAAAAATGGGCAAGCGTAAGGATTTGAGCAAGTTTGACAAGAGCCAAATTGTGATGGCTAGACAACTGCTCTTGTGGGGTGTTCCCGGTCTGTAGTGGTTAGTATCTATCAAAAGTGGCCCAAGGAAGGAACAGTGGTGAACCAGCGACAGGGTCATGGACGGCCAAGGCTCATTGGCTCCATGTGGGGAGCGAAGACGGGAGGCAGTGTGATGCTTTGGGCAATGTTCTGTCGGGAAACCTTGGGTCCTGCCATCCAGGTACCTACCACCTACCTAAGCATTGTTGCAGACCATGTACACCCATGGAAACGGTATTCCCTGGTGGCTGTGGCTCTTTCAGCAGGATAATGTGCACTGCCACAAAGCACAAATGGTTCAGGAATGGTTTGAGGAGCACAACAATGAGTTTGAGGTGTTGACTTGGCCTCCAAATTCCCCAGATCTCAATCCAATCGAGCATCTGTGGGATGTGCTGAACAAACAAGTCCGATCCATGGAGGACCCACCTCACAGCATACAGGTGCTGCTAACATCTTGGCGCCAGATACCACAGCACACCTTCAGGAGTCCATGCCTCGATGTGTCAGGGCTGTTTTGGCAGCAAAAGGGGGACCAACACAATATTAAGCCGCGTTTTCACCGCAGGAACTTTCCCCAGGAACTAGGAACTTTGGGGTGGTACTCGGTGTGTTGCGACCACAGGAACCAGGGTCTAAATGAAGTTCTGGGTAAATATTTCCCCCTCCAAACGGCCCTGCTCGCGAGGTAGTACTTTTTCAAAGTTCCGCAACTTTCGGGGGTGGGACTTGGGCGCTGAACATGCTGATTGGTTAAGCTCACGCGGCATTTTATTTCAACAAGCATTTTTAAAAGTCTTGCGAGGTTCGTTCTGCCTTCAGTTAATATCAGTCTTGCTCTTTCTGTCCGATGGCAGGCGTTGTCTCAGCAATTGCACGGTCAATGTCCGTAATAGCTGATAATAACATACTTTGTCTTATTTTAAATCTAGCTTTACAAGATTTCAGAATACGCTTTAATATCAGTGCTCGTCTCTTTTCTGCCGTTTTATTAATTACATATTTAGTAAACCAATACATAACTAGCAAAAGCAGCGCTGCTTGCATCTCCTCCATACTTGTTATTGTTGCAGACAGTATCGCACAAAAATGATTATTGTCCGTCGCTGACTGTGAGGAGCAGCCGCGCGCAGTCCAACGTCTCTGGACTAATTTGCCTAATCTTCACGGTACTTTAGACCGCAGTGGAAACGCAGACAGTAGCAGGTCTGGGGGGGGGTAAAAGTTCCTGTAAAAAAGTTCCTGGTACAAATTGTTCCGGGTAATTTCGGTGGAAACGGGGCTTTAGGAATATTAGGTCATAATGTTATGCCTGATTGGTGTATTGGTGTACTAAATCATTAATGAATGTGCACTTGTAGTGCACTTCGAGTCTTAAAAGTTTTTTTTAAACTGTACTTGAAAATGATATAATATTAATGAAACCAGAAAAAATAATAAAATGTACATTTAATTATATAATTTTAGACTGCTTGAAATAGCGATGTTGTTTCTCACTTTGTGCTTTGTAAGGAGGTGTGCACTTATTGGCACAGAGCCCACACACACACACAGAATAAGCCTCCCCCGTGCTTGGCTTTATTATTAAGCCTAGGTCTAAATTTAAAACAGTGTCATCAGGTCTGGTTGGGTTGGGTTGCAGGCTGTGGTCATTACCATAGCAGCCGTTACCTCAGTACCTCATCAGCAGTGGACACACACACATCTACACATACACATACACATACACATACACATACACATACACATACACATACACATACACATACACATACACATACACATACACATACACATACACATACACATAATATGATCAGGGTACATGACACCACTTGCGCTTATTGCTATTGTGCGCAATAACAGGATTGACTTCAGAGATCAACAAGTTTCCATTTCCGTACCTTTTGTTGATCTTCCATTGGCAGTGAGCACCATGTGTTCGGCGATAGCTTTAGTCCTGGAGTAATGGTCTATGTGCTTGAAGAGAGAAGAAAAATAATTTTTCAAATTTAAACAAATGACAAGAACTCATGATCATTTGTAGACTGTACAATGACTTAATGATGGGATAGTATTCTTCAAATTAAATACAGGATATCAATTCTCAAATAAAAGTGCTCAGAATATGAAGTGTCCAATGCATTTGATAAATCTCAATGATTTTTTTAAATATTTGAACAAAACATACTATAAACCACAACATATTATATATATATATAAGCTATCAATAAGGTCACAATTTGGTGCCCAGGCTTGGTAAAAAGTATAATAAACATAATGCATATTACTAACTCTATTAGTGAAAGAAAGTGAAAGTCATCACACATTAGTCAACCTCGGCCCGAAAATGAGCACCAGTGAAATCTGAGTGTGTAAGCTGTACCGTTGTATGATTCATCAGATGTTATGTATTCATGTATGAAGTTTGGGCAGACAAAAGCGGGTGACTTCTGTAGCACGAGTGAGGTGTCGGATAGACTAATTTGATTCCATTAACCTTCCTTAACGTCAGTCTACTGTTCTTCGGGACAGTGAACCGGAGCACACTGGAGCAAAGCAAGAGTCCGCTTCAACATGACACACTAATCCCTAGTGAAAGTTATCCACTCCTGATGCCTGTGATCACAATGATCAGTAATGTAAGAGATCAGTACATCCAGTGTACAGTAGACAGCATCACTGATTATAATGGGTTATTGTGTTGTGCCGCATTGTGTCCGGTGTAGACATGAGCTGCGTCCCAAATCAGAGGCTGCATCCTTCTAAGGCAGCATTCGCAAACAGATTGTGTCACCGCGTTTTAAGCGGACAACTCCGGCGTTTCAAGCAGTGATATGATTCTGACAAAATTAAATGCCTCTGATTGGCCATTGCGTTCAAGAGATCAACAAACATGACTGTGATTGGCTACATTTCTCACCACTGCAAAAACATGTTGTAAATCGAAACATTTGTTCTCCAGAGCACAAACACAAAAACACACTGGAGCTTTTGCCAAATCTGCTTCGCCAGTATGATATTATTACAGTATCAACTTGCTTTCGTTTGAGGGAGCTAATTTTAAAATTTGACTTAGTGTGATGTTTTTTAACAGAATTATTTGTGATCAACAATAATTCGCAGACCAACCCATGGACCCCCATTTAAAGACCCTTTCTGTATGTTGATAAGGAATTAGTACATGATGACACATTTAATTGATAGCAATTCATGTTACTTATTGCCCACCCAATCAGGAGCCTGTTCCACCCAATCAGAAGCCTAGCCCATCCAACCAGGAGCCTGACCCACCCAATCAGGAGCCTGTTCCACCCAATCAGAAGCCTAGCCCATCCAACCAGGAGCCTGACCCACCCAATCAGGAGCCTGGCCCACCCAATCAGGACAAAATTGGTGTATTTCATGAAATCAGATAAGGTGGAAAACTGTAAATAAGAGACGCTGCTGCCGCCCACAGTGACGCACAGACTGAGGTTAATCACACACTTAATCAATCGATCACTCTCCAATAACTGCATTAGCCTGATACCAATGGATGAAGCTAATGGAATTAGCAATAGAGGCATGGGATGACATGTGAGTCCAAAACACAAGATGTTTTAAGGACAAAAACCTGACAAATGTCTTAAAATAAAACATTGAACAAAACTGATTTTGTTACAGAATTTTCTAAAATGAGCAGTAAGCTAAACAGAAGCAAAACAGTAAAGCAGTGTTACTAATAGTCCCTTTCAAAACCTGCTCCTTTTTCACCTTGCAGCTCAAAGCTGGAGCTGGGCTTTAGAACGGGGCTGGTATTCAAAAAAGTCTCAATATTGAACAAACCAACATGTGCACTTCACAAACTGTCTGAATGCAAGATAAATCATAGCACACTCAGTGCGCATCTCACCATGTCCAGTGGCACACAAGGAACTGAGTCTTCATCTCCGTCATCAATGGGTTTGCCGGCAAACGCCACATTCACAGTGCTGGTGTAGACGAGTCTGGAAATGCCTCGCTCTGTACAGACTACAACACACCAACCAAAAACAAAAGCATACTTTAAATGACATTAAACCTAATTCTTTCTTAAATATGTCTTTAGCGAAGCTTGCCTGCCTACACATGGTGTTGCCTGTGAATCTTAGAAGATCTTATAATCTAGTGCACATTGTGTATGATGCCTACATAGACAGCTCACTAAATGTAGGACTCTCTTTAGCCTTTGAATCTCTGCTGTGAATCTATATGCTCTTGGGAACGAACTGAAGGGGGAATATTTCAAATACCATTAGAATACAAGCTCTAGTGAGAAACACTTATCTGAATAACAGGCTATTACAATACCAATTATATAATGTTGACAGCTCACCGTTTATGACATTGTTCGTGCCGCCAACATTGACTGATTCAATCTGCTTTCTCCTCAGCTGAAGAACAAGAAAATACATGACCAGCGTATTTCACTTCAGTCCTGACTTAGGTTCACTCCTTAAACATATAATAATGCAACAATAATAGTCATGTTAAAATGAAACTTAAAGCATTTATCACAACATAACGAATCGGATTATGGCCTAACAACTAGACATTAATTTAAACAATTTTACACACTGTAAAATCGAATTAGTTAGACTTACTTAAAAAAAGTATGCAAAACAATTGCCAAATGCTTAGTTAGTATAGTTCACTTACACAAGAGTTCTAGTGACTAAAAAAGACCTGTAGAGTGTACTTGATCTTTTACTTTAGATTTACTCCTGACTTAGTGTAGATACCATTGTTGTGTTTTGAAGTCTTTGTGTGACTTAAGTATGGTCAACTGCAAGGTATTGTTACAAATAAAGATGGATTATATAAAAAGTTTCACAGGTGTTTATGAAGTAAGTATTAGCAATAAAATTGTAAACAATCCTTATATGTCATGAAGGGAGGGGACCTAATTTCTGACTAAATCATTAACTAGTTAATTATTCAGTCAGAATCTAGGTCAGCTTTTAAAAACAACCTATTTATTACTTCTCTTCCTTTAAAACCAAATGACAGTGATTTCTTGTTGCATCGCTGCATCATTAGGAAGAGAATTACAATCAAATGAATGTTCCAAGTTAGCCTGGCTCCGCCCTCCTACATACTTCCACTCAATTTTCATTTTCCTTCAGTAAGCCGTCTGGGATTGCGATATATTCTCTGGTTTTCTCCGGTCAAAATTTAACTGGTCCAATCAGCGAACAGAGGGAGTGGCTGAGAAAGATGACGTTGATGTCGCGCACTAGTTTGAGATGACATATGTCACGACCAAACGTTAGTGATTGGTTATGGCAGATCCAGAGTGACTCTGGGCAGATCCAATAGTTTTAAACTATTAAAACTACCCAAGAGTACCCAACTTCAAGAAAGTTAACACTTGTCAATGGAGAGTGGCCAGACTCTATGTACAAATGAAATGTACAAGAGTATGGTAGGACCACACTCACAGAAATATTTCACCCAAAATTTAAGATTTATGTAATTTTATTAAATGACAAATTCCCATTTATATTTTTTTCATAATTTTAACACAAATCTACCAAATAAACTTTACACAATTTATTTTCATTAGGATGATAAAACCTATTTATTTAAAATACATAAAGTTTATTGTATAAATTGCATAATAATTAAGAGAACTAAATCAGGATAATTAAAAAAGTTAAATAACATTTATTTGAATCATGTTAAATGTATATTCATGGCAGAGTTAGTTTTTATGCATTTACATCTATTTGATTTTATTTAAAAACTCATATTTTTAAAATCTATACATTAAAAGTAAATAAACTCTAAAAGATTTAATCAATTTTACAATTTATTTAATGCAATTAGTTAATAAATACTAACATTGTTTGAATAATAAGAGTTATAAAACAAACAAGATTCTGTTATTTAAAGTTTATGTGATTGGTTTTCATCAAAGTTATGAAAAAAAATCCATTTGGGAAACAGGAAACAACGTCACTTTCGCTGGACACAAGCCCTCGAGATATTGTGGGAATCCGTCACACACATCCCACTGAGCAAAGGCGTACGTTGAAAAGACGTCCACTGAGGAGCCAGAATGAAAGTTTTTATGACGTCTGTTTTTGACGTGTTTTTGACGTGTTCCGATATAAACGCTCATGGAACCTCAAGGTTAAAAACTAGTTCAAATTATGGACATATTTTCCATTTGTAATTGCAAAGCAACTCACAGACAGTGTGTGTTTGTCCAGAAATCATGAAAATAAAAGAAACTTAGCTCACACCTTTAGACACTTTAGACAACTTAGCATCTGTAATTCACACATCTTTGGATCGTGAGAGAATCGTGGGATTCAATCCAGGATCTTCTTGCTGTGAGGAGACAGTGTTTCCCACTGAGACACTGGAGCTGCCCTTAATCACAGACATAAGACACACTTTGACTATTTCTGTCAGACGTCTACAGAAGCTCTTACTGAGAATTAACAGAGCTTTAGATGTTGATATTTATAGTTAATTTGAAGTCACCATTGTGGTGGGAAGCGTTTGCTTTAGTTGGGCTCTTGGTCCCTGTACTTGAGTTAGCTTTTCTTTGGCTGCTGTAACTGTGTGTGTGAAACACAATAGTTATGGCTGAGAAAGCAAAGATAAAGTGACTTCAGGTGTTGTCAGCTCCTTGTTGATGACTAAATCATCAGAAGTCTAGAATCTGATGTTGTGCTTTCGAGTTTTATGTTCTTGTTTGGCAAATAATAATTTGTTTATATACTATAACCTTGTGAATCTGCTGTATTGACACCAATAGCAATAAACAAATCACTCATCCTGAAAGATGATAAAACAGCAGGTGCACATTGTTTTGAGAAAATATTTCTCATAGTCACACACAGACATCAAGATTTTGCATATGATTCACAACAACGGTGACAATCAAGCATGAGTTTTGAGTTTTGTACTTTGAAGCTACCCATCATGCATTACAGCATGAAGTTTTTTTTATGATTGTCACCGTTGTTGTGAATCATATGCAAAATCTTGATGTCTGTGTGTGACTATGAGAAATATTTTCTCAAAACAATGTGCACCTGCTGTTTTATCATCTTTCAATATGAGTGATTTGTTTATTGCTATTGGTGTCAATACAGCAGATTCACAAGGTTATAGTATATAAACAAATTATTATTTGCCGAACAAGAACATAAAACTTGAAAGCACAGCATCAGATTCTAGACTTCTGATGATTTAGTCATCAACAAGGAGCTGACAACACCTGAAGTCACTTTATCTTTGCTTTCTCAGCCATAACTATTGTGTTTCACACACACAGTTACAGCAGCCAAAGAAAAGCTAACTCAAGTACAGGGACCAAGAGCCCAACTAAAGCAAACGCTTCCCACCACAATGGTGACTTCAAATGAAACATAAACATCAACATCTAAAGCTCAGTTAATTCTCAGTAAGAGCTTCTGTAGACGTCTGACAGAAATAGTCAAAGTGTGTCTTATGTCTGTGATTAAGGGCAGCACCAGTGTCTCAGTGGGAAACACTGTCTCCTCACAGCAAGAAGATCCTGGATTGAATCCCACGATTCTCTCACGATCCAAAGATGTGTGAATTACAGATGATAAGTTGTCTAAAGTGTCTAAAGGTGTGAGCTAAGTTTCTTTTATTTTCATGATTTCTGGACAAACACACACTGTCTGTGAGTTGCTTTGCAATTACAAATGGAAAATATGTCCATAATTTGAACTAGTTTTTAACCTTGAGGTTCCATGAGCGTCTATATCGGACGTGCTGAACATGTCAAAAACAGACGTCATAAAAACTTTCATTCTGGCTCCTCAGTGGACGTCTTTTCAACGTACGCCTTTGCTCAGTGGGATGTGTGTGACGGATTCCCACAATATCTCGAGGGCTTGTGTCCAGCGAAAGTGACGTTGTTTCCTGTTTCCCAAATGGATTTTTTTTTCATAACTTTGATGAAAACCAATCACATAAACTTTAAATAACAGAATCTTGTTTGTTTTATAACTCTTATTATTCAAACAATGTTAGTATTTATTAACTAATTGCATTAAATAAATTGTAAAATTGATTAAATCTTTTAGAGTTTATTTACTTTTAATGTATAGATTTTAAAAATATGAGTTTTTAAATAAAATCAAATAGATGTAAATGCATAAAAACTAACTCTGCCATGAATATACATTTAACATGATTCAAATAAATGTTATTTAACTTTTTTAATTATCCTGATTTAGTTCTCTTGATTATTATGCAATTTATACAATAAACTTTATGTATTTTAAATAAATAGGTTTTATTATCCTAATGAAAATAAATTGTGTAAAGTTTATTTGGTAGATTTGTGTTAAAATTATGAAAAAAATATAAATGGGAATTTGTCATTTAATAAAATTACATAAATCTTAAATTTTGGGTGAAATATTTCTGTGAGTGCAGGCTAGTTCCAAGTGCCCAGCCAAAGTGAACACTGATCACCATAATGGTGTTTTTATTTTGCTTGACAAAATGGCACTCAAACCAATCAATTAATCTTAACTTGGGGGTTCTAAGTAAAAAGGAATAGTATGTGAATAGTACAGATTACTTTATTTTTACAATTAAAGTAAAAAGTAAAGTAAACTAAAAAGTGTTCGTTGGAATCACTGTTGGATTTTACAGTGTGCGTGTCATTGTGTCATTAACAAACTGTTCTTTTTCTTTTCTTTTTATGTTAAGATAGTGCTAACCTGTTATGGATCCACACAGGGACACTTTTGTGTTTAAAATTAATGACTTTTCTGATCTTCAAACGGTCACTTTTGTTTTATTGTTGTCATTTCTAATTTCTATCATAACTAAATGATAACATGCAGATGTGAGCAAAGTTGTACCGATTTCGATTGCATACATTGGGGAAGGTAGAAAATGATAACTAATAAAGATATTATGGCAAACAACATGTCAGCACATGTCACTTTTTTCACTTTAAAGCTATTATAATCCATCCTTTAAAATAATATAATAAAATAATTATGTGATATACGTTTTTTGCCTCTGTATACTAGCAATAATTACTGCTTATTAATAGTTAGTAAGGTAGTTGTTAAGTTTAGGTATTGGATAGGATTAGGGATGTAGAATATGGTCTTGCAGAATAAGGCATTAATTTGTGCTTAATAAGTTCTAATAAACAGCCAATATCCTAGTATTATGCATGCTAACAAGCAACTAGTTAATAAGAATTGGACCCTAGACTAAAGTGTTACCAAATGTTCTACATGTAAATATTAATATACTGTAATTCAATGCAAAATTGGGACTCACTCAAGTAATGTTAAATGGAATCAGTCTCAGTGTTTCAGTCGATTCTAATACAAACCGAGCTCTCATTAGATGCATGTTACATTCACTGACCTGTTCAGGACCGGACATCCCGTAGGAAGCGGTGTGGAATATAACGTCCACTCCCACACAGATCTTATACAGGGCATCATAATCCCGAATATCAATCTGGAAGTAAAGCACACACAAATGTACTGAAACAAAACAAAGCCCATTCATTCACAGTGATGGACAAAATAATACAATCTGTGCAGAAATCATTCATTACAGTTTTCGATATTTGGGTCTCGCATTATATGAATTTTGTTAATCCATAAAATAGTCTAGAACAACTAAACAGGGAATGCATATTCACATTATTCTTGATTAGGGTTGCAAATAAGTTTGATTGGACCTGACAGAATCACAACAATTTGCCTGAAACCTTTTGATTACTTTTAGACAATATTTCTATATCACAGATAGCAAGAAACCATTGAAACAATGTTGATGCGTCAATATTAATTGCATTGAATTAACACTACAAATGGATTTTTTTTTCTGCTGTCGGCTTTCATCAAAATTTTAATGCTGATCCAACATACTTTAAACACTGAAATGTCAATCTCAATCCCAAAATGATGGTTTATGGCAAGCCGTTTTGACTTTTATTCATTCCCAGGGTATGAATTCAACAATTCAGTTTCCACTAGTAAACCATAGTTTACTTCCATCATAGGCTGCCATTCAAATTCAGTTGTTGGTATCAAGAATTGATTTCTTAGTTAAAATTCCAATTTCACATATCAGAAATACAATTCATACTAATAAAATCATAATTTATGATATCAATAATTGATTTGTTACTAGTAAAAATAAAAATGTCTGATATCAAGAATTATAATTTTAACTAGTTGAAATTAAATTTTTGATGTCAAGAATTTGTATTTCTGTGAGTGACGACATCATTGTTGATATCAAGAATTCATATCATGAGAATGATTAAAGGTCAAAACGGCTTGCCATAGATGGTTTGGATGAAAACTCAACATTGTATCAAATATCACCTGGCTATGGGGTGTAACTTACTATTTTTTGGTATCACTATCTATCATGTAAATTTCTTCACTAACCTACTGGTTCTCAATCAGTGTTTGCCCAGATTTTACTCTAGACATTAATGCAGTAATAAATCCACTGGTTACAAAAATGCCCTTCAACTTCAACTTGAAAGTTATTATTACCATGTAAAACAACCACACAGTTCCAAAAATGATTAATGGGACATACAAAAAAATGGTTACACTTTATTTTACAGTACGTGTATACTCGCAGTATACTTACCTAAGAAAGTACTAAGGTAACTACATGGGTTAAGGTTATGTTTAGGGGTAACTTCAGGGTTAGGACCCAGTTATTGTAATTTCTATAATAAGTATATAGTATGTACATGCAGAACAGGACTGTAAAATAAAGTGCAACCCAAAAAATGGTCAATTTTGGTTTCTAAGTTTCGCTGGAAATTAAATGACTTCAATATTTGAGACAAATATTGTTTGTTTATCAGGAATAATTGGAACTTTTTGCACAGATTTGTTCATGATTTTCAAGGACATGTCATGCAACTGTACATCTGTCTAACTTGTTTGGCTTTTACCAAGTTAGATGCACAAACTTTGACATCAAGTATATGGAAATGTTTTCTCCTCCCTCTTTATTTAGCTGTCCTAACTATGGACAATGCTACTATAAGCTGAACTGAGCATTGTTTTCCCCCCGTTGTAAACAGACCAAATGTGACCCTGGAGCACAAAACCAGTCATGCGTCTATAGCCAATAATACATTGTATGGGTCAAAATTATTCATTTTCCTTTTATGCCAAAAATCATTAGGATATTAAGTAAAGATCATGTTCCATGAAGATATTTTGTAAATTTCCTACCGTAAATCAAAAAATGTATTATTAGTAGTAATATGCATTGTTAGGACTTAATTTGGACAACTTTAAAGGCGATTTTCTCAATATTTAGATTTTCTTGCACCCTCAGATTCCAGATGTTGTATCTCAGCCAAACATTGTCCTATATTCTAACAAACCATACATCAATGGAAAGCTTATTTATTCAGCTTTCAGATGATGTACACATCTCAATTTAAAAAAAATAACCCTTATGATTGGTTTTGTGGTCCAGGGTCACATTTGGGCTGCCTATAACTATCATACGCCATGTAAAAACAGAAGCTCAACACAATACTGACACCATGTCAAGTTCTGTTTTACATGGCAGGTTCAGATTCACTTTCATGGCTATTCCCGAAGCTTAGCGGTTTCTCCGAGACACCCGAGTCATGAAAACGTGTGCTGAAACCGGAGGCCACCATTCGGTCTCAGCGGTGCACCTGGCACCCACCTGCTTCTGTTACGCCCCGCTGCCCAACAGCCCCTCGACAACCCAGTGACACCGATGCGCTCCTCTCCAGTTTCACTGTACCTGCTGGAAGACAGCTCCATCTGGGATATCCCAGGGCGGCTTGTGGAGATCCAGCATTAAGACCGTGGCCCCTTGACCGGCCAGAGTGCGGCCCAGCCTGAATCCGAAGTACCCGGCTCCACCGGTGACCAGCACCCTGCCGGCCCCGCCCTGCCCCAGCTCTGGACCCTCCAGCCCGCTGGCCACCACGCAATTGGGACTGTTGCACAAGGCGCCCACCGCCCCGTTGGCTCTGTGTCTGATGGGGGCGCTGGTGACGGCGGCGGTGCGGCTGTGGGTCTGCCGGCGGCAGTCCAGGAGACACGCACAGGGCAGCTGCTCCACCTGACACAAGGACCTGTTCTCCTTCATAATGCACAAGGGGCTTCAGATACCTCTACTGCGTCCGTCCTGTCTGGGGATGATCAGAGACAGTGAGAGTCTAATGAACGAGTGTCCGCTGTGAAACAGATCTGCCTATGAGTGAGTGAATGAATGCATAATTCACCTCTCCATGTAAAGAGGCTGACTCCAAACTTTTCCTTACACTCGCCTTGCCAAAAACTGCTCATCGAGTCTTCACACATTGCTAGCAACATTTCCACTTTTCAAATTAATCAAAAATTATTACTAGAATGATACAGCATCACTAAAATAAACTTAATGGGATAGTTCAGCCAAAAATGTAAAATCATTTATTCACTCTCATGTTCTAAAACTCTATGAAGTTCTTTCTTCTGTGAAGCACAAAAGAGAATATTTTGTGCATACAGTAAAAATCATTGGGTTGTAAAACAACACTGGAGCCCATCTTCTTTTACACAGGTTTGATACGATATGAGGGTGAATATTAACCCTTTAAACTGAAATATAAATATACAAGCATTGTTTTTTAACACTTTACAATAATTTTTCATTAGTTGATATTAGTTAACTACTTTAGTTAACATGAACAAAGAATGAACAATACTTCTACAACATTTATTAATCGTATCGCTCATTCACTGTAAAACATTATACGATCAAATAAGTTATGACAATATGTTTTTAAATTGCTTAACTCATTCAAATAAGCAATTTTACAATTGTTATAAGTTATACAAGATTCAAGTCAGTTTAATGTCATTAAGATATATATTACAATTTAACATAACGTTAATTGTACTTAAAAACTTTAAGGCAGCAACACTTTATACAGTGTTGTTAGTTCATGTTAGTAATACATAGTTAATACAAAAAAAAGACGTTATTGTAAAGTGTTATCCATTATTTTGACAGAATGCATGTTAAAGGATTAGTTCACTTCAAAATGTAAATTTCCTGATAATTTACTCACTCCCATCTCATCCAAGATGTTCATGTCTTTCTTTCTTCAGTCGAAAAGAAATTAAGTTTTTTGAGGAAAACATTCCAGGATTTTTCTCCTCATAATACACTTCAATGGCAACGAGTTGAAGGTCCAAATCAATGCAGTTTCAAAGGAAGGGCTTCAGAGGCTCTGCACGATCTCAGCCGAGGAATAGGGTCTTATCTAGCCAAACCATCTGCCATTTTCAAGAAAAAATACACATTTATATACTTTTTAAACACAAATGCTCGACTTCGATGTGCTTCTTCATGGCGTATGATGTCATCACGTCAGAAAGGTCACGTCCGTGATGTAGGTGGAAGTACCGACCCTGTGCCGGAAAACTCCATCTCATGTTCTCCTCCAACTTTAAAATCATCCGACATTGTTGTTTTATCTTTATTTTTGTAAAGGGAATTTGATTTAGTCTTTGCACTATTTTTGTTTTTAACACTGGGACGGTACTTCCACCGTGACCTTTCCAACGTGATGACGTCATACCAATTTACCATATCAATTTGAGTTTAAAAAGTATATAAATGTTTGTTTGTTTTTTGGTTTGGTTAGATAAGACCCTATTCCTCGATCGTGCAGCAGAGCCTCTGAAGCCCTTACTTTGAAACTGCATTGATTTGGACCTTCAACCGTTGGTTGCCATTGAAGTCCATTATGTGGAGAAAAATCCTGGAATGTTTTCCTCAAAAAACGTAATTTCTTTTTGACTGAAGAAAGAACGACATGAACATCTTGGACAAGATAGGGGTTAGTAAATTATCAGGAAATATGCCTATTCATTTTGAAGTGAACTAATCCTAAAAGCTCAACTGTGTATCTACTTTTGTCAACATCATCCAATATTTATGAAATCAAGGCATATCAAAGTCAGCATTCATTCTGATGATCTTTTTCCCCCAGACAGGTTTTCTTATCACTAATGTTTGGTAATTTTTCCTATATTTTCGTGTCACAGTTACAACACAAAATATATCAGCTCTTTTGATCAAACTGTAAAGAAATAATTTCCATAATTGAAAATGGTTTCTATGAATGAATGGCTTAATGAAATTCATGAATGTGTAATATAATTTTTTTTTATATATACATCAGATTGAATTCAATAAATGGAGCAAAAGTAAAAAAGTATTTTAAGTTTTTTTATATATATACCGATGTTAAACAATATTGAATAATAAGCAAAAAACAAACAAACAAAAAATCTTTTGGAAGGTGTGGGAGGTTATTATACCTAAGCATTTTAATTTCTATAATTACAATAGTCTGTGTTTAAGCTTTAACAGTGTTCATGTTACTGTGAGTATTTACAAGGCGCTCAAAATAAATGAAATACAAGTGCATTTAGTTAATTAGAGTCACTCTGTAACATGAAACATGAACACTCTTAAAATAAAGTGTGACCCAGAATGGAAACTAACTCTCCAATACCGATATGACAATAATAGGCCTATAATAATCGATTTAAGTGCTCTGTACACAAAAGGATGCACGTTTCATTATCAATATAGAAGAAAAACGTAGAAAATAACAATAAACTTAAAACATTTACGTTTATTAAAAAAAAACAAAAAAAACATTTAAACTGTAATCGATTTAATAGCTAGCCCGAATGTAATTTGTTCTTTCCCAGCAATTGCACAATCTATTTTTTGATAGTTGATGAAGTTTAAAACGATGCTTTACCTGTCAGTCACTGGTCATATGTGTGTTGTGTCCATCAGCTGCGCGCGCGTCGCGTCATCCCGCTCGTGTCTCTGGAGTTCTGCATTTGTCAATCACCTGCGCTTCACCTGCATGAGCGCGTTACCGTAAAACAGCGAGTGCGCGCGAACCTACACAGCAGCCAATGAGCACTTGCGTCCATGCCATCTGCTTGAGCAACTCTTTACTTCATTTATTCATTCATTCATTTTCCATCTAACGATTTAAAAAAAATAATAATAATTAGAAAACACTTTATAATACCTTGAATAAAAATATATTATTGATGCATTTTATACAGTGCTGTATGTCTATCTAATTTCTGTAGAGGTATCAGATGTTTGGCATCACAAATGAACAATAGCAAAGAAATATTGGTAGCACTTTAGAATAATGGTCATTAGTTAACATTAGTTAATGTATTAACTAACATGAACTAACCATGAGCAGAACATTTGTTACTGTATTTGTTCATCTTTGTTAACGTTAGTTAATACAAATACATCTGTTCATGGTTTGTTTATGTTAGTTCACACTGCATTAAAGGGTTAGTTCACCCAAAAATGAAAATTCTGTCATTAATTACTTACCCTCATGTCGTTCGACACCCGTCAAACCTCCGTTCATCTTAGGAACAGAAATGAAGATATTTTAGTTGAAATCTGATGGCTCTGAAAGGCCTCCATTGGCACAATGGCACGGTTCACTCTCAAGACCCTTAAAAGGTACTAAAGACGTTGTTACAAAGTCCATCTCACTACAGTGGTTCTAAAATAACTTTACGAATCGGCGATAATAGTTTTTGTGCGCCAAAAAACCCTAAATAACGACTTACATAGTGATGACTATTTCAAAACACAGCATCATGAAGCTTCGAAGCGTTATGAATCAGCGAGTCGATTCATGATTCGGATCGCGTGTCAAACCACCAAACTGCTGAAATTTGGCGATTCAAACCGCTGAATCGACTCGCTGATTCATAACGCTTCGAAGCTTCATGATGCTTTGTTTTGAAATCGTCATCACTATGTAAGTCGTTATTTAGGGTTTTTTGGCACACAAAAACTATTATCGCCGATTCGTAAAGTTATTTTAGAACCACTGTAGTGAGATGGACTTTGTAACGACGTCTTTAGTACCTTTTAAGGGTCTTGAGAGTGTAACGTGCCATTGAGCCAATGGAGGCCTTTCAGAGCCATCAGATTTCAACTCAAATATCTTCATTTCTGTTCGGAAGATGAACGGAGGTCTTACGGGTGTCGAACGACATGAGGGTAAGTAATTAATGACAGAATTTTCATTTTTGGGTGAACTAACCCTTTAACTAATGTTAAAAATATTTTAATAATGCATTAGTAAATGTTGAAATTAACATTAACAAAGATTAATAAACGCTTTATAAGTGCAGTTCATTATTAGTTAATGTTAACTAATGACCATTATTCTAAAGTGTTACCGAAATATCTACTAATGTACACTATATTGCCAAAAGTATGGGCACACCCCTCCAAATCATTGAATTCAGGTTTTCCAATCACTTCCATGGCCACATGTGTATAAAATCAAGCACTAGACATGCAGACGCTTCTACAAACATTTGTGAAAGAATGGGTCGCTCTCAGGAGCTCAGTGAATTCAAGCATGGTACTGTGATCGGTTGCCACCTGTGCAATAAGTCCATTCGTAAAATTTCCTCACTACTAAATATTCCACGGTCAACTTTTAGTGGGATTATAACAAAGTGGAAGCATTTGGGAACAACAGCAACTCAGCCACGAAGTGATAGGCCACGTAAAATCACAGAGCTGGGTCAGCACATGCTGAGGGTCACAGTGCAGAGAAGTCGCCGACTTTCTGCAGAGTCAATAGCTACAGACCTCCAAACTTCATGTGGCCTTCAGATTAGCTCAAGCACAGTGCATAGAGAGCTTCATGGAATGGGTTTCCATGGCCGAGCAGCTCATTCAAGCCTTACATCACCAAGTGCAATGCAAAACGTCTGATGCAGTGATGTAAAGCTCGCCGCCACTGGACTCTAGAGCAGTGGAGATGTGTTCTCTGTAGTGACCAATCACGCTTCTCTGTCTGGCAATCGATGGACGAGTCTTGAGTTTAGCGGTTTCCAGGAGAACGGGACTTGCCTGACTGCATTGTGCCAGGTGTAAGGTTTGGTGGAGGGGGGGTTGTGGTGTGGGGCTGTTTTTCAGGGGTTGGGCTTGGCCCCTTAGTTCCAGTGAAAGGAACTCTTAGTGCTTCAGCATACCAAGACATTTTGGACAATTTCATGCTCCCAACTTTGTGGGAACAGTTTGGGGATGGCCCCTTCCTGTTCCAACATGACTGTGCACCAGTGCACAAAGCAAGGTCCATAAAGACATGGATGAGCGAGTTTGGTGTGGAGGAACTTGACTGGCCAACACAGATTCCTGACCTCAAGCCTTCTCGTCCAACATCAGTGTCTGACCTCACAAATGCGCTTCTAGAAGAATGGGCAAACATTCCCTTTAACACACTCCTAAACCTTGAGGAAAGCCTTCCCAGAAGAGTTGAATCTGTTATAGCTGCAAAGTGTGGGCCAACTCCATATTAAACCCTACGGATTAAGAATGGAATGTCATTAAAGTTCATGTGCATGTAAATGCAGGCGTCCCGAAACGTTTGGCAATATAGAGTACTTGTGTCACACAACTTCCTCTCACATAAAATACTGTGTCAGATAGTAATACCATGGTACATGTAGTAAGTACTGGAATTCATGTAGGCCTATGCAACCTATATAATATGAAGTGTGAAGAGTGTAGGTGAGTATGTCTTTGGAAACACAGTAACAAAAATGTGTGGTTATGCCAGAGCGCCCCCTGCTTCCCATCCGCCCTCCTTGCAGGTGAAGCCCTACTTCCAGCTTCACAAGGTTCCCCTCTGGGTGTCCATAACGCCAAACCCCTCCAGATCTAATCTAAAGTAAAGTATTCTGTTCCCCTAAAACCACAGGGTGTGCACGTGAAACCAGCGCAGCCTCATCAAGAGATGCGTACAGACAAGCCCAGTGATGTCACACAGACAAACGTCTTGTTAAAATATTCCTGACGTCATATCGCGGAATAAGCGCTCCAATTCATTAACCTACAAGAATAAAGTGCAGTAAGCGTTAAAACTATTTGCGCTACAACCCAGTGTTTGTGATTATGATGCCAGTTTGTAATATAAAGCAGCATAACGGGCTGTTTTTGAACAGGTAAAATAAGCCAGACAAATCACAAATGGTCGTGTTTTTTAATTTTTTTATGTATGTAACTTTTCTTTTAACCATACTTTTTATAACTGATACCTATTATGTTTCCAAAATATTATTTTTAGCCATAAGTTTAATTATTAACAAATATTCTTACATTAGGCCTCGTCAAATTATTTAAAGATGCACTCTAAAATAAAAAGGTTCTATATGGCACCAAAAATGGTTTTTGGCTCGTAATCATAGGGGAACCTTTTTTAGTGCTATATAGCACCAATTTTGGTGCTTCAGTGGTTCTTCAGCGGTTCTTCACTGGTTCTTTGACTAAGGTGCTATATAGCATCGCTAACTAAGGTGCTATATAGCACCGCTACCATATACAGAACATGTTAAGATATGGTGCTCTATAGCACCAAAAGTGGTTCCTCTATGATTACGACGAAGAACCATTTTTGGTGCCATATAGAACCTTTTAATTTTAGAGTGTGTTTGAGTGAGTAAAAACACTGTAGATAGATGAGTGAAACACACTATATTTACTCAAACACACTCCACCACTTTTCACTCCATAAAGTAGGTTTATTCGGTAAAACTAAATCTGTCGTGATTTGAACAGGCATGGAGATCAGCGTCTAAGTTCCCTCAAGGTTCCTTGACTCCAAAATAGTTTCCCTATGAAAACAAAAGACGAGTCACCATATTAAAAACTCCACAACAGCATCAATCATTACATCAACTCTAGGCGTCTGCATCAGCGCTTAAGCACACACAGGAAGCCACAAACCTGAAAGCTTTAGCTTGTTTCTGGAACAATCTCAGCTTCTCAATCTCTTCTGACAGTTTCCTTAGATCGTCCCCCTCAAATTTTGGAAGCAATGGGTCCTTTGTGGACATACAAGAATCAACACATCATTTCATAACAATGAATCTGCAGAAATGCATTTGAAAATGTTGAGTAAAAGTCAGCGTATACGTACTGCAGTGCACGGGTCTGACAGCAGTTTTCTGATCAGAGTCGTGTCCGTGTTGTCCGGAGCCTGATGGAATCGTCCTCCTGTTTTATGGGCCAGAGACTTCAGAAACTCACTGCCGGATCTGTTCAAAAAGATTGAAATGATAAATCACCCTATTCAACATACTATGGCAACTTCAGACATTCTACTAATTTCAAGTAACTTTGCAACTACATTCAACTTATTCTACTAACCCGAGCCCTAGTCTCACGTAGCCGTCTGACTAACATGTAACGCAACCAATCACAGTTCGTTTTGGGCGTGAAAATGTAAAGTCGACGTCCCTGCAATAACATAATGCATCTATAAATTATTCATTCAAGAACGATGTTCAAGTTTACTGCAACAATGGAGCCACGGACTTCACATACTTTTGAAAATCCAGCGTTTAGTTGATCCTGGTAAGCACTCATTGTCACATTCGTAAACTGACAGTGTTCTTCTTCCATGAGGGAGTTTGGAGTCATGGCATTTGTTTCCAGACAAAACTCCTGAAGTGTTTCCAGATAAGTGTGCCATATGCATCAGACGTTCAGCCAACGGTCCATGGGTGAGATGTCTGAGACTGAGACTACCTGAGCCCTAACCTAGCAGTCTACTAATACTCTAATGAGAGTTAGTTGATATGTAGTTGCAAAGTTACTTATAGTTAGTAGAGTTAGTTGACCTGTCATGGCAGTTGAGTGCGACGGTGTGGACGGTGAAGCTCTTCTCTCGTCTCAGTGTCTCTATCTCTGTCAGTATTAGACTGTGGCTGGAGTCACAGCTTCCATCACAGACCAGATACAGACCAACATCATCTGCCAAGCCACAGCCTGTCTGGAGCAAAGCAGCATTACACACAGTCACGGTTACACACACACACAAGATCAACTAAGACCCTGTTTACACCTGGTGTTAAGACGACGCTAAATACAGGTGTAAACGGGGTGTAAAACGTTTTGAGCTTGTCCACTTTTGATCACTTCCAGATATAGTTGAAAACACATTCGCTTTCGCGTTCGTAGTGTAAACGCTCACGCTCATGTGGTCGAATTTGTTCAAACGGTGACAAAAGACAGTCTAGTCTCCATCTACTGACCTAATGCGTAAACATTATGGGAAGCGCGCTAGCTAGACGGGATTTAAACTTAACCTGAAGACCCTTAAACCTGAAGACCCAAGTTTGTTTTGAAGATGAAAAACGTACCAAGCACAATGTTCTCTCTCCATTCCTGATTTCTAACACACACTCACAGCGTACTGTTACACATGCGTTTTCTTTCTCAACTGTTTACTTTCACTTTAAACAGAACTGACTGTGTTTACGTGAATACTCACCAAAGATGGCATTTTGACATTCTTTTGTGTGTATTTAACTGTTTAAGCGCAATAAGCAGCAAAAAAGAACTAAATTTAGTCCTGAGAGGCGGCTTTATACGCACGTACTTGAGTACAAAAAACTGCGGGAATGAGTAAAATTATGCGCAATGTGTACCAAAAATCAAGCCCTGTAACAGCAACAATATTCATCCGGAGCAAATGAAACGAGTGAGTGAGTGGAGGCGGGTTTGTGTGCCACTTGCTGTTGGAGACATGAGAGAGTGAGAAAGAGCAGCTGGTATTGTGTATCTATTTTGAAGAAAATGAGTATTGGAAGCGATTCAGATATATTTCAGTATCGATTCGTAAAAATTATTATTTTTGACAACAACACTACACTTTTATTATTTTAGATGCCTTTTTAAAAGACTACAACTGAATTATATATATATATATATATTTCAATAATTCAATCTGCCATAGTGGCTAGTAGGAGTGTTACACGCCACTGCTGAAATCCACCCGCATTTGGGGGGTTGGTGGGGGTTGATGTCATGCACTGATAGTTTATATGTGACCAGTGCTGGCAAAATTAGTCCGAATGCGCACAGGATAATTTTGAGCTACAGGCAAAACAAGTGAAAAATGTTTATTTTGAGGTTTTCACAAAAACAAGTTCATTAAGCCCTTGTCTAGCGATCCCAGTGCTCCAAATAGCAATTAACCATCTACAAGTATCTTTATTTGTACGTTTTCTGAGAGGACCTTTCCTTTGTCCATGAAAACGGCTGTCTCTTTCATTAATGTTAATCAAACAATTGTGGTATCATGGAAAAATAAGTTGACTATATATTTTTCCTATAGATATTTGGTGTTGACTTGGTGTGTGCCAAATTTGGTGTTGTTACCAGAGATTTTAAGGTATGGTTGCTAGGTGATTTTGTTTTGGAACCTTTAAAACTATAACTTGAGAACAAAAATGTTTTTTTTTTGTGACTCATTGCGACTCATTTTGCCAGCAGGGGTCACATATAAAGGCAGTTATTGTGAGTGTTGCAGCGAGTACCTGCAGTGCTTGAAGTGTGGATGAAGTGCCATGTGAGCTGAGCTGACTCAACCACTGCGCTGCCTCCGTACACAGATCCTCAGTGGACTCGACCAGCGCCGACTGCCACATCCGCACCCCTCCAGAGTACGCCAACACATTAAACCTGACGCACACACACCAGTCACTAAGACACCGGCCGGCAAACTCACTAACCTTGTTCGGAGGCAATGATAGGACATTTTCAGGTGTATTATGGGCCCTTTTTACATTTCTAATCTTCTCCAAAACTGTGGAAATCACAGTCTGTGAGAAGGGTCCATACACCCAACCCAGGCCGGGACTATTTGTTCAGCCAAACAATGGAAGACGGGTGAGTGTGAAAGCATTTTTTTCTATATCGCCATCTAGAGCAAAAACATTTCACTCACCTCACGCTGTTGGCATGCAGCTGATCCCAGATCAGTAAGGTCAGTGCCTTCTGGAGTTCAGCCAGGAAGGGGGCCATTGATCCAGACACATCCAGCAGAACACAGACGTCCTTTTCCAGCACTGATCCGAACATACGCCTGCTGCCTGCTCGCAAACAAAACATCCACATGGCAGGAAAAAAGGGATCTGTTCTAAAGCCTAGTGAGCCTAGGGAGCTTCCATGCTATCTACTGCTAGCTGGAAACCTCATCCTTCAGGAACAGCCTTTGGGCCCTTAAAATAATGCCTGCGCTTTATTTATCTATGTTTTGGATAAGAGCCATACTGTAATTGTTGAGTTTGGTACTGATATTATCCTTACACAGATACTGATATAGTACCACCAACCTGATCACATAGAAACATAACTATTTTTTTTTTCAAAGCTGAACAAGTGAAGATCTTCTTATACCCAATTGCAAATTTTTATATCAATGGAATTTCTTTTTCTGAATACGTCAGAGGTGTCTGTCCCAAGAACGGTATTTCGACATAACGCCGAAAGTGACCGACAGAAAGGGAACTATTTACATTCAGATCTATGCTCAAAAATGAGGGTGACAGTTAACAAATAGACTAAATATTAAAGCAAGCACACATTCTCTCCAGAAAGAGCTTAATAAGAGTGCCACCTCTATTGTACCTGTCAGTAACCACTCCAGTCTTCGGCCGTAGCGCTGCATCAGCTTCTCCGTCTGACTGAGGTAGTGCTTTAACTCACCAGGAGTCAGATGCAAGTGTTTCACAGCCCCCTATGATGAACATCAAGACGTACCATATACTAAACATGGAAAACTAATATTTTCAGTATGACCGGTGTTTCACAGCACTGTGCTTACATTGACTTGGACACTAGGGAATATGCCGCAGTACTTAGCAGACACTCTCTTCTGGACGGACGGCACCAGTTTGTTGTGATGGCAGCATTCAGGTCCAGATATCAGTTTGTGAAGGTCCAACTTCAGGTTCTTTATACCAAACCTTCTCAGCCACTTAAAGGACACACACAAAACAATCCTTTAGAATTTAAAGAGGACCTACACTTTTCGACTTTCTTTAGTGTGTAATGTTGCAGTTTGAGCGTGAAAAAGGTCAAAGCACAAAGTCTCTCCAAAGGCAGTTATTTCGATCTCTACATCAGTGTCGCTGTTTCTGAACTCCCTGAAATGCCTTCATTGTAGTCTTGAGTTTTCTTCCGGGAACGAACACGTCACAATATTCCTCATTTAAATAGTTCCTGCTCAAGCCATATGCAAAATAAAGGGGCGGAGTCTGGTTGAATTAGTAGTGTGTTGAAACCTAGGCAACCTCCCATGGTCTCTCTCTTGAATCCAACACAATTCACCGACTGGCCACTAGAGACGGGCTCCAAAATGGAGTCAAATCTGTGTTTACAGCCTGGTACAAAAAGTAATTTTGGTCTATACAGCTAAGTTTGCCCTTCATGACAACTGTGAGGGGGGTGTATTTTTTTATAACTCATCTGTTGAAATTATATTAAGCCTTAAGGTTCTGCATAATTAAGGGTGTGGTCACTTGAGTGACAGGTGGATTGCCACTATGGTCGAGCTAGGCGGGCGTGGTTTCAGCAACCAGGCACCTGAACTCCAGCCACGTCCCGCCTCTTTGCCCATTTTAAGTTATCCGGGAGTGACGCGCTGCCAAGATGGCGGCGACCGACTTTAGGTTTCAAAAATGCTCTTCAGAAACCTACGGGTGACGTCACGGACACTACGTCCTTATTTATTTACAGTCTATGGTTGAAACTCGCGGTTATGGTAAGGGGCGGGACATTTCCCCAAACACACTTGTTGTGTGGTTGACCAATCACAGAACACTGATCCAGCCGACCAATCAGAGCACACTGCGCTTTTCAGAAGGAGGGGCTTCATAGAGACAAGAACTAAACAGAGTGATACTGACAGACTGGGAAGAGAGGAGCTGCAATAATGTCAAACATAGGAAAAAATAATGTGTTTTTTGAACATTCAGGCATGAAAACCTAAACAAAATCAAGACTTTGTAAAAGGGCATAATAGATCCTGTTTAAAGCTGCTGTGTGTAATTTTGGATTGCTATTAAAACAATTTCTATCATCCCTCCTATCACATTTGCTAAAGTGTTCTGAGTGTTTGCTTTGGGGTTTCTCATTTCTACTAGGTTTCTAAGTGGTTGCTAAAGAGTTCAGAGTGAATGCTAAGGTGCTGCCAGACAGTTATTAAGGAGATATAGAAAGAACGAGAGACAGATGAAACATTTGATCATCTGCTATATGAAAAATAAGGTCAGATCAGTTCAGAAATCAGAAAAGATATAGCGCACTAAGTCAGAACAGAAACCCAGCAGGGGAATGTTCTCATAACGTTCTCACAACTTTCTCTCAAGTTATGAACAAACGTTCTTCCAGTAACATTAGTAGAATGTTCGTTCATAAGTTATCTGGTCTTTAATAATGCTCTCAAAACTTTAGCTCAATATCATCATTTATACAATGCTCATGGAACATTTTTTCTAACATTTTTTAAATGAAAACATTTAAAAGTAACATTCCCATAATGTTTACATTATGATAAAATGAAATGTTTCCTTTAACATTCGTATAACCAAGAATTTTTTTTTTAAAACATAAAAAAATTAGTTTTTAATGTTATGAGAACATTCAGAAATAGCGTTTTCATAACATAATGGAAACATTTGCAAAACGTTTTTAGAACATATTTTGTGAGCTGGGGAAAGATGTGCCAGTTTAGGAGGTGGATGTAGCTTGAAAACTCTAGGACGAATTTGGAAAACATTAGGCATTTGGATGGATCATACAGTACAGTACCTGTTTAGTTGAACAGATGTCTTCATGTTTTGGCAGTTTAATGGTGTTGATAGACTTGCGCACACTCTTGGGTTTTGGATATTTCTTGAAGACAGCACCTAGATAAGACAATCAATGCTATATGACACAATATGATCCAGAGATGTATATGAGTGGATCACATCTGTACATGTTTCTGGCTATGACAAGACAAACATGGAAAATCCATTTCCACTAACCCAAGTTGCCATCTTCCAAGAAAAAGACAGACTGAGACACAATGGTTCTCCTCTGATCAGCAGGCTTTGACGGCCCAGCTGGTGTGCTGAAATCAGCTGACTGGACTAAAAAAAGACCAAAAATAAGTACTCTGAAAAAATAACGAATGCACCATGAGTCACATAAATAGCCAAGCATTTAGTCTGAGAGGCAATCAGATGAGGTTTTATACTGAGCCAAATATAGACACTGACATGCTTTCAGAATCTAACGTAGATATATATATATATATATATATATATATATATATATATATATATATATATATATATATATATATATATATATATATATATATATATATATATAGAATGAATTCAGGGTGATTGGGACACTTTTTCCAAGTCATCTCAATGGCAAAAAGTGTCCCAATCACCCTGAAATCACCCTATATACACCAAACAGGCATAACATTATGATGGGTCAAGTGAATAGCACTGATTATCTCTTCTTCACAGCACTTGTTAGTGGGTGGGATATATTAGGCAACAAGTGAACATTTTGTCCTCAAAGTTGATGTGTTAGAAGCAAAATGGGAAAGCATAAGGATTTGAGCGAGTTTGACAAGGGTCAAATTGTGATGGCTAGACGACTGGGTCAGAGCATCTCCAAAACTGCAGCTCTTGTGGGGTGTTCCCGGTCTGCAGTGGTCAGTATCTATCAAAAGTGCTCCAAGGAAGGAATAGTGGTGAACCGGCGACAGGGTCATGGGCGGCCAAGGCTCATTGATGCAAGTGGGGAAAGAAGGCTGGAGGCAGTGTGATGCTTTGGGCAATGTTCTGCTGGGAAATCTTGGGTCCTGCCATCCATGTGGATGTTACTTTGACACGTACCACCTACCTAAGCATTGTTGCAGACCATGAACACCCTTTCATGGAAACGGTATTCCCTGGTGGCTGTGGCTCTTTCAGCAGACAATGCATCCTGCCACAAAGCAAAAATGGTTCAGGAATGGTTTGAGGAGCACAGCGAGTTTGAGGTGTTGACTTGGCCTCCAAATTCCCCAAATCTCAAACGAATCGAGCATCACTTCAATACAAGTCCGATCCATGGAGGCCCCACCTCGCAGCTTACAGGACTTAAAGGATCTGCTGCTAACACCTTCAGGGATCAAGTGGAGTCCATGCCTCAACGGGTCAGGGCTGTTTTGGCAGCAAAAGGGGGACCAACACAATATTAGGTCATAATGTTATGCCTGATCGGTGTATATGTATACAGTATATATATATATATATATTATATATATATATATATATATATATATATATATATATATATATATATATATATATATATATATATATATATATATATATATATATATATATATATATATATATGGAAAGAGAGACAGAGAGAGAGAGAGAGAAAGAGAGAGAGAGAGAGAGAGAGAGAGAGAGAGAGAGAGAGAGAATGAATTAAAACAAACAGTCCAGATGGCAAATAGGGACCATTTGGTATATGATCTCTATTAATTTGAGTCAGGATGTTGGTAAGATGTCACACCTGCTGGGATTTCTGCTTTAGAGCTGTTCGGCCTCCAAGCCAAGCCGTTCTGTGCCAACCTGCTTTCCTGTTCACATCATACATCATGATCAGTCAAAACATCTTCGTAATGAGTCTCTTAAAGAGATACAAATTATGTCATCATATACTCATGTAATTTCAAGCCTGTATGACTTTTTTCTTCTTCTGTGGAACGCAATAGAAGATATTTTGAGAAATGCCTCAGTGTTTCTTGTCCATACAATGGAAGTAAATGATCATCAAATCTGTTTGGTTACTAACATTGTTCAAAATATCTTCTTTTGTGGTCATCAGAAGAAAGAAATACAGGTTTGGAACAACATGATGACTTTTCAGTGAACTATCCCTTTAAGTGTCCTAATGAAAAGACCATCTTTTAGACCAGCATGATTTTCTAAGATGGTTAACATAATCCGTGATATCAACAACTTCATATAAAGCTGCACTTAAGCAGCACATAACAACAAAACATGTCTGACATACAGTCTCTTCCTGTCTAAGTTCTTGGCGAGAATAAGCTAAACAGGGGCCAGTTGCATAAACTAAGCCATTATATTAAGACAGTGTCTTAAGATCTAGTATGATCCACCAGCAGTTAGGCAAGTGGCATTCAGTCTTACTTATCGTATCAAAATAGGCCAGTCTATGTTTTTATGTAACTGATTTTAAAAAATGATGAACAGTTTTAAAGAAAAAAATGTATGTCTAACTTGTAAGACTAGTCTTAACAGTTTATGCAACTGGCCCCAGGACTTGCTGATAGTCAAATGTCTGGCTATGTGTAGACATTGGTTGTACATCTGATGCATAAGGCACACAAAATTGGAAATCTTTGGGAGTTTTAAAGTCATGATCTGATTGGTTGAATTCTACAGGATTTCCAGGAGACGTGTGTGTCGCGTTCTTTAATGGTCCACCTGGACACAAAGCCGTTGTGAAGCCAAACCCCCTAATGGAAAAATGAAGACGTTGTGTTCACAACTGTGACAATGAGCGCTTATCAGGATCAACTAAACGCTGGATTTTCAAAAGTATGTGAAGTATGTAAAATTTGCGGTACAGACTCTTTAAATATGTCCAAGAGTTTTACACACTGGTTTGTCATTGGACGTCGACATTACGTTTTCACACCCCTAAAAATGACGTGGAACAAAACAAACTGTGATTGGTTGCTTTGCATGTCAAGTGTCATGTCTGACTGTGAGATGAGGACAGTGATCTGACCAGTCGAGCCAGGCTGAGTGTTGTGGGTCTGGGAGACGGCAGTTTTGCTTTGCGGGTCCAGGCTTGGGGTTTGAGGGACGGGGTACTCGTTTCTCCTGAACCTCTTCCGGAGCCCTTCTGGATCAGAGCGTCCAGTAGCTCAGAGCACTGCAGGAAAACAAGGATGAAAGTCCAATATAAGAAAGTGTTGTGTAATATGCATAAGAATACAATTACCTTGCCTTATAATTGACATTTTTAACTAATATATTACATCTAATGCTTTATCATTTTGTTTATTTCCTAGAAAAGCCTTAAATGGGCAAATATTTAACATGTATTCTATGAATATAACATTTATATGATGTCTAGTGCTGTGAGTGTTAGGTTGGAGAGCATTGTACGTGTGTGCAAAGTTAAATTTGAGGTCAAAGAGATAAGAATGAGATCGCTCCATTTATCACTCTTCAGATTACTTATTTATAGCTTGGATGCCAGCCGAACTCAGCCCACAACATTTGAGGTCGGGAAGTTTGGTCTGGACTTGATCCGTTGTGGAGCAACTTCACTTGAACCAGAGCTGTTTTGACCAATCAAATTGGCAAGAAAGCGCCTCTTTTTGGGGGGCTTATTACAGCTCAGACAACATATACTTAAATGTTTATCACTTTTAGCAGTGTTTTATGTAACGTCAAAGAGTTTTCTGTAAAATTACACCAAAATTGTGTATTTAGACCACTGTATGTGGGTATGGGAAGCTTTTCAATTTGGGTAGGCCAAATCCAGGTGGAAATGGTCCCAGAGTAAATTAGTGTAAATATAATCAGGGTTAGGAGGTTAAGAGGTTAATTTAGTACTCTAAACTCTGTAAACGTTTCTGTACTTTTCATTTTTGGGTGAAATGTACACAATACAGATTGTTGCGTTTTTGTATTGTGATATATTGTGACACGATATATTATTACACCCCTAGGAATGAAGCCAGGTAGTTTGAGGTAAGGAATACATGAGAGGAAACGTTAAAGTTTAAAAGAACAGCGTTACTTTGAAATAGAAATCATTTGTAACATTACAGATGTCTTTACTGTCACATTTGATTATTCAATGAATCTGTATGTATTTAGAAAGTAAACAGGGTCAATTATTGATAGATTTATTGATGTCAGTGTGACTTTAAAAACAAATGCCCTTGAGGATGAGGACGCAGCTCAGATGAGTAATGAAACATCTTCAACAAATCCAGCTGTTTCTGGACGAACACCAAGACCTGGATGAACCTTGATAAACAACTGATCATTTCTTGCAGGTGTGCTTCAAACTTTTCTTTGGTTTCCCATGAATTATTCAAACACGGCGGACACAGGTCAAGTCCAGGTCATGCGAGAAAAGCGCCCCAAACGCACTGCTCTGAACTCACCTTCTGACAATAATTAGCGGCCGTCTCCATTTCTCCAATTAGGGCACTGATGTCATCACTCTCCACGATGCCTGCAGGGAAAGACAAGGGAGAGGCTCATATTTTCCACTGCACACACACAAATACAAACACTCACACAAACTGGGTTCAGGCACCATGTGCTGCACATATGACAGAGAGAAAACCAGCATAACATTCAGAGTAAAAACTGAATGATGGTCTCGAAACGAAACTTCCTTTTAGTACCTCAAACTTCTTTTCCTTAAAAAACTCCCTCATTCAGACACTCATTCAACACCCTCTCCTCACCAGTCTCAGTCGTCCAGAGGAAGCGTCCATTGCCTGCATGTGCCAGGCCGCGCAGAGCGTGTGCAGTTTCGGCTCGTGTGGCGTGACGAGGCGGAGGGCAGCGGACGGTGTCCTCCTCTCCGGTGAACAGGCACACGTGGAGGTTCAGGTTCGCTGCACCGCAGCGCTCAGACACATAAGCAGTGACGGACACCTGAGGAGGATAGTATGAAAAATACCGCTTATTGAATGTGACATTAGAATATAGAAACTGCACCTCTAATACATGAACAGCAGAGGGTGGCATGCTCATTTTTACAAGGGTCAACATGGTTATTCATCACTTCATCAAAATGTGAACAATAATATGGAGGACTCAAACAAAATTAAGGAATAAGTTATCAATTTAATCATTCAAACATGAATATGAGATAATTAACCCCTTAACTGTCACCCCATATTTTTTATAATGGCAGTGAATGTCATCGCTTCGCTTCAGAAGGCTTTTATTAGCCAGTATTTTATAATGGATGGATGCACTTTTTTGGGATTCATATTTTGGGCTGCCATTCACTGCCATTATAAAGCTTGGAAGAGCCAGGACATTTTTTTTTATATAACTCTGATTGTATTCGTCTGAAAGTAGAATGTCATAAACACCTAGGATGACCCAAGGGTGAGTAAATCATGGGGTAATTTTCATTTTTGGGTGGGAATGTTAGCAAAATGTTCTTATAACATTTTTGTCAGCTGGGTATAGACAATACAATATGGGACAGGAATTGTCTTGCGTGCGATAAAACAGAACCATTAATGTGCGACTAACCATGTGTTGATCTGGCATGCCGGTGGTGAGGAGGTAAACACCATGAGTCAGCGCTGCTTCTTCTTGCGGTTCCTCCTCTAGAGCGCGCCGTAGAGCAGCCAGAGTATCACGACCCCCAAAACACTCTAATGTCTGGATCCACCTGAACACACACACACACACACACACACACACACGCTGAGGTCTCGGGAGGTTGTAAGATTTATCACCAAAAGACACTTTCTTACAGGGCTTCAATTAAACTTTAGACCTCAAGAAGCAGAACAGGCTATATTAGGAAATGCACGCAGGCTGCAGAGATTTGCTGTTTTGGGATGAACTTAAACTGAACTTGGGAACAAAAACAGGTGCTAGGCTGAAACATTCAGTCACTGAAATGCAGTAAGACTAAGTGGACTCAGAATGAAATAACTAAGGCGAAATGCAGCAATTACTAATTAGTTTAGTAACCCGATGAATGTCCTTTTTTATTGAGTTTGATAAAAGGGTCTTGTAGTGCAGTACAAGCAATAGTGATGCCTTAGCAAACACCACGACAGACTGTGAAGTCAAAAGCACATCCTCTCTCGTCTTACTGCCAAACTGCTTGAAGGTTTTCATGGGTGGAGGGAACCATCTTCTCCTGCCATGACTTGACATCTGATCCAAAACTGTGAACAAGATCACATACAGAAGAGTGAATGCGGTTACAAAGAGGAAATAAACTCAGATACATGATTCCTGTTATACAGTACACTTCAGATCTTCATCGTATTTGTTAAAGGGTGCTGAAAAGATGACTTATTTTTGTAGGCAAAGCTCTTCCGGGTCCATAATACCAAAGTCAATGGGTTTTTGAATGTTTTTTTTAGTTAAATGCTTCAGATGTGTGGTGAACGTTTTTTCACGTTTTATTTTACAACATAAAATACATCTGTAATACCCCCTTGTGATTTTTACTTGTGTTTTAAAAGGCGGCTGCTAGCAAGTGTCATTAAAAGAGGTAAACTCATCTATACTCACTAGTCGCTTTCACAGACTCGTTGTGTTCATAATCGCCCTCTTGCAAACTATAAATAAAGACTTCCCAGCCAACAGGGAATGTTCTCATAACGTTTTGGCAAGGTTCTCTCAAAGTTATGAACAAACGTTCTTCCAGTAACGTTTGTTCAAAGGTATAATGTTCTCAAAAGGTCAGCACAAAAACATGATCAATATTTATACTACGGGGCTGTTGAATGCTTGCATCTGATTGGTTGACAAACATTCTAAGGTCTGGAATTATTTTCAGGGAAACGCACGGTTAAAGTA
The DNA here is from genome assembly GCF_949357685.1 of Gobio gobio. Classification (NCBI taxonomy): domain Eukaryota; kingdom Metazoa; phylum Chordata; class Actinopteri; order Cypriniformes; family Gobionidae; genus Gobio; species Gobio gobio. The sequence goes on along the minus strand of NC_137097.1, from coordinate 32,634,438 downwards.
GTTCCAGGCAGGTCTTGACCGCATTACAACTCAATTCGCAAAATGATTTCAGTTATTTCAAAAGTCTTTACAGTATATACAACAGCAAAATAACCAAAACCCACAGCGACACTGACCAAGCAAAGAAATATAGTAAACAATAGGATAAAAATGACAAATTATTTCCATGTACACATACTCTCTTTCTCCAGCTCTCTCCTAGTCAAACACACACACATAGTGCGGACACACACACACACAGAAACGTGTTGTCAGTGGAGCTCTTGACAATTTTATCAGTAAATAGTTTAGCAACTTAAAAGCAACATGGCATTTCTCACTAGTGTGGCAATAACGGCGCTGTTCTTGAAGCAGATAAACTTACAGTTTCACTATTAGTAGAATACTGCCGAACTGTTGAGAGACACACAGAATAATAGACAGGTAATACACACGCTTAATCTCCCTCTCTCTCTAATAACTAATATAACTGCATTAGTCTGCTATCAGTGGCTCAAGCCTCTGTTACTAGCTCTAAAATTACTTTTTGGAATTAGCAACGGAGGCTTGGGTTTAGATTTGTAAGAAATTAGTCCTGTTTTTATTAGTGTTTTAAGGTCAAAACCTTACAAATATCTTGAAATACATCATCTGAACAATGTTTTGAGGTGTGGTAACTGTAGTATAAGTGGAATAATTTACTCTGGGCCGTTGAATTATTTGAAAAATAATGCACACCCGCGGTTCACATTGTGTGCAATAATTTTACAATAATTCAACGGCCCATCATCAATTATTACTAATTGTTTCGGAATGTTCAGATAACATTCAAAACTAACGTTCTCATAATGTTTGAAGAGTGATAAAATGGTATGTTCCCTTAACGTTTGAAAGAACCAAGATTTTTTTTTTTAATGTTAAACAAAATGGATGGTTTGAATGTTCAGAGAAATTATTCAGAAATAACTTAATGGGAACGTTACCAAAACATTCTTAGAAGATATTTTTGTCAGCTGGGTCGATGATGGTGAAGCTAATTTATGGTTGGCCTACAAAAATACGGCTAACTTCAAATCCTGTTGGGCATTAATTTGCCATATATAAACTATCAAGTTATGGAAATACTATGGAAATTACAAGTAAATGAACAGAGTTCAAAGGCTACTGTAGAACACAAATGATCCAGATAATAACACATACAAGGTGTGTATGTAAATGTGGGTCCACCATAAATGTAATAGATTCATTAAATAATGGAGTGACACTGTTCCTCAAGGTAAGGCCTGAGTCATGTGACCTGATGAAATGCTCTGGGGTGAAGCGTGCAGCTGCTCTGCAGTATTAAGAGCAGGTATGTGCGCTGCACGCGCTCCCAGGCAAAATCTATTAAGACTTCTATTCATGCCAGACTAAAGTAGATCGCTCATGACTATGCTAAAACAGGAGCAGACAACTGTTGAAGATAAATGGCACAGAGGCTTTATACTGGCCCATTAATGCCTTCATTTCCTCTGTGTAAGTGTGCGCGACGATGCAAAAATCATTCTGTACGTTAACTGATTTATGAATGTTGGGATTCGCACAGGTACATGTGCACACAGCAGAGAACATTACAAATTTACACTATTGAAAATAAGATACCAAAAGGTTCCAGTGTCATAGAATAACCATTTTGGTTTCCTCAAAGACCCAGCTAACAAAAATATGTTCTTAAAACGTTTTGCTAAGTTATGAAAATGGTATTTCTGAATGTTCCTTGAATGTTTAAAATGTCCATTTAAAAATAAAACTGTTTTAAATTATAGTTTTTTCTTGGTTTAACATTCCAATTTATAATTTTGCAAACATTATTGAAAGTGAACTGTTGAATGTTCTTTGAAGTAATAAAAACTAAAACATTTAAAAGAAACGTTCTAAGAATGATGTATAACATTGAGAACATTATTGAAGACCAGATAACTAACCAAACTGAATGAACATTCTATTAACAGTGAAGAACGTTTGTTCATAACTTTGAGAGAACGTTCTGAGAACCTTTCCTGTTAGTTCCGGAATCTATCAGATCTTAAAATAACCAATTTTTCTTAGTGTGAAGATTTTTAATCATCTGAAGAACATTTTCCATTATAATGAACCTTTTGAAAGGTTCCATGGATGTTAAAGCTTCTTTAATAGATGCCATTAAAGAGCCTTTATTATTAAGAGTGTGTATACTGGAGCTGTACCATGATATCCAGTGATAATTTAATACATATAGGGAGCAAAGATGGACTAGCCTAACTGCTGCCTACTGTATTATCTACACTATATTGCCAAAAGTTTTGGGACGCCTGCCTTTACATGCACATGAACTTTAATGACATCCCATTCTTAATCCATTGGGTTTAATATGGAGTTGGCCCACACTTTGCCGCTATAACAGCTTCAACTCTTCTGGGAAGGCTTTCCACAAGGTTAAGGAGTGTGTTTATGGGAATTTTTGACCATTCTTCTAGAAGCGCATTTGTGAGGTCAGGCACTGATGTTGGACGAGAAGGCCTGGCTCACAGTCTCTGCTCTAATTCATCCCAAAGGTGTCCTATCGGGTTGAGGTCAGGACTCTTTATACACCTGAATTCAATGATTTGGAGGGGTGTCCCAATACTTTTGGCAATATAGTGTAGTTCATATTTTCAAAACTGTTCAAAACAGGATCCACCACTGCAGCTTAAATAGGCTGGCCAGATGATATCAAAATTTATTTTTCTCCTATTACAACCTTTGTTTATTTATTTAGCATCTAAATTCAGGATCGACAGCTGGACCACAAGTCGACCAAGCCACTGAGAAAAGTCCCAGTGCTCCTTATAGTCGGTCTGTTCCTGCTTGTACCTGCACCTCAATTCTGTTGCTCTGGCACAGTTGTGTCATGCACAGGCCCATTTTTAGCTGAAAAGTGCAAATTTGCATTTATGCAAAGTGCCGAATGCACCTCTGTGAGCTGTTCTGTTCTAGATTCACATGAGCATATTATGCCAATTTAAAGTATAGACCAGGGGTGTCTAAACTCGGTCCTGAAGACCAGTGTCCTGCAGAGTTTAGCTCCAACTTGCCTCAACACATCTGCCTAGAAGTTTCTAGTACGCCTAGTAGACTTCAGTAGCTGGTTCAGATGTGTTTAATAGGGATGGAGCTGAACTCTGCAGGACAGTGGCCCTCCAGGAGCAGGATTGGACACCTCTGGTCTATTTTTTTCACAGGAACGTGTTTTAAAAGGTATGATGTTCCTCATATGTTCGATTAACAATTCAACATTCTAGAAACAATGATTTGTAACATTCCAAGAACATAAAATGTCCAGTTTCCGTATTGTTAATATAATGTTATTTAAAGGTTATTTAAAGGTTGGTATGATGCTCCTGAAACATTCTCTCAATCAATCAAACACAGAGAAATAAGAACACAAACTACAACTTTCTTCTCAGCAGAGGAGGATTAAACAACTCCACAAACAGCATTACCAGCTTCACACATTACTAACCAGACTGACTTTATTTCTGTCAGACGTCTACAGAAGCTCTTATTGAGAATCAACAGAGGTTTAGATGTTGATGATTGGTTGAAAACGTTTAGTTTGAGGTCACCATTATGGTGATCAGTGTTTGATTTAGTTGGGCTCTTGACCCTTGACTTATGTTAAGATACTTTTATTCAGCAATTGCAGGTGTTTTCAGAAAACATTTCTAAAGCATTGATAAAGCTGATCAACATGGCTGTTTTAATGGTCAAATTACTGCATTAAAGTTGTTTTAACAACTGCTTTTTCTGTGACTGTTGACTTGAAGCGTTATTGAAAAGTATTAAACTCAGCTGATGTGATAATGATCATTTGCTGCATTTTAACATTGCTGCGTTTCAGATGATGAATGGCGACGTTCCTAGAATGTTGGAATGTTAAGTTTTAATCAAAATTAAGTTGAAAGAACGTTAGAGGAACATCCTCTAACGTCAAGAAAACTGGAAATTGTTTACATTCCCAGAAAAAACGCAGAATATTTGGAGAAAGTTCTTATAACAAAAATCTGTTAGCTGGGTAATTCTTTAGTTTCGCTATTGTCCACATTTTTGAATAATGGCACCATCAAAACTATGAAATAACACAAATGGAAGTATGGGAATTATGTAGCGACTTAAAAAGTGAAATCAAAGCCATCTCCACCCTTTGTCTATATTCCATTACTTATCCAAGCGGTTTAAACCAAGTCTTCTAAAAAGGACCCGATCGCTTTAATTTCAGGTTGTATTATAAGGTCATCTCAATTGTACTTGCTTTACGTGCACAAACATCATTGGTTCTGAATTGGTTTGCTCGATTATTTTGCATTACTTTTACAAAGTCTTGGAAGCTTGAATGTTTTGGTTGCATGGGCCTTTGTGTTTCAAAGATAAGCTAAAGCCTTTGTGTTGTAAATTTGATCACAAAATTCACAAATAGGCATTTTATATTTGTATACAGAATTGTGTAATTTCAAGCATTCAAGCATACATCTTTAGATTAAAAGATTTTCAGTCAGTCATGTCCAAACGTTTGACTTGTATTGTATATATAGAGGAAAATCTCAAGATATAAAATCAGTTCTAGGTAGAAAGCGACAGGTGACTTTGGGACCAAATGACAAAGCAGATCATAATCTGTCACATTATAAATAAGTGAAAATACCCGACAGTGTGTTTGACCTACACAATGACATTGAAGCTGTGTTTATTAGCCCGCTGCTCCTGCAGGAGTATCCGGAGGGCATGCTGGATGTGGAGCTGGTAGTGCGTGTTCATCCCAGACATGTCCAGAAGAACCTGCACCCTTTACGGAGACAGACAGAGAGACTGAGACACACAAACACACTCCTGACCCAACATCAGTCCAGCGTTAATGGATTTCCACAAAGGATAAAGGCTGGCAAACAAGGATCAATATGCACTAATACTCAAGTTTATCTTACAGGGATAAACATTGTTTGTGCTGACCACAATGTGTTTGATGTGGGCCGTTTTTCAATTATTGGCTGCTGAGAGCATTTAAAAAGCACTCAAACTGTCAAGACTGTAAAGTGTACGTCTGCTGTTGTTGCTACTGTGCAGTTCATGAGATTATTAATGCATTTCCATGATTGATTTTAAGGTTATTTTTGTTTACTTTTGTACAATGAATAGTTTTGGTACTCAAGACCTCAAGTAAAACCAGTCGAAAACTACAAGTGACAGGAACCCTAGGCAGTGTTCACTGCTCCCTAAACATGGCTGTACATCAATAATGTCCCCTCTACGTCCTCTGAAGTGATATCCCTTGTGAAAAAGAAGTGCTCTTAATTGTATTGAATGTGCACTTGTAATGCATTTAAAAAACAAAAATCTGTACTTGCAGATAATACACTGATCAGGCATAACATTATGACCTAATATTGTGTGGGTCCCGCTTTTGTTGCCAAAACAGTTGTTGGACTCCACTAGACCCCTGAAGGTGTGCTGTGGTATCTGGCACCAAGATGTTAGCAGCAGATCCTTTAAGTCTTGTAAGTTGTGAGGTGGGGCCTCCATGGATCGGACTTGTTTGTTCAGCACATCCCACAGATGCTCGACTGGATTGAGATCTGGGGAATTTGGAGGCCAAGTCAACACCTCAAACTCATTGTTGTCCTCCTCAAACAATTTCTGAACCATTTTTGCTCAGTTTTGCAGTTTTGGAGATGCTCTGGTCCAGTCGTCTAGCCATCACAATCTGGCCCTTGTCAAACTCGCTCAAATCCTTACGCTTGCCCATTTTTCCTGCGTCTAACACATCAACTTTGAGGACAAAATGTTCACTTGCTGTCTAATATATCCCACCCACTAACAGGTGCAGTGAGGAAGAGATCATCAGTGTTTCTGGGTGAATTATCCATTTAAGTGGGTCAAAAAACACTCTTAAGTTCAACTAATTGCATTTAATATAAATTTAAACTATAACATGTTAATTTAACTGTAAGTAACATGCATAAGTGTTGGAAATCAGTGCCCCTCAGAAGAGATATGCTCCCTATGATTTGTGAAGTCCACTGGGTAGGGTGCTACTGAAAGGATTGGGACACACTGTCTCAAAGCTACAGGTTCTCACCTCTGCTCACACACGGTTCCCCATATCTGCTGGCTGGCCGTCCCATTCAGCCACTCAACCCTCCTTTCAAACAGATGCACAGCACCCATCAGCCGCTTCTGCACATGAAAGACGAAGTGAGCAATTATTTATGGAATAGCACACGTCCTCACTGGCTGACAGACATCAGTGTAATGGGAGTCCTGAGATATCAGACCTGTCTCTGTGACGGCTCTAGTTAGGTAAATAATAGCGTTTGAAGACATGCATTTGGAGTGGTTTTAGAGAACTGTCTAGTGGCTAATGCAGTCTTCAAGTAGAGATGAACAACCAAGTGAAATTGTGTTTACTTTAGTGTGTACATTGGAAGGGACGTGTCAGCATCAAATACGGTGTATGGCAACTCTGCAATATAAAGTATATCAGTATGGAGTCCCACAGATTAAGTGGAGACTTTGTGGACACAAGACTAGAATTTGTACATTTTAGGAAGGAATTCATTCATGGTTACAGTATCTTGTTTTTTATGCACTGTTTTTATGCCCTGTATGTAATGCACATGTCTCCATATTTTTGTAATAGGTGTACGCTATCATTAAAGCTAATGAAATCATTGTTCGCTCAGGAGTTTCCCAGTTTAATGCGTCCTTCACATGCTATTGGAATTATCGTAAATACAAGTTTCCTAGTAGGAAATTGGACATGAACACCCTCTCAAGTCGTATTTACCACTGGGAAAGATCATTTTGATACCCAAGTTCCCGAGATGGGCAGGCCATGAACTTTAATCATGACAAAGAGGATATTTGGGATGTTAACAACATACCCACATGGTCCTCTGTTTGTCATTCAATAAACATAAATATTCCAGATATTACTTTAGGGGGACGTTCCATTTTGGTTATTCTATGGTCACATTGCCACGTTACAAAGAGAACATTTGGGACATTAACAGAAAGTTCTCATACGGTTCCCTGTATTTCAGATGGGGACGTTTCATTTGGGAATGCCCTGCAACATATCTTGTTCAGTGCAGTGGTCTCTACACTACATTCCCATAACGTTTGCAGGATCTTTAGGAGACAACCTATAATGTAATTTTTCTGTCCTATTTAGGTCCTTCCATCACGTTTACTGAATGCTTTCACAACATGTTTGTGTGAATCTATGTACACTGGGCTGCTTTGCAAATGAGGGTCAGTAAAACAGGATTTGCGCAAAAGTTGCTTCTCAAAGTTGTCCAACTTCATATTCAAAACATGTAAGCACCGCACTTTATATTTTGTGAATGTATGCAAATCGCCTTTTGTGACTGTGCAGAGCTATGTCATTAGTTTTATTTTAAAGAAGCAATAAAGGTGCGCTTCTGAATTGTACAGGCGTGAGCATTTTCAAGCTAAAAATAACAAGCTCTGGTCAGTAAGAGACAAGGGTTAAATTAAGCCTCATTAGCACATTCAGAAAGGCTATTTGCAAACACATACATTATGTACTTGCGTGTTCTGAAGTTGGATCACTAAGAGTTGGTATTGATCCATTTTTGATAAGCAACTTTTGTGCAAATCCTGCGTTTTACTGACCCTCATTTGCAAAGTAGCCAAGTGTACATTGATTCACTTAAACATGTTCTGTAAATGTGATGGAAGGACCTAAATACGACCAAAAATATAACATTCTAGGTTGGCCCCCTAAAGGTCCTGCAAACGTTATGGGAATGTAGTGTAGAGGAAACGTCCTATCGTAATGGTCCCCTAAACATTCCCAGAACGTTCCCTGAAGGTCCTCCAGTTAACGTCCCCCAACCCTTTAAAGAACTCCACATCATGACCATCTCGTAAACGTTCTGGGAACATTACTAGGTGACGTCCTTGACACCAGCGGGTACGTTCTGAGAACATTCTGGGAACATCAAATTTCTAGCGGGGGAGAAGGATTGATGCTGCAATGGTATTCTTTACTAGTTTTTACACAACAGCTCATCACCTTGTCTTGTCATTAAAGTAATGCATATTTAATGAATAACAATTTGAAGCATGTATGTTTTACAAACAGCGAAAATAGCCTGTATCTGACCGAAATTCAAGAATTGTCAGCAAGCTACTATCTAGATATTATGGTGAATTTTTACAGTATATGGTTGTCAACAAACAGGACGCTACATTTTAATCAAAATGAAATATCTTCAGTACATTTAGGCTTTAATAAGATTTCCCCAAGAAACAGGCACGATTCCCCATGATTCCTGTCCGACGGCAAAGCACTTGAACGTGACAAGCTTGTACTTCAGGGAAGTAGGACATTTCCGATAGCACGTGAAGGCAGCATAAGTTACGAGTTTGTGAATTAAAAAATGTACCTGGTACTTTTGCAGTGATGGAAGATCGACATGCAAATTCTTGACTGTTCCATCATGCCACTCAAACTGCACCATGACCCGCTGCAGACAAACACAGCTAGAGTTAGTTCAGGGAGTCTGCTGTACAGGTGAACAGATGGGACTCAAAATGGATTCATAAATGCAGCAGGACATGTTCATCACCTCATGAACTGTAGCGGAAACAGTCTTTCCCAAGATTGGCACAAACGTCTCTTGTGGAGAATAGGCATTACGAGCCAGCAGCTGATACAGATCCAGCTTCTGAGCTGCAGGAACACAACTGTAAGCCAAGACTAACCACTCTGATCAAGAGAGCTCACACAAGACACACACTCGCAATTAAACTGACACATGCTGCAATAAATATGTCCGTCAGACTGTGCTTTTTGGTAGTTATAGTGCTGACTATTGAGAACATTTATAGCATCTTAAAGGCGTAATGCAATTGACAGTTTTTTATGGAATATTGCAGTATTTATTAAGTGATTTATCCATGCACATCATTATTTTTTTAATCTACGTATATGCCCTCATAATCTTTAATCAAAATAACTTCCCCCCCTCTCTTCAGTGACAATAACCTGTCACTCACATGAGATCCACCAATAGCAAACCACAACCATCCAATCAATTCCTCATGGATAAAATCAAGCCCCGCCCTGCATTTGTTCTTGTTTGAGAAGCCGTTTCACTCAGTCTACACAACCCAACCTGTTTCTTGACTTTTTTGATAAAGACATTAATTCACAATTTACCCTATTTACTGTATTGTTCTGAATATATGACGACCCCCCCTTTTCACATTTTTTCAAAGCTTTTTGAAGACCAAATCTTGCATTTTAGAAATATTTTTTTTATAAAATGCTTAGAAAATGCTTTTATATGAAAATAATTGTCATATTGCTTATTTTACATATTTAAATGTTTGTATTGTATGGTAAATACTGGTAAAATGTATTTAAACATCATCTTATATTCGGAATAATACAGTATTTTCTTAATCAATTTCCTACCTTACTTTTTTATTGTTGAATATTCTGTTTCACTTGGAAACGTCATATTTCATGCATCAGAATGTATGTAACATTACAGAAGTTTGAGAAGGCGAGGAATGGCAGATACCCTTCAGGCCGTGGGTCTTCAGCCATTCACTTGAGGTTTGGGGAACTGGACCTGCGGGTCTGAAGCACAGCGGAGCACCGAGAGCAGGACTTACAGGACTGAAGTCAGAAAGAGCAAGACTGTCCAAACCCACGGAGATCTGGGGAGGTAGAAGTTAAGACTGAAAGTCAAAACGTTTTCAGCCCTCACAATCATCCCACTGAGCAAAGTTATGTCCAAAAGACGTCTTTTAAATGTCTTTGCCCCTAGAGGCGTACGTTGAAAAGACGTCCACTGAGGAGCCAGAATGAAAGTTTTTATGACGTCTGTTTTTGACGTGTTCTGCACGTCCGATATAGACGTTCATGGAACCTCAAGGTTAAAAACTAGTTCAAATGTGCTCATTGTGGACATATTTTCCATTTGTAATTGCAAAGCAACTCACAGACAGTGTGTGTTTGTCCAGAAATCAGGAAAATAAAAGAAACTTAGCACACATTTAGACACTTTAGAAAACTTATCATCTGTAATTCACACATCTTTGGATCGTGAGAGAATCGTGGGATTCAATCCAGGATCTTCTTGCTGTGAGGAGACAGTGTTTCCCACTGAGACACTGGTGCTGCCCTTAATCACAGACATAAGACACACTTTGACTATTTCTGTCAGACGTCTACAGAAGCTCTTACTGACAACTAACAGAGGTTTAGATGTTGATGTTTATGTTTCATTTGAAGTCACCATTGTGGTGGGAAGCATTTGCTTTAGTTGGGCTCTTGGTCCCCATATTGGTGTTAGCTTTTCTTTGGCTGCTGTAACTGTGTGCGTGAAACACAATAGTTATGGCTGAGAAAGCAAAGATAAAGCGACTTCAGGTGTTGTCAGCTCCTTGTTGATGATTAAATCATCAGAAGTCAAGAATCTGATGTTGTGCTTCTGAGTTTTATGTTCTTGTTTGGCAATTAATAATTTGTTTATATACTATAACCTTGTGAATCTGCTGTATTGACACCAACAGCAATAAACAAATCACTCATCCTGAAAGATGAAAAAACCGCAGGTGCATATGGTTTTGAGAAAATATTTCTCATAGTCACACACAGACATCAAGATTTTGCATATGATTCACAACAACGGTGACAATCAAGCATGAGTTTTGTACTTTGAAGCTACCCATCATGCATTGCAGTATGACGTTTTTTTTGTTATGATTGTCACCGTTGTTGTGGATCATATGCAAAATCTTGATGTCTGCGTGTGACTATGTGAAATATTTTCTCTAAATAATGTGCACATTCTGTTTTATCATCTTTCAGGATAAGTGATTATTTTATTGCTATTAGTCCTGCTACAGTGGATTCACAAGGTTATAGTATATAAACAAATGATTCTTTGTCCAAACAAGAACATAAAACTCAAAAGCACAACATCAGATTCTAGACTTCTGATGATTTAGTCATCAACAAGAAGCTGACAACACCTGAAGTCACTTTATCTTTGCTTTCTCAGCCATAACTATTGTGTTTCAAACATAAACATCAACATCTAAACCTCTGTTAATTCTCAGTAAGAGCTTCTGTAGACGTCTGACAGAAATAGTCAAAGTGTGTCTTATGTCTGTGATTAAGGGCAGCACCAGTGTCTCAGTGGGAAACACTGTCTCCTCACAGCAAGAAGATCCTGGATTGAATCCCACGATTCTCTCACGATCCAAAGATGTGTGAATTACAGATGCTAAGTTGTCTAAAGTGTCTAAAGGTGTGAGCTAAGTTTCTTTTATTTTCATGATTTCTGGACAAACACACACTGTCTGTGAGTTGCTTTGCAATTACAAATGGAAACTATGTCCACAATGAGCACATTTGAACTAGTTTTTTACCTTGAGGTTCCATGAGCGTCTATATCGGATGTGCGACGTCATATAAACTTTCATTCTGGCTCCTCAGTGGACGTCTTTTCAACGTACGCCTTTGCTCAGTGGGGTGATACATGCATCATAGGAAAACAAAAGGATTCATGAACAAAAAGTGCCACGGTACTAACATGGTACCATCAGGGCCGGATTTACCACCGGGCCGATTGGGCCGGTGCCCGGGGGCCTCCGACCTCTAGGGGCCTCCAAGACCCCACTAACTGTGTGGCTTCATCCCTTTTTTTTATTTAAAATTAAAACAAAATGAATGAATGAGTGTGTGTTTGTGTGTATGCGTGTTAACAATAATTTATTTGCACACAAAAAAAAGTATCATGACCAGTAGCCTATCGGCTGTGTCTGATGAGCTTACTGCGGAAACTGTTGATAGCTGCAAGACGTAGAAGAAGTGTGAAAAAAAGAGAGTTGAGGACATCGAAAAAAAACCCGACATGGATTAAAAAAAACGGTGGAGCCACAAAACGGAAAGTAAAAAGGGAGAAGGATACCAGAGAGGATTTAATTAGCATTATTCCAACCATCTCCACTTTTTTCAAAACTCGGCTCGACGCAGATACTGCCTGCACGGCGCACCGGCGGTGACTGGTAGGTTAACGTAGGCTACATTACCGTAGGCATCTATTACTTTTCCCCCTTATTAAAAACCCTGATTAAATGCCCGGATCGGCGCAGAAGCCTTCCGAATCTGCGTCCACCGACCCACCTCCTAAATAAATATTTTTTTCTGATTTAGCTAGAGCGAGCTAGAGGCAAGCCCAGCACCTTTCATAAACTAAACTTTTCATAAGATTTCACCACCCATCTGTCCCCGTACGATATGTTGCTTTTTAAATCATGTAACCTTGTTGTATTAATGTTGACTGTTCATTTGTATGACAAGATACGCTTTCGAGGCTTATCAATGCAAAGCCTAATATGTAGGACTCATTCTCTAGTTGAGGGTAACCTACATTCACGTAATATTTCACATATTTTTTTCTTTCTATAATTCTATAATTATATCTTTCGTCTTTCCCGTCAGATCACTGCAGAAGTATCGCTTTGTTGTTTTTAATCTTTAAGCTAATATTTAATCGTTAGGCTGATTAAATCACTATTTTATGTGATTAAAAAGCGCTTTTTTTAATGCATTTTACATAAACTATTTGCTCAAGTAGCTACTAATAATCATATAATCTAACATGCAGGGCTATTATTGGGGTTATAAGTAACTAAGTTGACTCAAACTAAAACTAAGAACATGAAAACATGTTAACTCAAGTAAAATAAAATATATTTTTATTTCAGCTAGTCATTTGTCATTTCCATTTAGTTTAACTTGATTTAACAAAATAATTAAAAACGGACATAAATGTCAATGTCAAAATATTTGAGAAAACCAATCAAATCAGAGTAGGCAGGCTTTATGAACGCACAGAAGCTGCTGAGGCTGAGCGCGAATTTTGGCAGCACGACTCGACGTCAAGTGCGAGATATGAAGCTAAACTAAACATTTCATATTTGACAGCTGCTTCTCTAAGTCAGAAATGTTCACTCAAATGAATAAACTTTTGTCTAATTTCGACATTTTCAATTGAATTAATTGGCCAATGTAATGTCATTTAAAATAGGCCTATAGCTAATTAACAAATAAGAAATATTAACAAAGCCGTTTTCATCCGATTAGGCATAAGATTAATAGTAATGAATGTGTGCATATTGTAAATTAATAATTCCATTTGTAGCATTCAGTAAATGAAAAAGTTCAGCTTTTTTCACAGCCTGTATTGGGCAGATTAATAATGATTGTGTGCATATTGTGAATTAATTTCATAAATTTAGTTACCTAGCTTTCCTAGTAGCCTTCAGTAAATTAACATGTCTATGAAAATGATTCATAAAACATATAAATATCTTCACTGACAAAAATGGAAAAACTATATCATTCATATCTACCCACTGACATGGTTTTCAAGGTATTGCTATATCAAATTTTTTGGCGTTCAGAACAACTTAAAATGCACATTAGGTAGATCATAGAAATCTAAATTTTCTCGGGGGAGCAAGCCAATATCCTAATATGCAGTTAATAGTAAGAATTGGACCCTAAACTAAAGTGTTACCATTTTTTTTATACCCTCACTGGGGGCTGAGCCCCCATAAAATGAAAATCCTAGAATTGCCAGTTTTAGTCAGAATGATTGCACTATATTCTATTGTGCTTCGTTTGATTTATTCAATTGTGCGCGCTCATTCACGGAAGCTTGAATTTTAGCGGAGATTCACTTGCAGAAAGCTCGTCCTCTCCTGACAGGGCTGCACAATTGATCGAATTTGTAATCGTGATTACAATTACGGAGGCCACAATTATGTAATCGTTCAATAAAATGTAATCGCAATTACAAAAAAAAAGTAACTTAGGCTATAGCTATTATTCTGTGTAGCTACTTTTCTTTCTACGGTTATATTAAAATGTTCTTATATATAAAATTATTATTATATATATATAGGCCTATAGCCTAATTATTATTTTTTTTTTGTTTTTTACTTTTTTTATTTAATGAAATCAAACAAATGTAGCCTATATTTTAATGTAATTTTGAGGCTTTATGCTACAGAAAATCAACAAAAAAAATTCTTAAACGCATTAAACAGCACAAATCTTTTACACAGGGCAAACTGCTTAAAACTTGTTAACTGTGTTACCAGTTATTTTGAAGCCCTTAATATAAGCTTGTGTCATGTTTAGGACAAATTTTTTTTAAGCTGTGTGAGTTTGGGCCACGAGTTCTGGGGGGCCTCCGATTTTGTGCCCAGGGGCCTCTGCTTTCTAAATCCGTGCCTGGGTACCATATCAATGTTTTTGTGGACATATACTATGTTAGTATTTCTTAAAGTACATTTCAGGAATTCATTAGCATTCTTAGTACTTATTACGGCAATAATATACTTGGGTTTAAACTGTGTTTTTCAGACACTTAATTTATGTTATTTCATATGTAAATTCATTATCACTTCTATTGTCTTTGTAAAGGCTTCTGGATGTACTGACAAAATTTATTGGTAAAATAAAATATACTTACATAAATATAATGCCATTTCTTTTGAAACTTGTATGCCATGTATTTTAAATACACTATATTGCCAAAAGTATGGGGACACCCCTCCAAATCCTTGAATTCAGGTGTTTCAATCACTTCCATGTCACTTACTTTCTGCAGAGTCAATGGCTACAGACCTCCAAACTTCATGTGGCCTTCAGATTAGCTCAAGCACAGTGCATAGAGAGCTTCATGGAATGGTTTCCATGGCCGAGCAGCTCATTCAAGCCTTACATCACCAAGTGCAATGCAAAACGTCTGATGCAGTGGTGTAAAGCCCGCCGCCACTGGACTCTAGAGCAGTGGAGACGTGTTCTCTGGAGTGACCAATCACGCTTCTCTGTCTGGCAATCCAATGGACGAGTCTGAGTTTGGCGTTTGCCAGGAGAACGGGACTTGCCTGACTGCATTGTGCCAAGTGTAAAGTTTGGTGGAGGGGGGATTATGGTGTGGGGTTGTTTTTCAGGGGTTGGACTTGGCCCCTTAGTTCCAGTGAAAGGAACTCTTAATGCTTCAGCATACCAAGACATTTTGGACAACTTTGTGGGAACAGTTTGGGGATGGCCCCTTCCTGTTCCAACATGACTGTGCACCAGTGCACAAAGCAAGGTGCATAAAGACATGGATGAGCGAGTTTGGTGTGGAGGAACTTGACTGGCCTGCACAGAGTCCTGACCTCAACCCAATAGAACACCTTTGGGATGAATTAGAGTGGAGACTGTGAGCCAGGCCTTCTCGTCCAACATCAGTGCCTGACCTCACAAATGTGCTTCTAGATGAATGGTCAAAAATGTCCCATAAACACACTCCTAAACCTTGTGGAAAGCCTTCCCAGAAGAGTTAAAGCTGTTATAGCAGCAAAGGGTGGGCCAACTCCATATTAAACCCTACGGATTAAGAATGGGATGTCATGTTCATGTGCATGTAAAGGCAGACGTCCCAAAACTTTTGGCAATATAGTGTATATTTGTGATTCCATTTGTAATGATGAAGTCGCAATTTAGGACTTTTAAAATATATTAACTTTAAATGTAATATCAAATAACACACTACAGTTAAATTTGTAGTATAATACAAGTATTTTACATGAGCTTTATGTTCAACACATCAAAATAAGTGTACTTGTTTAAAGCATGACAAAAGATTATTAAAACATAATTATTTAAAATGTAATTTAATTTGACATTATTACAAAGTGCTCTTTTTTGAAGGTGTGTTAATTATGCCCTTTTACAAAGTCTTGATTTTGTTTTTGGACTCTACCAGGTCCCACCCCTTCTGTATGCCTTGGATGGAAATGATTTAAATGAGGATTATTTTGATGTGTTCGTTCCTGGCAGAAAACTCAGAAGAGCTCAGGGAGATCAGAAACAGTGAGAGAGAATAACTCCCTTTGGAGTGACTTCACCTCTGACTCAACAGTGACAGCTGTGTCTCCAAGTCGACCCTGGCGCATGTTCTGTATTTGGGTAAGAACATCCCGAGCTGCTTTAATCTCCGCCCATAGCAGATCTACATCTGTACTGCTGTCTAACACACCCTGGTAAGACAAACACACACACATATTTCCATACAATTTATAAGATAAAGCAGTCCCAAAAAAGGTATTTAAACATTGATGACAGACAAACGTGTCTGAAGGTCATTGGAACAAAATATCATCTGCGCTCAAATGGTGCTGGAGCTTTGCTCTTGCTCAGTGACTTTTAATCAGATGGTGTTTTGGTGATTTTTAGTGGCTGCTTGAATCAGTTCTTCTCAAGTTCACACAGGTGTCCTAGCAGAGAATCACATTAAAAGGTCAGTTCACCCAAAAATGTAAATTCTGTCATCATTGACTCACCCTCATGTTGTTCCAAACCATTTAAAGGGGTGGTAAACCACGATTTCACTATTCTAACTTTAGCTAGCGTGTAATGTTGCTGCTTGAGCATAAACAACATCTGCAAAGTTACAACGTTCAAAGTTTAAAGCAAAGGGAGATATTTGCTTTTAAAGAAATCAGTTTCTAAGAACTACAGCAAACGGCCAGCAGGCGACTACACACATTCCTCCAGGGCTTGCTGACATCACCAGGCTCAATATTTACATAAACCCCTCCTCCGAGAATATTAAATAAAGGGGGGGTCGAGGCCATTTTGTATCGCTGCGCTGTTGTGGTATAGTTAGGCTGGAGTGTTGTTGCCGCGATGCCGAGGAAACGCTGTTATTTTCATCCGGATTGCAGGTCTGGGGTACTTGCTCTGTTCAGCCTTCATAGGGACGGGGGTGCGTTGCAGAGCGTTTAACATACAGCATGTTATATGCACGTGTGTTTGAGTCAGCGGGGAATCAGGCGCGCGCAGGGCTCCCTGCAGAGGAGATCTAACATCTAAGCACACCTAACAGAGGGAAACATCAACCGTCTTCGCGATTTCAATGCCAGATTTGCACAACGTCAGCTGCGTGAAAAAAACACTGCCGGTGCGTGGATGCATGACGCGCGCGCTGCACATTTCACGGAGGACAACACAAACTTCCACAAACTTCGCGAGTTCAATACAGGATATGCACAACGGCTTGTCCTGAAAGCTGGATTTACAAACAGAAGCTGTTTACGGGCCACAACCTGTAAGTCTGATTTATTTTTCATCGATGTGTTTTCCTGTAATAGGTTGTAGCAAGGAAGTAAACAGATGACAACGCTGTTCTGCAAACCAGTCTGTTAAATGCTCATTCATACTTAACGATATCCGACGAACATCTAACGTTACAAACATTAACGTTAAAATCTCAACAGCGAACCTGGCATTAGTGTAAATGATTCTTTGATTAGAGCTTTTATGTATTGTTTATCTTCAGGCATGCTAAACATGCTTCTGTGTGTGATTTGGCTAACTTACTAGTTAAAGCCAGAGCTTAGTGTTCGTTTTGGGTTAACGTTAGTTCTTGCGACAGATATTTGGCTATAATCGTTCTAAAAATACAAAAGTTAAAGTGCCATTCAGTAGCGATCATTATAGATCCGCAGTCTTTACTCTTGAGGACTGAACAGGTTCTGCTCGATCATCTTCACTCAAATGTTCTGGGTCTGATTCGAGCTCATATGGTTTTATTGACGCCGTTGTTTCTAATACTGAACAGCCTCCGGTAAGGGGCGTGACGTTTCCGACGTGCACTGCGGTTAGCGAATCACAACATACTGGGCCAGCTAACCAATCAGAGCCCACTGCGTATTTTTGAGGGACTGGCTTCATACAACCCGGAAAGCATCAGACCGTTTTACAAGGAGGGACAGAGCAGTGTAGAATAAAGGTCAAATATATGACAAATAAGGCAATTTTTTTTAAAACGAAGCATGAACACATGTTACAGTGCACCCCACAAACACAGCCAAGCCTTCAAAAGAATGTGTTTTACCACCCCTTTAAGACTTTCATTTTTCTTTGGAACATAAAGACATTTTTAATGTTCTTTCATCATTTGTGTCCATCCATTGAAAGTCAAACTTCTATGAGTTCATTAAGACATGGTAAAAGTAATCCATATAAATGGAGCAGTTTGAGTCTTCTATAGAGACATGGCCACTTTATATAATGAACAGGTATAATTTAGACTTTTATTCATATATAAATATTGAACAACGCACATAGAGCACTTAAAATATGGTCGACGGCAGTTCAACTGTAATTGCTTGACGCGTGAGAACAAACTTTATTGTGTGTTTGAGCCGATCGTGTCAAAAGACTCAGATTAAACCGCTCTATTCATATGGATTTATTTGACATTTTTATGAACTTTTTCTTATGAAGCGTGAACGTTTCGGTGGAAATTACTTTCAATGGAGGGACAGAAATCTCTCATGTTTAGTTAAAAATATCTATTGTGTTTCGAAGATGAATGAAAGTTCATTTAAAATTAATTTTCATTTTTGAGTGAACTATTCCTTTGAAGGTGGGGTAAGCTATTTCAAAAATGCTTTAGAAAAGTGTCTCGGGCCGAGTACCAAAACAAACTTGTAGCCAATCAGCAGTAAGGGGCGTGTCTACTAATGATGGTGAGAAGAGAAGACGTCATTATTCAAAAGACACGACACACAGGACGGACATTAGCCGAGCGACGACAGAAAGAGAGAGATGGCAGATAAAAACACATGTGGAAGATGTGTGTGGAACAAAAGAAGGCTTATGATCTTCAGGCAAGAAGTAGGACCCGTGTAAATATCGGATCAGCTTTCCAGCGCTGGAGAGAACTCAAGGAGCGAAGGCAGAGGTTGCTTTATTTCTTCTCAATAGGCAAGTAACATTGGTTTTGTTTTGTTTCACAGAACTAATATGTGCTGGCTTTTGCTTGAATATGCTCATGTGTCATGTTCACTTGCTTGTCCATTTGCGATCGTACCGTCGTTCACTTCAGCGATGATAAAGACACATTCATTTCCACACTGTATAAGCCTGGAGCGTCTAAATCTCCTCGCTGTCTGTTTCAAGTGTCAGCTCCCAAAGTCTGTCCCGAAGAGTAAGATAATAAACTCCTAATATATGTTTGTTTCCTTTGGTTCCTCTTTTCGTGATCGATATAACCCTCTAATCTTGTCATATTTGTAATATGATCGATTAGTTGGACTGTTCGTGCCATCGAGTTGTTCATGAGAACTGTGTTTGTGTTTCTGGGATGTAAGGGATGACTTTTTCACTGAGCATTTGACCTGGATTACCATAGTAACACACATTGCTTTCACTTATTGATGACATCATACCCTTGGCCTGGCACAGCAGATTCCGACATAGTCGTTGCCTGGGTTACGTATGTGTGCGTATGCGGAGCTATCAAAATAGGGGCGAGACCCTTTTGGGGTAGGGATGTATCTGTTTTGGTGATTTGAAATATCAACATCAGTTACCAGAAACCACTTACCCCACCTTTTAGCATGAACATGATCCACAAACCTTTGACAATAACAAGTTTCCAAATACTTTCTGTCTTCATTTTTTTACATTATATCTACTATAATTTCAAACCTAAAAAACATAATTTTGTGAAATAATGCTTTTCCTAAAAAGTGTGTTTGACAAAATAAATGTCACTTAATGATATTTTGATATCTAATAGTATGAATTTCATATATTTATAAGTGTATATAGGTTTAAGTGTCCAAATACTTTTTGGCAAAACTGTATGTAATTCCAGTTACATGTCAGTTTAAGAGATAATTGTGAATATTTTTACGTTCATTTCGATTTTTTGCAGTTTACCAGTGCAGCAGAAAACAGGTGATATCTCCCTCCAGAAACGGCTGCCATTCTCTTCACAGTCTCCTATGACAGGACACATCAATCAGTGACAGAGATGGAAAATCTCCCTCTGCATATTAAATAAAGAACAGTCAATCCTCACAATGGCGGCGGGACTGCTGCAGTTGTAGGCGACTGCATGAACAGAGGGCATTCGGTTCAGAGCTAAATAATCACATATAACGTCCATGGTCTGATCAGGCCTGAAAATAAAATATAACATAATTTCGCATGAGTAACTCAAACAGTGCAAACATTGACCATGCATTTTTTCAGCTGCCTTGGTTCCAAATAATTTTTTCCCCCCATTTATTTCCTCCATGAACATTCTACGATATAGAGTTCTGAGCCAAATTAACCCACTATATTATGATAAAGTGCCCCTATTACGCTATTTTAAAGGATCCTAATTTTATTTTGGAAGTCTCCTAGAATAGGTTTACATGCATCCAATATCAAAAAACACTTTAATTTTCTCATAATATAAATTGCAGCTTATTGGTTCAATGGCCCGTTGGCCTACTCTGCTCTGATTGGTCAGATGGTCCAGTCTGTTGTGATTGGTTAAAATTAATAATTCTTGCGACCCAATGCCCATTCATTTATATATCACCACGACACAAGTTAAATGGATCATGCCAAAATCAAGCTGATTTTGTGTAGTCTGAAACCGGCATAACGATGGCAACGGTTTGACTGTATTCACAAGCAGCTATATTATACACTGCATTAAAAGTAATGTCAGAAAAAGCATTATAGGAGCACTTTAACACATCTGATTTGGAACAAAAAATAATTCAAAGAGAGTGTAAAGGACTGTGAATGACATGATTTGCTGTGCTTCATGGGGTTGTCTTTCACTGCTCAGCTCCTTTTATTCCCAAATTGCACAGACTTTTGACTTTTACAGATGAATATAGCACCTCTTAACAACCTAACAACTCATGGTAGATCTATCTTGACAAGTGTGTAAAGCCGCTTTTCCACCGTCACCTGAATGTGAAAAAGTGGCTGATGTTATCACTTAACATCTATTTCTCTATGGAAAAAGTGAAAAGGATTTTTATTTCCATAGACCTGCTGTTGCACTCTATTATGCTGGGAGAGGAAATAGGCCTTGGCTGGCATTTTAAAATCATCTCCTCAGCTATGACCAATTAAAGGACTCTAAGAATTTCAGGACAATGGACTGCAAATATGTCTAAAGGTGGGCGCAAATGTAAAGGAAATGAAATGGTTGCTGGCTCAAGTTAAGTTAAGAAAGAGTGATTCATAGCAAAACAAACTCTCACCGAGCGGCCAGGATGATGAGCAGTGTGTCCAGCTGTGAGTGGGTCAGTGCCCTCTGTAGCGCCTGCAGGAGATCACAGCCTCCACACGCTCCAAGCTGCATGACCCACGCATAACACTCCCTGAGCCTAAGACGGGATATGTTTAGTAAAACAAAAATTTTAATATAACTGTATTCCTAAACCAGCTAAATCCCCAGAGTTAAATTAACACTGCTCATATGTGTCCACACTACATAGTGTTAAAAGTAACACTGAAGCAATGTTGAAGTTAATAAGATAATTGTGATTATTTAAAGCTGCAGTCCGTAACGTTTTGCGCTCTAGCGGTTAATAAACAGAACTGCATGCGTCTTGCGGAAGAACATTGCAGCCGGAGCTACTTCTCTCTGTTTATGTCTATGGCGACTGGCGAGTCACGCAGGGACTGTGCTCCTCCGCAGGATAAGACAAAAACATGGTTTGGAAAATGGATTCATGTCGTACATTCTCATTATATAGTTTTTGTAAATCTTGAACACAAAAAAGTTACGGACAGCAGCTTTAAGTGATGGTTGACCATTATTGAAGACACTTGATGCTAATAAGCAGAATTATTTAAGGAAAGAGAAACAACAAAAACAGAAAAAAGAGAGTGTAATCCAGCCATTACACATATTGCACTTATTACTAACCCGATTTACTTTATTTCTGTCAAACCTCTACAAAAACTCTTATTGGGAATTAACAGAATTTTAAATGTTAATGTTTTATGGAATGTTTTGTTTGATGTCACCATTATGGTGATCAGTGTTTGCTTTAGTTGGGCTCTTGACCCTTGACTTTTTAATATGACTTTTTTTTATTGGCTGTTGCAAGTTTGTGTCTATAAAGCAGATTTTTGGCAAACAAAACTCAAGGGAAATGTGGTCATGTGATGTTGGCTATGTACTGATGGTGATACAGGTATTATGTAATAACCTGATTTATTAATCTCATCAAACATTTAACAACTGATTATATAGGAGATGTTTCAATAATTTGTCATTATAGTAGGCCTGTGATCCAGCCAAGCTTACTCTGAAGGTTTTTTAAAAAAAACAAAAAAACACAGGCATCAAGAATCAGCATATGAAACTCAACAATTGTGACAATCAAACAGAATGCTTCATGTTGCAGTGCATGCTGGGAGTCACCAATCAAAACTCACCCATGGCTCCCAGCATGCATTGTGGCGTGAATGAATGGTCCTATTATTTTCATTAATTCATACTACTTGCTTTGATTTTGCTGTTGTTGTGTTGTGACTTTACTAGCTTGTTTTGTGATGTTCAGAGTTGATCTGTTTTGATGATTGTCACCATTGTTCAGATTCATGCTGGTTTTTGATGTGTGTGTGTGTGTCTGTCTAAATGATACAGTAGTTTCTGTGCTCAATGTATTTATGAAATAGTTAAGTTTATCGCTGCTGGATCTCAAGCTGTAGAATCAACAGCCTACAATCATCAATATTAAATTTACACATCAAGCATAGTCAGAGCTTTAGACTCTGAATGACATCAGCGAATCAGGCCATTACATGATAATTACATCATCAAAACATAAACATCAGGACCTGGGGTCCGTTCTTCATACCTTGCTTAATACATCCGAGATGATTTGACAGATCCCAGATCTTTTAATCGTGATAACTGATGTCTGGCTAATTTGGTTTTTCAAACGAATTTGCGGATTGGATTAAAATATCTGGATTAAATGATTTAAGATCACTGCGCGTTCTTGTGTTCCCTGAAGAGGGCAGATGCATCGATACTCGAAACCACGATCAGCAATGCAGAGATTGGCTGGCGTCAAGACAGCAACGTAATGACATCATATAATTAAAAAAGCCACCTGGCAAAAAACTTGACAAATTACACACAAAAAAACACAAATATCTAGACCTTTATAAGGAAACAGCCAAACGACCAAACCAACATAAAAGTTATAATAGATCAATGATAAATGTTTTATTTTTTTTAATTTCTTTACATGTGACGGTTCCCTGAGTTTGTTTATCCCTGAGTTACAGATGATTGGCTGATGGAGGGTGTGGTTTCGCACCTGAACCTAATCAGGTTCCTTTAAGAGGGACTGGATCAAACAGAGGAGAGGGAAGAGAGCAAAGGATGGGAAGCACGTGAGAGCAAAGCAAGTTGGGCTTGGCAGAGTGTTATTCGTTTGCTCCTCATGAGTTCCTGAGATCTGACGTTAGGTGGGAGTTGGAGGGAGACCACAGCCGCATTGGAGTTCACGTGGAGCCATCTTCACTGTATTGCTTTGGACTTTCCTTTTGGTGATGTTTTGTTGGACTGATTACATGTGCATTTCCTACTTACACTCATACGCTTACACGCTGACTAACATGTAAACTGAATACTTGACACTTCATATTTTATTATGTTAAATAAATCTTATTATTTATGCAGCGGTTGTGTAGCGTCTCCCTTTGTTTGTTGCGATTTAAGGACTTAGATCGTAACAAATGGGGGCTCGTCTTAAACACAGATCACAGATTTAGATTACGGCAACTGAGTCTGTTTGATTGGTTTGAAGCTCATTTTTGCTTATTAGTGGTGTTCTGTCGAATGCAAATGTGAAAGTGATAAGTGAGTACTGTTTTTCACATTTGTTTTGGAGATTTAGGCAGATAAACGTTTGTGAGATGATGTTTGGAATGTCCCGCGAGGTCAAAGGTAGTCGTTATTTTAAGGTAAGTGCATTTTTTTTCATTAAGTTACGGATAGAGCTTATTCTTCTTTCCCATTAGGGTTGAGCAACGCTTTGCGTTGGTTTGTTATTTTGCCTTTCTTATTTTTGTGCAGGCTTTTGGGTGAAGCACACCGCCGTGGTTGCGGGTTGGGCTGTTTTGCTCAATTTCAAAACCAGCGGTAGTTTGGTGTTTAATGACGCTTTACTCTTGAAAGTTGCACGAAGACTAGGTAAAGGATAGTTTAGTGGGTGATAGGCAGTGTAGATGGGGAAAGAGGGAATGAGTTTGTCTGTATTTTCGGTACTTTTATAAATGCACTTTTCCTTAAAGTTATAGAGTAACTAATAAGTCCGATATGGCATCCGTTGAAGAGTTTGTTAAAGCGCCGTCAGAGGATGGGTTAAATTTGTTGATGAAACAACAGCTGTGGGAACTTGTAGAACACTTTGGAATTGGTGACGTGGATAAACGAATAAAGAAAAATGAACTTCGTTTTGTTGTGAGAAATTGGTTGAGTGAAAATAATCTGTTAACCATTTCTGCACAGAGAAAGCATGAGGTTATAAAAAGTTCGCTGGATATTTTTTCCGGGTTGTCTTTTGAGCAAAGAAAAGAGATTTTGAAAATGCAACAAGATCATGATATAGAGTTGGTAAAGGAAACCAAACAGTATGAGTTTGAGATTGAAAAATTAAAAGTTGATAACTTGCTCAAACAACGTGAAATTGAATTTGCACAAGAGAAACTAGAGGCAGAGAAATCCGAACGAGAGTTTGAGTTGCAGGCGGAGCGTCTGAACTTTGTTAAAGAGGGTAAATTATCTCATGAGAGTGGTGAGAAGTTACATGTGTTTGGTGGTTTTGACTTGGCTGGTAATTTGAGATTGCTCCCTAAATTTAATGAACATGACCCTGATGTTTTTTTCTCTTTATTCGAGACCATAGCTGAGGAGGGGAGATGGCCAAATGCTGTTCGAGTTGTAATGCTTCAAACTGTGATTACAGGCAAAGCACAGGAGGCATATGCAGCGCTTACCATGGAGGACAGAAAAGATTATGACAAGGTAAAAGTGTCCATCCTAAAAGCTTATGAGCTGGTTCCTGAGGCATATCGCCAGCGTTTCAGGAACTGGAGAAAAGGTGATCGCCAAACACACTCTGAGGTGGTAAGAGAACTTGTTTCACACTTTGATCGTTGGTGTAATGCTTCCGGTGTTGATGATTTTGAGAAGTTGCGTGACCTCATTATTCTTGAACAATTTAAGAGCATTGTTCCTGAGTATATTGCTACATACATTAATGAAAAGAGGCCAAATGATGCAATTAAAGCTGCAGTCTTAGCGGATGATTACATATTGACGCATAAAACTATATACAGAGATGATCGACCAGGGCGTCACTATGGTAACTTCAGCGAGAATAGAGTTGCACCAAAGCGATTTGAACCAATGTATGTTCCAAAATTTGAGAGAAATCGTCGTGAGAAGGCTGACCGAGATTTAGTGTGCAATTACTGTTTCAATATCGGGCATTGGAAAAATAAGTGTCCAGTTTTGGCCGCAAAGCTGAAGTCCAGTCAAAAGAAGACGCATGGTAATGTTAATCCTGTGTTAATGACTGAGACTACTCAAATTGCAAATGAAGTTGAGAGTGGCAGATCTTTGGTAGAAGTGAATGCAGTAGCTAAACCAGAAACTGGAAGTACGAAGCACTTTGCACCGTTTATTACACAAGGTGTTGTTTCTCTGACTAATTCGGAAGTTAAAGTCCCAGTTTCAATTTTGCGAGATACAGGTTCTTCGGAATCCTTTATTCTTGAATCTGTCCTGCCTTTTTCAGATGCATCCAGTGTAGAGAGGAATGTTCTGATCAGGGGTATTGGTTTGCAAACACTTTCTGTTCCCTTGCATAGGGTAAACTTGATTTCGGAGTTGGTCTGTGGAGAAGTGATTCTGGGAGTGCGTCCATCATTACCAGTAGAGGGGGTCATGGTAATTCTTGGGAATAACTTAGCTGGAGGAAGGGTATGGCGTGATGTAATACCACCACCTGTTGTAGTGCCCAATCCACTGGTCGAAAAATCTGATGTTCTGGGGGAAAAATTCCCTGAAGTGTTTACAGCGTGTGTTGTAACTCGTTCAAAAAGTCGTGCAGTTTTTTGTGAAGAAAAGGACGTGCTAAAATGTGTTGTGCCTGGTTTATCCACTCTTGCTCCGATTTCTCATCGGGACTTGGTGATCGCGCAACAGACTGATTCTGGGTTACAGCAGTTGTTTGATAATGTGATTCCATCCCAGGAGGTAAGAGATGCTGTCAGTGGATATTTCATTCAAGATGAGGTTCTCTTGAGGAAATATGTGCCTTTTAGGAGAGGGTTGATGGAGGAAGTGGTGATTCAAGTTGTAGTGCCAAAACCGTTTCGAGAGGTGGTAATGCGAATTGCGCATGGTGAAGTTGCAGGTCATCTAGGAGTAAATAAAACTTATGACAGAGTTTTGCGACAGTTTTATTGGCCATGTTTAAAGAAGGACATTTCACTTTTCATTAAGACATGCCATACATGTCAGTTAACTGGTAAACCAAATCAATCCTTGAAACCAGTGCCTTTGTGTCCAATAGCGGTTACAAACAAACCCTTTGAACATCTAATAATTGACTGCGTTGGTCCGTTACCGACATCTAAATCAGGTAACGTATATTTGCTTACTGTGATGTGTCAGGCAACTTGGTACCCGGCAGCTTATCCAATTAGGAAGATTACCACTAAATCAGTGGTGAAAGCATTAACCCAATTCATTTTTGTTTTTGGGATACCTAAGACTATTCAGAGCGATAAAGGTACCAACTTCACTTCACGTATGTTTGCTGAGATTTTGAGAGTGCTCAAGGTGAAACATAATCAATCAAGTGCTTATCACGCTCAAAGTCAGGGGGCACTCGAACGGTTTCACCAAACATTAAAGGCACTGTTACGTGCTTACTGTGTTGAGTTAAATCGTGATTGGGAGGAAGGATTACCAAGGTTGTTGCTTGCAGCTAGAGAAGTACAGCAAGAGAGTTTAGGTTTCAGCCCAAATGATCTAGTTTTTGGTCACCGTGTACGTGGTCCTCTTTCTGTTTTGCGGGAGGGATTAGGTGAGGAGGATCCGCCGCAAAATTTGTTAGAATATGTGAATGGTTTCCGTAGACGCTTATTTTTGGCAGGAATAGGTGCTCAGAAGAATCTTATCGGAGCTCAGAATAAAATGAAGAAGCACTTTGATAAACATGCAGAATGTCGTGAGTTTATACCAGGTGATCAGGTGTTGGTTATGTTTCCTTCTCCTGGATCTCCTTTTTGTGCACGATTTACTGGTCCATACACTGTTCTTCGTAAAATGACTGATCAAAATTATCAAATTGCAACTCCAGATAGGAGAAAAGCTAAACAGAGTTTTCATCTAAATTTGCTTAAGCCTTACCATTCTCGTAAGTCTGAACTTCAACTGGGTAAACCAGTTGCCTCTGTTGCCAGTGTTTCTCTCAACGGTTCTCAACCACTTTCTGTAGAAGGAGGGGAAGATGTGATTGTCCCTGGAGACTGTGTTTTGCTTCCACGATTAAAGAATTCCGAGACACTTCAGAATCTGGAGGTTCTGTTTACACACTTGTCAGAGGTACAGAGGTCAGAATTGAAAAGGTTGATACTTGATTTCCCCAGTTTGTTTGCAGATGTGCCAACCCGTACTCACCTGATCCAGCATGACGTGGATGTGGGAGATGCACGTCCTATTCGTCAGCGGTTCTACAGAGTTCCTGTTAGTAAGCGGGAAGTGTTGGACTTTGAAGTTCAGTATATGCTGAAGAATGAAATTGCTGTTCCTTCATGTTCCAGTTGGGCTTCACCATGTCTGCTGGTGAAGAAGTCGGATTCTACGTATCGGTTTTGTACTGATTACCGCAAGTTAAACGCTATTACTAAACCTGACGCTTTTCCACTTCCTCGAATGGAGGATTGTGTGGATCAGGTGGGTAGTGCGAATTTTGTAAGCAAACTGGATCTTTTGAAGGGATACTGGCAAGTGCCTTTAACTCCTAGAGCTCGAGAAGTTACTTCCTTCATTACACCATCAGGGTTATATTCATACTCTGTTATGAGTTTCGGTTTGCGAAATGCACCCGCAACCTTTCAGAGATTGATGAACAGAGTGACATCTGGTCTGGAAGGTTGTGCAGTGTATTTGGATGATGTTATCATTTTTAGTGACACATGGGAACAACATTTGGACCGTCTTGGTGCTCTGTTGACACGCTTGTCCGAGGCATGTCTTACAGTTAACTTGGCAAAGTGTGAGTTTGCCAAGGCTACTGTAAGATATTTGGGGAAGGAGGTTGGACATGGGAAGGTGCGCCCGATTCAAGCTAAAGTTTTTGCTATTCAACAATTTCCTCCTCCAGCAACCAAGAAAGAGCTAATGCGATTCTTGGGGATGGTGGGGTATTATCGGGGTTTTTGTCCAAACTTTTCAACGGTGGTTTCCCCGTTAACCGATTTGTTGAAGAATTCTGTCAAATTTGTCTGGAGTATAAAGTGTCAGAAAGCCTTTGAAAATGTCAAACTGTTGTTAACGTCTGCTCCTGTTCTAGCTGCTCCGAAGCTGGATAGGCCTTTCAAGATACAGGTAGATGCTAGCCAGATTGGTGCTGGGGCTGTTCTATTACAGAACAGTGAGAATGGACTTGAACATCCTGTGAGTTTCTTTTCTCGTAAGTTTAATACTTATCAAAGAAACTACTCTGTGATTGAGAAAGAGGCCTTATCCTTAATTTGGGCTCTTCAGTACTTCGATGTATACGTGGGGGGAGGATTACCTGTCGAGGTTTATTCTGATCATAACCCTCTTACTTTTTTGCATTCCTTACAGTCTCCAAGTCAGCGGTTAATGCGTTGGATTCTCTTTTTACAGCCTTACTGTTTAACTGTAAAACACATCAAGGGTTCAGATAACGTAGTGGCAGATGCGTTGTCTCGTGTTCCTGATGAGTTTGAGTAGTGTGCTGTAGTGTTTAATCAGTTGTTCCTGTTTTTTTTGCTGTGCTCTCTTTGCTGCCTTAAATATGCTTTCAGGATCCAGATTGCTGGGGGTAAAGGTGAGCAGAGTGGGAGTATGGAGATGACTGATGTAAAACACTGTGTTACTGGAATCGGATGTTATATTTAAAAAAGGAAAAAAGGAAGTATGGTTTGTTTATATTTCACTTTATTAGTTAAGGGGTTCTGAGGATCCTTATCTGGCGATGGCGGATCTTTTAAACGGGGGTGTGTGACGGTTCCCTGAGTTTGTTTATCCCTGAGTTACAGATGATTGGCTGATGGAGGGTGTGGTTTCGCACCTGAACCTAATCAGGTTCCTTTAAGAGGGACTGGATCAAACAGAGGAGAGGGAAGAGAGCAAAGGATGGGAAGCACGTGAGAGCAAAGCAAGTTGGGCTTGGCAGAGTGTTATTCGTTTGCTCCTCATGAGTTCCTGAGATCTGACGTTAGGTGGGAGTTGGAGGGAGACCACAGCCGCATTGGAGTTCACGTGGAGCCATCTTCACTGTATTGCTTTGGACTTTCCTTTTGGTGATGTTTTGTTGGACTGATTACATGTGCATTTCCTACTTACACTCATACGCTTACACGCTGACTAACATGTAAACTGAATACTTGACACTTCATATTTTATTATGTTAAATAAATCTTATTATTTATGCAGCGGTTGTGTAGCGTCTCCCTTTGTTTGTTGCGATTTAAGGACTTAGATCGTAACAACATGATTACCAATTATTTATATTCACGATTTTATACAGTGTTTGTACACCCTTTACATTTTTATTTTGAATGTGCTTTATTAACACAAAGCTGCAACAGCCAAAAATAAACTAGTTAAACAGTCAAGGACCAACTAAAGCAAATACTGATCACCATCATGGTGACTTCAGACAAAACATTCAATAAAACAACATCTAAACCTCCATTAATTCTCAAAAATAACTTTTGTAGACGTATGACAGATATAATGTATGTCAAACTGGTTAGTAATAAATGAAATTATGTGTAATGGCTGGATGTCAGTTGTAGTTATTGTCTTTTTTTCCGTTCTTGTTGTTTCTCTTTCCTTCAATGAGTCTGCTTATTAGCATCAGGTGTTTGTCACTAATGCTCAATCATTGCTTAATTATCTCATTAACGTCAACACTGCTTTGGTGTTATTTTAACACCCTGTAGGACACATATGAACACTGAGGGGTGTTAATTTAACACTGGGGATTTTGCTGTGTAGTGAGCTGCCTCCGCAGGCGTCATGGACGAGCTCCCTGCATGAAAGCTATCTTAATTATGCTACACTCAAAGATGTCTTATTTTGTCCATATTCTAAGGAAGCTTCACATACCTCCTTTGTGGAGACATAGGGCCAGATTTACTAAAAGCTTGCATCAGTGCAAACCCTCTTTTGCCATTAATAACTGTTATGATTTACTAAAGACACTCAGTGAACGACTAGCAATAAAATGGTGTGGACAGTTATTTTTGTGGCTGAACTTATTGCATATGCATTTGTAGGAGTATCCCTTTCAGACGCAAAATATTATGGGAGGAGAGTATTCACATAAATCAAGCAAGATTTATTAAGGTTTGCAGTAGTCCATTTACTGGTTATTGTGTTATTTAACGCCCCAAAAAAAACATGACTTAACCCATTTTGCGCTTGACTTGCTGTGATAGTTGCGGCTGTAAACGCCTGTACTTTGCTGGATTTTAATAGAATACGTCAGTGTAATTAATTGACAATTTTACACAATATTTGGGTGTGTGCAATATATTTGTATGTTTAATATTACACACATAGATATCTATACGTAGATACATGTTCCTGTGAGCCACTATATAAGCTGTTCACCATACTGGAACAGTCAAAGTTGGTCTGTGAACACATTTGAGACCAAGATGAATATGCATCTGCAACTTATTGATATGTAGCCTGGCTATGAATATCTATATCTGCACAAGTCTTTAGCAGCTGATTCTCACAGGATTTAGTTTAACAATAAAGTTAGAATAAAGAATATTGGTTAAAACTCATCAGATAAGCCTAGACATATGCGTTTCCTTCAACCATAGGCTGCACAATGCTATGGAGTTAGTCTGAATGATGAGCAGTGCCTGAAATGTTGACTGTTCTAAGATAGTGGACGAGTTGACGTGTGGAGCAGTTGAATGCGGTATCTAGATATCTACAATTGCACCGCAGACTTAGCAACATGCTAATATAAACTTTTTTTAAATCACTTGTAGGGAGATTCTCCCTCTTTGTGTGAGTTGCTGCGTGCGTGTGTGAGCGTTTCAAAGGAGGTTCTGTTTGAGTTAGGCTGCTGTCTATGAGCATTTCATTTCATCACCACCATGCTTCAAACACAAACGTCTTGTAGAAGGATTCATTTTGAATGACGAGAGGCCAAAATCACCACGCTTCATAATTTGTGTCAGAACCGTGGCCTTTATCCTCTTCTCTCATTATCTGATCTCCCTGTTCTCTCTCTTGTCTTTTCATCCTCTCCTCTCTAGTGATTTCTTGGCATCTTATACAAGTACAAACTGTTCTCACATGTGCCTACTCATCCCTCATGACCACCTAAAAGAAAACAAGGAGTCTCTCTAAACAGACACTAAGCATCCTAATTAAAATAATGGCCAGGCGGAGCCGTTTCTACGACCCAAAGGGCTGACATGATCACTGTCCGTATTAATCATGAAAATAACACTACGCAAATGAGAGTATCTACGTAAACAATGTCACTCACCTTAATGGGCTGATATCTAGCGGTTTGTCCCAAAGGCTGCTGACCTCCGATCCATAGGACAGTAGATACAGTTGGTTTTTGAAGCGTAGTTGCTCCTCAATGAGAGTCTTTGGTGGTGTAACATGAGCAAGTAAGAAGGAAAACCACAAAATGAGCAGTGTAATTGATTCAGTTAAAAAATGAAGCATGAAGCAGTGACTCATCTGGGACCCTACTAAGAGCTCTCGCTGTAGATCTGCTAGTCTCTCTGTAGAGCAGTTAAAATCAGATGTGTCGACAAGCACACCGACTCGGGATCCGTTCACCACCCCAAACACCTGACAGATCAAACCAACACTGGGTACCAAAGTTCACGTGTTTAAACCAGATTCATGGAGTGAAGATATCTCAGAGATCCAGGTTACCTTCCTGTTTCCTTGACTTAGCCACTTAATTTGGTCATGGTACATCTCAATGGCTCTACAAAAACAGATCAAAACATCAGAATTTAACACATCAACGTTCAGATTCACTAGGTGCAAATAACAGTATATTCTTTGCACTAAGTGTAGATAGTAGTTTGCTATTTATACTTGGTGGCACTATATACAAATAGTGGCAGATATTTGCAACTCAGTATATTGAAGTACATTTTAAAATCCAATACTGACAATCTATTATTCTTATGATTGTATTTATCAAAATCTAAAATCAATGCTGGGACATTACTTGTCCTTTTCCCTAAAGCCCTCCCCTCCCCAAGCTCCAACCTTACCAGTTAAACACTTTATTCCCACTATTAAATACCCGTTATTTCCACTTTTCGAATATTTTCTGCATTTTCATTTAAAATAAACACCTCTCTGAGCTTATATATGATGAGTTGAGAAAAGGGTAGATTTGAACCAAAGACTTTAGATATACAAAGACGCTGCACTCATGTTACTATGAATGGGAGAAATATGGCAATATGGCGGAAAAAAGCCAATTGGTAACATCATTGCGTCAATGCAGCTGCTGTTAAAAGCTCTGGTTGTGATAGAAACAGTCAGTGTTCTGAGATGCGTTTATGACCGTTAACCGTTTACCTATACCGTTTTGAATAAAGAAAATTGGCTCGTCCTGCCTGAAAATGCATTTTTTTTTTGTTATGAATTAAGCGTTTAGAAACAACATTTATGAGACAATTGTTGTCATATTTCATTCAAAAATAAAAGTGTGAGATGGTGGTCCAGTGGGTTAAACCATGGAACTGATATGCAGAAGGTTGCTGGTTCGATCCCAGCGGTCACCACCAGTTTATCCTTGAGCAAGGCACTTTACTCCATGTTGAATTGTCCCTGTAATAAGTGCACTGTAAGTCGCTTTGGATAAAAGCGTCTGCCAAATGCATAAATGTAATCCTAAAATTGGTGAACATCTTGGGAGAATTTGATGTTTCCCCATTCAAAGAGAGAGGAGCT
Organism: Gobio gobio; assembly: GCF_949357685.1. NCBI lineage: Eukaryota > Metazoa > Chordata > Actinopteri > Cypriniformes > Gobionidae > Gobio > Gobio gobio. The sequence goes on along the minus strand of NC_137097.1, from coordinate 32,601,301 downwards.
GCACATGCATGACTGAAACAGCTGAGGTGTTTTAAAGATGGCTGCCGAGTGAAATTACTTGCCTTAGGCCTGGTACACAAACTGTGGGAGACCACAGACATAAGGTCAATTTCAACCAATTTTTAGTATTAGTAATCATCTGAACGCACACACTAGATTAGGGGTGTCCGAACTCGGTCCTGGAGGGCCGCTGTCCTGCAGAGTTTAGCTCCAGCTTACCTCAACGCACCTGCTGGGAGTCTCTAGTATGCCTAGTAGGACCTTGATTAGCTGGTTCAGGTGTGTTTAATTGGGGTTGGAGATAAACTCTGCAGGACAGTGGCCCTCCAGGAGCAGGATTGGACACCCCTGCACTAGATAATTCAGGGGACCGCGACACAGCACACTTGTTGATTGCAGGAATGTTTTCACAGTATAACGAGATCTCACGGAGACTTGATTGCTCTCATTGGCTATCATGGGTATCACGTCAGAGGCAGCCCGAGTCATTTGGGAGTGTGAGGGCTCCGACGTGATCGGGAGTAGAGCAATCATAATGACACCACACAATTGAGGGTTTTTTGGACGAAAAGACATTTGTGACAAGCCTCGAAGCGGGCAATGCCCCGGATTGCTTGGGGGTGCAAATCGGCTCAAGATCGTGCTTAAAATATTCAAGTGTGTGGCCAGCCTTAAAGAGACTTTGTTTGACCTCTAAAGCCACTTGCGGTCCATGCAATGCTTTACTTTGTATTTTCTCATGTAATTAATTCGAAACTTTGATGAGGCTATATATGTTGCATATAAATGACATGTACTGGATTCAGCAGCACTGAGAACAATAAAGCATCATCATGGCCATTGTAAACAAGTGGAGGAGATGATTCTCACATGTAAATCTGTTCCTCAAAGTCAGCCAGTGACTCACTGCTGATGTGCATCTGTTTGCTCAGCTCGTCGCCTCTCTCAGATCTGCTGTTAACACACACACACACACACACACACACACACACACACACACACACACACACACACACACACACACACACACACACACACACACACACACACACACACACACACACACACACACACACACACACACACACACACACACACACACACACACACACACACACAATTTACAGTTTGGTACTGGTTGGAAAAACAAAAACAAAGAACATGTCAGAGTCATATTTCACCTCAAAAGCAAAAGGAAAAAAATGAAATGTTTTGAATAAAGAAGATGCTGCCTATTTTTAGGACCCATACTATTATATTTTTACATTGTTATGAGGAACAACATTTCGCCCCCACATTTTTAACCATGAAAACATGAGAGCATTAATAACCAACTTAATAAGACTTAAAGGGGAGGTATAGTACTATTTCGTACATTCTGACTTGTTTACACTGTTAAAGAGTTGATTCTCATGCTAAACATGGCCAAAAAATAAATAAAATGAAGACGGGTAGAATTCCTTGTATGGGCAATTCTTTCGGTTATGCACGTATGCACATCAACCAGAGCAAGAGCAAGAGCATCCATCAACAAGCTTCATTCGGGTTAACATCAACAATGTCACTAAAGAGTGTGTTTCTGGTTGCGAGGGAAAGATAACCTTGTTCAGCTTCGCAAATACCCCAGTGTTAAGGAAACAGTGAATGCATTTTGGTTTTTTCCGGAGCAGCAACAGAGTCGAAACCGCAGGCGGTGAGTGAAACTGCATCAAATGTCTGTGTTTTTTTGGCAATTGGTGCGCAAGTACATATAATGTCAACAACACGAACGTATAGTGAAACAAAAGCTATCCAGGGAATGCCATTGTATTGTGTGCTTGTGATCCTTTAGCTCCACGCATTGCACACCTTCACAAGTTTGGCTATTTTTGGAAAGAATCGGTACAGAGTATCTGTCTTTTATAAATATGATAAAACTAAAGACTCTTCGGAGATGTAAAGGATGCAATACTACTCTATAGATACTCAAGATTAACATGAGACAGGCAGAAACTGTGTGTGTTATGTCCCTTTTAAGTACCCAAATTTAAGTACATAAATAAGTACATATTTATATGTAATTTCATAATTACTTAAGTTTTTGAAACTGTCACGATCAGGACGTGGGAGAAGACAAGGTAAGCCAAGCTCATCTAATAGCAGCATAAACTTTATTAAACGAAACAAAAGAGCAATCTAACGGAATGGAGCACAGTCAACACCAGACAATAAGCAAACTGAACTGAGTGGAAAGCATATTTACACTGTCTGAATCGTTCCCTATCCCCTATATAGTGCACTATGTGCCATTCACCATGTAGAATATAGTAAATGTGTGAACAAGTGACTGATTTCAGCCACAGCTTTAGCGTCTAGAGATGGCGGGGCTTCAGATTCTAGAGAGCATTTGATTGGACAGAAAATCTGATAAGAAGCTGAAGTGCAGAGTGATGTCATCAAAATCATTGATCCATATTGCCGGAAGTGAGAGACTGTAAGTTTTGAACGATTATACACCGATCAGGCATAACATTATGACCACTGACAGGTGAAGTGAATAACACTGATTACCTGTTAGTGGGTGGGATATATTAGGCAGCAAGTGAAAATTTTGTCCTCAAAGTTGATGTGTTAGAAGCAGGAAAAATGGGCAAGCGTAAGGATTTGAGCGAGTTTGACAATGGTCAAATTGTGATGGCTGGACGACTGGGTCAGAGCATCTCCAAAACTGCAGCTCTTGTGGGGTGTTCCAGGTCTGCAGTGGTCAGTCTCTATCAAAAGTGCTCCCGGTGACAGGGTCATGGGCAGCCAAGGCTCATTGATGCACGTGGGGAGTGAAGGCTGGCCCGTGTGGTCCGATCAAACAGACGAGTTTCTGTAGCTCAAATTGCTCAAGAAGTTAATGCTGGTTCTGATAGAAAGGTGTCAAAATACACAGTGCATCACAGTTTGTTGTGTATGGGGCTGCATAGCAGCAGACCAGTCAGGGTGCCCATGCTGAGCCCTGTCCACCACTGAAAGTACCAACACTGGGCATGTGAGCATGAGAACTGGACCACGGAGCAATGGAAGAAGGTTGCCTCGTCTGATGAATCTCATTTTAATTTACATCACGTGGATGGCCGGATGAGTGTGCGTCGCTTACCTGGGGAACACATGGCACCAGGATGCACTATGTAAAGAAGGCAAGCCGGCAGAGGCAGTGTGATGCTTTGGGCAATGTTCTGCTGGGAAACCTTGAGTCCTGCCATCCATGTGGATGTTACTTTGACACGTACCACCTACCTAAGCATTGTTGAGACCATGTACACCCTTTCATGGAAACGGTATTCCCTGGTGGCTGTGGCTCTTTCAGCAGGATAATGTGCCCTGCCACAAAGCAAAAATGGTTCAGGAATGATTTGATGAGCACAACAACGAGTTTGAGGTGTTGACTAGGCCTCCAAATTCCCCAGATCTCAATCCAGTCGAGCATCTGTGGTGAACAAACAAGTCCAATCCATGGAGGCCCCACTTCGCAACTTACAGGACTTAAAGGATCTATTGCTAACATCTTGCCAGATACCACAGCACACCTTCAGGGGTCTAGTGGAGTCCATGCCTCGACGGGTCAGGGCTGTTTTGGCAGCAACAGGGGGACCAACACAATATTAGGAAGGTCATAATGTTATGCCTGATCAGTGTATCTTCTAAATATGAAATTGTCATTGTTTTGGAGCACACTAACTTATAGATAACCTTAAGGCTAACAAATTATATATCATATATTCTACATAATATATACATATATAGTATTAAAAGTAAAAAAACATAAAGGTACTAAAGACGTCGTTACAAAGTCCATCTCACTCCAGTGGTTCTACAATAATTTTATGAAGCGACGAGAATAGTTTTTGTGCGCAAAAAACAAAACAAAATAACGACTTTATTCCACAAGTGCTTGTCTTCCGTCTAGGCCTATGACGTGAACTCACGAAGCACTACGATGCATGCGCGAGAATATGTTGAGCACCGGCGTTCGGGCATCCAAAAAATGCACACTTTAGCCCCATTTTGACCACTACGCCAAGACCTAAAGTACGATCAATGTAGAATTCAACAGCTTAGATACGGCGCGTCTTCCTCTGCTTGTAAACAAATCTCCTCCTCGCTTCCGGGTCATGTGTCAGAACGCCGGCTCTACGTCTTTTTCTTGAGCATGCGTCGTGGTGCCTTCGTGAGTTCACGTTTGAGGCCCAGACAGAAGACAGAAACTTGTTGAAAAAAGTTGTTATTTGGGGGGTTTTTTGCACATAAAAACTATTATCGTCGCTTCATAAAATTATTGTGAAGTGAGATGTAGTGAGATTGACTTTGTAACAAAGTCTTTAGTACCTTTTATGGGTCTTGAGAGAGGAAATGACATTGCTGCCAATGGAGACCTTTCTGAGCCATCAGATTTCAACAAAAATATATTCATTTGTGTTCCGAAGATGAACAAAGATCTTACGGGTGTTGAACAACATGGGTAAGTCATTAATGACAGAATTTTCATTTTTGGGTGAACTAACCCTTTAAATACACATAATATAACTGTCATACATATTATTTCTGTTATTTAACATGTTTTTTGTTATATTTGTTTAATCTATTCATGAATATTGAGTGTTGAGGTTAACAAGGAACTAAAAGACATTTGCGTTGCACACGGACATTTTCTTAAGGTGCAACAGGAAAAGTTTATTTTTTTTTGTGAGAAGTTGTTCTCCGTGTGAAGATTACAAGTGTTACTCGTGTTTTGAGTAAAGAAGTCAAGAAGATGTTTTTCTTTTTTGTGTTTTGAAACGGGTATTTTAAAGTGATCTCATTCCCTCTTGGTTATATGCAGCCAGCGAGGTGTGTATTACGTTTGTATTTCCCGAGTGTATTTGTATTTACCTCTTTATAGTGTATGTGAACGTGTTTATCTTTTACATTGTCATACTGTAGTTTGACGGTGGATTTCATTGACGGTGAATATGACGACGGAGAAAGGGATGACAAATGCAATAAATCCATCAGTAACCAGAACCGTGGTGTCGTTTATTTCCTGGAGGGAGTGATAGTCAAACTCGAACCTGCGTCAACGTTCCCGAAGCTGCTCGTGCCCGGCGCGAACCCGCGTCAACCCGCTTCAACGTTCCCGAAGCTGCTCGTGCACGGCCCAGACCACCAGCTGTGTCACACTCGGAAGGACGGGATGTAACGTTACACAGATAAGCCCACGTTTATCGTTAAGGACCTGCAGTTCATCAGTGTTTCATTAAGACGTCCATAAGTCAGACACTTAAGCTTGTGTTCTGAAAGGTGACAATAAGTTTGAACACTACAAGGGACTGTGTAACCTTAATAATAACAACTGTGGTTTAAATTGTATAAGGGGAATTTATTGATATTGTCTATTGAAGAAAGTAAGTGATTACAAAAAACAAAAAAACATTTTTGTGCACATTTAAGCAAGCCAATATCTTTCAGGGTTTTTTTTGTTGTTGAGTTTTTATTATTTTCTAAGGATGTTCACTTAAATGCAATATTACCAAGCCTTTACAATATTGATTTAATCAAAGGGTTGATCTAAAGGACATTGACCAAATTTAATTTGATTGTTTCAAAATAAATTCTGCTGTTAACTACACAGCTAATTGTAAGTGTGTACAGGCAATTCCCAGATAATGTAAGATGTCTCAAGCAAGTGAAAGGGAACTAGTGTCAGGGAAGTCTACCATTGTACAACAAGCAGTACAGCCTGCAGAGCCTCGTAGAAGTGAAAGAGATCGAAGATTAACAGAAAAGGGAAAGGAATTTCAGAAGGACAAAGTGAAAGGATTATTACTTCGCTTTGGCAGTATTTATGAACGCTGGAAAGTTTTGACTAAGGTGGCTAAAAAATCTGTAATCAAACAAGATCCCAGTGATATCCTCCAAGAACACATTAAAGGTATTCAAAGAGAAGAATCTGAGCTGAACAGTGTTTATGATGAATACCGAAAGATTGACAGCCCAGCTCATGACATGAGGTGCAAGTTGGACAGATGTGCATCCGTCACCAGAATTGTAATACAGAATGCACAGTCTCAAATTCAAGGAAATGAGGAGGAGATTATTTGGCCTGATGCTTCATCTGTATTCGCATCTTCAACCTCCAGTGTTTCATTTCAGAGCAATAATTCTAAGTCTAATTCCATTCACTCTGCTGTATCCTCATCCAAAAGACAAGAAGCTGCTGCTGAGTATGCACATACACAGGCTGTATTGAAGATTATGGGTGAGCAAGAAAGCCACCAAGCAGAACTGCAGAGACTTGAAGCTGAGGATAAGTTAATAGTTGCAGACCAAGAAGCAGCTGCATCGACTCGCCGTCTTCAAAGAGAAAAGGAAGAAATCGAACGCAAGATAGAAAGAGAGAGACAAGAGGCTGCTTTGTTAAAGAGACAGCATGAAGAGAATGCTGCAAGAAAAAGGTCAGTTGAAAATTTGAAAAGAGAGCTTGAGCGTTTGGAAGAGCTAAAGAGGCTTAATGCAGCCAAAGCGAAGCTTCGCGTGTACAATGCAAATGAGTTCTATCCAACCCAGGACTTTGTACCACAAAACTCTGAGGCTGAGTTGCCTACAGATATGCAGATAATCTATCAAGCGAGTATTGCTGATCAGCATCCACCACTGCCAAGAGATGTGACTCCAAGAGGTGAACTCCAAAATGACATGCGAGAGCTGGTGAAGGTCTTAGCTGAAGCTATGACAGCAAACAGGCTACCCATTCCAGAGCCTTCAATATTTAGTGGGGATCCACTCAAGTTTAATCATTGGAAATCATCCTTTCAGACACTTATAGAGAAAAAGAATATTCCTACCGCAGAGAAAGTCTTCTTTCTTCAAAAATATGTCGGAGGAGCTGCAAGAGAAGCCCTAGAAGGTCATTTTCTGGCTGGTTCAGAAGATTCATACAATGCAGCATGGGACCTGCTCAATGAAAGATATGGCCAACCCTTTGTAATTGCCAAGGCTTTCCGAGACAAACTACATACATGGCCAAAAATAACTTCAAGAGAGAGTTTTGAGTTGAGAAAATTTGTAGACCTTTTACGCAGTTGCGAAAGTGCTATGGCTAACAATGACAGTCTCCACATTCTTAATGATGGAATTGAGAATCAAAAGCTTACTGCCAAGTTACCTGACTGGTTAAGCTCCGGATGGAACCGAAAGGCCACACAATATCAACTTGAACACGGAAGGTTCCCAAACTTCAGTTATTTTGTGACGTTCCTTTCAATGGAGGCTAGCATCGCTTGCAACCCCATTACATCCTTCCATGCATTACGGCAAAGTGAATCTGATAAATCGAAGATCAGGAGCCAGAACATTATAACTTCAAAGAACCAAACCGTAGGTGCCAAGATCTTCACAACAAACACCACTGAAGGAAAAATAGTCACATGTGTGTTTTGTAAAAAGCCAGGACACAGCTTACACAAGTGCTATAAATTAAGAGAGAAGCCAGTTGCTGACCGCGTAAAATGTATGCAAAGTGAAAAACTGTGCTTCGGCTGTTTGAGCCCTGGCCACCAGTCTAAGAGCTGCACTAACCGGATGGTCTGCGATTCATGCTCAAGGAGGCACCCCACATGCCTGCACGAAGAACGTTCGAAAAGGGACCAAGAACTAAAGAAGGAACAATCTAAGGAAAGAACTCAACCACAAGACGTCACAAAGGAAACAACCTCTAACAGAGTTGTACAAGATACTAATAGTACACAGACGTCGGCAATAGTACCTGTCTATGTGTCAACGCCAAGTGATCCAGACAAGGAAGTTCTCGTCTATGCTCTGTTAGATTCACAGAGTGACTCTTCATTCATTCTTGATGAAGTGGCAGATGTTCTTGATACAAACACTGAACAAGTTAAGTTAAAACTATCTACAATGTCATCAAAGGGGACAATCATTCACTGTAAAAGACTTAATAGCCTACAAATAAGGGGCCTATTTTCCTCCAAGAAGTTAACTGTGCCGACAGTTTACACTCGTGACTTCATTCCTGCTAATCGCACACACATCCCAGTGCCTGAGACAGCAAAGGCATGGCCTCATTTGGAGCATCTTGCTGACCACATCACGCCTCAAAAGGATTGCGAAATTGGTCTGTTGATTGGGTACAATTGCCCACAAGCTTTAATGCCACGAGAAGTCGTTTGTGGAGAGGAAAGCCAGCCATTTGCTCAGAAGACCGACTTAGGATGGAGCATAGTGAGCTATGGTGACCCAGGTGAACACTACGGTGATGCAATTGGAGTAAGTCATCGCATCATTGTAAAACAAGTCATGCCTGAAGTGAATGCAATGGTCAAGCTTAAAGGAGAAGTCCACTTTGTTTGCAACACCCAGGTCAGTGAAATGGTCACTCCAGATGACATAATTAAGATGTTGGAATCTGATTTCAGTGAGAGAGCTGGAGACGAGACAACCTTCTCTCAAGAAGATCTTCACTTCTTGGCTAAACTGAAAGACGGAATCAGACAGAAGCAAGATGGTCATTTCGAAATGCCCTTACCTTTCAAACAAGACAGACCAAATCTACCAAATAATAAATCATGTGCTGTTCAACGCCTAATGTCCTTGGAACGAAGGCTCAAGAGAGACCAGCAATACCGCACTGACTACTTGGGGTTTATGAAAGACATCATTGCTCGTGGCGACGCAGAAAAGGTCCCTGGAGAAGAGCTTCACAATCAACCAGTCTGGTATATTCCCCACCACGGCGTATACAACCCCCAAAAGCCTGGGAAGATACGAGTGGTTTTTGATTGCTCAGCAAGGTTCCAAGAAACGTCACTGAATGACCAACTTCTTACTGGTCCAGAGCTCACAAACACCTTGGTGGGAGTCCTTTGTAGGTTTCGCAAAGGCCCGATTGCCATCATGTGTGACGTAGAAAAAATGTTTCACCAGTTCCATGTAAGGCCTGAGCACCAAGACTACCTCAGGTTTTTATGGTGGGAGAACGGTGATCTAGAGTCTCCACCCTCAATTTTTCGGATGAAGGTCCACCTATTTGGGGCAGCCTCCTCACCTGGATGTGCCAATTTTGGACTTAAGCATCTAGCCGCTCAAGGTCAGGATAAATTTAACCCAAGCACTGTTAAGTTCATCCAAAGGAATTTTTATGTTGACGATGGATTAGTGTGTGCAACATCTGATGCTGAAGCAATCCAACTGATTAAGGAAGCGAGAGACCTGTGCAGCACAGGCAAGCTTAGACTACACAAATTTATCTCCAACAGCAAGGAGGTGTTGAAATCAATACCGAAGGACGAATGTGCTGAAAGTGTCAAAGACATGGATATGGCTTTGGGAGAACCACTCATGGAAAGAGCTCTTGGCGTTCAATGGTGTGTATCCTCTGATGACTTCCAGTTCAGAGTGACCGTCAAGGAACACCCAAATACCAGAAGAGGAGTGCTTTCTACAGTAGCCTCCATCTACGATCCATTGGGTTTCGTAGCGCCTTTTATTCTCCGTGGAAAGCAGATCCTACAACAACTGTGTCGAGACAAAGTAACTTGGGATGAGCCGCTCCCACTAGAGCTAAGAGCACAGTGGGAAATCTGGCTAAAAGATCTTCGAAACTTATCTAATGTAAGGATCAGAAGGTGCTATATCCCAGATAACTTCAAGGATGTCAAGCAGTACGAACTTCACCACTTCTCAGATGCAAGTGTCATCGGTTATGGGGAATGTAGTTACCTCAGAGCAGTCGACATCAAGGGAGATGTTCACTGCACGCTAGTCATGGGAAAAGCACGGGTTGCTCCTACCAAGGTAACCACAGTACCACGGCTTGAGTTGTCAGCTGCAGTCGTAGCAGCAAGAACAAGTGTTATGCTCAGAAATGAGCTCGAAATAGAGGGTCTTCAAGAACATTTTTGGACTGACTCAAAGGTTGTCCTCGGCTATATAAACAATGATGCCAGGCGGTTTCATGTGTTTGTTGCGAACAGAATCCAAAGAATCAAGTCCACTACAGATCCTGCACAATGGCACTTTGTAAAGTCTGAAGATAATCCTGCGGATCATGCGTCGAGAGGTCTCTCCGCAGATCAGCTTGTTGCTTCAAATTGGTTCACTGGCCCAGATTTTTTATGGGAAAGAGAGCTACCCAGAGGAGATGTTATGGTGGGAGAAGTCTATGATGATGATCCGGAACTTAGAAAGGCCCTGGTGCTCAACACCAAGGTGAGGGAGAAGAGGTCATTGTTAGACCGCTTAACAAAGTTCTCTGACTGGAAAAGAGCTGTCAAGGCTATTGCTCTTCTAAAGCGCCATGCTAAGCAGATCAAGGGCATCAAAGATAAAGTAAGTGGAGCTACAAGTATTGAGGAAAGGCAGGAAGCAGAGCTGTTTATAATCAAGTTGGTTCAGAGGGAAGCATTCAGCAGTGAAATCAGAAGTATAAAGCAAGGCAAGGAAGTAAAACCCAAAGACAAGGTAAACAAACTACACAAACTGAGTCCGTTTGTAGATGAGCATGGTGTGCTTAGGGTTGGAGGACGTTTGACAAGATCTGTTCTTCATCCTCATGTCAAGCATCCTGCCATTGTGCCAAATAAGAGTCATGTATCGTCGTTGCTTATTAAGCACTACCATGAAAAGGTGCATCATCAAGGAAGAGGAATAACTGCCAATGAATTGCGATCCAATGGGGTATGGGTCATAGGATGCAGCAATGCAGTTGCCTCACATATTTACAAGTGCACAACATGCAGAAAGTACAGAAGGAACACACAAGATCCAAAAATGGCGGATTTGCCAGAAGAAAGAATGGAAATGACACCTCCTTTCACATATTGTGGCATAGACTGTTTTGGACCATTCTATGTGAAGGACGCAAGAAAGGAACTGAAGAAGTATGGTCTTGTTTTCACCTGTATGTGCTCTAGAGCCATACATATTGAAATGCTTGATGACCTCACTACAGATGCTTTTATCAACGCATTGCGTGGATTCATCGCAATACGAGGACACGTAAGACAGTTGAGATGTGATCAAGGTACTAACTTCGTAGGTGCAAAAGGAGAGTTCATGAATGCAATGAAGAATTTGGATCATGAACAGTTAAAGGAATATGGATGTGAGTTCATAATGAACTTCCCATCATCAAGCCACATGGGAGGCGTATGGGAGAGGCAAATAAGGACGATCAGAAGTGTTCTAACTGCAATCCTTGATCAGTCTGCTAAACGACTCGACAGTGCCTCGCTCAGAACCTTTCTGTATGAAGTGATGGCTATTATAAATAGCAGACCTCTGACAATCGAGCATTTAAATGACCCAACAAGCCTTGAACCTCTCACGCCCAATCACATTCTTATGATGAAGTCTAACATAATATTCCCACCTCCAGGTGAGTTTGTGAGTCAGGATCTATACTTGCGCAAGAGATGGCGTCAGGTGCAGTTTTTGGCAAACGAGTTTTGGACAAGGTGGAAGAAGGAGTATCTCCTTAATCTTCAGCAAAGACAAATATGGCAGAAAGAGAAGAGAAATACGAAGGTTAACGACATTGTCATCCTGCAGGAGGACAGTTCTCCACGTAACCGATGGAGATTGGCTAGGGTGACTGAGGTGTATCCGAGCACTGATGGAAAGGTTCGAAAGGTGAAACTGTTAATTAGTGACTCAACCTTAGACAGTCAGGGAAGACGCATTTCCAAGCCAGTCTACCTTGATAGGCCTGTACAAAAGACAGTTGTACTGCTTGAAGCCGAGTAAAGGTTATGGTTGCCATTTCATGAATACAGTATTTTATGTTACTGTAAGGTTTAAAGGCATACTGTATGGTTGAAATTAAGGTGTGAAAAGGTTTAAATTGTGAGGTGAAATGACAAATAGTCATTTGGTGGGAGTATAACTGTCATACATATTATTTCTGTTATTTAACATGTTTTTTGTTATATTTGTTTAATCTATTCATGAATATTGAGTGTTGAGGTTAACAAGGAACTAAAAGACATTTGCGTTGCACACGGACATTTTCTTAAGGTGCAACAGGAAAAGTTTATTTTTTTTTGTGAGAAGTTGTTCTCCGTGTGAAGATTACAAGTGTTACTCGTGTTTTGAGTAAAGAAGTCAAGAAGATGTTTTTCTTTTTTGTGTTTTGAAACGGGTATTTTAAAGTGATCTCATTCCCTCTTGGTTATATGCAGCCAGCGAGGTGTGTATTACGTTTGTATTTCCCGAGTGTATTTGTATTTACCTCTTTATAGTGTATGTGAACGTGTTTATCTTTTACATTGTCATACTGTAGTTTGACGGTGGATTTCATTGACGGTGAATATGACGACGGAGAAAGGGATGACAAATGCAATAAATCCATCAGTAACCAGAACCGTGGTGTCGTTTATTTCCTGGAGGGAGTGATACATAATGTCATGAATATTATATTATCTGCTATTAAAATATACTTTTTTAGATTTTAAATACACTACAAGTGCACATTCAATTCAACTAAGTGCATTTCTTTTTCACAAGAGTATGCTTTTCTTACTGTAAAAGAGGCCACACATTACTACCTCAAACTCAGTTGTCTGTCAAATAATGGCATGTTTATTGTCTGCATTAGTGATGTGTATTAGATCTGAAAGCATTGTTTATAATTCCTTAAAAATAAGGAGATCATTTTGAGCTTGCATCTATCTATCACTTGTTTCCTTGACCCAAACTAATTCACATGCTTTGAAACGACCGCTGAACCGATTTTGTGTGGGGAATTTCTTGCCAAAAAACCTGTGATGTGTTCACAAACTGGCACGTTTACACTTAGCTTTGTTAGTTATAACAGGAGGGTTGTAGGTTGGTCGAGCTGTATCAGTCTCGGTGTAGACGGGTGTAAGTTAAACAGCACAGGGTGTGAAAGAGTCCGTTGTAAACTCACATAGGAAGAGTGGTGCAGAGAGAGAAGAGGCGAGAGAGAGTCAGTCCACAGCTCTCCAGACTGCGTGACTCCAGCCAGCGCCCTGAGCTCTCGTACGCTTCACTGCAACCCCTCTGCCTCTGCTGAACATCAGTGATGATTCACAGCTCAACAGTACAGCAGTGAGTGAGCAACAACAACAGCTTGGTCATTTCATACAGCAATGACACTTAAAATGTAATGAGTAAAGTAATAACCCAGATAGCAAGCCACCATCGAAACAATGTTAAATCAATGCGTCATAAAGGGTACGATTAGTGAATTATTCTACTTTTTGATGCTGAAAACTACATCACCTGATCTTCTTTGTTTCTGACTTTCTTTGCAACAAATCATGTGTTTTGGTAAACACTGTTACAAAGGCAACAAACTCACTTAACAAGCCAAGAGTCAATGAAACACCGATCACCATAATGGTGACCAAACATTTTCAATAAAACAACAACATCTAAACCTCTGTTAATTCTCAAAAATAACTTCTGCAGAGATCTTGAGAGATGTATTGTCTTCTTTTATCTTCAATTGATTTCAGTCTGAGTGGCCTTAAGTCAGTTGAAGTTGCGGCGTTTCATTTTCTGAGAGTACAAGCATGAGGTTGAACCAACATTGATTCAATGCCATTACCATTGATTTTTGAATGAAATTTCAACATTTTTTCAACATTATTTGCAGGTGCAAACATGTTGTTGATTCAATGCAGTTAACGTTACACATTAACATTGATTTTCCATTGTTTCGATGGTGGCTTTCTATCTGGGAACTGCATGATTATAGGTGCGCAGGTGGCAACCACAGAAAAAAATGTAGAGAATGAAGTCACTGTTACATCTGAAGTTTGGTTTTGTCTGAAGCCCATGGTGGACTGATCACTCATCTCCATGTGAGACTCACTGCTCTCTGCCCTAAAGACCATTAAAATAAGACAGGAAAATGGCTCTTTATAAGCTGCATATCAAGCACAGATGAATATGGAAACAAGAGGCTGAATCTTTTGCATAAATTCACCACTTGAGGGGTTCTGTCTTCTGCTCCATAAACGTCCTGATGCTGCAGGTTCTCTGTGAGTAGCAATATATGAGATAATAACAGTGTAATGCGATGAACAGTGATTAACTCTCTGAGGATTCATCTCTGCAAGACACTACACATCTCACTTGTGTATAATGTTACAAAATATTTCTGTGTCAAATTAATGCTGTTCTTTTGAACCTTCTTAGTCACCAAGGAATCCTGAAAAAAATTATCAGAAATGTTTCTTGATCATCAAATCAACATATGTGACCCTGGACCACAAAGCCAATGTGTGGCAATAGCCAACAACACTGTATGGGTCAAAATTATCGATTATTCTTTTATGCCAAAAATCATTAGGATATTAAGTAAAGATCATGTTCCATGAAGATATTTTGTACATTACCTACCATAAATATATAAAAAATGTATTATTAGTAATAATATGCATTGCTAAGGACTTCATTTGGACAACTTTAAAGGCAATTTTCTCAATATTTATATTTTTTTGCACCCTCAGATTCCAGATTTTCAAATAGTTGTGTACCTCGACCAAATATTGTCCAATCCTAACAAACCACACATCAATGGAAAGCTTATTTATAATGTATACATCTCAATAAAAAAATTACCTGTGTGATTGGTTTTATGGTCCAGGGTCACATATTAGAATGATTTCTGAAGGATCATGCGACACTGAAGACTGGAGTAATGATGCTGAAAATTCACCATAGAGGAATACATACATTAGATTTTAAAATATAGAAAACAGTGATTTTAAAATGGTAATTAGTTTTGATGAAATAAATGCAGCCTTGGTGGGACTTCCCCCCGCCAAAAAAAAACAAAAACATTAACAAAATCTTACAGATCCCAAATGTTTGAGCAATATTGTGTTTGTTTTAATATTTGTTTGGTACTTGAATGTTTGAGTACTGACTGTACGCACAATAGTAACAAGTAAACCTATATTATTATTGTTATTAGTAACATCTCCATAGTTTTCATCTCGTGTATTTTAATAGGCGCATATGTTAATTAAAGGAAGAAAGTTTCTGAAAGGAGATTCTATATTCATTTCTTGTGAGTTGATTTACCGTAGCAACGACCCTGCTATGCAGTAACTATGATATTTTGCAGGTTATGAATGTTTACCTTCACGCGCTCCTCGCGCTGTGTTTGTTCTGAAGCTCGTGCGCGCAGTGTATTTATGATCCTCGTGAAGAAATCGGTAAATGCGTCCTTGTGCGGTTCAAACCAAACAGCTACGCTGTGTTAGGCGTCTCCATAGCGACCGACTGAGCTATTCTTGCTGCGACCACGAGCTCATGTTGACTTATTCATGATCCATTAATACAAGCATCACTGTTATTATTGCTTAGACTTAATAATACGCGGGTATTGAACTCCAGCGACCCATTGAGAACAGGTGTGTAGGCTACTGTATACGTAAACCATATATGGTCGACATCTGAACAGATGACACTTTTCCCAGAATCCATTAGCAAGTGCACAATAACATAACACCCTACTCATATATGTGAATATCTGGATAGATAGATGATTGATAGATAGATAGATAGATAGATAGATAGATAGATAGATAGATAGATAGATAGATAGATAGATAGAGAGATAGAGAGATAGAGAGATAGATAGATAGATAGATAGATGATTGATAGACAGATAGATAAGACAGACAGATGATAGATAGATATAATACTGTCACAAATATATTTCCATAAGAGACCTCTACTTAAACAAATTCAATACATTAATAAAGAACTTTACAGGCATGACTGAAATAGAACAAATGATAAAGATAATATTAGGAGAGGGACAGACAGCAGCACTGCCTTCGAGATGCATGTGGATTGTGCCACAGCCTGAGAGACAGCAGGTGAATGTGTGTGTATTGCGTCTGACCTTAGTGTGTTTCCCTACCATCCACCACAGTGATCCTCAGTACAAGTGAGTGTATATATATGTTAAAACACTGTGGTATCAAATGTTCTAATTTGTTACACTGTTTATTTAAGTTTATGTTGTAATATTTTCCTCTATTATTTTTATGTTCATATATGTATAATTATTTATGTTCATATGTATTATTTATGTTCATATGTATTATTATTTATGTTCATATATTCCTAGCTTTGGCAATATTGTATGATTTACATTCATGCCAAAAAAGCTATTTGATATTTTTGAATTTGATAATACAGACAGATGATTGGTAGATGGAGAAACATACGATAGATAGACAGACAGATGATTGATAGACAGACAGACGATAGATAGATAAATGATTGATAGACAGATAATAGATAGACAATAGATAGGCAGATGATAGACAGATGATAGACAGACGATAGATAGATAGACAGACAGATGATAGATAGATAATAGATAGATAGGTAGACAGACATGATAGATCGATAATAGATAGATAGATGATAGATAGATAGACAGACGATAGATGATAAGACAGGTGAAAGATGGATAGACAGAAAGACAGATGATTGATAGACAGACGATAGATAGATAGACAGACAGATGATAGATAGATAATTAGACAGACGATAGATGATAAGACAGATGACAGATAGGTAGACAGACAGATGATAGATCGATAATAGATAGACAGACGATAGATAGATGAAAAGACAGATGATCGATGGATAGACAGATGATAGATAGATGACAAATGGACAGATGATAGACAGACGATAAGACAGATGATAGATAGACAGACAGATGATAGATAGATAGACAGATGATAAGAGACGATGATAATAGATAGATGATAGATAGATAGACAGACAGATGATAGATCGATAATAGATAGATAGACAGACGATAGATAGATGAAAAGACAGATGATAGATGGATAGACAGATGATAGATAGATAACAGATGGACAGATGATAGACAGACGATAAGACAGATGATAGATAGACAGACAGATGATAGATAGACAGATGATAAGAGACGATGATAATAGATAGATGATAGATAGATAGACAGACAGATGATAGATAGATAGACAGACAGATAGATAGACAGATGATAAGACAGACGATAGATAGATAATAGATAGACAGATGATAGATAGAAACATGAGATTATATATTTATATAGACAGACAGATATACAGACGATATATAGATAAGTTTGAAAAGATATAGAAACTCAAGTCAGAACAGCATAAAGGTCTGAGCCGAGTTGGGTGGTTGTAGAGTTAAAGCTCTAGGAGGAGAGAGTTGAAAATCTAGGGTCAGAATAATAAGTTTATTAGCATTTCAGCAATTTGACTTTCTCAAGCCAACTTAAGCTCACTCCA
Organism: Gobio gobio; assembly: GCF_949357685.1. Taxonomy (NCBI): domain Eukaryota; kingdom Metazoa; phylum Chordata; class Actinopteri; order Cypriniformes; family Gobionidae; genus Gobio; species Gobio gobio. The sequence continues at coordinate 32,583,983 of NC_137097.1, read as the reverse complement.
TCTCTTCAAAACTCACCCTCCAGGACCTGTCAGCCTACCTGAAGAGGAAACCGCACCCTTTAACATTACATTTACAAGTCTAACGTTTGAATTTAACAAATCGATTTCAATTTTGCAAACTAGTAAAAGTAAAAATAAAATGATCCCAATCACATCCATTTGATGGCAGTTCATAAGAAAATATATTTTTTTATAGGTTTGACTTAAATGTCACAAAAAACAGGGTCCATGATCAGAGGGAGTCTGCAGTGAGAATCTTCCTCTAGCTCAAAAAGGGTAGCGGGCTGATGCTTTGAATATTGCAAATTTAACGGCTCGTTGCTAGGCAACCGTACACCCAATGTTTTCAAAAATGACTCGAAACGCAATTAGCCACAGACTCTTCATGCATGCAAAGTTTGCTGATTTTCCGCCATAGGGAGAGTAGAAAGTAGAGCAATAGTTACAACTGGATTCCCAATAAAGCAAAGCTCAGTTGAACGCAAGCAGTCGACCTTCTTTTATGCCTTTTATTGAATACAGTGAGATACTGAAACAAAGAGTAGCAGAGAAAACAGTTGTCTTGCCAGTAACATGAATCTGTTAACAGTAACTGTGCACAAGGACTGCTAACATCCTTTGATAGATAATACTGTTACTCGTACATCTGTTTCCTTCCCTTTTGAAATCATAAATAAGCTTTTCATTACCCTTATACGTCATTGATGTTCAATACCCCTATGCTTTTTTTTTTTTTTTTCATTTTATGATGGGTTTCCAAAAATATCCAGAGCAGAAGCAGTCTTTAGCGTGGAGGTGATGTCGTCCACCGTTGTTCTCTTAGTTCACATTAATTTAGGTCCCGGTGCGATACGTCTTTTGCCGAAAGCAATCGTACACATCTTGCCTGAATGCAGGTGGGAGTTTATCTTATTTTAACAATTCTTCAAATCCAAGAGTTTATGTTCTTACCCCATATATTTACGAGAATCATCTAAAATTTGAATAAATATATCTCATCTGTTTGCCATTCCTAATATGAATATGAGTGTTTCCAAGGAAAGTGCAGTCTTTCGAAGCATCAATTAAATTAATTTCGTAAAGAACGTAAAGGCGTCTGTGAGCAAATGACCTTGAACAGAAAAGCACATTCAAATAAAACCAAAACACACACTAAGAGGAGATTTTATGAAAAACAACAAATTGTGGGCAAAAATGTAACCTTCATATCACACATCCATCATAAATAAAATACAGTTCTGGTTTCGTCCCACTGTAAAGAGACTCTTACATTTGCTTTCCAAAAATGGGGAGCGCTTCAAAAACAGCAAAAAATAAAAATAAAACTGGGTTGATGTAACAGGCACACATTCTTGAGCTCCTTTTATTCAGTGTCAGATAAATAAAATCGCCTTGATCGCAGCATTTTAAATGAAACGTCCGTGATCAAGGCAGAACATAACTTACAGGGCACATATTTTGTCATGGTGAGGGGAACAAAAAACAAAAAAAAAAGGTCGCAAAATAATGAGGTAAGGAGTTTGTTTTTGTAGTGCTTCACCTATTGAAATGGCTATACCGCACAGTGCTCCTCTAAAACTGATCTCATGCCCTTAGCATTCATACAACAAAAACAGGTTTATGGCACATTAGCAAACCAAACCAAACAAGTAAAGGGCTCTGCAAATCCAGAGATCAAAACAAGAAGAGATGAACAGATGTAAAGTCAAAGCACGAACACATCCGCCTGTGACTCAACAGAACTCGCCCCATAATCAAGCGAGGTCAGACGGGAGTTTCTTTTGGTATGATGGCAAATTCAGAGACGCGTCCGTCAATATCGGAGCGTGGGTTAACAGCGAGGCACAGCCTTGCAGGGTCCTGACCGGCAGTCCTGGAGCGCTTGCCTTGTGTAGTGTGAGATCAAAAATGTTCTTAATACTGTTCCCTTTGACCGTTTTCCCTCTTTTGAAACAGTGCAGTGTCCTTGGGCCACTTGAGAGAATGTGGGGAATCCAATTGTGACCCCTCCCGATGGACTGAACGCCCGGCCCAACAAATCTCTGCCTGCATTCTCCACCAATGTCTTGTCCTTCCCCTGCCCGCATTCTCCACCAATTTCTTGTCCTTCCTTCGCACAAAGGCAGGGGGCATACATGTGCGTGAAACTCTGCGAAACATAAACGAACCGAAGGAACTATATTCCAAAGTAAAGTAGTACTGGAAGCAGCCGCTGTGGATGCACTCAGTCCTTTCCGGATGGGCCTGTGTACTTCAACGCCCCAATCCTTTGGGTTGAAACTCAAAGGTGCAACATAAAGACAGCACAGGTTTAACTAAGCACAGGTTGGGCGAAGGGGAGCATGTGGTCGGACACACTCATATGTAGTGTGTGCAGTGATCGTCTTATTAGTTTTGCAGTTTAATGAGTTATTATACCATATAATACCATCCCCTGTCGTCGCCCCTTCTCGATGAGTGCCGTTCCTTTCCGTTTCACATTGAACACCCCTGTCCCAGCTGGGACCTCCCCCTCAGCCAGGAAGACAGACTTTTCCCGCAAACAGGAGCCCCACTATTGTGAAGAAGATGGAAAGCACGAACAGTACATAGGAGGAGCCCACCACTGTGTTGTTGGGTAATTTGTATGGTTGTCCTCCTACTTCATTGATGTAGAATCCTATTGGGAATATGAGGGCGGCCATACAAAACAAGATCACTAAAAGAGAAAGAAAGAAAGCAAGTGTTATTATCAGGACTAAAATACGAATTTAAACATACAATAATTAGGAGAAATCTGCAATTACAGGGAAAAGACAACCATGGCAGAAACAAAACTCATTTGGACCATAAAATAAGGGAAACTTAGAATTATACATTTAGGAAAACTGAGTGTCTATTTAGACTAAGTGCAAATAGCCCGTCTTGTTGGCAGAGGCTATTTACACCAAATCCGCCCCGATATCTGGTTGGACCAGATAAAATTAGAGAAGATGCTGCCGCTTCAACAGTGATCTCTTTTGTGAGGTTTGATCTGAAGATTAATCAAAGTAATATTTTAAGACAGGCCAAAATATGTAGGACGACAAGCAAAAAACATTTTCACTAAAATCCAGAGACAAAAATGTAGTCAGGCATTACACCATGTACTAATTAAGCGGTATAGTACGAGTTTCCAACTCTCCACACTGAATGTGAAAGTGCTGTGAGATGTGATAGTGACATGAAAATTCGTTGTGTTGGTGGCAACTCGAGATGGGTGATAAACCAGATTATATTGCGATAAAATTTATGTTGATCACGATAAGCTCAGGACATTTTTTTTTACCTGAAATGGATTACCCTACCAGTCTATCACACAGCGAAACTGAACCCTCCAAAGAGGAGGAAATTGTTCAAAAAAGGTAACAACGTCAATTATACGGAAGTGGTTTGGTTTCTTAAATGATGAAGTGCAGATTAAAGGCCGATTCACACAGAACAATGGTCAGTTGGGAAGAAAAAAAGTAAGCTCTTGAGACCGTTTAACTTGAGCGGGACGTTTTTAGAACGAGGTACTCTGCAAAAGATGCGAGCGCAACAGTCAAATACGTCTATCTAGCACAATAACATAGAAAAACAAATGGAAAAGTAGCGCAGTAAAAATGCGTGAACCAGGCCAAATAGTGTGCAAATTACCAAGACGGGAAATAAAACAAACCTTTTCAAAATCACCTGAAAATGTTCCATCCCAGTGACAACAACGAGAGTACGAAAATGTGGTCCCTTTGTAAACCAGCCATTATGCCGCAGATTACAAAAATTCTAATTTTTCACTTTTTAATCAAATGTCTACCTCAATCATTTCATAGATGTAAAACTGCATAGTTTATACTTTTGGAACTTTATTTTATCTAATAGTGACCTTTTTGTCTTCAAATACTTGAATGAGATGTTTGCTGCCACTATTTTAATAAGTTGAAAGGGAGAGAAGGTAGAAAAGCATGTTTGTACAGTTAAAAATGTATGTTGTGTTATTCTAAAATTGAATTAAATGAACCCTCTTGGGTTCTATATGAAAAATTTCTAATCAATATTGGAAAAAGTGTGATCATAATGTTTGCCATATCGCCAAGCCCAATGATAAACCCTGCCTAAACTCTTTACCATATGGTTGCTCGACCCCTAATTTCAATTGCAGGGAGAAAAAAAAAAACATGTTGACTACAGCAAAGCCCTGGAATGTCTATTCCCAATCATAAACCTCTGGCCCGTCACGTTTAAAACAGACCTCCCCCTGACCAGAGTGATAACACTCGGCATGGGTTCATGTTAGCCTGGCAGAAAGGCTTTTAGCGAGATAAAAACAGACACCGCTAATAGATGCCTGAGTGCAGTCTCGGCTCAATCTTGATGCCCATAAGCAAGATAATAGCATCTTTCAGTAGAATGCTGCTCTGCAATTAAACACGACGGCCTTGAGAGAAGTGCACTGATCTGACTGAGGCTGTGCGTGTCAGCATTAAGCATCTGCCTTTGAACATTTATTGCATAAACCACTTTAGTCAGTCTCTGCTCTTAGACGCACACAAAGGAGTGGGTTAAGGAGATGAATGGTAACTAGGCTGTGGACAAAGGGTCATGCCCTCAGCGCAGAGTAAAAAAAAAGGCACTTCCTGCTGTGGTAAATGTCAGACTTCCACTCTGTTCATGCTTTAAAAACAGAATAACATGTTCCATGAAAAGAGGTGAGGTGCTTTTTTGAGCACAATGAAGAAAAAAATAATTGAATGGATCGAGCGGAAATAGAAACAGGCTTCGGCCCTGACACATTTACGTTGCTAGCAGACCTGGCTGAGAGTCTATTCCTGTTGGGTGGATTGACGCACACAGAAATGCATTTGGAAACCTACAATCTTGTGCTACAAAGCTAGCTTTGAGTGTTAATTTAACAAAAAAGAAACATGATTTTTTTACATTACAGCCAATGATAAGTAGGCAAAATTATATATGAATAGTATATCGTCATATCAATTAGGGCTCCCATCCAATAAATCACAATCTTTGTGCTTTGTTACTATTGATATGACAAGTCTCAGATTTCAAATTATGCCCATTTTATTACAAAATTAAAAAACATAGGGATGCACCGATAGGATTTTTTTGGGGCCGATACCGATTTTAACAAAATGATTGGCCGATACGATACTTGTCACTTGCCCTATTTAAAATGTTGTCATTAAAATAGAGTGTTTTAATCATGTTTTAAATCAGCAAAGTAAAAAAACAAAAACATTACATTAAATTATAGCCAACTAGCTAGTTTATTGCTGCATTATCAAATAATTTCTAATGAACAAAGACTGGATCCTTTTAACATTCAGCAGGCCAACATAAATATACAAATACAACAGAAAATATTAAATAAACAGTGCTTTTTAAGTAGGTTTAATGTTAAATAACACTGCATATTCTTCACTGTATAAATTAAACATAACGTTATATTACATTGAGACATAGCTCTTCTGTACAACATTAATCCGGTCACAATTGACCTATCGGTAAGCCCCGCCCCCCTTAGTTACTATTGCTTACTCGGACAAACAAACGGAGTTGCTATATCTTACAATGCACAGCTGTCAGTGTGAAAACCTTATCCCAGGAGGTTTTTGGACACAGAATGTAGCGTATACCCTGTCTCTGTCTACCTCTGTCTGACTTTACTGATGGTTTATCAAGTTTATTACATCGTTTTTCACTCAAAATCATCGTAAGAGCTGAACAAACAAAGCATAAGAAGTGCGCATTAACGTCTCATTCACAAACTCTCTCTCTCTAGCCCTCTCTTCGTAGCATTACCATTAACATACACAGCAAATTACACAAAAACACTCACAGTAAACAAACATATACACAGACCTTATGCTTTTCGGGGGTGCAGTTAATAACTGGTGAACTTTGTATCTGCAAAACAACTCAGATAAACTGCGAGCGAGCTCTCCCTTTACTACCCGTAGACTATAACACCCGTCAAAATAGAAGTCCTCCTTAGTAGGACAGATATTGCGGACCTTTAAACATATCCAAACTCACAGAAATAAAATAAATATGGTGAGAGATTAATTTGGAAGCGATGGTTTACAGATCTCAATACAAACGGGAGAAGCCTCTTTGTTACGATCACAGATGATAACATCCAGGATCAACACTGTTCACGTACCGCAGGGTAAGATTACATAAATTCACATTTAATCAGTTTAATATGGAGAAATGCACTGAAATGTAGACCTTCATGTTTCTGACCTAACGTTCCACCGTGCATGGGAACAGTTATAGTTAGTCAGTTTGTACGTCAGCAGGGAATTACTAACTTTAATCGTAACTTAATGAGAGTATGACAACCAGAAAATCCTCTCCGGATCCCTGGAATGAGTGTTACAGTACCTCAGGCACGACGTTTACCATTTTTGTAGCATAAACACCATCAAACCAATGAGAGCTTCGGATTTTCCAATGTTTCTCTATGGCGCTGACACCTAAAGATGTCCTAGTTCCGGTCCCAGCGCGACTGATACTCAACTGCCATTGGCTCATCGGCTTTCAATGGGAGGGGCTTACCGATAGGTCAATTACTTTGTTAAACTGAACTTTTATTTTGACGGGATGCCGTGGGCTTTGAGTTCCTGTGTGTGTGTTTATGATATGACGATCGATTTTGTTGAATGAAAATGGTAAAATGCTCATGAAGTGACTGGAGATGCATTCTTCATATTGAGGTGGCAGAGGCTGAAAAACAGCTAGTTTCAGTGTGTGTGTGTGTGTGTGTGTGTGTGTGTGTGTGTGTGTGTGTGTGTGTGTGTGTGTGTGTGTGTGTGTGTGTGTGTGTGTGTGTGTGTGTGTGTGTGTGTGAGAGAGAGAGAGAGAGAAAGGGTTAGGCAGGCTAAATGAAACCGCGCGTCTCCTTCATTCATTCCCAGAGACAGAGAAACATGCAGGATTCACATTTAAACAGTCTTTTTGCGGCTTAATATTCACAGACACGTATGTATCGCGATTTGATTTAAGTGTACGGACCAACATTTTATTTATTCAACGAAACTGACAAATTCGAAGCCATTCCACATTATGCAGTAAATTACGTTTTTATGACTGGATTCTGTCTGCATTGTCCGCATCACGGAAATTAATCCTTATCAAAGTTTAGTCAAGAGTAGTGAGCGATTTATTTTTTTGTTGGTCTTTAGGAATTTTACATTATAATCTTGGATTATGCAGCAGACATTATATAGCTCAGTGCCTTCACGCAGTTCATTAATAAACCATCGTTTTGTTATATCGGCCTTATTCATGCTATAGCCGATATGCAGATGGTTGTAAATTGATCAAAAATCAGCTGATAAATATCGGCGGCCGATACGTCGGTGCATAATAAATACAGTTTTGGAGCTGTGGCGTGAGATGCTCTGGCGCAGCTCAGCTCAAGAGAAGCAGCAAATGAACTGATCTTCTCTTCCACCTTAACACCAGTTACAGCGCAAAATAAACAAGAATGAGCATCTGAAAGTGTGTTAAAAGATACAACTCAAGAAATCTGTATCATGTCACATGAAAATCGCTCAGTGTTCCAACCGTGGAAAGGCGTCAGTAAAACAGCTTGTAAACAATGTCACGTCACATTACCTAAGAAAAACCATATCCAGTTTCCATAAACTCATTAGTCAGCCAGAAAAATATATGCCCCATATCACATATTCATTATAATTATTAAATGTTCTTCACTATTTACTGCATGTATGAATAAATCTGGCAAGTTATAACAGCCACCATTCAAACGCTTAAATTTAAAAAAACAAATTAGAGTAGAAATATGATTATGTAACTGTAAAGTTCATATTATAACTTTATTATAAAAAAACATCATTGAGTATAATTTAAGAGTTTGTATACAAATCAATAAATTTTTACCTTTAATATTATAGTGACCCATAGATTACAGCATTAGTTAAGAGATTTGTTTTCCTTGAGAAAATTTGCCATGTATTGTACCTGATATATATCCAAAATAACTTTGTTAAACTTTGCAACTAAATTTGTGTCAATACCCAGCCCTAATATCAATCCTGTTTTTTTTTATAAGTAATATATCATATAGTTCTACACTCACATACACAAAATACTCGTATTGTAACATTACGCCAGCCTTGAAACTCCAAAAGAACCAATGTTACATCAACAACCTCAAAGCACAGTATATTTCACTGAGTTATGAAGGCCGTCTCTGTTTTACTTTCTATTTAATGTTGTCCAGCAGTGCAAGTCTGAGCCGACAGCAGCTAATGTTTACGTCTGTCCCCGCTGACGCACCATATGCTGAAGCCACAGCTGCGGACATGACAGCAGACGCTGAGCCGTGAGTGTAACCTGGTCAAGCTGGGCGTGGTGCGAGGGGACACAGGGGGCTTGTGTTCGTCACACAAAGCTGCTCTTTCAGGTTCGGGTGGCTTGAGGCCAGCGGCTGCTTTAGCCCAGACACCTGTGTTAACCCCACCTGGAGCCCAAACACTCGTGCAATGAGCTTTAAATGGATTATACACAGGCCGTCCGACACTACTTGGGGATGTGGAAACATTGTGTATGTACATCAAATCTATAACAAGCTTTTAAAATATTTGCAGGTTATTTTTGCCATGCAGATTTTGCAAGTCCCAATTACGTCATAAATGTCTTAATATATTAGATGCTAGGGCTTTCACGATTCCTTGATTCAATTAGAGTACACAATTTAAAAAAAAAATCATCGATTGCAATTTGCCAGTGTTGAGTAACCAGCAAAATACTGGAAGTGGTGCATTCCACTGATGAGAATCCATGAACCGCATTATTAGGCCGCTCTCTAAAGCTGCACAACGCATTAAAACCCTTTTAAAAAAACACTGTAGATAATGCTATTGAGAATTCACAAAGGCCGTGATTCAATTAAATATATATGCCCTGCGGGTTTAATGTGCTTTAATTATTTACATGCGTCTCAGAGCGGCTCCATTCACAGTAAATACTGCTCCACATGAAGTGTTATAATATACATGCGTGAAGCGCATGCTGTGAGTTTGGGATGCTTATAGCGTTCATCTGGGAACTCAATGTGCGACATTTCATCAGATTTAAATCATTTATAAACCTATGCCAACACGGGAGAATACATCAATATGTTTCTAAAATATGCAAACTGTTCATCGCATTTTTAAAATAACAGTTTAAATAGTTTAAACCCTCGCTCTGAGTTTGCATGTTACGATATCCACATATTCTTGTTTTAGAAATTACAGCGGCCGTAGCATTTCTATCGTATAGAAGTGGCCAAATATTAAAGATTAAGTAAATGAATTAAATTTACATTGAATTAAATGTCGTTTGGATATTATTAAACAAGGATTTGATCTGCTGTGAAGTGTAACAACACAAGGCCCCAGGCGCCCTCCTCAGGCATTTGTAATACATAACGTACACAAAACATTTTATTAAAAAAAAATCTTATGTACATTATGTATTTTAAGTGTTGTTCTATATAAAAACATATTACTTGCTTTTGATACTTTATTTGATACTTATTTTTGATAGTAATTGTAAAGACTTCGGTCTTTGCTAAGGTCTAATCTGATTACTCGATTAATCTTCAAAATAATCGTCCGATTACTTGAGTACTGAAATAATCGTTAGTAACAGCCTTATTGGACACAATATTTTAGGGCTGCCTCCAAATAAAGATTTTTCCAGTAGACTAGTAGTTGTTCATTTAAGCCACTAGTCGACTAATCACACGTTTATAGCCTACCAATTTAATCACTCGCTATATTGGGGGGATTGAGCGTATAATATACTATACAGGAATAAAATATAGCCTATTCCGCGCTCAAGCGAACACAAAGCTTGCCGCAAAGAACTGGCAAAAGTAATGATCCTAAATGTGTCAGAAAAATAGTAAGGAGACGTTTTAATTATTTATTAATAAACTGACGATGATAGTGGACGCATCTTCAGAGAGAAATGCACCTTTCGTGGCAGCCGTTAGTGATCTCACTGTCCCTCACAGACTGACTTCGCCACATCCTGTGGTTTTTGTTTGTTTAGTTCGTTTTTTTTTTTTTACAGGTCAACTAAGCCTCTTCTTGTTAACTAGCGTTTAGTCGACTATTAGGGGGCAATCCTACTAATAAATCACAAAAAAAAGTTTAATAGTTAAATCATATTAGTTTTTTGCTTGGTCATCACAAGTATGTGATTACAGGTGAGATTTTACTGCTATTGAGCAGAAATGCCATGTCCATGGGTGCTGCCGACATGAAAAACTGTCAATTTTGTAATATTCAGAGCGTTTATTCTTTTTTCATTCTCTAAATGAAATGTTTCAAACAAAACATTGCTAGGAATATGTCCTCAATACCACGCCGCCTCCTGTTAGTCTTTAAAATCCCTGTAAAATACCAAAAATCAGTTCCTTCTTTCAGGAAGTGACATTATGTTTTGGTGGGAACTGATGATTTGTCATGTTTTGTGGTATTAGTTGGTTTTTCTTACATAAAATAATTAATAAAATGACAGAAATATCAGAATTTTTTACATTTATGGGTTAAACTTGGTTACGTTGTCATTGTTACAGTGTAATTATATATTTAAGTACTGAGTAATATTAATGAACTACATCTACTTCCTATAGGATAAGGGTTTGGTTGAGGGTTTTTGCATGTAATTATGAATAATTTACTTTTATTACTATGGTAAGTACATGTAACAAGGATACTGTAAAATAAAGTGTTACCCATTTATGTTTTCCCTACATTGAGAAAAAACAACACACTGAAAATAATTACCTATCCGGAGAGTTTTCAACCATTAGCACCATTAAGAAATATTTGTTTTGCGGCGTAGCAATCCTGCGCTATTTTGCTAAACTGTCGGTCTTCAAATGTAACCCCCGATGGAGGAGGTTATGATCCCAGCCTGCGGAGGTGTTCTAGTTAAGGAGATGTTGCTCTTTTAAACGCCGTAACTACCGCCCACACACTGCGATAGAAAAACACAAGTGAGTCACCGAGGTTCAGAGACGGTAAGCGGAACCTGGACAATCGGGACTATTTCTCTCCTGTTACCACAGCAACCATGCCACTACGTATGCGATTCTCGGCAAAATGACTTCTACATTCAAACAGCATCTCTCTGCATGTACTGCCAAAGACCATTTCATAATCACACCATGCTTGGCTATTGTGACACACCAGAGCGCTGATTATACATTTTGGGCTTTTGATTACACAACGGAGGCGACGGACATAAACAGGAGCTAATCTGAAGTTTTGCGTCAAATTAAAAATAGCTTTTGTTTAAATGCACTCACTCATGCGGCTTGTTCATGAGAGGTATTACTCCTAACTTCCTGTCTGCTTTCTAGATCAGATGGTTTTGGTTTTCTTAATCTGGCAGGCGATTAAATGGTAATCTAAATTTTATAGACTTGAACTGAAGGAGCAACCTGAGCCATATCTCGAATATCACAGAGACCTACTTTTTCAGTGGCATTGCATTGGTACTGGTAATATACTTTCCTTTCATTTTTCCTAAAGGCATTTAAAATAGGGGTTTGTTAAAGTGTTATAAGCCATGAACCAAGCCAACCAGTTACGAGGTGAACCACCACATCAAACTTTTATTTGAAGCAAAAATATGCATTTGAAAATACTCTGAAGACTGTGAACTTTACTGGGGGAAAGAACTACAATCCCCCGAATCCACTTAAAATATTACATAACTGAACTAAAGAAGGAGAAAAAAAAATATTAATTTAAACCCTCAGGGCCCTCTCAGCCTAAACTACTGTAAAAAATTACATTTACAAACTTAAATAATAGTTTAAAAAGAAATAACTTTTTTTAATAAAGTCATCAGTTCTAATGTTCTTTTGGGAATTTGCCTTAGAAAGCGGTCTAATAATGCAGTTCATGGATTCTCGTCAGTGTAATGCTCCAAACAGTATTTTTCCGGTTACTCGACACGGGTAAATTGCAATCGAGGATTTTTAAAAAATTGAGTTCCCAAATTTAATCGAGGAATCGTGACAGCCCTATTTAATATGTTAAGCTTCAGTTGAGAAAACCGTCATTTTGCAGAGTTACTGGTCAATCTGTAAATGTACTAACTTGGGAAACATTTGCTGTAATTATTTATTTTATGGTAATTTATGTTTTTTCACCATGATCTCATTGTTAAACTATTGTAAAAAATAAGTTTAAATAAATGTTCAACAAAAGCATATTCAATCGATTAATAACCTCCAAACTCACCGTAGGTCTGCCTTTAAAGTTTTATAAGTAATTGTTAAAAAAATTATTTCTCTATGGAGAAAATGAATGGGAGTTTTTACTTCTGGAACTCAAATGCTGCTGGAGCTCAAATGTCTATAAACAACTACCTAGATACACCCTAGCAACCACACAGCAATCTTCTAAAAATCTTAGTAAAAGTATAACACCCTGCCAACAACACCCCAGTGACCACATAGCAATGTCTTAAAAACCAGTCCAAACAAAAGCTAAGGCGACGTTATATTAAGGTGATGAATTTGCAGCACTGTTAACTACGGCTATTTCCCACTTTAACCTTGAATGCTTTGTATCCTGGGAGGAAGTTTAAATTGAAGGGTTTCTTTATAGGATACACACAGGATTTGTAAACTAGCTTGAGGGACAGAGAGAAGAAAGTTAATAGTGTCTCCAGTGAGCGAACACAACAGATGCTACGCACATGCTCGACAGACACACAACACCTCAGCAGCCCCATTCAACCCCAAACCACAGAGATCATCTATCTCACTGACTGCTTGCTTGTGTGCAAGACTTTAAATTGGTCGCCATTACATATTCCCTGCAGCTGGGAACCAACACCTCATTTGGTAGGGTAAAACTAATATTTTGTCAAGCGCATGTATAGCTCCAGCTGAGAAACAGTTATGTCTGTGAAATAATCCCTACATCTTTTCAAAGGAAAGTCTATACACCTTTTCAGCTTTTGATTCACTCTTTTGTGTAGAGACTCCTGTGTCATTATTTGAAGGTATTTTATTCAATGTTGGTCTACTATTAACGATAAAAAAAGTCTTTGCACATGTTTAGTTGGGAGTATGTGTAAACTGAGTGTATGTGCCAACAAACATGTGTAGCTGGGAAAAAACATTAATAATGTTCGTACAGTGCTGTTGATGGCATTTATGTTGGTCACACTGTATGCATAAAAGAAAGAGGTATACTGTGGGGTTCAGAAGTGATGACCATTCCCAACAAAATAATTAATGTACTTGGTTTGTACACCATAACTAGGGATGAAACGGGTATGAAAATTTCACATCACGAATATAGTGACCCAAATTATCACGACGATTATCAATATTAGCACGGTTTTGTTCAAATGAGATGAAAGTGTTCAAAAAGAACAGATGCACACACTGAAAACATTTCAAGTTTTATATTTGAAAATCAAAAACAACAAATAAATCAAGCTATGCACTTTTTAAGCAAGATTCTTCCTTATAATAACCGTCGTCAATAGCAACGGATTATAAATGTGCACATCCACGTATCACAACGGACTTCCTTTCCTCTCTCCTTTCATTCAAATCCAACTTGCGTCTCGGTTTTTGATTGTATTGAAAATGAAATCAGTGGACTTAATTATTACTATAACTTCTTGTGATCATCTTGTCTGGATGATTGTTTTGTACACTGTACAAAATGGATTTATAAACAGGTAAGATTGAAAACAATCTCAATTCATTATGTCCCTGTAATTATGCATGTGGTTAAGAAAATCTGTGTAATAAGAGTACAATGAATATACATTATTATCCCTTAAATATCACCTAGTCTTCTATGAATTTGTTTGTTCGTCTTTGGCTCAAGCTTCACATTATTATTTCCCAGACGTAGTTTTAGTATTGAGGTCAAAGTCAACGTGCCTTGCGGTTGCAGATTTGACGTGTTTTCACCTATTACAGCAACTTTCTTCTTGCAGAGCATGCAAACAGGGTGACCATCTTCGATTAGGTTTCCCTCAGGACTTTTGTAAAAGCCAAAATATGACCTCAGATTTGAGAAGGCTGAAAAATCACTGCCTTCTGCCATTTCTTCTCATTCAAAAACAACGTCCCGCGCTGCGCCTGCGTCAGACTGACGCTGACTGGACAGGATTTACAGCGAGTTTTCAAAATCGTGAAAATCAAACATGGTTTTAATGATAATTAAATTGTAAACTATATTACTAACCTCCAGTACATTTTATCGTGGTTTATCGTGACACCGGTAATCGTTCCATCCCGAACCATACCTAACTTGAGTTAACTTAGTAAAACAGATGTAGCCAAAATAATCTATGCAAAAAAATCTAAATATTGAGAAAATCTCCTTTAAAAGTTGTCCAAATGAAGTCCTTAGCAAATTTACAAAATATCTTCATGGAACGTGGTCTTTACTTAATATCCTAATGATTTTTGGGCATAAAAGAAAAATGGATAATTTTGGCCTATACAATATATTGTTGAATGTATTTTAAACAAAACCCTAAACTTGGTTAAGGTATCTGACAAAATTATTAGGTAAGGTAAGCCTGGTTAAGGTATCATGACAACCTGGCTTACATACATACAATATGGCATTTTTCATTGCGTTATCACAAACAAACCGATTGACTAAAAGCACAACTATTTTATTTATTTAACCAGGAAGTTCCTATTGAGATTAGTCTTAATTTTGTCAGCTATCTTTTTATTTAGTCTCAGTCCTGTGTAAAATGTGCTTTTAGTTATCATATTTAGTTAACCGTATCCTGTTTTTGTTTAGTCAAGTTATAGTCGACTAAATGAAAAAAATTTAAACTCTGAAATTTCACATTAATGTTTTTCTGTTAAAAAAAAAAAACAGCAAAAAAGACACTTGGTATCATCAGACATGCAGTTTTTCGGCAAACACAATCGCAAATAGTCGAGAGATCTTGGATTTATAACAGTTTATCACTGAGGTGGTTTGATGGTAGATTAAGTCGTACAAACAGAACAAGAGACAGAACACAGACCGACTAAATGACACCGTAATACAAGCAGAAAATCTCAAATGGAGATTGCCGTAATGCAGCTTACTTGTTTATTAGCGTTTCCCGATCATCCGTGAGCGAGTGAGAGAGCTCACATGCACATGGTTACCAGATTGTAAAATTTAAGTAAAACTCTGGATAGAATAGGTGTTCTTTTAACAGAAAAGCTCTGTTTGGGGGATTTAAATGATTGAAATCCGGCAAACGCAAGCATGAACACTCGAATGCTCCTCTCTCAAAATTTCTAGACTGGATATCTGTTCTTTAGATATTTTTGCATTTGCTTTTCTTTTGCCCCATTAAAATTTCGCTTTTCTTTTACCACTTTTATTAAACGAATATGAAATATGAAAAAAGAGTGCAAAATAGGTACAAAAAGTACATTCTGACAGCTTTAGAGCACTGTAATTTACACAATGCATTTTACACTGTACAACTGGGGTAAATTATGCAAGTGTTTCACAAGTTTTTAGCTAAGAGCACAAGTCTCTGGTTTAAGAGATGCTGTGTGGTGTGACTGTTCCCCACACAGGCACTAAAACTCTTTCAGATGGGGAACAAGCTGCTGGAACAGAATCCCTTCTTAGCTAGTTTTGCAAAAGAGGGGAAAAGGAAATGGTGCTGCCTTTGACACATGAATCTTACATTTTCAACAATATTCTGTAATTTCACATTGTTGATTCAATTATCACGATAATATTGCTAATATCTGCTATATCACCCAGCTCTAATCCCTGGTGTGCTGAAACTATGCACATCTGTGGAGGAGGGGTCAAAAAAAGGCAAGGGACTCGAACATGAGACACGTCACTCACTTCCTGTGAAGGCGATCCACCTTGCGTACTTTGTGGCTTCTCGACGCCAGTGCGAAGCCACCAGCAGGCCACAGGTGACCGTGAGGGAGATGATGCCCATGATGATGAAGAAGAGCGTGGTGACCCACTCCGGGGGGAGTCGCGGGGGGATGCAGGTTCGGTCTCGTCCGTGAATGGTCTGACATTGACGCACCAGCCCCACGGTAAGAGCTCCTGGAATCACAAACAACAACCTCAATGACCTGCGAGTCACATTCATCCCACAAAAACTCACAGGATCTGCTCTTTATCAGGGTGTTTAGCTGGGGACTAAACTATAACATGGCACACGAGAAAAAAACAAAAATAATATAGCCGTCGAGAATAGAGTTCTGCAGAAAATCACGCTGCACCTGTCAGACGTCCCTGAGGCTGTGCTCACGCAGCTGTACTCGAGTACACCCTCAGCATTTTCAAGGCTGACAT
This sequence comes from Gobio gobio, assembly GCF_949357685.1. Taxonomy (NCBI): domain Eukaryota; kingdom Metazoa; phylum Chordata; class Actinopteri; order Cypriniformes; family Gobionidae; genus Gobio; species Gobio gobio. Next base: position 32,567,613 of record NC_137097.1, on the reverse strand, counting down.
TTACATGGATTTAAAATAAATTTCACTGCCTGAACAGCTGAAAAGTGCTGCAAGCACACTGATGTCTGGGGCAGGTACTGAAATATGCAAAACAATGTTACCAGGGCTTGACATTAAGCCTTTTCATGTGCTTGTCCTTCGGACAAGTAAATCACTCATTCACTTGTCCGAGTAAACAATACGCTTGTCCAGAATTTTTTGCTTTCATTTTTTTGTGTTGTAAATATAATTTATTCTGAAGCATTAAGCATTGCCAATCCATTTAAATAATTTACACTGAAAATGTACAACTGCATTAAAAAAATGTAATGAGATTACTTTGAATATTTTTTGAATATACAAATAAGAAATGTTTGAAAGAATGAAACGTTTAAACACGAAACTAAACCAGCAGTCGGTGGCGGCAGGTGACCGTCTTAATGAGCGAGTCATTGGCTGAATCTGAAATCGCCCCCTATACCCTCAAATAGGGCATTATATGAGGGGACAGCCATTTGTAGTGGCGTGAGAAACCATAGTGGACGTTATTGAGTGCACTCATTCAATCCTACGTTGCACCGCAATAACGAGTGTACAATTGATGTACGCTCAGCAGCGGCTGTCCGAATTCAGGACTTGTTTTCATTCACTCCTTCAAGTGAACTATATTAGTGGATAACGTAGGGAATAGTGATTGAGTTTAGGGGGCGATTTCAGATTCAGCCATTGAGTTATTTATACAAACTATCACATTTTCAATCGTGATGGTATTCAGCATTCTTGGTTGTGTGATGTTGCTTAACTGTACCGTATGTTAAACATAAAAACTCCACATTTCTCTGAGCTGCGCTCATTTGTTGCCAGTTCTCATGCGGCTGCGAGTCTCAACAGCACAACCTTGTTACCGTCAGTACATTACATATTATATTATTATCCACTATCAATCACCACTTACACTAAATAAATGCAGAATTATTCTGGCGTTTTGGTGACTCCCTAGTTATTTTTTGTTATTGACATTTTAGTGAGGCTACTTGTCCGGTCGGTTGAGTAAAATTCTCTTTCACTTGCCCCTTCCTAAAATCCACTTGTCCCAGACAAGCATTAATGTCGAGCCCTGTGATATTATACGCCTGTACTGTAAAAATTCTGGTACCACGATGTATGATGGTATACTACACAACCCTACATTACACTCAAGGTCTGTCTTCACAGCCAGCTAAACCCTTATGACAGCTTTACAGCCAGATCACACACAGCCACCCAAACAGATTAACCAGAGACTGTATGTTAACCTGTAGGGCTCAGTCACACAATCCAGTTAAGACCACACATTATAAATAATCCACTATACAAATAATCATTATCCAAACATGGACAATTTTTTTATTTTCATGCCTACCTATATTTATGCATGCCATTCCCAGGGCTCTAGTAATGCCATAATTTTTTGATAATGTGCAAGTTAACATTTCACACGGTCACATTGGTGTGAGTGCACGATGCTTTCGTGCTTTGGCTGGCGCTGAGCCGGAGTCAGAGACACACCATAGCAAAACAATACATTTATAGTTCGTAAAATACACAGTGATGTCTATGGAAGTGGCAATAACCATCCATTGATGACGTTATGTATTCATATCCGATACACATTGTGTAAGTAACTATAACGTTTACTCTATTCTTCTCCCACTTTACCGGTCACTTTCATGTATTTCAGGAGAAGTGGATGAATTGACGTGATGTAAATCCGACAGATCCAATTCGCCAGACTAACATGGCGACGCCCATCACGCATTATAGCTCACCTAACATGATTATTATATTTTTCAACAACAAAACACGTTCACTCGCATGTATTTGAGAATCAGAATATCAGGTAGTTGATGACATAGCCAGCAAGTTTGTGAATATTTGGAATAATAAAGGAAATAAAAGCGATACATCTGCCATCCAGCGCTGTTGTGGCTGCGGTGTGTCACATTAAGGGCATGACGCGTTGTCATGGAAATTACTTTAATAAAATAACACCCATGGCAATAATACTTTCATTATACATGTTGTGATAATATTTTAGTAATGTATGCTTGTTGGAAGCAAATGATCAGATTAAAATATTTAGCAAATATCAAGCTTTTAGGTCACGTCAATGTTTACATCAATGCAAAACCAGCATATAGGAATCAATAGAACGATTCATCAACATGCAAGGTCATTGTAATTAATATTTGTTTTAATATATTAGGTGTGACCAACTGAGAAAGTTAGCAACCAGTGAGAAGAATGAGTCTAGAGCCCTGATTCCATTTGAGTATGTAGATATGTGATACCTTTTTGATATAACCTATGTTAACATGTTCAATGACTGTTGGGGCAATTCATTGCCAAAGACCGATCTACCATGGAGCATCCTAGCTAAAGGCCAAGACAGACTGACCCAACACCTACAACTGCTGTTGGGTTTTGGTGAATCAGTGTGTTAAGCCCGTTATTCGATGGACTTTTTTTACATTTCCGGGGTTCTCAGTGGGTAAACTTCTATAGGGTGTCAAATCAACCAAATTTCAGAAACTTCCCCGCCTCAAATTTTTTATTGTTAATATTTTCTTATGAAGAAAAACAAACAGCGATGAAAGCCAAAATATTAAATGTCATGAATGTACGGTCATGGAAAACTGATTTTGATCCAAAAATCAACCCAATTACATAGAATGTACCCAAGTGCCATAAATGTTCTTTCCCCAAAGTTGGCATGCCTGTAACTCTAAAAGTATTAAAGAGATCTCAATATCCTTTAAGATTCTCATTCTTAATAAATTTCTTTTGTAATAATTTTTAAGGTCCTTTATGGTTCAATCCCATAGATATGGGGATCCCAATGTGACATGTCTAAATCGTTGAATTTTACCCATTTTCAATGGTCGAAAACCAAATGTGGGTAACTTTTTAAACAGCTGATACTTATTGTGTTTAAAGAAGAATGTCTGAAGAATAAATAATGTTGAAACTAGAAATGTATCTTGTCAAAATATTCAATTGTTTTGCTTTCTTCATTCGGAATGACCCTATAGTGTTGAATGGGAGGCTACAGCAAACATGACTCTTGCGTTCCCATTTGCTTCCCCATGACTTTCTAAAAGAAGAAAAACAATCTATTGAAGGATCGATTACAGAGTCAGAAGAGAGAGAAGGAGGGGAAAAAAGAGAGTCAAATGTACCCTCCCTAATCACAGTCTGTGAAAGGGGTCCATTGGTGTTTGTCGAGTCTGGCGCTGAGGTAAGCGTTACTGTCAACTCATCGAAATGAAGGTGTGCAAGTGCGACGGCATTGGTGGAGCAGAAATAACAGGGCTGTGAATCTGTAACATTTTGGGTAGTGAGGAAAAAGCAGAATGCATGTACACATGGGATATATAAAAAGACACCAGACGGTGGTAGACTTCTGCAGCAGATTACATATTTCTAAGACAGCAAAAAACTAAATGAACCAAAAAAATGGGCAATGGGCAATCTTAAACGTGTAAATATCATAGGCACTGCTCTACTGTACAAGCATTTATAGAATACATAAACGAGTTGAATGCATTAATTGCTTTACCAAAATTAAGTTAAAAAAATACAGTTAATAAAGTTTCTTGTGTATGAATGTGGACCAAAAAGGACTTCCCCCTTTTCAATTGCCTTCTCTCAAAGGAGCACAGCTACAAGTAAAGGCACACGATTGTTGTGTTTTGTTGCAGTGTGAGCCGGTCTTAACACGTATGGTATGTTATTCATGCTTGAACAGTGTTAATTCAGTGTTAAATCATTTGTGTTGAAGTACATGTTTAGGTTTATAACACCACAAATGGCAGAAAATACAAATTCAACAAAATTTAATTGTGTGTGACTGATGAGCACGAGTTTGATGGAACGGGTAAGTTCATTTTCAAATTTAGGGACTGCATTAATGTAACTAATAAACTGAGACACTAACTGAGAAATCTAATTTTCCTTGAGCTTTTGGCAGGTAAGAGGTCATCATACTATAAGAATATCCTGTAAGTTTCAGAACTGGAAACTTCCTTGTTAGTCGAATAAAAGCTTTTATTGGCACCAGTCCCAGCAAACGACAGGTTTTTCAAAGTGGGGATCTATGACCTCATAGGGAGGCAAGCACCGCCTCTGCAGAAGAAGATCAACGCCTACTCCATCTCTGCCTGTTTAGCCCCACCCACCGATTCGCACATGTAACATAGGCCTAGTGTTAAACCAGATCGAGCTACTAAACATGCCTTTGAGGATTACAAAATATTGTGCAGTGCCTGGGCTCAACAGTAATGCAACATGTAAGTAACTGTGTTCATTCAATGCCTGATCTGAAATGTAATGATTCATATAGTCAAATGTTCTTTGTCTGCGTGTTGGTAAATCAGACCAGTGACGCCGACAAGTCAAAATTGAAAAGTTGTGATTTTCTAGATATGGCTAGGAACTATACTCTCATTCCTGCGTAATGATCAAGGAACTTTGCTTTCGTACCATGGGTTCAGCAGGCGCAGTGATATTACGCAGTGTCTGAAAATAGTCCCCAGCACGCTCTCCGTGCAAGCAGGTTGTTACGTTGGTTGTTGACGGAAGTTAGCCTATTTTCAGGCGCTGCGTAAAATCATTGCACCTGCTCCACCCAGTCTCACAGCAGACACGCCCCTTAAAACAGAGCTTTTTATTTATAAATTATGACCATTTTTGATGTAAAAGGCATTCTAACATTATAAGTGCACCCCAGGAAACATCATAAAAAAATAAAACAACAGTTCATGACCCCTTTAACTGAACTAATTTGTTTAATTTAAGTTTTTCCTAACTCAAACCAATTAAGTATTTTGAGCGTTAGGGTTTACAGTGTAGGTTGCCGACCCATCTTACTGAAGCCGCCATTACATGTACATACTAGGCTGAAGGTTGAGAACATTATACACATGAAACATGCCACCAAATGAAAACAAAAGCATTTGACTTTTTGCAACTTGCTGGCGCTGATGCTCAGACTGGTGTCGTACTGTCTGTGAAGGCCAAGAGCAGGTCTAAAGAAGCTGTAAGAGCATCTCTGAACTAGAGTTCACATACAGGAAGAATTAACATTACTCCCTGGAAAATAGGCAGTGGATTGTGGAGACTCCACCAAGAAAACATCCTGGACATGGAAGAACAAAGGAAATCCTGTCCTTTACTCCATATACAGGGAAAATGATAAATCCTAGCTAGACAACGCTTTGAAGCCTGAAGCATTTCAGCTACACTGACAAAAGTGGTCCATTTACAGCCCATTACTGAGATATTTTGATTCTGTATCAAGAATTGTGTCGTTTCACCAGAAATGTTTATACAGTATTCAAAAGCAGTCTGTTAATCAGATGGCACATATTGTTGAATGAGAGTCAGCACATACTACTACATAGTATTTGATTATTGACCTGGCACCAAAGCTCCTTGGAAACCCCTAAAGCTGCGGTCACATTTACCTGTGCGCAGTGAAATTCTATGGGCGAAATCAAGTCATCTCGATAGGATTCCATGCGAATGGGATTTTCTTGTGAAGGACACACATGGCAAAATTTCCAGACGCAGATTTCGATTTGAGTTTGTTGAACTTGGTTGGAGGTGATCCCTGAAAGCCTGTTCACACCTCTGAGTCGGACCGGCAACGTAGCATAAATTGGGCTTAAGATGAATATTCAGTGCAAAACTTTTGGTGCACTAAACATTTAAATGAACAGCTGTTAATGCGTCCGAAACAAACATTTGCATGCAATCAATGCAGTACATTTCTTTTTACAGTGTGCAGATCTCCTTTCCATCCCACTGAGAAAAAACACTGGCCAACCAATAGGGGTGTAACGGTACACAAAACTGACGGTTCAATACGTACCTCGGTTTTGAAGTCACGGTTCGGTACAGCAGTTTTACAAAATTGCTTTTTATTTATTTTTTTAAAACAGTGGTTTACTGAAAAAGAAAAAAAAAAGTGTCTGTCCTTAAATTAATTAAATTATAACTACAAGTTTATTGAAAATATTGCTGTAAACTATATAGGGAGCCCTTACTTGCACATTAATATTAAAGGTTAACAACAGAGCCCAAACTATTAGCCTAAATGCAGTTGCTATTTATTTTTAAGTATAATAATCAACACTCAAATAACAGTATGTAAACATGTAAATTTCACATAAGGCAGTTTTTGCAATAACTTCTAAATCTAATTATAATACAGTTTTTTTTCTACTGTTTTCGTTGTTGAAATATCATTTATACACAGTGTGTCATTTTCATGACATGAAATAATCAAGATGTACATCACTAACAGGTTCAGTAGAATATAATGAATATGTAGGCTAATATAGTGCATGTATTTAGTGAAAGAGTTGATTTCTCTAGTGAATAAAATTCTGTGGGCACTGAATGACTGCCTGAGGTAAATGTGATGCTACATGACATTGTCTAGTTTACAAGTCAAGTCAAGTCAACTTTATTTATATAGCGTTTTTTACAATGCAGATTGTTTCAAAGCAGCTTTACAGTGTTAAACAGGAAAATAATGCAGCATAAATTTATTCAGCTGTATAGCCATTCTGGAAAAAACGCGGATGTCATCAGTTCATTTCAATTATCATACAGTGACAGTGTGGGCTTTAGATCAATAATTAGATCAGTAATTTAGTTTAAATGGTTAATTTAGTTTATTAATTAGATTTATATAGATGTTTAGTTGAAAAATTTAGTGTATTTTTTGTGTATAACAAGCAGTTATATTGAGGTCTTTCCGCCGTTGAAACACAGATTGAGCGATAACACCACATATGATACGTGACAGCAGGTTGTAATGTATCCTCAACATACCTTCAGATGTTCATTCATGTTTATTGTTTAGGAAGAGATGATCGATCGCGTTCACAGATGATCGCGGCCACTTGAACTATGATCAGTCAAGCCACATTTAAAGAGCGTCAAAACGGCATTTAATGTTTGAATTTCGTGATAAAATGGACTGAATACTTAATTCATACATTATTTAATATGTTTGTGTGGGAACATATGTTCGGATTGCAGAGTGTTCCGAGCTTAAAGCAAGCCTACTGTTAACTTTTAAAGATTGCATTCGGAAACTTCCTGGCACTCCCAAACAGACCGTTCTGCTAATTGACATTGAATATCAGAGAAACAATCTGGAACCGGCTCTCGTCTCTGTACTCTTGTATTTGGTATAAACGCAATAGTACATACAATCTGATTGAAAACATGTAAATGTTGTAAATCTCCATGACAAGCAGGTTTGAAACAGAATGTTGTGCTACACTGCTTTGTGTACCGTAGTTAACAGGGTAAACACTGTCAATGGCAAATGGTAAATCAAGACCTGTCAATCTGGGCAATCGATCTAATCCAAGCGTGCTCCAGCTGTAAAACAGTGTTCGATTGGTTTCGACACATTGTCCCTACCCACCATACCAGAGATCCAGTTTCCATTGGTTAAACTTTCAAATTGGAAAGCACAGTCATGATTGTGACGCGATTGGATCATGGAAGTCCTATAGCTATAACCAAGCAACATATGTCAATCCATGAGGATTTTCTCAAGATCTACACATCATGTTATGTTGTGTGTGGTCCCGTCTGAATCGAGCTCTAAATAAAGACGTACGACTTACTATGGTTAACTAATGTTTTGCAAAGCAGAACATGGCGCAAAAGCCTCATCTGTATACTGTTCACATCAGTGATGGGAATAACGGCGTTACAGATAAACGGAATAATTTTTTTCAGTAACGAGTAATCAAACGAATTACTGTTTCTCCCGTTACAACACCGTTAGCGTTATTGAGGAAAAAATGCGGCGTTAGTCGCGTTCCTATAATTGAGCTCACTGAAGCGCTTTTCATCCGAACAGGCTCTCTGTCAGTCGGACCTGCAACATGTGTGTGTGTGCACGCACCAGCCATGCGTGTTGGGGTGGGTGCGGCCGGTGCTACACATCACTGATGATGATTGGTGGGTGGGAGATTAGGTTGATAGGTTGAGTTCAGTTCACACCTATTTTTTTTTTTCACGGTCTATGGCACACACACACACACACACACACACACACACACACACACACACACACACACACACACACACACACACACACACACACACACACACACACACACACACACACACACACACACACACACACACACACACACACACACACACACACACACACACACACACACACACACACACACACACACACACACACACACACACACACACACACACACACACACACACACACACACACACACACACACACACACACACACACACACACACACACACACACACACACACACACACACACACACACACACGGTCCAACGACTTCAAAAGGTAGCTTTCGCAAACTGGAAGTATAAGCGCTACTTTTCCCTCGTTGAGGTGAAAGGTAAGAATATTTATGTAACATGCAACTTATGCCCAGGAAGAAAGAGTCTCTCCACGCCGGTGGCAAGTGATTCTGAAGCGCCTCACATCATCATATGCCACAAAATCAGTGGCTAAAAACCCAGGTGATAACGTGAGCTCCACTACCACAGGAAAGTATAGTACGGATAATATTTACACAATATTTACACTATAGTAGGCCTACTGATAATATTTACAATAATGCATTGAATTTGATAGGTGCCTCTCACATTGTCCCACAGCAACATTACAATAGTGTACATTAATGTACAATGTTTTATAATAATAATTTATTCTATTTAGTGTCCAATTCATTCATTTAACATATCTAATATTGCAGGCATCCAAGTATTTTACATAATTGAACATTTGAAAAAAAATTTTTTTAAAAGTAACGCAGTAATTACTTTCCCTGGTAATTAGTTACTTTTATAATGATGTAACTCAGTTACTATTTGTAAGAAGTAACTAGTAACTATAACTAATTACTTTTTTAAAGTAACGTGCCCAACACTGGTTCACATGCACGGCGGCGGCCACTTTTTACAGTGTTGCTTCATTAAATTGCTATCAGTTTGTGAGATTGGCCAAATTATCTTTTCATAGAAATGAAATTAAAAAGAAAAAATATTAATAATATGGTTGTTTTTATTAATTAAATTAAGTACATAGTAGCCTACTATTTACTAGTAAATATTACAGTATACAAACAAACATCACAGACAATGTCAGACAGCGACCAGGGCAGCTCTGGCATAATGTCAATAACACTTCTATAAACAACTTACAGGTTCCTTACAGTTATATTGAGGTCATCCCTAAAGTACCGAAAAAAGATACCATTGGGTACCGGTAAAAATGTGAACGGTACCCAACCCTAGAAAACAGATGTACTCATTTTGCTTCAGGCAAACAACAAAAAAGAAAGAACGTTAATCTGCATTACAAGATCTAGAAGATTTCACATTTTAAATGTAAAACAGACCTTCGAGTTTAAGCCGAGTTTGATGATGGGAAAGAAGCATTTTGTCTTGGTGGGAAGAAAGCCTTTAAAGAGCTTGATAAAGACTAGTGTCTGCATCCGGTAAACATTTCCCCCAGCACCCACCAATCCCCCGCTGATTCACAACTTCAATGTCTAATTCCATCATTACAACCAGCTGGCACGCTATGGTACACTAAAAAGACAGACAACTCAGAATCGCACCCACAACTGCAGTTTATACATTCATAGGGCACAATCCCACTGTGTCCTTTTCCCAAACACACAAGCACACACAAGAAGAACGTCGTTTAGAACAACACATCTGGATAAATAAACCTGGAACAAGTCAGAGAGCTGGAGCTCTGCCAAACTCCTCGCTGGAAACTAGAGATATACTATTCAGCAGATTGTGTTATTGACCGAAACTTCTGTTTGTGATCATCACAGACCAGGTGTCCTTCTCGACACACATAACACATTTATCTGCAATCAAATTCAGTAAATGTGGTCATGAATATCTAGCAAATCCAGAACTTACATTTTAACATTTTAAAGGAATGTTCCAGTAAAATCAGAAATGTCAAATTTATACTTATGCTCATGGGCTATTGAATGTGACTAGCCGAATGCACTTCTTGGTCAAAAGCCTTGTCTGTGCAAACAGTCAGTTATGAAACGTAAAGATAGATCTGTGCATTTTGTGGCCTTCAAATTAATCGGAAATGGGAATATAAATGACCAAGGAAAGTCATATTTACAAGTGGCAAACTCGTAATTCTACAAGAGCCAAGCATCAATTTCAAAACATGGTGTAAACACTTATCTATAATATAGTCAATACAGCGATAATCTATATACAAGGCTGTAGACTAACATTTGAGAGCAGTGGCACCGGTGCCATGAAGTTACTAATATTACAACATATTTGTTTATTGGAAATGTAACAGTGAAGCACTGAGATTGAATCGATATGCATATCAAATTAGCTACAGTTATGTACAAAAAACACATTTTTATAGGGAAAATTTAATATTCTACTCTTATTAAATGTACCATCGTTCTTCTATAGTATCAACTGAACTGACCGACAGCTTCAGTGATTATAAAAGGAGCGCTCTTTAATTTGTGCACTTGCTTTGTGTAATTCAATCCCAATTTTAAGAAAAGTTGTTTTTCATGAGACTGTAACTTTTCCTATTTTTCCATATATTAAAGGAGTGGAAATGGCTAATAATTCCAATAGGTGCTCATCTGCTGCCATCCACTGGTTATAGTGATAATTGCATGCCTTTTTTTTTTAAATAAAAGTGCTTGATTGCCAAAAAGTGTTCATTTTTTCTACACCTTTAAACTTTTAGTTTTACAAATCATTGCATTAAAAATAAATTACATAAGATCATATTTAGAGCTTTGAAGTGGTGGAGCCACCAGTGCGACCTAACAAAATTTAGCCGCACTAGCAGGAAAAAAAGTCGCAAAGCGCCACCATTTGGTCGCAGTCTGGAGATCAGCGAGCAGCAAGTTTGTCAGAAATAGTTTAACATTAATTACTAAACTAGTTGTTCACAATATAATTATTTTGCTTTGTTCCCTGTTATGTTTCCGACTTGAATGCGTCATGCATAATAGTGAATGCTCAACTCATCGATACAAATTATCAAGTGCACTTAAAGGTCTTGGAGTGTAGAGGAATAGCAAAGGCAATAGATGGCCGCTGTCTGTAACGTCATTAAAAATCAAACAGCACAGGGCTGTGCGATATTGAAGAAAAATGCGCTATGCGATATCCTTGTTAAATAATGCGATATTCGATATTGCTTTAAGTGTGTTAAATCTATTTCTTTCCCCAACTGATATCTTTCACTTAAAGCATAACCGACTGTGCTTACATGAATACTCATCAAGACAGCCATTTTGACACAACTGTGTGTGTATTTGAAAGTTCGAGTGTGTAACACGACACGAAAAAAAGAACGGCTTGTGCGCACATTTCGGTGTGTGTGTCAGACAGCAGACAGTGCGAGACTGCAAGCAAGGAGTTGTTTTTTGCAAGTTATTGCGTTTAATAACTCTTTTTGATGTAAAGCAAGTCACATAAGTAACAGTCGTGTGCCCAGTCTATTCTCTGCTATATGCGTCGACCTAAAACGTACACTTTTCACAATGTTGAAGTATATTAAAATAATTCAGATATTGCGCACCCTTGCGATATGCATATTGCGATATGTACATTGGCGATATTTCGATCATTTTGATATATTGCGCAGCCCTAAGCAGTATTGAGAAAAAAAAAGCTCAATACTCTCGTCTGGCTAACTTTAGTAGCTGTAATAGACACTCAACAGTTACATACTGAAAAACTTCAAGCACTCTGTGTTCTATTGCATATTTGTTCTTCATTTTATTGCTAACCGTTGTCTTTTCTGAAGCATTGTTTACTTAAGTGAAAAATACTCAAAAAGCGACACACGCCATGGTTTTTCTCACAACGAGTGGGCACTGTTTGCATTTCATTGGCAGATAAAGCGGTAAACACCAGTAATCTTTGGGAGAGTCCATTTCAACAGCAGCTTGACACGTTCAGATACTCTGGACCACTCTCCTGTTCGCAGCCTGTGCATGAAACAACAGGAAATGCTTCCCGAGCTTGGCTGTTCTCTCATTAGTCCAGGCTGAGCAGCTCTGGAGACATGGAGCGTTATGGAGATGAGTCAAACAGCCTCTGAACCCTAGTGGGTGGAAAGCGGAGGCCGTATACGCCGCTGCAGGCTTGTTCTTTTTTAATGCATCAAATTCTCTCAGACGCACACACATCCTGTGCCCGCGATGAACCCACAGTAAACACAAGGATAATGTTCTGCTGGAACCATAAGATTTTATCATAGCAAAACTTGAATGGGCTCAACAGCTGATGTAACCAAATAATATAGTATGAGAATAAGATAATATGGTCAAACTGAAGCCTCCTCTAGTGTGCTAGTGCATGTTGCGTTTCCACGGTCACTTCCGGGGCTTAATTGGGCCTCGTTGGGGCTTCCTTGGGGCCAATGGCCAGGTGTTTTTGGCTCGTCGAATACCTTGGTCCAAAGTGGACCAACTGGGGCTTGAGGAGTGTTCATGAACAAAAGGAGAAAGGTTGACAGGAGACGGTCAACACTGCCGCTCATTTCCCATGTTATTATACTAGGCTACTAGCTAACAAACATTTAACGATCCAAGATGTACACGTCTTTCTTCAGTGGAAAATAAATTAAGTTGAGGAACACATTCCAGGATTTTTCTCCACATAATGGACTTCAATGGCAACCAATGGATTGAAGGTCCAAATCAATGCAGTTTCAAAGTAAGAGAATAGTGTCTTATCTAGGCAAACAATCTGTCATATTAAAACATTTTCAAATGCGCGACTTCTGTGCAGTTCTTCTTCACGACATATGGCACTGGGTCAGTACTTCCACCTACGTGACCTTTCCGATGTGATGACGTCGTGAACAAGCACAACACAGAAGTCACGCATTTGAGGTTAAAATGTATATACATTTTTTTTTTTATTAATGACCGATAGTTTGGCTAGATAAGACCCCATTCCTCGGCTGAGATCGTGCAGAGCCTCTGAAACCCTTCCTTTGAAACTGCATTGATTTGGACCTTCAATCCGTTGGTTGCCATTGAAGTCCATTATGTGGAGAAAAATCCTGGAATGTTTTCCTCAACTTAATTTATTTTCGACTGAAGAATGAAAGACATGAACATCTTGAATGAGCTGGGGGTGAGTAAACTATCAGGAAATTTTCATTTTGAAGTGAACTAATCATTTAAGACATTTAAAACCATTTTCAGTTCAAAACTCAAGGATAGCAGTATTAGTGAGATGGGAGGGATCACCCAAACATCCTCAGATCGCAATCATCACAATTTCATGGGAAATTAATAGAAACGCTCAGAAATGTGACGTAAACATATATTTGATCAACATTTTTCTAAATGTGTAAGCCTTTGGACTTAAAAGCCTTAATGGAGTTTGCTTTGCGCATTCCTGTGATCGCAAATAAATTGAAGCAGGTGCAACCGAATAGGAATGTGTTCTCTTTTTATGGCAAATACCAGTTTGATTGATTGAGTTTGATTAATGTGCGCTTCTGGCACAAATGGATAAATTAATGTCACTGTAACATTCATTTAAAACATTGGTCAGATATCAATGCTGGAATCTTAAGTATTTAAGTAAAGGCCAAAACAGCTTCATTTTGTGATCTAGCTAGTTTTCACTCAGCTGGTGAAAAGGTGAGGTTGTGTGATGTTGCTCTATGGAGGCGTGTTTAGGGCGGGATTTTGGGTAGCACTGCAGGACTACTGGCCCAACAGTTGAAACACAACTTGCCGCTTTGCTTGAAGTCCGAGGCTATTGGCCACGTCCAGCAGGCTGTTAGCCCTGACAGTGGAAAAACGGCTATTGTTGTCCAAAGTCACATTGAAATCGTAAGGGGAATATCTCACCTAAAATGTTTGCTCAACCAGTGAATGTGAGCTTTTACAATGGTGTATTTGTCATGCAGGAATTTACACACAGCACAAGGAAGCTTTGTGTCAATTGATGCATATAACCAAGTCCCTGCTCTTCGTTTTTTCCTTTTTATATAATCCAAAAGAATCAGTACATCCATTCCACTTTTAAATAGTTGACGGCAGAACGTTACAATAGTTTCTTGCTATGGTTTCAACATTTGTTCCGAGAACCAATACATTTGACAGGTATTTGTACCAACTACTGAAACGTTGGTATCATGACAACACTAACCATAAAAAATTGAAAAATAGCACATGATTTGATTAGATCAGTTTAGTTAATTAGTATTGAGGAAAGTATTAATATTAGTCAATATTTTTCAAGCATCCCTGGTGTTAGTTCCAAAGTCTATCAACAGCTTTGTCAACAGATAATGGAAAACTTCTCAGGGCACGACATTAAGCCGTGTCATGTGTTTGTCCTGTGAATGACACATCTACTTGTCAGAGTAAAAAAAATGTGCTTGTCCGGAAAAAAAAAAAAACAGGATTGTTGTGTTGTAAATATAATTTATTCTGAAGCGATATTCTCATCAGTTTAGGAATATTTAAATATGTGTGTGTGTGTGATATTTACACCTGAGGGTATTTTCCCCCTAATCTTATTAATTGTATGCTTCAGCTTTCATTTCAAATTCTTACATTAGATAAATAAATTTAATTAGAATAATAAGACACTATAGGATTGTTACCAATCAAATTAAATAATTTACACTGAAAAAGTACAACTGCATTAAATACTTAAGATTGTTTTAAATATTTTTTAGGGTCCCTACGCACTGTTCACTGCTCCCTACTCCCTGAGCACGGTATATCAGTTGAAGTGGACTTCGCTGACAATAAATCGCTCATTTGGAACGCCCTGCAACGTCATCAAAGAAAGACAACGACGGGTGCAGATTATGATATAAATTAATATTGTAATTTAGCTACTTCACTTATAAATTGACAACCATATAATAAGCATATACATTTACAAAACACACAGTATAAAATATAATCAAAACATTGTCCATTAGTTGTATTAGTTTACTTATAAGTTACCTGTATTGACTATGAACAGATTTGAAGCTGCGCCTGTCATTCAATATGAAAATACATTTTGATTTGGTTAACTATGTATAAATGTAGGCTATTCTTAATCAATGGTCTTTGTAGGGGTCCCATCTCCTACGCTTTCTTTCCCAAGCACAGCTGCATATAACATTCCTGAGGTAAATAAAGTAAAATATAAAAAATGACAGCCCTCAGCTGCTTCTCAATACTCTTAATTGGTTTACATATTCATAAAATATAATATACGAATGTAACAGTTATTGCCATAACCATTCATAAATACTCTAGTTGGTATAATAACTATGAATATTCAAATGCATATGTAAACTCCTCCATCGCAGAGCTGTTTAAAAACTCTTCCAACCAACGGCTCTGCACCATCATTAGTTCAGACAGGTGATGCATGCGACGCGCAAAGACATTTGGGAGATTTTCACTTTTCACTTCCTGTGAAATGATGTACCGATGTTCCCTTCTTCCCTACGCCGTTCGCAGTGCCCTTCGGACTGAACATGTTCGCTCCCTTTGGATTGGAATCTCACTCAAGATGGTGGAATACCCTCTGAAGTCCACTTCGCAGTCCACTTACGGTCGAATGGAACGCACCCAATGATACTTGAAAACATGAAACTAAACCACCAGTAGGTAGCGCCAGGTGACCATCTTAATGAGTGAGTCATTGAGTCATTTATTCAAATGGATGATTCATTCAGGAATGAGGCGGTTCTTTACATATACTTATACATTTCAGTAGCTTTAAATAAACTGTATGATCTTAGTTTACACAACCGCATTCTATCAAACATAGGAAATCATTCGCCATTGAAAACCCGTATCAGTGGACCACTAGTTATGAACAGTAAGAGCAGGGACATATATTAAGAAAATAAACATGGTCAGCAGCCAGAGCTCAAGAAAAGCTTCCTGCATGTTGAACTGAGTCAGCGAGATGGGCTTTATTTTCTCAAGCAGCCCTGAGTCAGTGGCATAAACACACTGGCCTCATCACATTTCAAGAGGTCCGTCTCTCTCAGACGCTTATTATTCCTTTCATGTATTCGGATAAGCATTGCGGAGAGCATGTCAGTCCTTTTCATAAAACCCTGTTCCTAAGAGCTCCTCAGTATGTGGGTTCAATGAATCGGGACAAAATAACCAGGCCCGCACGGAATCTGTGCCTGAAGAAAACTCAGCAGGTTTCCTCAGAACCGGAACACCTGGCATTCACAAAAATCTGCTAATGGTCTAGCGCTTTCACATGCTTGTTTATTAAATATTTGGTCTAATTGGATTATGTGCTCAGCTTCCAATAAGAGAGCAGGGTTTGGTATGGAGGCCAAAGTGTGAGAGGTTTGGACCAGAGGAAGGACTGTCAATGCATGCATAGTTTCTTTGAGCGAGGAGGGCCAAAAGAGTGAAGACGGGACACAGCTGGACTGACTATTGCAATAGAATGGAGCAGAACGCAGGGCTCTCAAGATGCACTTTTTAAAACTATTTTTAAAGGTGCTGTATGTAAGAATGAAAGCTAGTGGTTGAAATGGGAACTGCAGTCCAAATTCAAAATATAGTTTGTGGTGTCGAAATACTATTGGGTAAACTGGCAACGTGCGCTAATCGCACAGACACGCCGACACGGAACAAACATTTCAAAGTAGAATAACTGGCTGTAGCATTTTGTAGCATTCTGGCGGTTTTTCAGGGAAACAAGTATGTGAACTCAGCATGTTTCCTAAAATCAGCAAACATGATATTTGTATGCTTTAGTGCAGTCAAAAACTTACATACAGCACCTTTAACTTGGCACGGCATCTAAATATTGTGAAATAACAAAAAACGAAACAGTGATGCATCAGCCATAGATGTAAGTCCAACATGGACGAATACATATCGCACAGAAGCACATCCTTAAACGTTGCTGCCATCATGACAAACAGTGCACTACATTGTTTTGAATTGTTATTTCAGGATAAATACATTTTTGGTCCCTCTTTTGGTGCTGCATTGAATAGTCTAAATGCAGGTTTTCAACCAATTTAATGATTGTTTTAAACATTTAATTGGAGTGCTTTGATCATCCCATTCAAATGCACTTTATGTGAAACCTTTTTATAGATGGCAGGTGTTAATGTGGAATGTGGAATTTTACAAAATACATAATTATAAGCCTAGTTTTTTCAATTTGCCAATGTCATAAATAAAGCTTAGCAACACTTAGCCTTCTTTTCAGGAAGAGAGAAATTTTGAACAACAACAACAACAACAAAATTCTTACTTCTGAGTTTTACTATGTTTAAAGAGCCCCTAAAATGCTATTTTAAAAGGTTCATAATTTTGTCTAGGTCTCCTACAATAGGTTTACATGCACAGGGCTCCAGACTGAAGTTTGGTACATACTCTGCAAGAACAAAGAAATTTGTTAGTTTTTATCGAGGTGGCAAAAACAAGAACAAAGTTCGTTCTGGCCAGTTCTTTCCATACTTCCCGAGAAAAGCAGGTGCCGAACAGGTTTCGTTTCTCAGTATTAACCCCGCCCACTTACACATTAGTTCTCGGACCACCACAAGAAAAAAGTTCTGCTCATATGATGTGTCGAGAACAAGCTGCGAGAACTCCCAAACCAGGGCTCCTAGAACAAAATTATGTAATTTTGTTCTCGCAGCCCTGGGAGCGAGAACTTTTTTCTCTGTTCTTGCGGTGTATTAATGGCCTTGAGGCCAAATTGTTGCATTTTATGCCCTTTTTTCCTGCCGGTGGGACTACATTTTGTTAGAGGTCGCACTAGTGCCACCACCATATTACCCAACTGATAAGAGCTGCCATATGAGAAACATATAGTGGGAGAGAGAACAAATCAGGAAACGTGAGGTAAAATAAACCATAAGTTTGTGTTGTGACATTGAATTTGTCTTCCGTCGCTGTTTTTTTACTGTGTTCTTGCAGTTCCTATGTATTTTATAATATTTACGTGGGGTTTGCGGTTTTGCATTTCCTGTTTTAACTGAGTGGGCGTGGCCTTAAAGAAAGCGCAAAGTGAAGGGAAGCGCTCATTTTAGCCATTTATGGAAATGTGCAAAATGTTGGGTTTATTCGTCCCATTTATTGACTTATTTTAACTCTTGTTTTTAATCATCTTGTGTGTGTATCTATTTATTAATCATATGGTGAGGCAAGAGTTCATTAAACAAAATGGTATGCTCCAATTATCAAACGTGAATGTGTGTATTTAAAGGGATAGTTCACCCAAAATGAAAATGATAATTTACTCACCACCAAGCTGTTCCAAACCTGTATGAGTTTCTTTCTTCTCTTGAACATATAAAGATATTTTGAAGAATGTTGGTAACCAGACAGTTGACGGTAGCCATTGAAGTACAACATTCTTCAAAATATCTTCTTTTGTGTTCAGCAGAAGAAAGAAACTCGAAACTTGAGGGTGAATAAATGATGACAGATTTCTCAAATTCTCAAAACTATCCCTTTAAGGCAGCCGTCACTAGTAGAAGAGGGGTTGGAGGACGGATCATGGTTTCAGAGGTTATTTGAACCAGGTTATTGTTCCGAAACTCTGTCCTCAATGAATGAGGAGGAGAGTTTGTACTGTTTTAGTACACAATAGATCTTGTTTTTAGACTTTTTATTGATAACCTGTTTTATTTCTGGTAACCATATTTATTTGCACATCTGCTTGTAATAAACATCTTTTTGGATGTTTGGATCTATCACAAGTTTATTCTCTTTGTGCCTTTAGGTCAGTGTTTCCCAATCCTGGTCCTGGAGAACCCCAGACACTGCACATTTTTGATTTCTCCATAATCAAACAAACCGGATTCAACTCATCAGCTCACTAGTAAAGACTGCAAGATCTCAAATGAATGTATCAGATAAGAGAGACATCAAAAAGGTTGGGGACCAGGACCAGGTTTGGTAAACACTGCTTTAAGTGAAACTGATTTTAAAAAAACTTCTCAAATGACAACAATCATTGTGATTATAATTTTGACCAAAATAATCACGATTACCGATTTCACCATTATGCAGCATTAGGCCTGGTTTCACAGACAGGGCTTAGACTAAGCCAGGATTAGGCCTTAGTTCAATTAGGACAATTGTGGCTTTTATAAACGTGCCTTAAAAACAAACATTACTGGTGTGCATCTTGAGACAAAACAATTGCATTGACATATTTTAAGATAAATCAGGTCAAGTTACTTTCAGTTAAAACAGCTCAAACGTGCATTTTAGTCTGGGTCTGGGACTAGCTTAAGTCTTGTCTGTGACACCGGGTATATGTCAACCAAAATGTGACTACAAAAGAAACGGACAAGATTGACTAAATGTGATAAAACCTAAAAGTGTATCTGACACCGGACTAAGACTTGAAAACAACCCTCAGTTGAAAATACTCTTGAATATTTTGTTTTTCGAGTCAGAATTGAGCATCAGCAAGTGCTTCAGAAGCAGTGGGAGGAAGTGGCATTTCTAGCCGGGGCGCTTATTTTGCTGCAAACAGAAACAGTGCTGTTAAAAATGCCTTCGACACCTCCAAAACAAGCTCCAAACAATCAGCTCCCTGCCTGGAGAGTGAAATGAGTACTGTATGCTGTCACACGGAGACAGTGAGCCGAATTAATCATTCCTCGCACTGCGAGAGTTTCTCTGGGAATAAAAGGCTCGCAGGGCTTTTTTTTCATTTTGTAAATGTCACGACCACCAACTCGTGTTTTGTCCCTGCGAGCGCTTGGGTTTCTCAGTCACGGGTTGAGTTTGAAGGTCTCCTCTGCATAATTTCCTGCCTGTGAATTGTCGTTTCCTTTAGAAAAAGCCAACAAACATACCATCATTTCAGCCGTCTCGCTGGCAGCGCAGATGTGAAGCGGAGCAGTAAATGCCAATCAAACCGTTTTCCAGTTTTTTTCCCGCTAGTGTTCGAGGGGACAGATGGATATATTCCTGTCAAACAGCATAATGAGTCGGAGAGCAAAATAAAGTTTAAATGCCCTTTAGGAAAAGTTAGGATTAAATACTGGCCGATGCTGATAATCTTGTATACGTGCCAAGACTTCCCCCAACATCACCTGATTTTGATGTGAACATGTAAACAATGCCAATGTGAAGACTCATTCTAACTGAACAACAAAACATGTTTGCTTCAGGAAAAAGGCTAAATGTTTGCTGAAGGTAATAGCCAGTGGATAATGTTGGCTGGACATAGAAATGATTAAGAGCTCGGAAACAACTGTACACATACAAAACTACAAAAGGGCAAACAAACACACAACAGCTGAGCACCACTGGTGTCAAAACAAAGAAACATGAGATGCTGCCAACGGCTCTGCTGAACAAACACAGCGATTCTGATATTAAAAGCTATCTACATTTTTAATAAAGTAACACCAATGACTCCCAAGGGCAAAATTACACACACATTAAATGCAAAAACCAGGGGGACTTAAAAGGCAAGCATATTCTCCTTAAGTCTCTGCAGGTCGACTCATGAAAATGCTCTAGAAAAGGTTTCAAAACATTGAAAAACAAGTCAGGCCTGGCTGTGAAAAACTTGTCACAAAGTGTTGCTATGCTTTTACTACGGTGTTCGGAGTCGTTTTAAGCAAGTTGTTTTTGTTGTTGCTTTCTAGGCCAAGTCAAAAGAGTCTTCTTGATAAAGGTCTGATATTACGGGCTCTAGATATATTTGGGTGCTTCCTTCAACGCAAGTAAGGGTTTAAAATGATTTCTCAATGATGACAAGGTGAAACTCAACTGATCACTTGAAACAAGCAGCGCGATTTGAGGGGTCATTCATGTCTGTACAGGACTCAGGACCTTTTTTTCCTGCAGCTGGTGCGTCTAAATTTGGTTTGAGGTCGCACTGGTGCCACTACCAATTTGTTAAACTGATAAGCGCTGCCATTTTTGTAGCGCATTAACATAATAATGGCCAAAAAAAAACACCAACACTTCCCATTTGAACCGCGTGCCACACGGACCATTTATCAGTTCAGAAGAGAGCGTGAGCTTAACGCTAATCAGCTTCTTCTGGCAAGAGGCAGGAATTAATTTAGCGCGCAACTCTCGCAGTGCATTATGGGTATTTTCTAGTAGTGATGCACCAATCATGATTTTACATGGCCGATTCCGATTTTTTTCCTGAAATTAACGGGAAATTGAATTGGAAATTAAAAGGCTGAAAGGTGAAATTAAAGGCAACAACTGCATATTCTGCAATCCAAACAAAGATGTAACTTAAATCAGCATTTGCTTTTAAATTCAGTGTAAAGAAAAAAAGTCTTTACCAGTGAAATTAAATAAAACCAAAGTATATAATTGTTCAAAAATGTTAAATCAAATAATGTTTAGTGCAACGAAAAAAACTAAGAAGCTACAGCAGGTGCTTTTTAAATCAAATTAAGTCAATGTAATTTTAAGGTCAAATAAAAATGATCATCCTATACAGACCTGATAGTATTTCATTTCAAAAGTGCATGCATGTTCTTCTTTAGGCTACAAAAAGAAGTATTTCGGCTTTTTCACAAGTTAGTCTGTTTCGTTCTCATCCGATCCAACACGTGAGAAGCTCGCGCAACTTCAGCTCGCGCAGGAAAGCGGCTCTTCATTCCCTTCAGCGCATCTCGTTTCTTCCCTCAGTTCTCCAGTTTCCGTTTGTAACACACAAGTGACATGTTCGCGAATGATTGCAATATAGGCGTATGTTCACGCGGGCGCACTTTCGGAAAAATCGGCAGAAAAATACAAAAGAAAACCGGTTCCGATTTTTGGCCGGTCAACCGGTGCATCCCTATTTTGTAGCCATTGAGCGTACATTGGTAATACACTCGTTATTCCGTTGCATTACGGGATTGAATGAGTGCACTCGATAATGTCCACTTATGGTTTTGGGCACGACTACAAATGGCCGTCCCCTCAAATAGTGCTCCACTTAAGGGTATTGGGGGCAATTTCGGACACAGCCTAATAAACTTCCAGGCAGGTGAATTGGAGTTGGTTGGGAACCAAGCGGAAACCTCCCGCGGTCTCTCATGAAGCCATCGTCTGGACACTAGAGACCTTAAATCTGTATCTCCTCCATGTTAAAATGCCCAACTTTACAGCAAAAAAAAAAAAACATGTTTACAGCCTGGAACAAAGTGTTTTGGTCTATACAGCGGATTTAATATGTGACAGGGTGGATTTTTAAAAAACTCATCCGTTTAAATTATATTAAGCCTTAAAGTTCTGCATAATTAGGGGCGTGGCCACTTTGAGTGACAGGTCGATTGTAGTTTGTCTGCTGTCTGTTAGCCATCACGTCATCTCAGCTCCACCCGCGTCCTGCCCTCTTTGCCCATTTTCGGTTATCCCTGACGCGCTGCCCACTTTGGGCTTCAGAAATGCTCTTCAAAAACCTCCAGTTGACATCACAGACGTAATATTACGCCCATATTTTTATATAGTCTATGTTGGGAACTATGCAGGACAGGAGCAGAGTTTGAGACACTGGACTAATGGTTTATTTGATTCACTAGCACCAACTATGAGCAATAATAATTATAATAGCACTAAACTAAAGTTAGTTAGTAACTAAAAAGAGACAGCAACCTTTCTTGCACTGAGAAAAAATGTCTTTCTTTGTGTACCCATCAACACAGGGAAAAAATTAACAAATAATAACAACGACAAAACTTCAAATGCAACCGTTTAGTCAAAATGTCTAGAAGTAGATCAAAGACACGGTTTCCCTGAAAGAGCCCAAACAATGTCTCATCAGCCAATTATCCTGCTTCATTCTGGTCACAGACCGCATCAAAGAGAGGGCAGGGACACTACAAACACTTTAATGATTTTACCATTCACAGGAAGGAAACAATAGGACAATGGCTCACAAAGGAGCCCATTCAGTTTACCGAAATCGCATGCGGTCATGAGCTAAACAATCGACTGAGAATCCTTCATTTGGCAAACTGAAAGAACAACGACACAAACAAACTAAATCTAAGACGCCTTTACTTTATTGTTTTCATTTAGTCATTCTTTCGGCCGATTTAGAGTGAATCTTTAGTTTTGTTTTCATTAGCTATGTTTCCATCCAAAGTTGCAAATTTACCATGCTCAATATTGGAATATCACACAAAACATTTGTGAAAAAAGCAGCGTTTACATCCCCAAGTGTTGAAGAGAACAAAACCGTCACTCCCTGGGAAATTGGAGCAAAATATCTACATTGGGGAACAAAACTGTGGCTCGGTTTTCCTCCATCATAAATGAGTCTCACTGCACACAGAAGAAACACAATAAGAGCTGTAATGTTCTCTTTTGTTCGGATGCTGGTGTCTGGGAAGGCAATCATGTGAGACGCTTCTGGGAGGGAATTAAATCAAATTCTGATGACAGGCTTTGGCTCGGGCGTTTCAGAACGACCAAACCAACATTTGAGATGCTGCCATGCGATTGGTCCGCATCTTTTTGTTGCACATCGAGGGATTCACTCGGTAAACGTGTTTCCATTGTAGCTCTTATCGGATAAAATTTTATCTGTCTCAACTGAGCTAGGGCTGTGCAATAATCGCAATACAAACGCAATTTGAGCACATGCAAATTTCTAAACTGCATAAGGCTGCAATTTTATTTATTTATTTATATTTGAATTCAGAATACTACAACGTTCTTGTGCACATGTTTAAGATGTTAACCAATCAGATCTCACTCAGCGCATGCAGTTCTCTCACTGCAGCGGACCGGCCCAAGCGGACACAGCGTAACAAATATGGTGGTGAGTGAATTAGGCTAAATAATGAGTTATATGCATCATGCGTTCGGAGCTTTTATAAGCGCTATAAGTTCCTGTGCTAACTGAAAAGACCGATTATCAGCACAACACGGCGGAAGCCCGGTTTATTGGTGGTGCGTGAATCAGCGTAGTATAGGCTACTCTGCGCACGTTCACCAGCGCGCTCCAAAAGGGTGATGAGAAAAAAATATTGTTAAGTAAAGTTAGTTTGACTTATTGAAGTAGAAAGTTAGCAACGGTCTCACACAGACACATCATGCAGTGCAGGTTTCTTTACGGAAAGAACTGAGAGTTTTTACAACCTTTACAAGCGATGGCTGAGGGAAATCGGTCTATATGAATTAAAGTAGGACTGAATTCTATTAATGTATCTCTGAAGGGAAATGACTACACCCTTGAATTATTAGCTTTTATATTGCCAATAATGCCAAAGAAAACTTTAGAAAATTATCTGGAAATATTTATTTCATGTTCAGTTTTTTTACCACCCACTTGCATAATGAATAATTCATTCAAGATTTCTCACATTTCACAATGAATATAATTCCAAAGCAACATATTTAAATTATATTCAGAACTTCAATGTTGTCAAAATTAATCTGAAAAATAATCTGTCAACCAATTTTAGAATCAATGCACTGTATTTATTTGTTGTTATTAGGGTTGGGCATCGAGAACCGGTTCCAACTTGGAACCGTTTAAAAAATAACGATGCCATTGGAATCGTTTAGAAATTTTGTTTTCGATTCCGATCATCGGTTCCAAACGCGCAAGTTTTCGGAAGTGCTTGCCGCGCCCGTTTGTTCTGTTGCAGCCATGGAGCACGGTAAGTGGCGCTCAAAAGTGTGGCTTTATTTCACTAAAAAAAAAAAAACCTGGGTCGGCACAGTGCAACACATGACAAACTTATTTCTTGCACGGGAGGATGCACTACAAATATGTGGTGTATAAATTAATGAGTGTAGCGTGTTTGAAATGCTGCGCAGGTCTGTCCCTCGGGCAACCCTGCGCTAACCAACGTTATTAACGGGATAGTTCACCCTGAAATGAAAATAAAGCCTTCTTTTACTTACCCTGATGTTGTCCCAGTGCCCTATGTCCTATGACATTTAAAATACTGTTCCTGCACGCGCTCCTTCCTATTATGGCAGTGAATGGCGATCAGCTAAAACATTACAAAAAGTAAACAAATGTATCACGCAACGATACAGGGAGACGCGCGCCACATGGAAAGTGTTCAGGGGGCACACTATAGGTTTTGCGAGAAAGAAACCGTATTATTCAGTCAAAACACTGAGCTCGGCCGTTATTCTGAGCGCGCTCCTCTGTGTAAATAGTAGTTAGTTAGTTACACTATGAGCTGTCAGCAGCCGCCGGCGCTCATGCCTACTATAATAACTTGCACTGTTGTCATTGCACCCACGATAAGCACACACACACACACACACACACGCGCGCACCATTTTGAGAAATCAAGCTCAATAAAAAAAAACGTGATTCTCGTCTTTTCTATAACGTATATGATAAGAAATAATACTAATAATATAACCTCCTTAAGTGAATATTGTGTACCGGTTGTACGAGGCTACTGCGGCTTGGAGTGCGCACATACAGGAACACGCGCATTTGAACAACAGCTGGGTGAGTAAAAGATGGCTTTATTTTCATTTCAGGGTGAACTAACATTATCCCACCTCATCATAATCAGGTAAGTGATTGTAGTGTAAACCCCTTGACCAAATTGCGAATTGTGGTGAACAACAACGTTACTGAAATTATTTTTCCCCCTCGTAGATAAATGTAGCTATACGCAAATTGCCGACGCTAGTAGCAGTCCTAATGACTGCTGTTAATGCTATTGTTAAACCGGGACTCGGTGTGGAACTCCATTCACCTTTGCAGCAAAGCAAGTGAAAATGCCAGCGGAGAGTCCCAAAACTAAAACTCATTATTGAATCAAAATACAATTTTCCTCTGTGAAATGAGCCTGTGACATGTTGTGACTCCACCCCTCAAAGAATCGGAATCGAGAATCGAAAAGAACCGTAATCGAAACTAAGAATCGGTATCGGAATCAGAATCGTTCAAATCAAAACGATGCCCAACCCTAGTTGTTATGAAACAAATGTTACTAGTGAATAAAAACACATTTACTACGCCCCGACCACAGATATATGTGGTCCAGCAGAACGATGGAGCCGTTTATGAGTTTAACAGTTTTGATGTTTATTGATTGTTACGACTGGAATTTAGGTTAGTGAACCTTAATTTATTTTATGTTGTCTATTTTAAAGACAGTTTATAACAGTATTGTTTATCAAGCTGTTAATACTATGTTATTTCATTGTGAAATGTGTTATGCACTTCTTGTGCACTGGCATGTTTGAAAAAGCAAAAACAACACAATTGCAATATTCATTAAGAAGCAATATGATTATTCTGTCCATATTGCACAGCCCTAAATTGCGCATTTTTTTAATTTATGCACATCTTGCCATTTCCATTCAGCAATTTTCTTATGCAATATCCCAAAATGCACATAAAAATAGGTGGTTTGAAACATAGCTATTGTTAAGCATGTTACCCTCCAAAAATTGCCATTGCTATATATGTAAAAAAAAAAAAAAAAAAAGAATGTATTTGCATGTCAAAGTATGTTTTTACTAAAACGTTTGAAAGATCTTTGTGTGATCCATCATCTATTTTAATCCTCTCATTTCATAACAGTATAAAAAAGGACTGTAATATGGACTATAAGATGAGTGTGTTGTATAACTTTAGAGACTAAACTCTAACTTTATTGTGGCCTCTAATGAGAATTACTACTGAGAAACTTACACCAAAACTTACTACTTACACCTAGACACATTACAATAATGAAAACTAGGGTGCGTGTTGGCTAATGTGCTTAAATGTCAATTAAATAGCATTAAATAATGCAGTGGATCATAGGCCCAGTTTACACCAAAAATGTACAAAAATTATTTACTCACCCTCAAGCCATCCTAGGTTAATAAAGGCTTTCTGAAGCAAAGCGATGGGTATGTGTAAGAAAAATATCCATATTTAACACGTTATAAACTATAATATCCAGCTTCTGGCGGACCGTCATCCGTATTCAACTTACGAAGAAAGCCAGAAGCTGGATATATTACTTCATAACTTGTTAAATATGGATATTTTTCTTACCCAAACCAATCTCTTTGCTTCAGTAGGCCTTTATTAGCCAGTATTTTATAATGGATCAATGCACTTTTATGAGCTTAATTTTTTGGGCTGCCTTTCACTGCCATTATAAAGCTTGGAAGAGCCAGTATATTCAATATAACTTTGATTGTGTTCATCTGAAAGAAGAAAGTCATAGTCACCAAGGATGACTTGAGGGGGAGTAAATCATGGGCTAATTTTCATTTTTGGATGAACTAACCCTTTAAACGTGTTTTGGTCATCGGATCACATGTGGACAACTCTAAATACACTACAGGTGTAAAACGTTTCGAGCTTGTCCACTTCCAGAGGTAGTTGAAAACATTCGACCAGATTGCTTTCGTAGTGTAGACGCTCATGTGGTCCAATGTGTCAAACAGAAACAAAAGACCGTCTACAGGTGTAAACAAGGTCTGAATGTCTCAAAAAAAAAAGCTTAATTTACTTATAATTTAAATAATTAGTTTGATTTGTGTGTAGGGCTGTCACGATTATGAAATTTGGCTGACGATTAATTGTCCAATAAATAATTGCGATTATGACGATTAATTGTCTGTTTTAGGGCTTTGGTGATTAATTGCCTGTTTTAGGGCTTTGTCGATTAATTGTCATACAAATTGTTGTGATTATTTAATTGAATCCCTTGTAAGTTGTCACTTGCAATAACACATTAATACACTTAAAGCCTTTAAATATTAAAGTAATTTAATAAATGAAAAATATGTATCTTTCAGAAATGTGTACATTTAAAGAAACAATGTAAATGTATATGAAAGTATAAATAATAGAAACAATCACCATAAAGTTACCATAACACATAAAAGACTGTCAATATCTCATTCCAAACTAAAGTAAAATATAAATATATTTTACAACTTTGAAAATTCTGTAAATAACAGAAACAATGAATCACAAATATAAACTATGACCATAACAGAACAGGCCATAAAAATCAAATTCTGAAATAAAAACAATCATGCTCCTTAATGGCTTGGTAGATTACGGGAAAGAAACACTAGCATGTTGACTTTTTCTGGCTTAAGACAGCATCTAACTGGGGTGACAATGTTGCCAGCTGTACTGAACATTCTTTCAGAAGCAGTACTTGTTGCACATATGCACATGTAGGCTACTTTCTCGCCAACTTGGAAATTGAAGGAAACCTATGTATGACACGCCAATTCGCTATGCCATTTTGGAGTGCTATCAAGACGCATAATCGCTTTTTAACGTGTTTATCAACGCCGTTTCATTCTACCCCCCTACACTGCCCCTACCCATCACACACACACACACACACACACACACACACACTGCCCCTAAACCTACCCATCACAAGAAACATTCTGCATTTTTACATTTTCAAAAAAAAAAAACATAATTTAGTATGTTTATAAATCCATTTACATTCACGCGGAATCACACGGCGTAGACATACACGCGGTGATGATGGTTCGTTTCGGCGTACACATACAAGCGGAATCACACTGCGTAGACATACACGTGGATAGCTCAAAATGCGTACAGATAACACGCCATTTGGCTTTAGAAAGTTAAGCAAAGCCATGATGTCATGTTGATTGGCGTTGTCGTTTTCGGCTTTGAAACTAAATCCATCTTTGTTGAATAACTGGGCTGCTCTAACTCAGGATGGAGAAATCAACAGGGCAATATAATTTGAACGTAATGCTCAGCGTAATGAATTCAGAGGGAGACCGGTAGAAGTAGAGTGCTGCAGGTACGTCGTTCATGAACGAATGATTCTTTAATATGACTCGGGACTACCGAGTTGTCTCAGAGAGTGATCCGTTCATTTTGTTGGCCGCGCGTGTGCGCAAAATCCCATAGGTTCTGTACATGAAACAGAAAATGTTAGTTCATCCCTCGAGTTCGGGTTGAGTCTTTCGTTCTTCCTGTCAGTCCTATAGTAGACTATGCTGTCAGAACCGGAAAGAGAAATTATTAGTTCATCTTTCGAGGTTCGCGTTCCGCCGGGTCCGAGTCTTTCGTTCTTCCTGTTATGCTGAAATGACTCAATTTTTTTTTTTTTTTTCATTTTGCTGAACGAGATTCAAAGATCCGAGTCTGTAAAATGATCCGAACTTCCCGCTACTAACTACAGGGCCCCCTTGTGTCTTCTAATAGTGGGCAATAATAACGATCACCTGTAATGACCGCGATTAGACCAATTCATCGCGATCAAACGATTATTTTTATAATCGTGACAGGTCTATTTGTGTGTGTGCGTGTCAGTGACATTCACCTATAATAACTATGGGGCAACAATGCCTTCTACAGACAATAGGAAACCTCAGTCATGTGGGATAAATGAATCCGATAGGAAGCATGTGCTAAACATCTTGTGCCGGACGGCAGAAAGTGACACAAAGGAATATTTTCTTCACATGGCAGCTTGTTTTGACACCTGATTCACCACCGCAGCATCTGACACGTAAGAGAACAGCACAAGGCCAGTGAGTGTTGCTGAATCGAGTGGATTGTGCATGAACCCGCGCTGACCCACTTACCCAGCAGTCATGAGTGCTGAACAAAGAGCAGCTGTTTATCAACAGCCCGCCGGCACATGGACATCTGAACACAGGCGTGATCGGCTTTAAACGCTTAATAACAACGGTGTAGATGTGCTGATAAATAACACTGGCCAGCTGAACAGCTCGATATGAATTAACCGCTTTAGGTACAATTAATCATCATATCTTGAGCTTCATTTAAAGCTTTAAAGTAGTGCATAGTGATTTTTTTGGTGGTCAGATGATGTGGTTAAATATTACAAAAGAATCATAATGCAATTTTTGTCTGCAATGCTTGATGTGTCAATACATCAATGTGTCTTTTAGGTCACTCCAGATTACTGAATAATGATTTTTAGGGCTGTCGCAATTCCTCGATTAAATGCCTCGTTGTTATTATATATGCATTTTAATATCTTTCTATATTACACAAGTCATTTTTAAAGGGTTTGGTCTAATTTTATCACCACAAAAAAATTAATTACAGATTACTCGATTAATCCTCAAAATAACTGACCAATTACTCGATTACCAAAATACGAGTTATTATTAATAATAATATTTATTAATTAACAAAATGTTTAGTTGAGCTTAAGTTATAAAAAGTTGCAATAGTTACAATAAAATGCAAATATATAAAATCCAAATCATTTATATGCCTCTTTAAACGAGCTTAGAATAGGAAGATGTAATATTTCATTACAAGTACAAAATACTTAGATTAAACCATTGTATGAGTATTCAAGACCTGAAAATGACCACATTAAAATTCCCTAATATACAAATGACCGTGGAAACCTGTAGGAAATATTAAGGCTGGGGTGAAAATATTGATATCTCGATTATATCTTCGATTTTGATCAACTGATATTGATTCTCAAGTCAAGACACCCCAGATGAATAGGGGAAAAAAGTAACAAAGAAATATCACCATACTTCCCCAGTTGATTGATTACATTAATATGTAAAAAAAAAAATTAATAAAAAAATGTGCGCAATTCTTAGAGTCAAAGGTTTTAATAGAAGGGATTTTGGATCTCTCTTTTTGTCACTCCATATATCAGAAAATACTTTTTTTTTTAAATAAACTGTAAGTAAAGCTGCTAAAGTGGATATTTCTGACTTTATCTTTTTGCATAGTAGATTTAAATTACATTACATGTCTTTATAGGCCGATTTCTGACTCGGTGCAGGAGAATAAACAGAGAATATGGCCTATAAAGATGCACTGTAATTTAAATCTACAGATGCAAATATATAAAGTGCTATTAAAAGATGCACCTAAATGTGTATTTGGATGTTTTCTTTCCACTCGTCTGAACGTTTTGTGAAAAGCCAAAATGTTTTGAATTGTGTGTCAATACTGAGCCACACTAAATTTTTATTTAATTAAAGGTCCCATGGCATGGCATTTTTCTATTATTTTATAGTGTTTTCTGAGGTGTACTTATATTATTAGTATGATTTTTACATCATAAAATGTCATAATTTAGAAATAAAAGGCATTTTTTCTATACTGCTGTTTGCCCTGTGGCTGAATGCCCTGCTTCAAGAGGCGTGTCTGCTGTGAGACTTCAGTAAAAACGCCCACTGTTGTGATTGGCTGACATCTTTGCATTTTAAATGAGCGGAGGGGGCGTGGTTTAACGAGGCACGAGCAGGCATGAGTCTGCCAGAGAGACGGATGGACCTGTGTTCACTTCTCATCAGTTCTCTCAGCATGTCTCAGTTCAGGGTGAGCTGTTGTAGTTACTAGCATATACTTCAGGTTATTAGTTTATTTCTAGTCGGAGGGGCTGTCACTCATGTCAGAAAGTTAGTAACTTTAGTAAATTATGGATCAGCGGCGCTGACTCGAGACGCGAACCGTTTAGAACGATTCAGTCCGATTTGGTGAACTGGTTCGGTTCACTAAAAAGAACCGATTCAAAAGAATGATTCGTTTGCGAACCGGACATCACGGAGACGAAGCGATTGCTAACAAAGTTATTTATAGTAACTACTGAGTTGTGAGAGCGCTGTCTGTCAGCGCGAGTTTATTGTGTTTGTATCTGAGAGTTCTGAATAAACACGAGTCCCAGTCACACAGAGTCCTCTTCATCATTATTCTACCAACTTTGTAACACATGCAATGTACCATTACAGCGAGATGAACGAGTTAGTAAGTGTTGAGTATAGCATTATTTCTAGATATGTTCCAATCATATGAATAGCGTCATTGACGCGCATTGAGTAACGTTACACAGCGCAAACAAAGACACAACAGCTGTAATCGAATGTAATCCAGTTTATTGTGGGGTTAGCTGGCTAGCCTAGCCGGATACCCTCACGCTTACCCTCCTTCTGCTTAATCTCACGCCGCGTTTGGTGCCTCCGCTGTGGGCCAGTACTGGGGGTCGGGGATGTTGGAGGCCGAGCTTCGGCGTGCGTGAAGTTTATCTCTAAAGATGTGACTGCTGATGTTAAACAGAAAAGACTGTATGCACATTTTAGAACAGATAGACGCGACAAGGACGTACAAAAACACTGACTCACAAGATAGAAAACACGAAAACACCGCTCTGTCGGGAGAGAGAGAAGCCGGTGCGTGTCCACAAATAATAAATAATAAGCTACACATAAGAAATCAATGATCACAGATCAGAAGGAACTGAAGAAAGACTTCTGTTTTCATTTGTACATCCAAACACTGAGAAACTGCCAGTGTTCACTCGTTCACAAGTAACGTTAATGATCTCGAGTGTTTGCATGGGCGTGCCAGATTCTCTGGGTGGAGGAAAGGGAGGAAACCGTTCCTGCTTGGACGTCAAACCAGGAGACTTCAGGATTGGCTCGTCTGGCCTGTCATTTTCTCAAAGGCAGAGAAAGACAGCCAGAACTCGGGTTTACACCGATCAACATTTCTATCCACTTGGGGACAATATTCAGGCTAGGGGAACTCATATTAATGTTGAAATACCTCATAAAATGAAAATTTCATGCCATGGGACCTTTAAAGCAAAAGCCAATGTATTTTGTATTTTTTCACAGAGGTCGCTTATTCAAAACCAAGGTGTATCTTGATGACGCCTGGATTTCGCAGAGCTTTTATTCTGCCGCAGACGAGCGCTTCTGCTTCTTCTGCTCATGTGTATGTGGGGTAACGCAGCGCTGTTTATCATATTACACACAGTATTTGAGTGTGTTGAAAGTTATGTTATAATGTGCTCGGTTTCGCTCGGCAGCTGCTATGAGACACTTGTTCACACTGCAGTAAGAGATCGATATTAGACATGGTAAAACATGGTACTCGTGGTAAATCAAGAACACCAGATTTAAACAATAAGACTAAGCTCTGTGTTGAGCTGTAGAACAATGATTACTTTCTGTTAATGAATGTCTCCAAACAGTTGCTCACCTGCCTAATAAAACACATCATATAAAGCGTCTTTGCTTTTACTCAGGCAAAGGGTATGATGTCATTGTCCCGGTTAAAATTATATTCACCATCTCAAACATATTCTCAAAACTATCATTTTAAACATCTTCAAAATCAATATTTTGATCACTGTCAGCTTCTTCACCAGATCCACCATCAAGTGACAGTGACAGTAATATTTGATTGCGTTTGGCTGTAAATCTTTGAGCCATTTCAAGTTTTGCTGATGATTCTTCCTATTCTTTTGTTTTCTGCCTGCGGTAACTATGAGTGAAACGTCACTTAATCCTTGTTTGTCAGACATTGCGTCCTTGAGGAATAAAGATGAACTGCACTTATTCAGTCATCAAAGATTCAATTATTGTTGTGCAGAAAAAAATATACTTACACTCCTCACCCTAGCGACCCAATACAACGTTTACAAACAATTAAATTTGGGAAAAACAGGCACTCTTTTATAATTTTATTATTTTTTTCTTGTTATTTTATTTCTAATGAATTAATTCATTAATACTAAGGAGGATGATGCCTAACTTAAAAAAAAGTACGCATGATGTCACAGGTCGCTAAAGACCCGAGTTATGCTTTTTAAGGGTTAATCCAAAAATCGTACATATTGTGCCTTTAATGAAAGTTACTATGAAGTTTATCTTTATTATGTAATCCGAAACAGACCTTTATTATGATCTAAACAGCTAAACATCAATGCTGGCATGTAACGTTAAACATCACACACACACACACACACAGAGTTATTGATCTGATGATTTCTCACCTGCTGACTCGCCAGTGTTGATCCAGTCCGGATTGGCAATGCTCGCTATGGCAAATATATCCGCAGCCAGAAAGAGACATCCTGAAATAATGGTGAGTTTATCCATCTCAGGTTCCCTGGGCTCGGACACAGGAGTGAAGAACTGAGCTAGTCTCTCACAAGCGGTCAGTAAACAACACGGCTCGAGTCTGTCTGCATGATATGCCGTGATAGATATGATATGACTGGTGTCCAGCAGCTTCAGAAGGAAACAAACCCCCTAAAGACCAGGCTGTGCCCCTGATCTTCCTCCTAACAGCAGCTCAGGGCTGATGCTCCATCATCCTCACAGACTGCGGGCTTCTGCTGTTCCTAGCTAACGGCTACAGATCATCCGCTCGGTTTGTTTGCCATCCGGAGGGCCTGCTGCCACTCGACGTCCACATATCCATCTCGAAGAAAGTCTCGGCCGCGGGATTTAACAGCGAAAGGCGTAAAAGCAACGAATTAGAGCCGTACGGGGCCGTTTTGTTCGACGGTGTTGTGGTCCATCTTCCTGCTCAGCTGCACGCGCATCTGCACGGACGCCGAGCGCGAGCACAGCAACGCCGCATCACCTTCATCCCCTCCAAAAAACTAGTCAAAATGTCCGGGGAAAGGTCGTTAACTGCGTGAATTTGTAAAGAAAGGACTGGACGACGCCGCAGAAGCATGAGAAGCGGCAGTGTGAGCGCACCTCTCGCGTCTTTCCCAATGACATCAAGCGAAGACCCCCACGCAGCGTCTATCGTCAGACACAACAGGCCCGCGAGATCTCGCTCTGCCCGCTGCTCTCGCGAGACTCCGTGGGGTCTCGCTCTGTGTGTGGGCATCATCAACATCTGTCAGCACTTCTGTAATTATTACCCACTTAATGCTGGGAGTAATCTCAGAATACATTTCTGGAACAATATATGCGTTATGCACGATGGAGAAAGAGACCATAACGTGTTTATTTTATGAATGATGAGCTGCGCGGGGTCCAAAAGCCTGAGATAGCCATAACAATGCGAGTTGTTTTGCATTCGTGCACTAATTATATTAATCAGCTCATGTTTACATAATTGGATAATGTCTGAAAAAAACTAAATTAAAGAGACGAAAAGTAGACATATGTATGAGCATATGGATAGACACAGCTCAAAATACAAGAATCAAGTTATTTCCATATTGTGGAAATTGTAAATAGCCAAATTATAGTAAATTAACAATAGTGTTAGTGTTCATACTTGGGTAACCTTATGACACATACTCAATATTTTGTTTAGCTATGATAAAATTATATGTTGAAAGTCGTTTTTTCATATTTATTTTATTGACTGATATTTTGATCATATAGGTGTATGTATAAATCACTGTATATGAAAGACGTACTTTAGAAGTGAAAATTTTGTCCTCAAAGTTGTCGTTTTAGAAGCAGGAAAAATGTGCAAGCGTAAGGATTTGAGTGAGTTTGGCAAGGGCCAGATTGTGATGGCTGGACGACTGGGTCAGAGCATCTCCAAAACTGCAGCTCTTGTGGGGTGTTCCCGCCCGGTCTGCAGTGGTCAGTCTCTATCAAAAGTGCTCCAAGGAAAGAACAGTGGTGAACCGGCGACAGGGTCATGGACGGCCAAGGCTCATTGATGCATGTGGGGAAGGAAGGCTGGCCCATGTGGTCCGATCAAACAGACGAGCTACTGTAGCTCAAATTGCCTTACTTACCTGGGGAACAAATAATTTTTAATGCAGCCAAAACAAACATCTTTTGTTTTAGTCTTTTACTTTTAATAACTCACACATACCTTTTTAAAACCTTAAACACAATCAGAAATATGAAAATGTTATTTCTTTCCTCATTTATCTTATCATTGTCTCCCTCTGGCGGCCACTGGAAGAACTGACATAGATGGGCAATGGGTCAGAAATCATGATCCCAAAAACTCTACAGGGAAACTGAAGCAGACGAGCAGCATTTATGACAGATAGATTTGCTTTAATGAATGTACAACAGATGTAGAGTGAAAAGGACAAAACTGATGGCTGTGCTCTCACTGTACACCAGATTTCATGATGAATGTACCAAAAAAAAACAACAGTCAACAGAAATCAGGGCTTCAGAATAATTTTTTACACTTGAATAAGCAGCTGCACAATGTGTGCACGTTAGATTAGGACGTTCCCTCAAAATTCATCAACAAATGGTGTGTTTGCCAGATGTCCACAACTTGACATGGTCTTCTTGCTTTCAACAAACTTCTTTGCAGCCTGTAGGAAAAAAACAGAATTCATGAGCAAGGGTGGAGCCACTATCAAAACCACAAGGTGAGCCAATAGTCTGTTATTTGTTACAAGAATTGTTTTAGATCATTAATATTAAATATGAATACTTTCCGACTCCAAACTTGTGAACAAGTGCAGTTTATAATTGGATTGACGGCTTTTATTTACAGGAGGAGTTCAGTACCCTCAGTACGAACTCAAAGGATCAAGGAAAAGTTGACTTGTCTTGGGTTAAAAGGCTTACTTTGACCACGTCGCTGGAGGTGATGGAGTCGATGATCTGCGTCACAGACTGTGGCGAGCTGTAGGCGCCGCTGCTGATCACCTGAACGCCCAGCTCCTCCAGCAGTCCCTCTGAACTCTCCAGAGACATCAGATAATCCGCCTTCAGCTGGTTCCTGAACACACACAACACCAGGACCTCATTCAAAACCACATCCCTCCATATATACCAACACAAGCAGCTCTGAGCTGGACCACAGCATATTTCTGAAAGCCTGCCGTAGCCTACATTTAACAGAAAAATTTCCTGAAATTTGTGTTCTGAAGGTACTGCTTATACGGCAGTGCATTATGGGTGTAAAAGCTTTGCCAATGCGTTTCATTTGGTCTGCTGACTGGCTAGTGTTAATAGACTCACTTTGCTCTGGTGACGTCATCTTCAGTAAGTCTTCCTTCAGCCACAGCCGTCACCTGAGCCACGGCTGCATTGATCACCTGCAGAGACAGAGAGAGAGAGAGAGAGAGATCAATGCAGATGTCCATCACTCGCTCACCATCAGCATTAAAGGTGCAGTGTGTAGTATTTATGAGGATCTATTGACAGAAATGCAACAGAATATACACAACTATGTTTTCAGTGGTGTATAAAGACCTTACATAATGTACCGCTATGTTTTTATTACCTTAGAATGAGGCATTTCTATCTCCATACACTCCATACCCTTACATGACCATTTTGCACCGCCATGTTTCTACAGTAGTTCTAAAGGGACAAGCGTCTCTACAGAGCGCTAGCTACTCTCTGCTGTCTGAAGCTGCGTTTGCACCGAACGCGAATAGAGCTTCTGGAGCTAGTGATTTCCATGTTAAAGGGTTAGTTCACCCAAAAATGAAAATTCTGTCATTAATTACTCACCCTCATGTCGTTCGACACCCGTAAGACCTCCGTTCATATTCGGAACACAAATGAAGATATTTTAGTTGAAAGCTGATGGCTGAGAAAGGCTTCACACAGGCCTCCATTGGCATTCAGTACATTTACACTCCCAAGACCCAGAAAAGGCACTTAAAACGTCGTTACAAAGTCTCTCACCAGAGTGGCTCTACAATAATTTTACGATGCGACGACAATAGTTTTTGTGCGCAAAAAAAAAATCAAAATAACACCTTTATCCAACTTGTTCTTGTCTTCCGTGTGTGCCTCCACGACGCATGCGTGAGAATATGACGTAGCGCCGGGGTTCAGGAATCCATGAAATGCACACTTTAGTCCCGTTTTGAGAACTACGCCGAGACCTAAAGCACGATCAATGTAGAATCCAACAGCTTAGACATGCGCGTCTTCCTCTGCTTGTCAACAAATCGCTTCTGGGTCATGTGTCCGAACGCCGGATCTGCGTCATATTCTCACGCATGCGTCGTGGAGGCACACACGGAAGGCAATAACAAGTTGGATAAAGGTGTTATTTAGATTTTTTTTTCACACAAAAACTATTGTCGTCGCATCGTAAAATGATTGTAGAGTCACTGTGGTGAGATGGACTTTGTAACGACGTTTTAAGTGCCTTTTCTGGGTCTTGGGAGTATTAATGTACTGAATGCCAATGGAGGCCTGTCTGAAGCCTTTCTCAGCCATCAGATTTCAACTAAAATACCTTCATTTGTGTTCCGAATATGAACGGAGGTCTTACGGGTGTCGAACGACATAAGGGTGAGTAATTAATGACAGAATTTTCATTTTTGGGTGAACTAACCCTTTAAGACAATGTAAAGGTGCGTTGACGCGCGCCTGGAGGTCCTGTGGCGCGATAGACGCGTTTAGCGCGGCGTGATGGACTCGTTCTCACCTCGTTTGCACTAATTGAGCATCTTTCAGCGATATGTGTGTTACGCGAGAGTGATTTTATTTGGTGCTTTTTGTGCATTCACACGTTTGAAACAAATTCACGTCTAACGCCAGAGTTGAAAAATCGGAACTTTGGCGTCTGTTTGCGCCACGTAAACCAATCAGGAGCCTGCTTACTGCTGTTGTGTGAAGTGACGTGATAAACTAATGGCAAGTCAATAGTGGATGAGAAACCCCATATAATGAGTCGATGAGCGCCTATTTGAAAATTTTCATCTGGCATTTTCAGAGTTGTGAGATCCATTCGATCAGTGGCACTCAGCGCTCATTAACCCCGCCAAGAGCAGCCTTACTTCGGCTAGTCCTTCTGACGTTTGCCGCTGGCTCTGATGACTCTGTAGTGGTTAAACATGAGATATAATTTGTATAGTGTAGATCTAACGGGCGATCTTTGGTCTTATGAAACTATAATTTGTTCCCTGCCAGATCGTTTTGACTGAAGGCAAAGTGAAGTTTCATAACTTTATTTTTTTAGGCTATTTAACTTTACCGTTGTAGCCTACTAGCGCTGACTTTGTGTGACTGAATTGTTTGCTTTATTTATTGTATAGCTTCTTATACCTTTTACTTATACTTTTATAATGGCTATTATTGATCACACATAAACTGACATTTAACAAAAAGAGACTGGGTTGTGTTTTATGTCATATTTAATTTTATTACAGTGATAATCATATATATGCACACTTATTGCCTGAACCACATATTAATGTGTTAAATATATTTTTTTAAATGTAAACGAAAAGAGGCATGGTTGCGTTTTATATTTAATTTGTTATAACTATACATGCAGTGAAGATAATCCAGGTATGCGTTGCCTGAACCACGTTTGTGTGGCTATTAATGTTTAATATTTTTTTAATGGAAATGAAAAGAGGCAGAGTGGTGTTTTATGACATATTTCGTTTTATTGTAGCCTAAAATATACATACAGGAGTGAGAGCGAGCTGAGTGACACTATCAAAACGCTGCTGTTCCATTAGCAAAGTACTGGACTTGTTTCCTCCCGTCCTCGGGAGTTCGTTCTCCCAAGTCGAACTTGATCGCGAGACAGGCAGAAGTACCGATGAAAGCAGCTGTCATCCAGACACAGCTCCTTGAGCGCCTTGAACACACGTCTATTTAGCTTCAAACACTCGATTTATACGCGTGTCCAACTCGCTGTAGACGCGAGAGCAGATTCAAAATGTGTCCCACTAGATGCAATAGATGTGAATTTGGCGCTCTATTCATGTTTGGTGTGAACGCAGCATCAGACGACGACATCTTTGTCCTGTGTCGGCCACCCTAGCTTCTCTATGTGCTTTGAAAGGGAGGGGCGAGCGGTGGACGCCGCTATAATTTACACACTGCACCTTTAAAAGGAACATGTGGCACTCCTGCCTGAATGCAGACATATTTGTGTGAATGTACACACACTGTGTACTAGACTTGCTGCGATAGTCGTTGTTGCCGGTGTTACCGGTGTTCAGACGAAACACCTGTTACATCACTTGCCCACCACGGTACCACCCCCACCGTTGCTTTGATTTTTATAGAAAAAATAATTCAGTTCAGTTAGAGAACAAACACTACAAATAAAAACTGAATGTGTCTGCTCAATACAGCGCAAGACGAACGTCATGTCAGTCTCTCTTTAACAATGTAGTTTGTCTACTAAGTCCATCTGTCCGTGATGAAAAGCTTCAGGATTTATATGCATTTTATGTTATTATAAAAACACGAGATGGTGGAGTTATGTGTGTGCAGAGTTAAATTCAAGGTAAAAGGGATGAGACCGCTTTACATATCACATACAGATGACTTATTTATGCTCAAAGTAGAGAAGAAAACCTGTATTTGTGTGGCAACGAAGCTATAGAAAAAAAGATTGGCTCACAGAGCACTCACCTCACGGGCCGAGTCCGCTTGAGAGATGATATAGACTCCGAAGAGCCCAGAGTCCGAGTATGGGGCACTGAAAGCCGTGGCCTGTGCAGAAAACACACCAGAAGCATCTCAACTGTAGCTAGAGCTCGTGTAAGCATGCGTAGTTTAGGAGAGGAGATGACAGATGACCAGTGCTCACATCAAACGGCTGAGCGGTGGCCTTGGCGATGCCCTGACTGAGTTTGCTGGTGATGTTGGATCCTCTCTTGATGTGCGGTCCAGCACCCAGAAGCCTCTGCAGTACGCTGAAGGCGTTGGCCTCGGCAGAGCCCGTCACGGCTCCTTCACAGGCCAGCAGCGCGTGAACCAGCCCTCCACCGCTCTGCACCCGCAGCTCACCTGCAGCACACCAACACCGTCCACTCAATCTCCAGCTCACATTTCACAAAAAAACACTTGCTGAATTATTGTTACAAAGAAAATTAAGGAATTGTTGACATTTAAGCACATTTGCAGGCATAATGTTCATTCTCACTTACCGCCGCGGTAAACGGCTTTAGCCCCTGGTACGCCGGCCCCTGTGTGTCCACTGAAGAACTGCTCTCCCACCTTCATCAGAGCAGCATGACTGACTCCTTCACACACACAAAGATGCAACATCAACAACATTCAGTCATCACACTGTCTGGGCTTGTCATACAGCTACAAAACTTGTATTTTTGTCTTTTACGATTCTAAAAGTGCCCCTATTATGCTATTTTAAAGGTTCCACATTTTGTATAATAGGTTTACATGCATCTGAAGTTTAAAAAAAACACTTAATTTTCTCTGAATTGCAGCAACAGTTCTTTTCTCAGTGTCTGAAATAGTTTGATAAGGGATTCAGTCTCTCTAAACTCCTTTCTGAGAGCCTGCTCTGCTGTGATTGGTCAGATGGCCCAGTCTGTTGTGATTGGTCTACTCTGCTCTGATTGGTCAGATGCCCCAGACTGTTGTGATTGATCTGCTCTGATTGATCAGATGGTCCAGTCTGTTGTGATTGGTCTACCCTGCTCTGATTGGTCAGAAGGATCAGCAGTAATTACTCATGACTCGTTTCAGGTGAAAAAGAATACATAAAACACATAAAAGGGTATTTTTATTTCAATAAGAGCAACCACAATTTTGACCAAGCAAGTAGACTTATATTCATGAGAAAGACTTACCTAATCCAACGAGAGCCATTCGGGCACTGGTGTAATTATTCGCAAAGAACTGGTGCAGCTAGAATTTGAGAGCAGAAAGAGATAAGGATTCCCAAACGGCTCGGCTTAAATAACAGATGAGGAGCGTTGCGGTCAGTCACTCACTTGATCAACACTGATCTTGCCCACCATGTGGTCTGGACAGTACAGGGAGTTGGATAAAGCGTTCTTATATGCAGCTTCATGCAGCTTCTCAAGAACACCTGTGCAGGGAAAGCACATCAGCATAGACTCTGCACGTAATCAGATGATTTTTCACACTCATTTCTTGGTATTGGTGCGCTGTACCTATCTGTGGGCTCTGGTCCGCAATGGCCTTGTCTATCTTGATCCTCGGCGAGAGGTCAGACAACTCCCAGGGTCTGAAGTCAGGACCAGTGGTCACATTGACCAGGTACTCGATCACGCCATCACTACAAACAAAACACACCGTTTGTTTTAAAATCCGATTTTACATTTTGCAGGTGAGCGTTGCAATATCTTCTATATCTACTTTGTTTGCCATAGTAGCACATAACATCAGCAATTCTTGACGACAATAGATATAATAAAACTGAATACTGAACAATAAAACTGTGCCTAAGGTTGCTGACTTCTGATAGAGCGAATGGATTTGAGTAAAATACAACAATAAAACTACTGATTTACTTGGGGATTAAAGTTCGCAGTTGATTCTAAAACAAACTCAAATATACCGCACAGCTACAGACATTTAAATGGATAGTTCACCCAAATTTTAAACAAATAACTACATCACTGAATAAAACTATACTTTTTAATTTTTTTTTAACAACTGCCACATGGCTTCAGAAGGCTTGTGTGCAGCAGTACTCAATTTACTTTACATCAAACCAGGCTCAGGAATAATACAAGATTGCAGTCGTTATTACACACTACTTTATTATTTATTTCCTTATATTCTCCTTATTAAAACAACACCCTTTTAGCGTGACTGTCCAAATAAGTCCAATTTAATGATTACATTACCTTGACATGAATAGCCATCAACATCGTTACACAGCTGTTGCTGATATCTTTTTACAGAGGTAAAAATCATGGGAAACAGCTGTGGTCAAATATTATTTTTGAAATAAACAAACAAGTAAGCTAATGTATTCTTTAGTGAATTAATCTCATTATAACGGTAAAAAACAGTGTGTTTAACAGGGTTTCTGTAAGTTCTATGAAAGTAAATGTAAGACCTTTTTAAAACCAATTAAAGAAAATGTAAGGAATAAATCAATATGTCCTCTAAGCTCACTATGAGTTTTAATATTGACATTTCAAAGTTAAAAAATACAATTTCCAACAGATCTCCATTACTTTATTTGTTTTTACAAAAATAGCTTAAAGTTGGAGATAAGAAATATTGGGAAATCTTGTGAAAATGATTTTATGATTAAAACAAGAACAAATATCTGCCAACAGGTTCATAAAAATCAACTTTCAAATGTACGTTGTTATTTTCATACCCAATGACAGACATTTGTTCTTGTTTTAAAACTCACTTAATTTTGTTCAATTTCTCAGAAAACAAGACTTGTTTCATTTTGAGTGTCATTAAATGCATCTCCATCTAAGGATATTGGGGAAGAACATCATTTTTTTTTGCAGTGGGTGCAACTAAATTTTGCAATTAATTTAAGGCCCTATGAAATCTGGTTTATTTTTTGTTGTATAGTTTATTCTGTTTAAATTATTCTGGACTTTAACGGTTGACTGACTTCCGTTTATCTTCTGAACACAAATGAAGATATTTTTTATGAAAAATTAA
Organism: Gobio gobio; assembly: GCF_949357685.1. Lineage (NCBI taxonomy): Eukaryota > Metazoa > Chordata > Actinopteri > Cypriniformes > Gobionidae > Gobio > Gobio gobio. Next base: position 32,524,526 of record NC_137097.1, on the reverse strand, counting down.
AAACGCTTCGAATAATTCATAAAAAGATTGTAAAACTAATCCATATGAATCAAGCGGTTTATTCCAAATTTTCTGAAGAGACTCGATTGCTTTATATGAAAGTGTTACAGGTTTGGAACGACATTAGGGTGAGTAAAGGATGACAGTTTTCATTTTTGGGTGTACTGTCCCTTTAAGTACACTGACCTACTATTGATTTATCCATCCAAAATATGACAAATTCAGCATTATACAGTAAATTACATTATTATGAATGGATTCTGCGATTCCGTCCACATTTTCTGCATCGCAGAAGTCATAGGGAAATAATTGAATACCATGATATTGAATTTGAGACTTTCTGTTCCAGTTCAAAACATTTTTAAGGCCTTAAATTGTGGAAGGTCCGATTAAAACTTTAAGACCCTTGGAAATCGGCTCTTTAATGTGCATCGACATGAACGAGCTATAAAGCGATGTCGTTCTGTTTATTACAAGCGCGTGCTGCAGTTTTGTCGTCTGCCGCTTTAAATTCTCGAGCTCTTTAGATCAGGATGGATTCTGATTGGCTGACAATGTTTATCTTTTATCAGCTGGAAATTTTTTTTAGAAAGTGACAACTATATTGTTATCTTATTAACTTAATCGTGCCGTTATCGTTATACTTGGTGTGGTTTTTAAAACTATACCTTTATCATTATAGTTACTAGGGGGTGTAACGATATAATGTTGTCATGATTCGATATTTATCGCGATATTTTAAGCCATTTATTTTTTTATTATTTAAATATTATTGTTGTTATATTATCAGGACACACAGATATTCCCTGATTGCATTATATATTGTAGTTTAATGTAGTTAAGTATCTGAAACTCCGTAAACATTTTTTTTTTCTCATGCAGTACTCGCGCCGCGTGCAGCACAGACTCTCCTCTCACTGTGCTCACTATGCTCCGCCTCTCCCGCTATTAATGCACTATACATATCAGAATAAACCATCTAAAACGCATTGTATAATCATAATACTAAAACTAAAATCTGGTGATGTGTGCGCGTTCACTTTGAGGAGTGTGCGCTTCAGTTATAAATCCCAGGAAAGCGTGTCAAAATGACTAAAACTGTGAATGGTTAGTTCTGCATTTACTCACTCTCATGTTGTTTTTGCACGTGACCCAACGTCCGTGTTTACTACAGTATGCGCGTCGTCGTTGTGAATCTGTTCATCGTATGAAGTCATCATGTCTCTTCACAAGATTGGATTTGGATTAGACACTCGATTGGTTATTTTTTACGATGCCTTTATGACATTTTTTGGATCTTTTAAGTTTCCGAGGAATGGACTTTAAATGGAGGTACAGAAATCTGTGGTTTCTTGAAAAATATCTTCATTGGTGTTTGGAATTTAAATGAAAATATTATAGGTTTGAAGCGAACTGAGAGTGAGTACATGATGACAATTTACATTTTGTGTGAATTATACCTTATAAATAAAACTAACTCTATATCGTGAATCATATTTACATCAACGATACATAGTCACATTTTTATATCGCGATGTATCGCTACATCCCTAATAGTTACCATCCTTGCTGTGAACGGACCTTTACGCTTTCACCTCTATCTACTGTGAGATACTCACAAATCATCCCGTAGACAGTCCAGAGAATAGACCATGTGCTCCCTCGAAGACGTCACGCTAAACAACAGGAAATTAAACATGACAGTGAGAGAAATGATAGTGCGAGAAGCAGGGAGTATTCATAGAAAGATACAAAGCTGACCTCAAGCTTGCACCCGCTGCCTCCAGACCCCGACAGATCCTAAAGGCTGACGCACCTTTAGTGGTCTGAAACACACAGCACACACTCATTACCCAACAAAAGATCCTCGGCACATCTGATCAACTCTCACAGGCGTTTAAAAAGGGCCGATTCAGATAACAACAGTGTGATAGCATTTCTGAACGTACCAGATTGCCTGCTAATCGCAGCATGTGAGTGGTGCCCAGGTTTTCCGCAGTCTCATAGCGACTGCCGGCTTTCACAAACACGCTGACTTTAGAGACGGGGGAGTAGTTCTCCAGAGAAGCCACGAGAAGACCGCTGGGAAGCTTGGACACCTAAAGCAAACCGGGGTAATCATAAGTAAAGCAGTGTGTTTGTATTGTCATTTGAACTGAGAGCATAATGGCACATGTCCAATCCCTTCACCTGGACGTCCTGTGGCGGGAGGGCTGGAGCTGCTGCAGGCTTTCGGGTGACCAGAGGCTCAGTCAACGCCTCGCTCCTCCTGGCGGCAGCGTAACAGCGTCTCTGTGGAAAACACTCCCCGTCAGTAAACCAGTGATCGCCGCTTTCCAAACACAGCCTCATGAATCTTTGGTTTTGAATAAGAGCTCGTTTCAAACTCGTCAAGCCACGTGGCTTCAACAAACAAGGTTTTGTTACGTCAAATTGTTTCGAACCTTGGTTTTGAAATATTTCAAAAGTCTGATGATGATACGACGATAGATGGTATTGATTTTGTGAACCCATGAACAGGGGCCGTTCTTCGTACGTCGCTAACTCAGTCAGCTGGATTTGATTGTTGACGATTTGGCATGATCTTGGATTGTTTGGTTCTTCGAAGCTGTCATAGCAACAGGTCCGTAAGCTTAAACCTGCTCATGAGCAGCTTATTTCATGTAAACAGGATTAGATTGCATCTTGAGGTGATACTTAAAATCTGTCCCAGCCACTGCTACTTTATTACAAGAGTTCATTACTGAACCAGGGGCAATAATAATCATTTTAAATAATAATAATATAAAAATGTTATATTGTATATGTATATGAGAATGTATATAATATTATAATGTTGTATATAATAATATAGACACAGCCACTTGATTGAGCGATTTATTTGTGATGGAATAATTACTTTATAATTTTATTGGAGGTTTACACACATGTTGTACAGTTAATGCCGTGCATTAATTTAAGTGATCACAGATATTATGGGAGTGTCTTGATGCAGCGCAAGAGATTTTGAATTTGATCTTGACCCTTGAAACTTTAATACTGTCACGTTACAAATCTGCTCCAAATTTAATGAAAAATTAAATTACAACATTGAAATAAAAATGTAAAGGGTGTACAAATACAGTATAAAATCTGAATATAAATATAAATAATTGGTAATCATGTTAAAAAAAACAAAAAACATTGATCATTTATCTATTATAACTTTTATGTTGGTTTGGTGGTTTGGCTGTTTCCTTATAAAGGTCCAGAAATTCGTGGGGTTTTTATTGTATAATTTGTCAAGTTTTTTGCCAGGTGGCTTTTTTAATTATATGATGTCATTACGTTGCTGTCTTGACGCCAGCCAATCGCTGCATTGCTGATCATGGTTTCGAGTATCGATGCATCTGCCCTCTTCAGGGAACACAAGAACGCGCAGTGATCTTAGATCATTTAATCCAGATATTTTAATCCAATCCGCAAATTCGTTTGAAGAATCAAAACTGATCTCAGGCTAATATCACGATTAAAAGATCTGGGATCTGTCAAACCATCTCAGATGTAATAAGCAACGTACGAAGAACGGGCCCCAGGTGTCTAACTGATCTCGGGTCAGTTTTGTAATGTAGGTTAATTCTTAGTGTGTGTGTATAGCTAGTATTTGCCAAGAGTTGCCTAATAGTACAGAAAACAAGCGCTGAATGTATTTGAAAACATGAACATTATATTTAAAGCTGCAGTCTATAAGTTTTGCCTCTTTGTCGCCATCTCTGTTTGAAGCCTGCAATTGCAGTTATTTGCTGAATTATCTTTGCGTGGGTTGTGCATCTGCGGCTCCTCAGCGCGGATTAATCTAATGTTTTGAGGAGTGTGTGTGGCTGTCATTCATTTACCGCACCGGTGTGGATACTATACTTCAGAATCACAGATTATACGTCTTGGAAATATGACCAAAATAAGAATTTTAACCAGAAAATGTCATCTGAACAAGTGACTAACATGTCTGACACTCCTGTTCTGACCAACTGAGAAAAAAAGGCATTACAATAAATCGCGCCACCAACAGTGATTAAATCTAACGATAACTTAGCTCATATCACATCAAACCATGCAAATTATTATTATTGTTATACTTTGTTCTCAAATTGTTAAATGTTAACATCAGCATTGCGTGATGTATTTAGTGTGTATTCGTGTTTCCTGTAGATTCCAGTCTAATCTTTTGTTTTTGACTTCGGGTGAATCTCCAGTTGTCACTGATGATTGTCATTTGGATCTTTCTGGATTACAATCCACCATCTAAAATTATAAATTTAATTATTCCAGCTTCTGTGAGAAAAGGCTTTAAATAATCCGCCACCTGCAGCATCCTCACATGCGATACTACTATTAATACTACTACTCCTCCTTTATGTATACAGACGTGATGTAATGACACAAAGACGAACGGTTTTGATTAAAGTGCACGGATAAATCGTTTATAATAAACACTGCAATAATCCATAAAAAATTTATTTTCGATTCACGATTTCATAGTAACTAGGGTTGGGAACCGAGAACCGGTTCTTATGCAGAACCGAAACTGATTTTTGAAAAATACCAGAACCGCGCAAAATTCCTAAGTTTCGGTTCCGAAAACGGTTCTGGTGCAATGTGTGTGCGAAGCGCTGGAAGCGTATCCTTTCATAGCGAGTGACAGCCAGTGTTGCCAACTCCGTGATTTTCCCGCTTTCCCGTTTTCCACTGTTGCCGCGGGCTGTGTTTCATGTCCGCGGGTTGAAACGATTGTGCAATTGTGCGGGTTTTGTTGTGAAAACCTGGCAACCCTGGCTCACCTCATCATGAATATTAATTACGTTGCCTGCCGCTTCCAGGAGGGCAACGCAGTTCAGCACTGAAAGCCCTCGCGCTACACATTTACGGTTTTGCGTCAGATATTTTCTCGTTGACCACCAGCATAGCGAAGAGAAAGTCACAAGTATGGATTCATTTCCAAAGAATGAATGATAATGAAGCAAAATGTAACACGTGAAAAGTTAATAACATGCAAAGGAGGCTGCACTAGCAATTTGACAAAACATTTGCTACAGCACAGAGTGCCACAGGGCTTATACCAGATTTATAGTGAAAGGCCTATATATATATATATTTGTCAACCGTTGAGTCACCATGGTTTAGGTAAGCGTTTAGGCACAATTACCTTTGTAATGCTGAATTGCAATATTATTATTTACAAGTTCACTGAATAACTGAATTACTATTAAATTAATATATAACTAATTAATAAATATAACTAATAAATATAATTTATAACTTGGTTTTATTCAGAGACAGAGAGATAAAATGTAATAAGACAATTTCAGAGGTGTTCATTTGAAAAAAAATGTGTTGCAAGAATGGCTTAATTAATACTGTAATATATGTACATTACAGGACTTTTTTGACATTGCCAACCTGTAAATAAATTTTAGAGCAAGTAATAAACACAAAATGGATTGTTTGAGTTGCGTATTGTGCCTTTTTCCTTTACCACTATTTGTTTAATAATTTTAATGGAACCGGAATCGGAACCGGAATCGTTAGGCGGAACCGGAACCGGAACCGGAACCGGAACCGGAAAATTTCTCACGATTCCCAACCCTAATAGTAACTTTAAGACTATAATGTAATTTGCTAATGTCAGCGCAGTGACAAATCACTTCCAACTTGAGCTGTGTGTGCAGAAAGTCTTTCAGATGTTCGGGATAAAGGAACATCAAACGCTTCCATTTTACTCAAAAACACACAGGAATATGATCAATATAATTGAGCTGACATTACATAAAAACATTGACTGAGTGCAACTAAAAATGCATGTGCAACATGCTTGCTTTAATAAAAAAGCCATTATTTCTTCAGTGTAGAACATTTACATTTTCTACATAAATGTGACCCTGTAGCACAAAACCAGTCATAAGTCTTCATGTATATTTGTGGCAATAGCCAACAATACATTGTATGGGTCAAAATGATCCTTTATTATTATTTAATTATATTTTTCTTTCATGTCAAACATAATTAGGATATTAAGTAAAGATCATGTTCCATGGAGATATTTTGTACATTTCTTACTGTAAATATAGCAAAAATATATTAGTAATATGCATTACTAAGGACTTCATTTGGACAACTTTAAAAGGTGATTTTCTCAATATTTATATTTTTTTGCACCCTCAGATTCCAGATTTTCAAATAGTTGCATCTCGACCAAATATTGTCCAATCCTAAAAGACCACACATCAGTGAAAAAAGCTTAATTATTCAGGTGATGTGTAAATCTCAATTTCATAAAATTGACCCTTATGACTGGTTTTGTGGTCCAGGGTCACAAATATCCAAACGTTTATTTTATTTTTTGTTTTTAATCATTTATTTGTCCATTTTTAGTATTTTTCCAAACCTAGAAATCACAATTTAAAAATTTCCTGATATCCCTATAGGTTTTCTGTGAGGTATTCATATGAAACCATGACTCCATCATCATCATGTGTTTGATCTGGAGGTCTCATCATGATCCTAGGATTATGATGGTCACAGATCATACCAGGTCAAAGGTCACATGTGACTGAAAGTACAGTATGAGTGTGTGTCATGATGACCTTCATCGCAGAAACACAACAGCAGCTTATCTGATTCACAAATAAACACCACTATCAGGACAACCGAGAAGATATGTTGGGTCCATCTGTGTGTTTATTGGAGCGAGCGGAAGAAAGTTTCCAGCAGCTGCTGCATGTCAAACACCGGCTCATCAATGACACTAGCGATAGCCACATTAGCCCGCAACACTGAAATGGCTCGTATGTGGCGACTCTTAAAGCGCGTATGCGTTTAAAACACGACATTTAAACAGAGAGGAGAAAGCCGGGCGCTGTGAGAGAAAGAGGACTCACGGAGAGATGAGTGAAACCTCTGAATCCCGTCATGACTCGGTTCCTCTCCTTCAGCCGTGAGGAAAGACAGCGATGGCCGATCTGAAGACCTACCCACAATCCAGTGCGCCCCGGCGACACTCCATATACGGACACACAGGAACACCACCAAGCTGTTTAATATTAACGAGACGTACAAAATATTCAAGACGTACCTGGGATCTGAGCGAGAAATCAAAACAACGGGAATAAAATCTGAATAAAACGAATCTTTCTGAAACTGAATAAAGCTGAATTTTTATTGGATAACTCATATAAAATAAAACAAGTGTTATTATATATTTATATACAATAACAAAAAACAAAACAAAACAAAAATATTTAAAACTTCCACTAATGTTATAAAATATACAGCCAAAAGCAAACGAAAGATTGATCTGATTTATAAAACCGCGATCAAAATGTTTTGGCTTCACTTTTCAGCCCTTGGTTCTGCTCCTCTATAATGACAAACGCTCAACATTAAAGGCACAATATGTAAGATTTTGGGATTAAAACATCTAAAACCACTAGAACATTGTTATATATTTTGTTGACTTGTGTACTTAGGCTACATTATCCCAAACGTTTTCAAGAATATTTAAATCCAATCCAGAGAAATAATCATTTTTAACCAGGACATGGACCGTGTCCGTGCGTCGACTGTCAATGAATGACATCATACCTACGTTACCCTCGATTTCCGGTTTTATTTTGTAGAAACCATGGAAACACCAAAGACGCTTTATATGATGTGTTTTATTAGGCAGGTGAGCAACTGTTTGGAGACATTCATTAACAGAAAGTAATCATTGTTCTACAGCTCAACACAGTTAGTCTTATTGTTTAAATCTGCTGTTCTTGATTTACCACGAGTACCATGTTTTACCATGTCTAATATCGATCTCTTACTGCAGTGTGAACAAGTGTCTCATAGCAGCTGCCGAGCGAAACCGAGCACATTATAACATAACTTTCAACACACTCAAATACTGTGTGTAATATGATAAACAGCGCTGCGTTACCCCACATACACATGAGCAGAAGAAGCAGAAGCGCTCGTCTGCGGCAGAATAAAAGCTCTGCGAAATCCAGGCGTCATCAATATACGCCTTGGTTTTGAATAAGCGACCTCTGTGAAAAAATATATTAATTTATTTAACAGTTAATTTATTATGGTAACATAATGTGATCCATAAAAACAATGCTCATCTGTATTAACAGTCCTTCAGAAGAGATGATAGCATGTGTGACGTGTGTGGAGTTTATAAATGCCACAGAGATATTTAATAAGAAAGAAGACTGTTTGAACAGCGTTTAAACTGCGTTTATTCTTTATTTGTGCAAGTTTCAGTTCATTTCATTGGTCAAGCGGTGTATTTTTTTTAATCCCTTAACTGTCAACTGTCTTTTTTAATCACATTTTTTTCCTGTCGCATATTTTAGTAAGCATCATAAGTATCATTCGAAAACTTACAAACTCAAATTTCTTCCTGTGAAAACCGTTTTGAAATGGGACGATGCGTTACTATGGAAGGGGTAATTCAAATTCTTCTAGCGGGCTCCTCCCCTAGGGGGCGGTGTCATACCTTTTCTAATCTTGACAAAATGCATATCGTCTGCGTTCATAGTCTCAATATTCCATATTTGTTGACTGTATTGTGATAGAAGTGATATTTGTACAGAAATGTAGTCATTTGTTACAGGATAATTAATAATAAAAAAAATGTGGATGACACCCGGTGGCAATTTTTGGTACAGTGCCTAAACAAAATCTCATGGGAACTTCAATTTTTTTGTGATATAAACTTCAAATTTGGAACCCAACTTGTTTAGACATATGACTGTGATTTTATAGTAATTCTAGAGTAAAAAATATTTTGTATAAAACAAAAAATTTATTTACAGTAAATTTAATCTTCCATAGCGTTGTCATACGTTATTTTTTTAAGTGCTTTTTTTTCTGCCTGCCCTAAAAACAAGACCAAACATATCAATCTTGAATTACAGCCGTTTAAGTTTATTTTCACGTCTATTCTCAAAGAGGGGGGTGACAGTTAAGGGGTTAAGGTACAAATATTGTACCCTGTTTTAGGCCGGTCGGTCAAAAAAAAACCTTTTGATTTCAAACGATTGCACCCTTATTATGTAGTTGTTTTCCCTGTTTTACGTCTCGTTTTGATGACGCAACACGGAGCGACACGCACTGAACGTTCACCGTGCGAATCACGCCTGAAGTCGGTAACGTTGAATCTGTTCAGTTCGTCCTCCGTGAAGCTGCACACGCCGAGAGGACCGATCGCGTTTACACACATCTGACGCACGCAGAAATGGTAAATATGTGTTTTTTTTAACCATATGTGGTTAGATGATCTCGATCATGGTGTGTGTGCAGTATCTCTGACTGTCCACTCAACACGTGCTGCTGTTTGCTTTTGTATCATACATTTTTCGCTATTGTTTTCGAAATAAAAGTTTTAATGGTTATTTACCGGCGCACATCCTGACGTGTGTGACACACATGGGACAACAGATCTCACGTGTTTAGAGTCTCTACAGAGGCTCATGTTTCCCTGGTCCAGTTAGAGATCTTCCCTTTACATGTAAATAACTACATTTATCTGACAGAAATGTGGGCACGCTTGCGGGCAGTTAATGTTATGGCATTGGGCAAAAAATTACTGACTTTGCTCACACAGGGTGTAAAACAACTACTTCCCAATTTTTGAGAATTTTTATGATTCCCCCACTTTGTTACACTTGTGGTGTTCCTGTGAGAAAAAAATGACCAGCCTACGAAAAACCTTGTAAATCTCTCATTATGCTATATCATCACCAAATATTGAAAAGTGCATCAGTGAGCCTTGGCCGTCCATGACCCTGTCGCCGGTTCAGCACTGTTCCTTCCTTGGAGCACTTTTGATAGATACTGACCACTGCAGACCGTTGTTCCTGCTTCTAACACATCATCTTTGAGGACAAAATGTTCACTTGCTGCCTAATATATCCCACCCACTAACAGGTGCTGTGAAGAAGAGATAATCAGTGCTATTCACTTCATTGCTCAGTGGTCATAATGTAATGCCTGATCGGTGTATGTGTACAGGCTTTCTTTTTCACAGGAATGAACTTCATCCTCAGGTCAATCAGTTTCAGAAAGAAAATACAAAACCTGTCCTAATTGAACGAAAACGAGTTTGAATTCAATGATGTTGTTGATGATAATACAGCATGACGAGAGATTTACAAGCTATTTTTTTTAAAAGGCCGGCGGTTATTTCTGACCGGGAACACAAAAGGTGTCGCAGGGTTTTGAACTCCGCACAAGGGTTAATGCTGTTCTCCTCCAGGCTGAATCTGACGTCAATCCTAAAGCTTATCCTCTGGCTGACGCCACTCTCACCAAAACCATCCTGGATCTGGTGCAACAAGCGGCCAATTACAAACAACTGAGAAAAGGAGCCAATGAAGGTACAGTAGTTACCCAGCTAGCTGTTTTTGCTTCCTAACAATTTCTCGGGACAGAACGTTCCCAAAACGTGCAATTTTTAAGGTTTTTTTTTTCTGTTAGCAATTTCTTTATGGAAATAAAATGTTCAGCTAACGTTCTCTTAACATTCCCAGAACGTTTCCAACCGCTTTACTCCCATGACACACATAGGCTGCATCCGAACTCACACACTTCCCTACTATATAGGCCCTGTCCCAAATGGCACCCTAAACTCTCACGTTCTTCCTACGAGTCCGCACTTTCATGACGTAACGCCACTTTGACTGTCGGGAGAAGTCACTTTGACTTATGCGGGTTCGGCATAAGTGCGCACCAAGGGCGCATATCAACCGCAAAGGGGGCGCTCGCAAACCCCTTTCTGAGACCTAAAATGACAAATGGGAATTCGCATCTGACGCCCGAGTTTAATTTTTTTTACTTTGGCGTCAATTTGCGCCGCGTTAACCAATCAGGAGCCTGCTTGCTGCGGTCACGTGATGAGAAACCCTGCATAATTTAAAAATACTACTATTGTGTCACAAAATGTAGTTTTAAGACGTTTTCAGGTGGGAATGTAGTTGTTTAAAGCTCAAATCTGTGGTTTATTTATAAAGAGAGCGCCTATTTTAAAAAGATCCGGGCGCTCCGCGCTCATTAACCCCGGCGAGAACAGCCTTTCCTCGGCTAGTCCTTCTGACGTTTGCCGCTGGCTCTGATGTCTCTGTTGTGGTTCGTCTTGCATATCTAACGGCTGATCTTTGGTGTCATGAATCTATAATTTGTTGTCTGCCGAACCGTTTTGACTGAGGGCAAAGAAGTTTCATAACTTTATTTTTTAAGGATATTTAAATATACAAGCAGTGATGATAATGTAGGAGTTTCCTGGACCACATTTGTGTGGCTATTAATGCTTAATATGTATTTTTAATGAAAATGAAAAGAGGCAGATTGGTGTTTTATGACATATTTCTCCTGAAGCGCCTTGAATGTGCGTCTATTTCGCTTCAAACGCTTACTTTATATGCGTGAATGGATTCAAAATGTTCAAGCTTCCAACTAGACACCATTTTGACGCTCTATTCGCGTTTGGTGTGAACGCAGCATTACGGTCTCGTGGACTTAAAGGGTTAGTTCACCCAAAAATGAAAATTCTGTCATTAATTACTCACCCTTATGTCGTTCGAGACCCGTAAGACCTCCGTTCATATTCGGAACACAAATGAAGATATTTTTGTTGAAAGCTGATGGCTGAGAAAGGCTTCATATAGGCCTCCATTGGCATTCAGTACACTTACACTCCCAAGACGGATAAAAGGCACTCAGAACATCGTTACAAAGTCCATCTCACCACAGTGACTCTACAATAATCTTACGATGCGACGACAATAGTTTTTGTGCGCAAAACAAAATCAAAATAACACCTTTATCCAGCTTGTTATTGCCTTCCGTGTGTGCCTCCACGACGCATGCGCGAGAATATGACGTAGCGCCGGGGTTCGAGAATCCATGAAATGCGCAATCTAACCCCATTTTGAGCACTACGGCGAGACCTAAAGCACGATCAATGTAGAATCCAACAGCTGAGATATGCGCGTCTTCCTCTGATTGTAAACAAATCACTTCTGGGTCATCTGTCCGAACGCCGGATCTGTGTCATATTCTCGCGCATGCGTCGTGGAGGCACACACGGAAGGCAGTAACAAGTTGGAAAAAGGTGTTATTTAGATTTTTTTTGCGCACAAAAACTATTGTCGTCGCATTGTAAGATTATTGTAGAGACACTGTGGTGAGATGGACTTTGTAACGATGTTCTGAGTGCCTTTTATCCGTCTTGGGAGTATAAGTGTACTGAATGCCAATAGAAGCCTATATGAAGCCTTTCTCAGCCATCAGCTTTCAACAAAAATATCTTCATTTGTGTTCCGAATATGAACGGAGGTCTTACGGGTCTCGAACGACGTGAGGGTGAGTAATTAATGACAGAATTTTCATTTTTGGGTGAACTAACCCTTTAATGGACACTCGCATGTGGCATCCATTGTAATTCCACAAGACCAAAAGTGCATATGGAGTGTGCCACTTGGGACAGGGCCTTAGTAGAGCTCGTATCAGATATCCTGAAGGTATAGAAGTTTGAACACAGCGCCACCTAGTGTTCCAGAGAGATAAGCGAATGAAACAGTTATTTCGCTGCTCCTCCTCCAAATTTTGCCCAATTCTGTCCAAAATCGTCTCAGATAATCTTTGGACTGAGCTGCACAGAAATGACTGAACGGATTTTTGATATTCGTTACCGTTCCTGAGAAATACGTCTCCGAAGTTGACGCTGCCTGGGTTTGTGTGTGTCTTTGTTGGCTAGCTATCCAGTTGCCATTCTTTCTAATCTGGCTTTTCAGCTATCAGGTTAACCATAAGCTACATTAGCATTAAGTTATCTTATCTTGCTAATCTGGTTAACATGCTTTTGTGTGCTTATTCTCAGTTGACAAAGTTTGAAAGCCCTTGAGTTATTGCATTAAATGTTGCATGCCTGGCAAAAAAAACAAAACAAAAATCAGTATTTTTGTCCTGTTTCCAATACAAATATCTAAACATCTTTAAATCAAGATATTTACTTGAGATACAAATGCAAAAATGAAGTTTTAAAAAATTGAACAACAATATTAAAGCTACACTGTGTAACTTTTTTAGTTTGTTCTTAGCTAAAAACACTTAGTTCTTTCAAAAATATGTGCTCATTAATGCATATTTACTTCTTTCAAGTAATAAAGTATTCTCGTAAGTTTATAATATGCCATTGAAAATACATACGGGTAAGAGGTTCGAATGCAGGTCGCCATGTTGCCCCTCCATCTTGAAAGTACAAGAGGCCAAAGAGGGACATACCCGTGTATTCAAGCTTCGCCTTTCGCGTTTTAACACTTGATGGCATCATGTCGAATGTGGACGAGGTCGAACTGGAAGCCATATTAATCTTGGACTAAATCGGCCACTGTAGGAGTTAAAATGAAATCGGAATTGAGAGGAACAGAAACTAATATTCACTGGATGGTCATATACCTTTTCACCACTAGATGGGGGAAAATATCACACAGTGTAGCTTTAAGTGAATTTATGCTTAAAACATGAAACTTTTTTCAATAAAAGCTATGAGTTATGAAAACATACTTTTGAATTAAGTTGATTTTTGTTTTTATTGGCTATCCCCATTGGCATAATCTAAATAAAAGGAGTTTGGTTAGTAGGTGAGCTAAGTGATCGTTAGATTCAATTATTATATTAAAGGGGTGGTAAAACACATTCTTTTGAAGGCTTGATTGTGTTTGTGGGGTGCACTGTAACGTGTTCATGCTTCGTTTTAAAAAAAAAATCATTATTTTTCATATATTTGACCTTTATTCTACACTGCTCTGTCCCTCCTTGTAAAACGGTCTGATGCTTTCCGGGTTGTATGAAGCCAGTCCCTCAAAAATACGCAATGGGCTCAGATTGGTTAGCTGGCCCAGTGTGTTGTGATTCGCTAACCGCAGTGCACGTTTGTCGGAAACGTCACGCCCCTTACCTTACCGGTAGACTGTGCTTTGGCAGTATTAGAAACAATGGCGTCAATAAAACCATATGAGCTCGAATCAGACCCAGAACATTTGAGTGAAGATGATCGAGCAGAACCTGTTCATTCCTCAAGAGTAAAGACTGCGGATCTATAGTGATCGCTACTGAATGGCACTGTTACTTTTGTATTTTTAGAACGATTATAGCCAAATATCTGTCGCAAGAACTAACCCAAAACGAACACTAAGCACTGGCTTTACTAGTAAGTTAGCCAAATCACACACAGAAGCATGTTTAGCAAGCCTGAAGATAAACAATACATAAAAGCTCTAATCAAAGAATCATTTACACTAATGCCAAGTTCGCTGTTGAGATTTTAACGTTAGTGTTTGTAACGTTAGGTGTTCGTCGGATAACGTTAAGTATGAATGAGCATTTAACAGACTGGTTTGCAGAATAGCATTGTCATCTGTTTACTTCCTTGCTACAACCTATTACAGGAAAACACATCGATGAAAAATAAATCAGACTTAAAGGTTGTGGCCCGTAAACAGCTTCTGTTTGTAAATCCAGCTTTCAGGACAAGCCGTTGTGTGATTCCTGCATTGAACTCGCGAAAATGGTGGAAGTTTTCCTCCGTGAAATGTGCAGCGCGCGCGTCGTGCATCCACGCACTGGCAGTGTTTGTCTCACGCAGCTGACGTTGTTCAAATCTGGCATTGAAATCGCGAAGACGGTGGATGTTTTCCTCTGTTAGATGTGCTGCGGGAGCCCCGCACGCGCCTGTTCACCTCCGTCTCAAACACACACGTGCATATAACATGCTGTGTGTTAAACGCTCTGCAACGCACCCCCGTCCCACAAGGAAGGCTGAACAGAGCAAGTACCCCAGACCTGAAATCCGGATGAAAATAACAGGGTTTCCTTGGCATCGCGCCACACACTCCTCAAAACATTAGATTAATCCGCGCTGAGGAGCCGTGCCGATGCACAACCCACGTAAAGATAATTCAGCAAATAACTGCAATTGCAGGTTTCAAACAGAGATGGCGACAAAGAGACACAACTTACAGACTGCAGCTTTATGAATAATAATCTAAATAAACTATTGCACTGGAAAACAGCTTAAAAATACTGAGGAAGATCATCACTTATTTGATTATACAAATGTTTCCTCTTGGAGAACATTGTTTTCCCTCCAATTAATTCCTTGAATTTTCTTAAATTGGTCTTAAAAAGATATTTAAAAAGTGTTAAGTTCATCTTCTTACAACCTGCAGAAACTCTGATGCTAGAAATGATCAATGCTGCACGGGACATGCCTAACATTATTTCCTATTGTCCGTTTGGATTGGTTTTAGCCACCAAGACTCTGAACCGTGGGATTGCGGAGTTCATCGTGATGGCCGCCGACGCTGAACCGCTGGAGATCATACTTCATCTGCCTCTGCTGTGCGAGGACAAGAACGTCCCGTACGTGTTTGTGCGCTCCAAGCAGGCCTTGGGTCGCGCGTGCGGCGTGTCCCGCCCTGTCATCGCCACCTCCGTCACCATCAAAGAAGGCTCTCAGCTCCGGCCTCAGATCCAGTCGGTGCAGACGGCCATCGAGAGACTGCTGGTCTGAGAGCTGCGCCTCATTTCACACTCTTAGCTCCATTTGTTTTGTCTGCTAAGTTTTAAAGTGTTTACTTTTAATCCTTCTCATTTTGCCATTGGTTAGCACAAGTACATGTATATTTTATTACTGAAAGAATACATTTGCTGTTTTTGTATTTTTTTTAACCACTTCTTTGATCAGTTTGTTTGACATTGAAACATGGACAGTTATGAAGTTAAGTTATATATAGTCATTTTACAGACTTTGTAATAAAAGAGAGACTCCCATGTTCGTTGATAGATAAGTGCTGCATTCCTATTTGTACAATTATACTTCATACGGTGTGTAGGTACTTCACTGCTGATAGGAAAGTACATTGAACACACACTGTGGTTGAAAAGATTGGGGTCAGTAAGATTATTTTTAAATGCTTTTGAAAGAAGTATTGTCCTCAACATGGCTGCATTTATTTGATCAAAAATACAGTAATCTCTCTTTATTCCTGTGATCAGCATCATTACTCCAGTCTTCAGTGTCACATGATCCTTAAGAAATCATTATTAAGAAACATGTCTTGATTATTATCAGTGTTGAAAACAGCTGTGCTGCTTCATATGTTTGTGGAATCAGGATTCTTTGATACATAAAACATTAAAAAGAACAATTTATTTGAAATAAAAATATTTTACATTATAAATGTCTTGTATACTGTCACCTTTTAATTAACGCATCCTTGATGTATTAATTTTTGCATCTTACTGACCCAAACTTTTGATCGGTAGAGCATGCAGAAAGAATGTGAGTATTAGGACATGCATCAGCAATATTTAATATCTAAATGAATCCAATCTGATTTCAGATTGTGATAATATTCAAATTACATTTCCGATAACACTTTAAAATAAGGTTGCATTAGATACTAATGCATTAACTTACTGTAAGCTTTCTTTACAGTATTTATTAATTATTTTAATATAAACATAATTGTTAGTTTGGGTTTATGAACTAATTTTAAAAGATACATCTTCTGATTTTAATCAGATATTAGTAAACGGGCATCAATATGGGCCCGTCAACATGGTCAGTGAGGTGTAAAACATTTATGTTGTCTTTTAAATAAAATGAAAAACAATCACTTTTTCTCAATAATCTGTAGGTGTAACTGTGCTGTAATGCCAACTGAAAGAGAAAATATATGCCACTTGGAGATTCCTCAGGTAGGTAGCCCACAAGGCACAGAATGCTTTTGTTTACTTATATGTGTGTGTGTGTGTGTGTAAATAGAAGGAGAATGACAGTTTTTTTGTTTTGCAGATTGTAAGGATTAACCAGGTGCCGGACCCATCACCCAGGCTTTGAACCAGTGTGCCTGTGTATTCTCTACAGAATGCAATGTTTACAGAGCTGATTATGGCCCTCTGAGACTCAGAGGAATAGAACAGTAAGATTTGTGTTATGTCAGTAAAGTCTATATAATTCAGTTTGTAAGAAAATAAGTATTTTGTAAAGCATTACATTAGAATTTAATTTAAGTCAATTTCATACAATAGAATGTTTAAATGAAAACACTATTTTAACACAAGAACAGCTTGAATGTTATTGATTTATAATAAAATAAATAGATGTACAGACGTGCTCAAATTTGTTGGTACCCCTCCACAAAAAACGAAGAATGCACAATTTTCTCTGAAATAACTTGAAACTGACAAAAGTAATTGGCATCCACCATTGTTTATTCCATATTTAATAGAAATCAGACTTTGCTTTTGATTTTTTATTCAACATAATATTGTAAATAATAAAACAAATGAAAATGGCATGGACAAAAATGATGGGACCGCTAACCTAATATTTTGTTGCACAACCTTTAGAGGCAATCACTGCAATCAAACGTTTTCTTTAGCTCTCAATGAGACTTCTGCACCTGTTAACAGGTAGTTTGGCCCACTCTTCCTGAGTAAAAATGCTCCAGCTGTCTCAGGTTGGATGGGTGCCTTCTCCAGACTGCAAGTTTCAGTTCTTTCCACAGATGTTCGATAGGATTCAGATCAGGACTCATAGAAGGCCACTTCAGAATAGTCCAATATTTTGTTCTTATCCATTCTTGGGTGCTTTTAGCTGTGTGTTTTGGGTCATTATCTTGTTGGAGGACCCATGACCTGCGACTGAGACACAGCTTTCTGACACTGGGCAGTACGTTTCGCTCCAGAATGCCTTGATAGTCTTGAGATTTCATTGTGCCCTGCACAGATTCAAGGCACCCTGTGCCAGGTGCAGCAAAGCAGCCCCAAAACATAACCGAGCCTCCTCCATGTTTCACTGTAGGTATGGTGTTCTTTTCTTTGAAAGCTTCATTTTTTCGTCTGTGTTCATAGAGCTGATGTGACTTGCCAAAAAGCTCCAGTTTTGACTCATCTGTCCAAAGGACATTCTCCCAGAAGGATTGTGGCTTGTCAATATGCATTTTAGCAAATTCCAGTCTGGCTTTTTTATGTTTTTCTGTCAAAAGTGGAGTCCTCCTGGGTCTTCTTCCATGGAGCCCACTTTCGCTCAAAAAGCGACGGATGGTGCGATCAGAAACTGACGTACCTTCACCTTGGTGTTCAGCTTGTATCTCTTTGGCAGTTATCCTTGGTTCTTTTTCTACCATTCGCACTATCCTTCTGTTCAATCTGGGGTCGATTTTCCTCTTGCGGCCGCGCCCAGGGAGGTTGGCTACTGTTCCATGGACCTTAAACTTCTTAATAATATTTGCAACTGTTGTCACAGGAACATCAAGCTGCTTGGAGATGGTCTTGTAGCCTTTACCTTTACCATGCTTGTCTATTATTTTCTTTCTGAGCTCCTCAGACAACTCTCTCCTTTGCTTTCTCTGGTCCATGTTCAGTGTGGTGCACACAATGATACCAAACAGCATAGTGACTACTTTTCTCCATTTAAATAGGCTGAATGACTGATTACAAGATTGGAGACATGTGTGATACTAATTAAAGAAACTAATTAGTTTAAAATATCACTATAATCCAATTCTTTATTATCTTTTCTAAGGGGTACCAACAAATGTGTCCAGGCCATTTTAGAATATCTTTGTAGAATAAGCAATAATTCATCTGTTTTCACAGCTTCTTTGCTTTATTCTATGACATACCAAAGGCATGCAAGTATACATGATAAAATAGCTTTTAATTTCATCACTTTTCAGGAGGAATGAAGCATTATTTCAATGAGCTGTAAGGGTACCAACAAATTTGAGCACGTCTGTAATTACAATAGTCCTCAATTCACAAAAATAGCAGATAAAGCAATTTGTCTGACTTTATGAATGTCTTTCACATTAGGCGCTACAGGCACTTAATGTACAGGAGCTTTGTGAGCTGGTGCTGGGGTATCTGGTCAGGAACATCAGGGTTGTTATCCCGTCTTGTGTTGTCCTGCGCATAGGCCAAGAGTTTCCTGATGCCGGAGGCAGCTACGTGGGATTTACAGCTCCTCTGGCTTGACTGAACCGCGAGACATGCCTTGCGCTGGCTTCCTCCATGAAGGGTCTGTCATACTGGGCAGTTTCAGGGACCTTGATTTTGTGGATCTCCTCCATGTAGGGAAGAGGGTCTGGGATTACCTTTTCAAAAAGGAATGTCATCAGATTGATGACATAGCCTGTAAAAATATAACTGCACAATAAATATTATGTATGGTAAAAAAAAAAGAATGAGTTACTTATTGTGAACATTAATACATTTGTTTAACTTACAATATGTTGCCTGTGATTTTAATGACCTCATGAAGTATCCTCCCTTTTTGGCTTTGGGAAACAAAAGCCTACACTTTGGCTTTCCAGTCGATGTTTTAACCCGAGGACGACTGGAGTTCTCGTTGAAATGCATACCTGCCAAATAAAGTCTGAAATACAGACAACAAAACAGATATACAAAAGGTATTAAAGACATCTTCATAGAGGTTGTAATCATTATATTAATCTCAAACACACCTGCACAACTTTCCGAGGTAAGGATAAACCACGTTTTTTGACGCAAAACGTAAAGTGACGCTGTGAAAAGATTCCAAAGATGAAGTTTGAAAGTCAGGGCTGAGTTTCTTGATATCGTTCATCATTCTCTTGTTTGTAAGAATCTTTTCGACGGCATACAGTGCTTTGCTTCCTGTAACCAAATAAAATTATAATTGTGTAAAAATGTTTTTGCAATGTATTTGGCCAATTTGTAAAAAATATTAAAACAAATAAATATTATACAAATAAACACCTGGTTGGAACCATTTTCTGCGATAAGTCGATTGACGGATTTCATGGTCACACTGTGGGTATGATGGGTCGTCATGCGTGTGAATGTCTTGAATATGGTTCACCAGGGACTTCCATTTTGCTGCTCGCTCCACATGTGTTTGTGAAGAAGCTGCGGTCCAGTAGACATGATGTTTTATGCTCTGCTGCCACTTTTTCACTACTTCACAGTCCTTACCTTTGCTGATTTTTTCCAACTTCTTAGACAAGCCTGAATAAAATAATTACAATGTCAAGGGTGGTCTGGAAATAATCACATCATTCAACATAAGAGAATTATGAGTAAAAGTCGAAATGTATAAATCAAGGGGAAAAGGCACCTTTCTGAAGATGCCAGACGTCGTAGAACTGTGTTATGTTGAGCTCCCTCAAAAATGTTTGGATCTGTGGGTGGCGATCTGTAACAACGCATTCAAGCTTCACACCGTGTGCCTCCAGATGTTCAAGACTTCTTTTTAGTCCCTCCTTTTCCATATGGGAACTCCCTGCTACCTCATTGCTCTAGTTTTAGAAATATGCACAAAAAAAGGAAAATAATAAAGTAAAACCCAACATAAATAAAAGTGCATACAGGCACCGCATGTTATATGTAGTTAGTGCAGTTTAATTTGTTTCATTGATGTATTGGTACTCACCTGCACTAGCTGTATGTCCAATATGGTGTTGCTCTCAAGGTCCATTAAGGTATAGGTACCGTACTTTTCTGAGTGGCCTAAAAGATATTCATATGTGTGACCACATATACATCTGGTTATAATAAATGATACGATTAAAAAAACTAAGTAAAAGCTAACCTGATTCTTCTTTTACCTGGTGAGTCCGCTCTCATACCACCACCGGCTTTCACTTTGTCCCCGTGGCTCAGCTGCCGCAAGACTTCTTCTTGTTCTTTCTTCCACGTGTAGATTATAGCAGGTTCCAGATACATGCTGGCATGCTTTTGAAAAGTGCTGTGTGTAATCATCTTCACATGCATTGCGTTGAATACCTATATACAATTTTTTTTATAATGAATCCTTGAATTATATCATTGAATTTCAGCATTACCTTTCAAAATACCTTTTGTAATTTGAAGAAGGACGCCCCAGTGAAGTATACGGCAGCAGATAACTGGAGGTTGCCCAAAGGTGTGCTGCCAACAACAGGTTGGCTTTGCCATTTTCTAAAGTAGTGACAATGTGGACACAATTGATCAACTGCAACAAAAGTCCCTTTTCTCCGAGCCCGAACATCACAGCGTCTCGTGCACACTGGGCAGGTTTCAAAAAGTTGCAGGAGGCACTTTTCAAATACAATGTATTTTGCATCCTTCTCTATCGACGTACATCTTCAAATGAAAGAGAAAAAACTATTACTAATTATGTCTTAAACTATAACAAGGCTATAACAAGAGAATAAAGAAGATAACATTCACTCACGGAAGTTGCGATGACTCTGTGACAGACTCAGCTGACTCGCATGTTGTGTCCTGACTATCAAAGGCCTCAGAGGTCACACTTTCCTCCTCCTCCAGTTCTAGACGAGCTTTTTTTGCTGGCCTAAAATCCATCAAAGGTGTGAAAGTGTCCCCAGATGTAGTGGTTGAAACACCTTCACATTTACATGACACCGGCGTCTGTGTTCCTATAAAAAAGACCACAATTAGCATTTTTTTTAAAAGTGTTATTCTATACTAAAACCATTAACTTCAAGACTTAAAAACAAGCATATATGTAAAATGTTAGTATAAAAATACAATCAACCAGTAAAGCACAGGAATTACAATGTACAATGTCACAATTTGCATTACAATGAATGGCCACAATCAACAATAAAGACATTTTTGTGCAAAAACCTTCATAGGCACATTAGCGCTAAAAAAGTTGAAAATAAGTTGAGTTGACAGAGATGCTACTACACTCACGTCACGTGAGTGATAAGTGTACACGAGCGCGCGCACACACACATACTGTACAAACAAACACAAACCTTTGCTCCTGAATTTCGGCCCCAGGGTCTTGATCGCCAGCTGCGTGCCCTGTGATGTTAACTGCCGTGTGTCTGTTTGACAGGCTACATGCTTCATAGTTGGACCTTTCTGTGAATGGTGACACTAACATAATCAGTTTCAAATGATCTTTAACAATGCAATAGTACCCAAAACATGTTTTACTCACATAAGTGTGTTGCACCATCCCTGTCGGATCCAATATAGAAGGCACAGCATTGTGTTTTAATCTCAATATGTCTGCAAACCCAGTCTCGTATTGTCTCTTGTTTTCAAACGATTCCGCGGTGAAATGACGCGAACAAACGCTCAATGTCTTCCCCACGTGAGCTGGCACTTCATTAAAAATAAAGTTCAACCACTCATTCCTAATATTAGAATCCTTAGGAAGCTTATGCAGCGACTGTGTTCTTTCACAACCAGGCACAGCGCAATATCTCGCTATCCTCGGCATGTTTATTGCTCTGTAACGCGTTTAGCTCGGTTTAGCTGCTCCATGAGTCGGTGGGCGGGGCTACAGAATCAGGCTCTTCTTCAGTTGAGGCGGCGTTTCACCACACGCTGACGTCAAGGGTGAGCATATTTCTGGTGTCAATAAAAGCTTTTCTTTGACTTACAAGGAAGTTTTCAGCTCCGAAACAGGATATTCTTATATCACGATAAACTTTTATATATCAAAGACTGAATGAAAAGTTGATTTCTCAATTCATGACCCTTTAAACTGCCCTGTAAAAATAGACTGTAAAAAAATATAGTCCGTGACGTCACCCATGGGATTCTGATGAGCCGTTCTGAAGCGCAAAGTATGGACGAGATGGCCGTTGCCATGACTTAACAGACAGCAGATAAATGGCTATCCACCTGTCACTTGAAGTGGCCACGCCCTTAATTATGCAGAACTTTAATGCTTTATATAATGTTAACAAATGAGTTATAAAAAAATTCACCCCCCTCACAGTTGTCATAAAGGGCAAAATTAGCCATATAGACCAAAACCACAATTTGTACCAGGCTGTAAACATGTTCTAATCTGCTGTAAAGTTGGGCATTTTAACATAGGGCTCAATGAGATTCTGCTCCCTTCTGGAGCCTGTCCCTAGCGGCCAGTCGATGAATTGCAGTTTAAGGCACTTCCGGCTTCAAGAGAAACTGCGGGAGGTTGCCGCGTTTTTTTTCTAGGTTTTTTTGTGTTCATGGGGTGCAGTATAACATGTCTTAATACTTCTTTTTTTTAAAAACGCTGTATTTTTCTTATATTTTACCTTTATTCCACACCGCTGTCTCCACTGTCCTTTGAACGGCTCGTTTGCTTCCTGCTTCTATGAAGCCCATCCCTCAGAAAAACGCAATGGTCTTATGCTGCGTTCCAGGCAGGTTTTTGAGCCCGTAAATTACAACTTCAAACCACGACTCACGACTTTGTAGTGTTCCAGGCAAAGTCACGCCAAACTGCCTGAGCGCAAGAAATTGTGTGGTAGTTAGATGTAAACAAAGCGTGGCGGACCGTACGGGGTGTATGCTCATTTACAATCATTTCTATCGCCAAAGGTGCTTACTCTTTGCTTATTTGAGGGAAACGGAGGAGAAAAACAGCGCAGACGGCAAGAAAAGCTGTTATACTTTTTATTTTACGTTATTTGTATATTTGTTTCATAAACACCGCATCCGTAGGGGGCTGCCATTGTTGCTTCGCGGGCTATGTGACGTCAAAACTCGTAACTGGGAGTACATCTATCTAGTACGAGTTCACGGGTGGGAAGTCACGGGTTTGACTGCCGTTCCAGTCCACTTTCACGGGTAGAAGGTTGGAAAAACACGGGTTACGGGTTGCCTGGAACGCGGCATTAGATTGGTTAGATGGCCAAAAGTATTTTGTAGTTCTGCAACAGCTCTCTCTCTTTTGTAATGACTGCGACGTGGCTTCGTCCACTTTATTGCGTGTTCGCGGGGGCAGTGTTTATGTTAATAGCAAGGGTTTAGGATGTCACCAACCCGGGAAGAAGCTTGTTGTAGTCCAAACCGGCCGTTTTTGTAGGCAATAAACTGCCATAACTTTAAAAGACAATATCTCCGTTTGCATTGAACTTTCAGCGCTGTAACTTTGCAGATACTGTTTATTCTCAAGCAGCAACATTACACACTAACTAAAGTTTAAAAAGTGAAATTGCATGCCGTGTTGAGAGAAATGTAGTAGCACGTTGTGGGTCTTTAATGCAGAGACTCTCCTCATGTGTTTGCAGTTTAAATTGAATGATGCATTTAAAAGTTAATGGCCAAACGTAGGCTATCATTACAAAAATTCACAATGCTGCTGCAGGTGAAATATAACGTGGATAACACTGAATAAATGTTTTTTAGTCAGGTTAAATACTGATAATTGATCACTCGAACCCCTTTATCTAACCGCCAGACTCCACATCCGTCATGTTTGTAGTTTTTTAACACGGGAGTTTTATAACACTGTGTGAAATAAACAGTTATGGAAAGTGACAACTTCCCTCAGAGAAGGACAAATCATGGCATGAATGAAAATGAGAGCTAAATGTAAATCTTTTTTTTTAAAGTTACATGTTGGAAAAAAAAAATGTTTTACCCACATAATGTCAATTTAGAGAGCAATATTAGTTTGTCTGTATTCTTAATGAATATTAGCTGGTTATTTAAAATTAAAAGTACATTCAATATTCAGGGATTGACTTGATAGGTAGTGTAGAAAGTAACTGTATTGTTCATGCCTACCCTAGTATTGGGCTAGTAAACTAATGTTAACAAATTAAACCTTATTGTAAAGTGTTACCCACATTCCTTTACGTGTGCATAACCTGATCAAGTCTTAAAGGGGCTATATGTAAGATTCTTCATGTATTAATCGCTTTTTTATTGCCAATTTGTGAAAAGTTATAGTTAAATATAGACCAGTCTATAAGTTGCTGCTGCAGTCCATATAACGGCCACCGGATGTCGCTAACAGCAAGCGTTTCTGAATTCTACATAGAGCCCCTTAACTTCCAGAAATCCAAACAAATAATGAGTCGGGAAAAGATAAGGTAAAAATTTCAGCTGTAATTCAGGTTCATTCATCATACTGTGGACAATCAAGTTGAACATGATGCATTGTGGGATACAGTACCCAGGACAACGTGTATCCTGCAGATTTTGGCAAAAGCAGTAGGTAATTTGGGTATACATACAGAAAAATGTAATACTGTGCACAATACGCAGACTATTCACGGTTTTAATGAATTTCAGTCAACATGTTTCAGTGTATCTGTGCTAGTTGCTCCATACATTTCTCAGTACAACAAAAAACACATCTAATAAATACAACAACAACAAATATCACCATACAAAAAGTACAAAACATTTCCACCACAACACTTCATTAGAAAACAAATCAGTACTTTTACAAGTCACAATCACGAGGTGCTCGGCGCACGAAACCCTGTACGTCACGTGAACATCACATTGAACTGATACTGTGGAGACTCTGGGATGGCGCACAACACACACAGACTTACAATCACCACAGATATCCATCGGTCCATCCAGCCTCACACCATGGCTGTGGGTGGCACTGGAGACGGCGTAGCTTATGACACGAGTGTTTTCTGAAGACCTTCCCGTGGTTGGGTCAGACCTTTTCCGTATATAGCCCACGGAAACGTTCATGGAGCCGGGCACTCTGAAAGCTGGCCCCTGGCCTTCCGTCCCGGCCGGTTGTGCTGCAAGTGGCATCCTGTTGCTCTCAGTCCACGGGGAACTCTGTCTCCAAAGCCGTCCCGGGACGGCTGCCTACATGAGTGTCCTTCCGGAGCTGTAGGGAGACGCAGCTAAGCCAGCTGCGGCTGGTGGGCATCTCTCCCACGATCTCCCAGCTGTCCGATTCCTCACAGTACCGCTCTATAGTGTCATGATACCTGCGGGGGAAGGCAGTATGGTCAGAAATGCTCAACAGACAGCGCTAGCAGAATTTCAGGGTCATTTTTTCGACCCAAATCCTGGGTTGAGCCTTTTGAGTGATTTTTTTGTGGTAATCTTTTCAGTGTTTGTGTAGTTTTTGTTTTACCCAGCTTTAAGTTCAATAGGAATCGACACGTTTGGGAATTTCACAAGAGGGCGCATCATTTCCCCATGCAGATTTCACAATGGGTTCAAGTATGGCTGCGTTTAACCCTTGTGTTCCCATTTTTATTTTTAAGTTGTCAAAAATATCAGTTAACCTATGTTTTGTGTGACTTTCTCATTTAGGGTCATGAACATGCAAGCAAAGTTTCAACACGCTTATGTGTTTTGACATATACACACTAAATTACTGTTACGTTCGTGTAGCCTGACAAGCCAGACCCACATCAAGATGTTGGCCTGGAAACTCACCATTGACAGGGCTCAATCCGAGGGGCGGGATAAAGGGTTGTCTTTCAAATTCCCTCTGCACGGAATTGGATAGCGCCATGAGCGCCACAACCAACCAGAGCAAAGAAGAAGTTGAAGTGGAGCTAACGTTAGTTGATAGATTAAACTTTTACCGTATCCGGTCGGCAAAATTGTGAACACATTTCTTAAGAATGACTTCAGTGCCGTTCTTTGTTCTTTTCTCAAAGAAAAGCTAAACTCCAAGTCTTCCAGAGATGCGGCCAAAACCGATTGGAAAGGCCGCTGTTCGTCAGCTTCTTTGTTTACGAGTAGCACGCGGAACGGGCGCAACTCTGCCGTCATTATGTTAAGCCCGCCCACCGACTCTATACACGATGTGATTGGCCAGAGTTAGTTTTTTCCAGCTCGCAGGTCTACCGAGAGTTGCTAGACTACACTCGCGGGAAATTAGATTTGCTGCCGCTAGTGTGCGTCTAGGTTTCTAGGCTAACGTTCGTGATTTTTAAAAGTTAGCCATTTATTTTTTCAATCTATCTGAAATACTACCTATCCTACATTGTTTTTCTTGACATTTTGTGACTTAATTCTCATTTAGGTCATGAACATGCACGCAAAGTTTCAACATGCTAATGCGTTGTGAAATATGCATACAGAAAGTTTTGTGGGTCAATTTGACCCATACAGACAGCTATTCAAACGCAACTGTATGGACACAAAACAAAAAACACTTTGTTGTATGTCAGAGCTCTTTAACTCTAGGCCTAAAGTGCAAGTGTCTTGCTGAGTTTAACAACTTTTTATTTTCAAAGTTTGTGTTAACTGTCTGTCCCACTTTTTGAGCATAGACTTTAATTTGACTTTTCCAACTTAAATTGTTACAAATCTTGAATACTTCAGGAGCACAGACTTAAGTTTGGGGAACGCTTCACAGATTATTGTAGAAGTAAAAAAAAATTGTAAAAGTACATTTTAAAAACATGTTATAGAAGTTTAAGTTTATGAAAATGTAAAATATATAAAATATATATTTTACATAAAATATACATTTTACAAAACATGTTCAACTCTAAAACTTCAAGAACATCAAAGCTAAATAACTGAACAAGTTATGTGCCAAATTTTAGGTTGATATCTCCAAAAAAAAAAAGAACTTTCAGTAAGATTATTTTGTGCTCAGTCCCAAACTTTTCCTCTAGATGACCACACCATATAAGGACTCTTCGATTTCCATATATGGGTTGACTGTTCTGAAAAATAGTGGTTAAAAACATTTTTATAAATCGTAAATTCAGATATTTATTCTTTGAAATGTGTGAAAAGTATTGATATTAAAAGTTAATTGTTTGTACCTGATTGTATTTTTTTTTTCATAGTGTGATTTTTGGGGAATTGTATTGAATCCAATTAGGGTCAATTTGACCCGGACCACAACGAAGGTATAAGTGCACGAGGATTAAAGTGGCTTCTGTATCTGGATAACTGATCAGATCTCTGTTTGACACTCAATATTTAAAATAAGTCTGTAATGGGAAAACGGGAAAAGTTCAGGAAAAGTCGACCTGAAGTGTTGGGGTTTCTTTTAAAAAATACTTTCAGTCACAGGGCTACGCCTTTCAAATCTCATAAAATGAGAAGGAGGTTGCAAATAATAATACATTGCATAGATGCCACGATCGAAGAGGTAAAAAGAGACATATGGGTACGAAATCATTGCGCAATTGTCCCACCACATCTGGCAATTTCATAGGGTTCTTGTGTAGCATTACTCACCTATCCCATCCCTCCTCTCCTCCCAAAACGTAAATCTTTCCGTCCACCACCGCCACGCCGGGCCGATAGCGTCTCTCCTTCATGGGAGCGCACATGGTCCACTTGTTGGTCTTGGGGTCGTAGCACTCAACCTTATCCGTGTTCTCGGTGGAAGCGTGCCAGCCGCCTACAGAGGAACATCTATGAGCTACAGAAAAAACCTCACATGACTAATGAAATAAAGGCCTCCATATTCACCGATGACGTATATCTTTCCCTTCAGGATACAGGCAGCAGATCCAGAGCGAGCAATCTGCATGGGCGCCACCTCGGCCCACACGCATGTTTTAGGGTTGTACACCTGCGCCAAGTCTGTGCCGTCGCCATCTTCTAAAACTGCACCTCCTGTGTGATTTCAGAAGAGAAACATTATCAATCATTCCGATTTTGTAAACCATTTTGAAACAGTTGAGTGAAGATCTGTGGCTGCAGTTCACTTAACGACCACTCGTGTCGCTATTGAGTGAAGGGGGTTTTCACACTGGATGCTGGAAACATTTAGCCTGGTCCTATCAGCCTCTCGTTCATTTCATTTGTACAGAGAGTCTGGCCACTCTCCACTGACAAGTGTTAACTTCCTTAAAGGCAGGTACTCTGTTGAAGTTTAAAACTATTAGATCTGCCCAGAGCCCCTTTGGATCCGTGGGGAGGAGGGCCACAACATCATGGCCACCAACAGAACTCAGCCAAGATTGTTCTTGCTCCGGCTTTAACTTCTGGATATTCGGCAGTGGTGCCACAACGGAATGAATGGCTTCGCTCGCATCTTTCTCCGCCGGCATTACTGAACTACATCAAACTAGCGCACGACATCAACGCCATCGTTCTCAGCCACTCCCTCTGTTCACTGATTGGACCGGTTAAAATTTGGCCGGAGAAAAATAGCGAATATACCGCAATCCCAGACGACATACTGAAGGAAAATGAAAATTGAGCGGAAGTGTGAGGAGGGCGGAGCCAGGCTAGGAAACATTATCAATCCTTCATATTTAGGAGTATACAATTTAACATCACCATATGGAAAAAAAAATTATGATATAATAATTTCTCCAAAATGCTCCACCGCCTAGCATAAATTAGTAGTTGTGCAAACCCTAGCATAAGGTCATAAACGACTTGAGTTATGTAGACTTAACAATATGCATTAGTTATTCTGGCCCTCAGAAATAATAGCATCCGTCATACTCCCTCCTAAGTCTTCATCACATGTAAAACATTTAAACATTTGTGCCATTTCTTCTAATTAAATAGTATTTTTTTATTTAGTGTGCCTCTACAGGATATACTGAGCTAACCCTTAAAAACGCATACCTCGGGAAAAAAATTAATACAATTATAAATTAAATGTTTTTCCCATTGTATTGGGTCACTAGCGATACGAGGTGTAAGAGTGGAAGTATTTTTTTTTTCTGCACAACAATAAATTAATCTTTGCTGACTGAATAAGTGCAGTTCATCTTTATTCCTCATGATGTCAATGTCTGACACTCAATAATGAAGTGTTGTTTCACTCACCGCAGGCAGAAAACAAAAGAATAGGAAGAATCATCAGCAAAACTTGAAATGGCTCAGAGATTTACAGCTGAATGCAATCAAATATTACTGTCACTGTCACGATGGTGGATCTGGTGAAGAAGCTGACAGTGATCAAAATATTGATTTAGAAGATGATAGTATTGAGAATATGTTTGAGATGGTGAATATGAGGCAGATGCTGAATGTACTGAAATGAGCTCTGACGAGGACGGTGATGATGGTATAAAACATCTGCTCAAACTGAACCCTTACAAGCTCCAGAAGATAACAAAATATACTTTATTTTATTCTTCTGTAATTGTTACTCTAATATTAGGAGAGTTTTATATTATCACGACAGTAGAGATCCATCTGTGTTAGATATAGATCCAGGTCGCTAAAGACCCGAATGTGTTATAATGATTGGCGAAACATTCATGCATTTAAGGGTTAAACTCACAATTTCACATACTTCTGCAACGGTGTGATTGGCAGTGTACCCAGCATGCCTTTTAGACATTTATTGTCTATGTTTACATTATTTTCAGACCACATCCTGTCATGTTGTGTTTTATTCAGGAATCAAAGGAGCTTTTGTTGGAGGAAACCTGCTACCTGTCACATAGAGTAATCCATCCAGCGCCACCACAGCTGGACTAGTGACCGCCATCTTGACCGACTCCATAAACTGCCATGTGTTCGTGTGAGGGTTGTAACACTCAACAGAGTCCAGACGAGAACGGCCCTCCCAGCCGCCCACAGCAAACACATATCCGTCCAACATCACCAACCCTGGAAGAAAAGAACAACACTTTTTTAAACAAAATGGGTCTTGTTTATTTCCAAACAATGGGAAGGCTGCGTTCCATTCCAAGTCGGATGTGGGATATTCCTACTTGTTTCCACCAACTTCTGACCATGAGAGTATTCGATTGCCTGATATTTTTGGAAAAAGGTGTAAAAAGAAAATCAGCAATCCTGC
This sequence comes from Gobio gobio, assembly GCF_949357685.1. Lineage (NCBI taxonomy): Eukaryota > Metazoa > Chordata > Actinopteri > Cypriniformes > Gobionidae > Gobio > Gobio gobio. The sequence goes on along the minus strand of NC_137097.1, from coordinate 32,493,988 downwards.
CATGAGCTTTGGAGGTGTTCTTTTGTAGACAAAAACATCTCCTTGCAACAAGACTATTGGAAACGCAGCATAAGCCACCTGCTCTTTTGTATACGTTTGTACAGATTTGGTGTCCGTTACCCAGTTCTGATCGAGCCACGTTCATGGGTGCCATCTCTAACCAGGAGTCAAAACACGGGTCATAGCGCCACATTTCTCGACTGGCCGAGCCGTCTGGAAACTCACCGCCAGCCAAATACAGCATGGAGCCTGTGAAAACACACAAAAACACACTGCTTGGTCATTTCTGACCACTGGCACTTGAACGCTTGGTAAACAACAACTCATTTACACTACCAACAAAAAGTTGGGGTCAGCAATGGTGCATTAAGGCCAATTCACACCGCACAGACATGTTTGTTGGGTTTTGTTGGATCAGTGGGTTACCCCTGTCTGCATCTGTTGGCGTTGGCCGGGGTTTGTTTTCATCCGAACCAACATGTTCAATCTGTCGTATCTGTTGGGCCAGTGTAAACATGCCAGTTATTTTTCTAACAGCCAACTTGTTTGTAGGTGTTTGTTGGCATTTGTCTGGGTGGCGTGAGTTGGCCTTTAAACTGATCAAATGTGACAGTAAACACTTTAAAATGTAACACAAGATCTAAAAGAATCCATCTAAAGATTGTATCTCAAATAAATGCTGTTGTTTCTTCTTTCTACTTATCAAAGAATAAATAAAAAAAAAGGAAATAGTATTTGGCATTAATCGGTTTTCAGCATTGATAATAATCAGAAACGTTTCTTGATCATGAATGATTTTTTGAAGGATCATGTGACACTGAAGACTGGAGTAATGATGCTCAAAATTCAGCTTTGATCACAGAAATACATTACACTCTAAAATATATTTCACATAGAAAACAAGTTATTTTGGATTGTAATAATATTTCACATTATTACTGTTTTACTGTATTTTTGATTAAATAAATGCAGCCTTGGTGAACAGAAGAGACTTGATCTCATGATATTTAAGTATTCGCTTACAAACAGCCGTGCAAGAAGTAAAATAATTTATTTAAAATCTAGTTAAAAACAGTCAAGATATGTTTCCATATAATGAACACAAGGTTAATATTTAATCATGTTCATGTATATGACCCTATAAAACATGTTTACACTTTTAACATTCCAGCAATGTTGCTTAATTTTGTATCGGCAACAAAATCATTACAAATACATAGTGAATATTTAATATACTGCCCAGTCCTAGTTAAATATATCAAATGAAAACGCCAAGGAGCGATTGAGTCAGGAAGTTGAACAGCTATGTCACATCCTTTCACTTCACGATCCGACTCCAAAACGAATCTTGATCTACTTTCTTTTCTTATTAATTAATGATTTACCGACTTGAAAATCTTGAAATCCTTTATTAAATTTCATTACATATACAAGTACATTTTAAAATAATTACAAATTAAAACATTGTATTAGAACAATTGTATATTAAGAATGTAAAATGTATAAATTAACATAGCTTAAAAACTTAAAAAGTAGTAAATAATAATGAGGAACAAAGAAACATTACAAGCAGTAAACAAAGAGTGCTTTCAGTATTTAATGCTGCGTTCCAGGCAGGTTTTTGAGCCTGTAAGTTACGACTTCAAACCACGACTCATGACTTTGTAGCGTTACAGGCAAAGTCACGCCAAACTGCCTGAGCGCAAGGAATTGTGATAGCTAGATGTAAACAAAGCATGGTGGATCGTACGGGGCTTCCAACATTATATTGTCCTAAAGTCTATTTCTCACCATGTACGACTTTCATAAACACTGCATCCGTAGTGGCTGCCATTGCTGTTTCGCGGGCTGTGATGTCAGAGCGCGTAACTGGGAGTACATCGATCTAGTACGAGTTCACAGGTGGGAAGTCACAGTTTTGACTGCCGTTCCAGTGCACTTTCACGGGTAGAAGGTTGGAAAAAAAAACAGGTTACGGGTTTCCTGGAACGCGGCATAAGAGTATCAGAACGCTTTCCATTCAAGAGCTGTGAGTGATTTTTCTCTCTCATCTTTACTGTTGTTTGATTATTAATGATGACATCATAGACAGCGGGAGATCTGCATTCACACTAATGCACAGATCTCTTGAAATATATAACTTTGAAATATATATATGACTGAATAACTTTAATAAGGGCTCATCTGTATTTATACAGTGAAGACTATGAAGTGATCATTTACATTTGATTAATATTTCTGTACCTTAAAATATAGTTTAGACCTACATGAAAAACCTGAAAAGAACTGTTTTTCATTTGTATGTTTGTTCTGTGGTATTCATGTACAATGTATGCATGTATATGTATATAATGAATTATATACAGTACCAGTTAAATGTTTGGACACATCAATGGGAAAGTGTGTCCAAACTTTTGACTGGTACTGTACTATAATATACACAAAGAATATTGGCCGATATATCGGTATCTGACTTTTTTTTACTCCCTAATATTGGCATCGGCCCTCAAAAACCCATATCAGTCAGGCTCTATTCTAAAGCACACTCAGCGTCATTGCGCATCTGCGGTTAAAGACTAAGCTCAATAATTCTCAGAATGGATCCAGAATCGTTGGGGAGAGAATCACGATGCATGGATTTTTTCTCCCACCCCTACTCACCAGACACGACTAGGCCGTGTTTGCTGACAGCGAAGGGCAGGCAGGCCAGACTCTTCCACTGGCTGGTGAGGGGATCGAAACTCTCCACGCTGCGCAGCACAACCTTATCATCCTCTCCTCCTACAGTCACAATCACCTCAGCTGTGCCTGACAGACACAAACACACACATGCCCGCCACTGGATGAGTACAGTCATCCACACATTGTGCTCGTTCCACATCAAAGCATCCCAGGATGCACCTCAGAATTTATTTGGACATTAAATAATTACAATACTTCCATTTGTGTCATTTCAGAGTTTCAATGACTTTACTACACTTCTAAAATATGGAAAGTTAACTCCAATCTCTAACTTGTCAATGGCGGCACAAACTTGCTCAACCTATCTGTCTAATAACAAAAACAAATTACACTTACTCAAATAAGTACTGAGTAATATTAATTAACTACATGTACTTACTATAGAGTTAGGTTTAGGGTTAGTTACTTGTAATTACGCATAATTTACTGTTATTACTATAGTAAGTACATGTAGTAACTGCATCACCTTAAAATAGTGTTACCCAAAATATAGCTGCAAACAGCCATTATCAGGGCCAAGCACACCATCTGAAAAAATGAGTAATTCAAGACATTTGTAGATGATTTTAGGCAACATGTTAAATTGATGTGGTGTGGTCAGTGTACCGTGAGAATGACACACACAAACGTTGGCGTCAACATGCAAAAGTGTTGCAGAGATACAGCTTGTTTGATTCAGTTTGGCATCATGCCATCAAATTCATCAGTGCATTGAATGAGAATGATTTGATCCATCAAAAAGCTTTTGATAATTTTTTTGCCAGCATGCTCTGTAGATGTTCTGAGCAAATTTGGAAAAGATGGGCTAATGGTCTAAAAGGAGTTTGAAAAATAGGTTTTCAACCAAATTCAAACACATTACATTATTTTAAAGCTATTTTTTGAAGCTTTAATTACATTTTTGACCAGTCTCGAAACTTTAAGTACATTCAGGGCAGGGTGCCAATGACACATCAAATTTCATAATACGCTAATGCATTTGTAAAATATAGCATTTTCCTACAAAATTCAAAATGGCTGACATGGAAAAATTGGGTTCCGTTTAAGTTGGTATGTACCAAATCTAATTGTGAGACCTGTCTTGTGATTTTGGTCAATCTGTTCGGAAGTTATAAGCAAAAATATAAATCTCCTGACCACTAGGCTACGCACTGTGCCGAAACTGTCTACGTACCCTCAGGTCATGCCTGTGATGACATGTACCAAGTTTCGTCTTAATACACCAAATATTTGTGGAGATACTCCTTTATAAAGTATAAAATTAATTATAAAACATTAACTGCCATATGTGACAGTAATTGCCAGCATGGCCTGTACAGCTAATTTTGGAAAATAAGACAAAGAAACTGTCAAAGAGGAGTTAAAAAATAAAACAAAATTTTTTTTTGCAATCAAATCGTCTTGAGACAAGGAATCAGATGAAAAATATTGTTTCTAGACCTTACGGTTCAAAGGTTATTAGCATAAAAATGAGAGCAAATTTGGTCAGTTGGTGGCGCTAGAGGGTTTGAGTTAGAGACTCTAAAATTGCTGTGATTAATGATTTGTCTCTCCTCTATCCATGCGCCAAATTTCAATGGGCTGGCCACAGACTCAACGGAGGAAGAAACTTTCTTTGCTTGGCCCCTAAAAATCCAGAATTACAAAGGAATTGGCTCGGATGTAAATGTAGAAACAAATGGAATTGGTTGACGGTGTAAATGTGGCGATAAAGCGTTGTTGCAGGAAAGGTTTCGGGTCATGGATACTGTGGTCACCTGTTGCGCGTCGAGGCCGTGCTCGGGGGCCGTACAGCTCTCCTCTGCGGTCCTGCAGCAGCAAATAGTCCTTGGCTTCAGAGATCAGCTTCTGGCACTTGAGCGACTCCTTCACAACATCCAGAGTCTCGATGACGTCATGAATGTAGTACGGACTGATGAGCGGCAGCCTGATGTGCTCTACAACCTGCAAACCATAATCACATGTGATCAGTCAATCACAGAATATTTGCTAATATTCAGCCGCATAAACGCATCAAACAAGCACGTCCGTTTACCATATTTGATGTGATCCAAGTATGTGCACTAATCAATGATTATAAATGAACAAAATTATTAAATTAAATAATAAATGCAATCTGTTTATCATATAAAGCAATCATGTCACTTCAGAACACACATTAAACCCCTCAAGTACTTTTACAATGTCTTTATGCACTTTTTGAAGCTTGAAAGATTTGGTAAAATGGACTTTCAATGGAGGGACAGAAATCTGTCAGGTTCCAATAAAAAAGGTCTACTTTTGTGTTTCAAAGATTAAAGGGAGAGTTCACCCAAAAATGAAAATCATCCCATAATTTACTCACTAACGTAGACTAACTAACTAAACGCCAAAGTCGCAACGTCACGCCAGTTACGCTTTTTCTGTAAGTTGAATACTGAAAGCGCTCCGTCAGAAGCAAGATATTTTACTTCATGAATATGGATATTTTTCTCACACAAACCCATCGATTTGCTTCAGAAGTCCTTTATTAACCCCCCGGAGCTGTGTGGAGCTGTTATATAATGGATAGATGCACATTTTTGGGCTTCAAATTTTGGTGCTGTCATTCACTGCCATTATAAAGCTTGGAAGAGCCAGGACATTTTTAATATAACTCAGATTGTATTCGTCTGAAAGAATGTCATCTAGAATGACTTGAGGGGAGTAAATCAAGGGCTAATTTTCATTTTTGGGTGAACCATCCCTTTAACGAAAGGTTGGATGAGTTTGGAACGACATCAGGATGAGTAAACGATAATTAAAATTTTTGGGTGAACAATTATTTTATAAGCACATTATGATTAATGATAATGATACTTGTCTTAGCAAATGCCACGAAATTGCAATCTAAAATCAAGTCTGTACATTCAGAATTGCTGAACATTCCCATGAGATATGCAATGAGCTCTTCTCAAGAGCTGCAACTAAGGTCTGGTCTTTAAATAACTGCATAGCAACAATGATATGCAAACACAGCAATCTAAGCCCATCCAATCAGGGCTAATTGTACGTTTCTCACACAGCTCTGTGAAGTGACTGTTCTCTTCATAATCATACACTCACAGAAATATTTCACCCAAAATTTAAGATTTATGTAATTTTATTAAATGACAAATTCCCATTTATATTTTTTTCATAATTTTAACACAAATCTACCAAATAAACTTTACACAATTTATTTTCATTAGGGTAATAAAACCTATTTATTTAAAATACATAAAGTTTATTGTATAAATTGCATAATAATTAAGAGAACTAAATCAGGATAATTTAAAAAGTTAAATAACATTTATTTGAATCATGTTAAATGTATATTCATGGCAGAGTTAGTTTTTATGCATTTACATCTATTTGATTTTATTTAAAAACTCATATTTTTAAAATCTATACATTAAAAGTAAATAAACTCTAAAAGATTTAATCAATTTTACAATTTATTTAATGCAATTAGTTAATAAATACTAACATTGTTTGAATAATAAGAGTTATAAAACAAACAAGATTCTGTTATTTAAAGTTTATGTGATTGGTTTTCATCAAAGTTATGAAAAAAAATCCATTTGGGAAACAGGAAACGACGTCACTTTCGCTGGACACAAGCCCTCGAGATATTGTGGGAATCCGTCACACACATCCCACTGAGCAAAGGCGTACGTTGAAAAGACGTCCACTGAGGAGCCAGAATGAAAGTTTTTATGACGTCTGTTTTTGACGTGTTCTGCACGTCCGATATAGACGCTCATGGAACCTCAAGGTTAAAAACTAGTTCAAATTATGGACATATTTTCCATTTGTAATTGCAAAGCAACTCACAGACAGTGTGTGTTTGTCCAGAAATCATGAAAATAAAAGAAACTTAGCTCAAACCTTTAGACACTTTAGACAACTTATCATCTGTAATTCACACATCTTTGGATCGTGAGAGAATCGTGGGATTCAATCCAGGATCTTCTTGCTGTGAGGAGACAGTGTTTCCCACTGAGACACTGGTGCTGCCCTTAATCACAGACATAAGACACACTTTGACTATTTCTGTCAGACGTCTACAGAAGCTCTTACTGAGAATTAACAGAGGTTTAGATGTTGATGTTTATGGTTAATTTGAAGTCACCATTGTGGTGGGAAGCGTTTGCTTTAGTTGGGCTCTTGGTCCCTGTACTTGTGTTAGCTTTTCTTTGGCTGCTGTAACTGTGTGTGTGAAACACAATAGTTATGGCTGAGAAAGCAAAGATAAAGTGACTTCCGGTGTTGTCAGCTCCTTGTTGATGACTAAATCATCAGAAGTCTAGAATCTGATGTTGTGCTTTCGAGTTTTGTGTTCTTGTTTGGCAAATAATAATTTGTTTATTTACTACAACCTTGTGAATCTGCTGTATTGACACCAATAGCAATAAACAAATCACTCATATTGAAAGATGATAAAACAGCAGGTGCACATTGTTTTGAGAAAATATTTCTCATAGTCACACACAGACATCAAGATTTTGCATATGATTCACAACAACGGTGACAATCAAGCTTGAGTTTTGTACTTTGAAGCTACCCATCATGCATTACAGCATGAAGTTTTTTTTTATGATTGTCACCGTTGTTGTGAATCATATGCAAAATCTTGATGTCTGCGTGTGACTATGAGAAATATTTTCTCAAAACAATGTGCACATGCTGTTTTATCATCTTTCAATATGAGTGATTTGTTTATTGCTATTGGTGTCAATACAGCAGATTCACAAGATTATAGTAAATAAACAAATTATTATTTGCCAAACAAGAACATAAAACTCGAAAGCACAACATCAGATTCTAGACTTCTGATGATTTAGTCATCAACAAGGAGCTGACAACACCTGAAGTCACTTTATCTTTGCTTTCTCAGCCATAACTATTGTGTTTCACACACACAGTTACAGCAGCCAAAGAAAAGCTAACACAAGTACAGGGACCAAGAGCCCAACTAAAGCAAACGCTTCCCACCACAATGGTGACTTCAAATGAAACATAAATATCAACATCTAAAGCTCTGTTAATTCTCAGTAAGAGCTTCTGTAGACGTCTGACAGAAATAGTCAAAGTGTGTCTTATGTCTGTGATTAAGGGCAGCTCCAGTGTCTCAGTGGGAAACACTGTCTCCTCACAGCAAGAAGATCCTGGATTGAATCCCGCGATTCTCTCAAGATCCAAAGATGTGTGAATTACAGATGCTAAATTGTCTAAAGTGTCTAAAGGTGTGAGCTAAGTTTCTTTTATTTTCATGATTTCTGGACAAACACACACTCTCTGTGAGTTGCTTTGCAATTACAAATGGAAAATATGTCCATAATTTGAACTAGTTTTTAACCTTGAGGTTCCATGAACGTCTATATCGGACGTGCAGAACACGTTAAAAACAGACGTCATAAAAACTTTCATTCTGGCTCCTCAGTGGACGTCTTTTCAACGTACGCCTTTGCTCAGTGGGATGTGTGTGACGGATTCCCACAATATCTCGAGGGCTTGTGTCCAGCGAAAGTGACGTCGTTTCCTGTTTCCCAAATGGATTTTTTTTCATAACTTTGATGAAAACCAATCACATAAACTTTAAATAACAGAATCTTGTTTGTTTTATAACTCTTATTATTCAAACAATGTTAGTATTTATTAACTAATTGCATTAAATAAATTGTAAAATTGATTAAATCTTTTAGAGTTTATTTACTTTTAATGTATAGATTTTAAAAATATGAGTTTTTAAATAAAATCAAATAGATGTAAATGCATAAAAACTAACTCTGCCATGAATATACATTTAACATGATTCAAATAAATGTTATTTAACTTTTTAAATTATCCTGATTTAGTTCTCTTAATTATTATGCAATTTATACAATAAACTTTATGTATTTTAAATAAATAGGTTTTATTATCCTAAGGAAAATAAATTGTGTAAAGTTTATTTGGTAGATTTGTGTTAAAATTATGAAAAAAATATAAATGGGAATTTGTCATTTAATAAAATTACATAAATCTTAAATTTTGGGTGAAATATTTCTGTGAGTGTAGCCTGTACGGAGCATGTGACCTTTCACAGGCTTAGTTCATCAAAACACACAAAGGCGGCTAATCCCAGACATCTGCCAGAGCTCCACCACGGACATGCGAGAGAGACCCACCCGCTCTACTAAGACCAAAATGCACAAACCTCATGTCTCAAAAAACAGTGCAGCTTGACAACAGTGTCCAACCAGGCGTCCGTTCTTCATACGTTGCTAACTTAGTCAGCTGGATTTGATTGTTGACGATTTGGCTTGATCTTGGTTTATTTCATGTAAACAGGATTAGATTGCATCTTTTTAAGCGCCGTTGATACTTAAAGTGTCCCATTTATACATTTATTACAAGAGTTCATTACTGAACCAGGGACAATAATAATGTAAAATAATAATAATAATAATAATAATAATATTAAAATTAATTTGAAAATAATATTATAATGTTGTGTAAAATGTGTATAATACTATAAACAGTCAGTTTTATTGATTGAGAGATGTATTTGTGATGGAATAATTACTTTATAATTGTATTGGAGTCTTACACACATGCTGTACAGCTAATCTGAGCCGTGCATTAATTTGAGTGATGACACAGATATTATGGAAGTGGCTTGATGCAGAGAAATTGATCTTGACCCATAAGAAGCTTTAATTAATGCGGTCATGTAACAAATCTGCTTCACAGGTAAAATTAAATGAATTACAACATTGAAATTTAAATGTAATGTTATGTTGTTTTGGTTGCATGGCTGTTTCCTTATAAAGGTCCAGAAATTGTTTTTCGCCAGGTGTCTTTTTTAATTATATGATGCCATTACGCTGCTGTCTTGCCACCAGCCAATCGCTGCATTGCTGATTGTGGTTTCGAGTATCGATGCATCTGCCCTATAGCCTGACATCATCATACTCAGATTCTGGTCAGAATAGGAGTCTGATACTGCTCCATTGGACTGTGATTATGGGGCGTGTTTCAACCAGAGGCAGACAGTACTCAAGTATTTTTACTTTCTACTTTTCAAGTATATATTTTATCAGTGTTTTTCTTTGGAAAACGTTTTATTCATTACATTCCAAAGCATAATTTATAATGTCATACTTTTTACTGCACTACATTTCATAAATAAAAGTAGTTTTTTTTTTAACCTTGAATACTTAATTATATAATAAAAAAATATAGTACTTTCTTACTTGTACTCAAGTAAAATTAATTACTTTTATTTGAGTAAAAGTATACAATACTAAATTTTTTATGTAATTAAGTATTAAATGATATTCAATACGAAACAGTGCAGTACAAGGTTGTGAAGTAAAAGTTTTCCAAAGAAGAACACTGATAAAGTACATATACTTGAAAAATAAAATTACTTGGAAAGTAAAAATACTTAAATACTGTCTGCCTCTGGTTTCAACCGAACCAGGAAAGAAAATGCCTCTGCTCAATTGGATACAACCAACCAGAGCAACAACTAAGTGACTCATAGCAACACAAACCTGTTTCATGACTAGAAACAATATCACCTATTAGAACATGCAGAAGCTAAAACATTAATTTTTTCTATTAAGAAATGTATTTTGTTAAGGAAAAATGACTGGAAAAGTGTAAGTAATTCAAAAACGTGAAGTGTTTGTCATATTCTGACAATAAAGAGTAGTTTAAAACCACAATTAACAGTCTGGTTTGTACAACCTTCACTTAGGAGCAAAAATCTGCCTTTAAATTTGAAATAAATAAATATTTGACATTTATCGTGATAATTATTGATATCGACTGATATGAAAAGATTTTATCAAAATCAATTTTTGGCCATATCGCCCAGCCCTACATCCAGGCGATCTGCCCTCTTCAGGGAACACAGGAACGTACAGTAATCTTAGACAACTTAATCCAGAATATTTTAATCCAATCCACAAATTGGTTTGAAGAACCAAATTAGCCAGAAAATTATCAGTTATCACGATTAGAAGATCTGTGATCTGTCAAATTATCTCAGATGTATTAAGAACTAAGTACTAAGAACAGACCTGTTATTTCCATATGAAAATGTTTTTATCCTACACTCTTAAAAATAAAGGTTCCAAAAGAGGCGTTTTCACAGCGATGCCATAGAAGAACCATTTTTGGTTCCCCAGAGAACCTCAGTGATCAGTTCTAAAAAGAACCTTTTTATAGAACATTGTTACAATCTATAGAACTTTCATATATTCAATTTCAGATATTCCAGTATCGATGTATATCAAAATATCAATATTTTTGGGCACTAGCCATAGATGATTAAAGGAACAGCAAGTATCACTTGAAGACATGTGAACAACAGAGTAATACTTTGTGCCATGACCTCTTAGTTGAACACAAGAACACAAAAAAGCTGAAGGTTCGCAGCATTGCAAGGAAGTGTAGACTGCATATTTCCACATTTTGGATTTATTATATGTTGAATTTAGGTTTTAAATAAGAGGTTGCAGAATGTGATGTCATATGTCTGAAGAAATGTTACATCCCCAAAGTCAATTGTTACTGCCCTGTAAGTGTTATGGAATTACTAAAATCCATAGAAAACTATCACTTGTCGGGAAGATATTAATAGGGCTTCTGACTGACCTTCTCGAAGCTCTGTCTACGCGAGGGGTTTTTCTCCAGCCAAACAATGGCCGCCTCAAACACGGTCTCCTCTTTTGGCACATTCAGAAGGTCACTGGAAATGATCTCGGTCAGTTTATCAGCACAAAGAGAAAGAAACTCCTCCTGCAGGGTGAGACAGAAGAGAAAGAAGGTATAATTAACTCTCATCTAAAAATATCAATGACAGTTAGATTCCTAATGATATCACACCTTTACAATTAAGAGAGTCAAGGTCAAGGCTTAAAATCATGTCACATCTTTCTAAAACTGAAAACTTTATCATTCATTACCATTTTCTACAAATTCTAGGTTTTATTTCCAACTTACAATGTTAGTCAAGGTTTCTTGACTAAGATAGCTAACTTACACAGATAATACTAATACTTATAAATGATAAATGTGCTCTTAGTGATGTAATTTCTGCCACATTTTGCCATTAAAGGGGTAATTCACCAATGGACAGGTGGGCTTTAATAAAATGTGGCTGTCTATGGGGTAGAAGAGTGAAACATTTTCTGAAATCTGTGCTACATGACAAGAGAAAACAGAGGAAAAGAGCTTGATTTTGGTACAACAATGCAGACGACTGAGCTTTTATATAAGATCAAAACCCCAAAAGAATTACACTAAAACGATTACAACTATCGTGTTTAAAATGAAAATCAATAAAAGGTGTCGAAATTACACGTCTGCCGTTTTTGCACCAATCACACACCTATCTGTTGAGCATATGAATGCAATGGCCAATCAGAAGTGTTTAGATGAATTTTACTAAGAGATATTTGGTTAAAGACTTGTTTATTGTTACTTACTATTAAAAGCCGATTATTACTTACAAATGTATTTAACCATCAGGGCTCCAGACTAACACCTGATTTGGTAGTGCTGGGGAGATTTTAAATCAAAGTTAATTTAAATCATAAAATTACTATTGTTTTGCATTTATACAGTTACTTATAATATTACATGCTTGTTTATTGGACATTTAACAGTTAAGCACTGCGCTTTAATTGACATGCAGATAAAATTAACTTTTATTAATTAATTTATTAATGTACAAAAACCTAATTTTTTATAGGGAAAATGTAATATTCTGCTCTTATTAAATGTACCATTGCTCTTCTATAGTCTCACACTGAACTGACCGACAGCTTCAGAGATTATAAAAGGAGTGCTCTTTGCTTGCTTTCTTTGTAGAAAGGTTTTTGTTTTTCCTATTTTTCCATATATTAAGGAGTGGAAATGGCTAATATGTCAATAAATGCTCCTCTGCTGCCATCTACTGGTTATAGTGGTCATTTCATGCCTTTGTTAGTTTTCCTATATCTTTCAACTTAAAAATTTTGGAGTGAATTCAAACACTTTCTCACTGGATCTCCCAGCGCTGTGTAGTAATTGTAAACCTGTTCTAAGCTTGCGCTGCACTGTCTAATATTGCTCCAAGCTGCACAGCTCAAGCGAGTAGCGTGGTTGTTTTTCACTTTCATTTTCACAGTTTCTCATATGTAACAGAAATGGCAGCTCTTATCATTTAGGCAACGTGGTGGTGGCACCAGTGCGACCTCTAACAAAATTTTGTCACACCAGCAGGAAAAAAAAGTTGCAGTCTGTATAAGTGTAAATGTCATGTCATGTCAGTCGCTGCTTCGGTTCCAGCTTTGCAGTGTAATCATGGATTTTGTTGATGCTTATCAATTTTATTGGTAACCTACTACAATGTGCTGTTTCTTTTGTCGAACATTTACAGAATACAGACAGATTTAACCTTCATCCTTCCCTCACGCGGGTCAAAATGACCTAAAATTATTAAAATAATTGTCCAGAAAACTTTTATAATTTCATTTTTGATAATATTTTTTATATATATTATTTTTTTTATTTACCTTTAATTATTCGTTTTTAATCAATAAATAAGAAACAAATATTAATTTAATCACATTCTTTCAAATTAAATTCAAAATAATTTCATGCATAACCCTTTTAATTCAGCTCAAAATATCTTACATTGGGTGTCTTTGCTGAACTCTTGTGGAAAAATAATAAAACAACATGATATTTCATGACTCTTGCCACTACATGGCCTTATATCTCTATATGGAGCAAATGAGCTGCTCCGCTGGGTCCTAAAGTCAGTTCTGTTTTTCTAGTAAGCACTCATCGCATTCCATTAATTCCAAAGTGGGTCAAATTGACCCGCGAGGGAAGGATTTGTTACTTTCTTATTTCAACCACACAAACTCCTTAAATTCAATCCAATTTTTTTTGTATTAATGGTGCAAGTGCGACAAAAGTCCTAAGGTCAAACTGACCCAAGGGAAGGAAGAAGGCTTAACAAGGTAATTATAAAAATTGCACCTAAATATCCACCCTTAATGGGAAAGGTAATGTGTGATGCTGACATGGACCTGCTGTGCTAAGTGCACATGACTTTAGGAGCTGCTCTAAAGTGCTTGAGTTCACCTGTTGGCACACGCAGCTGAAGTGCTGTTGGATGTACTCCATGCTGCGTCGCTCCAGCTCTCGGCACGAGTGCGCCTCGGCGAAGCAGTGGATGCCCACGCAGTTGATCTCATCCATCTGCCGCTCCATGAACCTGCAGCAGGCCTCCCGCACCGCCATCACGTCCAGCAGATTAGCGGCTGCCAGCAGCGCCTGCACGTTGGCTTTGGAGATCACCACTTCCGCCGTGTAGGCGTAGCTCACCAGCATGCCAATCATCTGCGGCTCCACCCCATTGATGGCCACTCGCTCCTGCCGGGACTCCATCAGGTCGGTGGAGAACATGGCCTGAGCCAAAAACACACCACAGCTTTAAGCTTTCAGCAGGGGCTTCACCCATCCATTCACAACAGTTTTAAATGTACAGCATTTTCATAATGTGACTGATAGGAGTGATTTGAGAAGAACTGAAACCTGTTTTATAAATTTCGTTTTAAACAGCTAAATCAAAAACAACTATGCAGTCATTTGAACGTATTAATATTGCAATTTATGATTTTGGTCATTTCAATCACATCTATAAATATAATGGTAATTATTAGCAAATATGTTTTACTTTAAATAGTGCACAATTGACTCTTTTCTAGAATATCATTATTTTGAGATCAATATTTTGGCCTTTAGCCAATAATTACTTGACTTCATTAATTAGTAGAAATAAATAATAAAAAAAACCTAATATATATATTACTAATATATATATATATTATATATATATATATATATATATATTATATATATATATATATATATATATATATATATATATATATATATATATATATATATATATATATATATATATATATATATATATATATATATATATATATATATATATATATATATATATATATATATATATATATATATATATATATATATATATACACCGAGGCTAACGGTATATATATATATATATTTATATTTTAGTTTTTTTTATTATTTATTTCTACTAATTAATGAAGTCAAGTATCTATATATACACACATTATGACCACCTCCCTAATATTGTGTTGGTCCCCCTTTTGCTGCCAAAACATCCCTGACCCGTCGAGGCATGGACTCCACTAGACCCCTGAAGGTGTGCTGTGGTATCTGTAGCTCAAACAGTAGAGCGTGGCGCTGGCAACGCCAAGGTCATGGGTTCGATCCCCAGGGAAAGCAAGAACTGACAAAAATGTAAAATGTGTACCTTGAATGCAATGTAAGGATAAAAAGCGTCTGCCAAATGCATATATGTAAAATATAAATGTATCTGGCACCAAGATGTTAGCAGCAGATCCTTTAAGACCTGTAAGTTGCGAGGTGGGGCCTCCATGGATCGGACTTGTTTGTTCAGCACATCTCACAGATGCTCGACTGGATTGAGATCTGGGGAATTTGGAGGCCAAGTAAACCTCAAACCATTCCTGAACCTTTGTGGTGGCGCATTATCCTGCTGAAAGAGCCACAGCCACCAGGGAATACCGTTTCCATGAAAGGCTGTACATGGTCTGCAACAATGCTTAGGTAGGTGGTACGTGTCACTGCAATCCATCCACATGGATGCAGGACCCAAGGTTTCCCAGCAGAACATTGCCCAAAGCATCACACTGCCTCTGCCTTCTTCCCATAGTGCATCCTGGGGCCATGTGTTCCCCAGGTAAGCGACGCACCCGGACATCCTCATGATTTAAAAGAAAACATGATTCATCAGACCAGGCCACCTTCTTCCATTGCTCCGTGGTCCAGTTCTGATGCTCACGTGCCCACTGTTGGTGCTTTCAGCGGTGTACAGGGCTCAGCACGGGCACCCTGACTGGTCTGCGGCTATGCAGCCCCATACACAACAAACTGAGATGCTCTGTGTATTCTGACACCTTTCTATCAGAACCAGCATTAACTTCTTGAGCAATTTGAGCTACAGTAGTTCGTCTGTTTGATCGGACCTCACGGGCCAGCCTTCGCTCCCCACGTGCATCAATGAGCCTTGGCCGGCCATGACCCTGTTGCCGGTTCACCACTGTTCCTTCCTTGGAGCACTTTTGATAGAGACTGACCACTGCAGACCGGGAACACCCCACAGAGCTGCAGTTTTGGAGATGCTCTGACCCAGTCGTCTAGTCATCACAATTTGTCCCTTGTCAAACTCGCTCAAATCCTTATGCTTTCCCATTTTTCCTGCTTCTAACACATCAACTTTTAGGACTAAATGTTCACTTGCTGCCTAATATATCCCACCCACTAACAGGTGCTGTGATGAAGAGATAATCAGTGCTATTCACTTCACCCATATGTGGTCATAATGTTATTCCTGATCGGTGTATATATGAATTAATAACATCTTTGCCAAAAGTGTAATTGTAATAATAGATATGCATTGTAATATTTATTTGGTTTTAAATAAATTAAAAGTGTGTTTTAGGGTATGTTTACACGACAATAATGCACAAAAAACTGATAAGTTTTTCCTTTGTACAATTTTGGTCAACAACTAGTCCCAATTTCGGCCCGACTGATTGGTCATTACCTGAAAATAGGAGCTGAATGAGGCCAGAACAATCCGGTGACAGGGAAACTCCTGGCCTCCACAGCACAGAGTCACGTCACAGAAGGCGTTGTTGAGCCGTAAGCTGTTCAAGCCTTCCAGCACCTTGTTAGGATGCCGAGCCTCCACAAACACGTAGTCTTCGCTGTCCAGAGAGGCCAACGGGAAGCTGGAGTCCTCCACGCAGGGAGACGGAGGGAGCGTGGAGCTGGACGGAGAGGTGGCTGGCAGATTCACTGCCATTATTTCCATCTCAACAATCACTCAGGCTGAGAGAAACACAGAGGAGCACACGATTCAAGCATGCTATACATCATCTAAAACTTTCATCAAACTACAGCACTTTCTAATTCTTGTCATAACTTAATACATATTTATTATTATACTTTATAACAATTGACAGGCTACATGGAATATTTGTTCTTAGTTTCAGCACAGGACAATTTAAACAAACTGTGAAAATATCTACAAAAAAAAAGGATAACAGATACACATTTTAAGCTAAAATTGTAATTGTTAATAAACTGCACAAGTAAAATATGAATGTGAATATGAAATATAACTTTGTCATTGCAACAAATTCTATAAAAATAGATATATTTACAGTACTAATATAACTGTTATACCAATATATATACACATATGTAAAATGTATTATAAAAATATATTTCATTTTCAACATGTAAATGTAGGTATAAATATATCGCATAATAATGACAGCAAGTCTAATATTAAATGTCTGATATTTTGACGGGGGGGGGGGGGGGGGTAAACATGCAAAAACAACCTGTCAAATTACATCAATGCAGTTCAGCTTTTGGATCTTTTCTGCCTTTTTTATCATTCTTAAATGACTACAAAGGAATAAAATAATGTATGCTCGTGTGGTGTTATATATTTAAAGATTATTAGAGATTCAACAGGCAGGAAAGAACTCCTACACTGTCTGATAAAGTAACACATTAAAGGGGGGGTTGACTGGTTAATGCAGTTCGTAAATACCTCCTGTAATTCACACGAATAATGAGTGACAGTAAAGGCGAAGTCGCCGGAAGCGATAAAGACACACATCTAAAAACAACAGCAGCACGATCTTACCGAAAAACCTGTCTGAGTTTAAATCAGCTCAAATCCTCCATATCTTCACCTGCAACTGTTTATGAAGAGTCGTGACGCCATGTCTTCTTCTTTAAAAGCAGACTGAGGGGCAGGAGTCGAAACATGAAGCACCCGCGCCACCTCTCGATCTGGAGGGTTTCAGCAGCTCCTCCGTCTACGGTGCGTGTCCACTAAGGTTAAATACCTGACAACAGCTGTACCTATTGCAAACGCCTCCATGTAATATGCTGCACGTTGTTTTATTTGTCTATTAACTAGGCCTACTTCGTTGATGGTTTTATTTTATTTTTTTAATTTATTCAATTGCATTGATATAAACAAAGCATTTGCAGTTTATTAAACATACATGCATGGTTCATTGTTGTCCCAACAATTTCTTTTTGTCTTTGTATTAACAACTTTTGAGTAAAACATGCTTGAGAAATGTATAGCAATCAGTTTCCACAACTAAATATATATAAGCTATAGCCTATATGACAGATGAAAGTGAAGTGAAATGATCTCTTCATCACGACGTGGTATATATTAGGCAGCAAGTGAACATTTAGTCCTAAAAGTTGATGTGTTAGAAGCAGGAAAATGGGCAAGCGTAAGGATTTTGACAAGGGCCGAATTGTGATGGTTAGACGACTGGGTCAAACTTGCTCAAATCCTTATGCTTGGGGTGTTTCCTATGCTGGTTTCGTCTCGATCGGACTAACGGTTTCGAAGATATTTGCAAATGTTTTTAGGCACTAAATCACAACGCTGCACAAACCATAAGGTGAAACCTGGCATGCTTGGGATCGTTGGACTCGGCAAGGATTCAGAATACACAGTGCATCACAGTTTGTTGCGGATGGGGCTGCATAGCCGCAGACCAGTCAGGGTGCCCATGCTGATCTTACTCCTGTGAAAATAAGTTGACCACACCCAAAGTTATAAGCGTTTGAAATTTTACCACTAGGTAGCGCTGGTCTGAAACTACTCAAGCTCCTTCAGAGCATTGTGCTGATGACCCATACTAAGTTTCGTAACAATCCGTTCATGCATTCTTAAAATACAGCATTTTAACACAAAATTCAAAATGGTCAAAAGCCAAAACGGCCGATATGGTAAAATTGGATATCATTCAACTCAGCATGTCGCCCCAAATCTATTGAGACCATTTTTATGATTTTTGGGCAAACCGTTTAAAAAATAGAAATGTTTCGTATCTCCGCAAAGTAGGTGCTGCTGCGCCGAAACGCAGCATGTGGCTTCAGGTCATGCTTGTAATGATATGTACCAAGTTTGGTTAGAATACAATATAGAATTGCGGAGATACAAATGTCTATTTTCGCAAACACTACGTAAAATTTGTTTGCGTGTTATTCGAAAACATGTGACACTGTCACACAAGATGCCACAGATAGCATTGTGACATTGAGTCAATGTTGAAATTCCATCAGAATCATCAATTTGGTTGAGGTTGAAATGTTAATGCTAAATAATATTGGATCAATGTTGATAATTCCATGCTTTTCAGTATTGAAAAGACAAACATTGAATCAATGTTGATTTTTGGTCAGGCTTACTCAATCTATCTGTCCCATCATTCAACATGTTAAAGCAAATCCAAATCAATTGGGTACATTTCTGTGAAATGTGAGCACATTCATTCTCCTCAAAGGATGAATCTCCGCCAACAAGTGTGTGGAATTGTTTTAAAATCGCCTCCATCATGGAAAACATCTCTCACGATCCAAAGATGTGTGAATTACAAATGCTAAGTTGTCTAAAGTGTCTAAAGGTGTGAGCTAAGTTTCTTTTATTTTCATGATTTCTGGACAAACACACACTGTCTGTGAGTTGCTTTGCAATTACAAATGGGAAATATGTCCACAATGAGCACATTACTAGTTTTTAACCTTAGGTTCCATGAACGTCTATATCGGACGTGCAGAACACGTCAAAAACAGACGTCATAAAAACTTTCATTCTGGCTCCTCAGTGGACGTCTTTTCAACGTACACCTTTGCTCAGTGGGTTTTAGCAACTTGTTAGCTACCACCGTTTTTAAGACACAATAAAGCTTTTAAAAAAATCGCAAGCAGGTTTTAACTAATGTGCTTTATGTCATAGATCAAAACGTGAAAATATTTAGAGGCTTTGTTAACCACAGGCCTTATTTCACTTCCTTGTTTTGGCCTACAAAGTGACGTCATAACTGCGGCACTCTATAGGCGCGGCCATTGCTAACCAAGCCATCACCTGTTGTTAGCATCCCATTGACTCCCATTGATTTTGGCCTCACTTTGACAGTGAATATCTTTACATCTGAGGCATTTAAAGACTCCATTCGTCCAATGTTTATTTCTAAACAAACACGACAATGTAGGGCTGGGCGATATATATCGTGAGATTGTTATGCGCATCTCATCAGTAAAGCCGGTTAATTGATTAGTAGTAAATCGGCTTCACCTGCTTTCAGATGGAGCGGCATTTACTACAAAGAGCCGTAGTTAACTGACAAGCTGAGCCATATCGCATTAATGTCGCGGACGTATCACCAGCGATAATTAATGCGATATGGCTCAGCTTGTCAGTTAACTACGGCTCTTTGTACACAGCAAAAACTCCAGTGTTAAATTAACACTCCTGGGAGTGTATATGAGTCCACTCAAGAGTGTTGAAGGTAATGAGATAATTAAGTGATTAATTTAGTGATGATTGATCATTATTGAAGACACCTGATGATAACAAGCAGAATCTCTGAAGGAGAAAATCTCAAATTGTAAGCCACCGTTATGGGGATGGGTGTTTGCTTTAGTTGGGCTCTTGACCCTTATGTTATTAACTTTAGATTTTGTCTGGCTGCTGTATCTGAGTTATAACTGCCAGAAGAACAAAGATAAAAAGTGATATGTTGGTTATATTATGACAATCATCATTTGAACTATTTTTTTGATTTATGTTGTGGTTTACAGCATAACTGTGATTGTGCATAAATATACAAAGTTTTAGATATAATATAAATGACTTCTTAAAAGCTGTTTAAAAAAAGAAGTCTTTCTTTTAGCCACACACAGAGGTCAAGATTCAGTCTATGCATCTCAACAATGGTGACGAGCAGAATATTCAATTAGGAAAAGAAAATTACATAGACAATTCAGATCATAATTTATTCATACCGCAATACATGATGGGAGCCATTAATGAGTTGTGATTGGTGGTAGCCACTGCAACATGCTTTATTATTGTCACCATTGTTGAGACTCACAGGCTGATTTTTGATGTCTGTGTTTCTAATTAAATTAATTTGAAAGTCTTTTGATCAGAACAATGGTTATTAAATATTTTGGATTATAAGAAAACCATTTCAAAATGTTTCATTTTTCTGACCGTTGCATGATTATGTCAAAACATAGCAAACACTATCAGATCACACTTTTCTTTGTTAATTTGCCTGCTATAAATCAATAACAGCAGACAAACAAAATCTAAAGTTAAGAATATAAGGGTCAAGAGCCCAACTAAAGCAAACACCCATCCCCATAACGGTGGCTTACAATTTGAGATTTTCTCCTTCAGTGATTCTGCTTGTTAACATCAGGTGTCTTCAATAATGCTCAATCATCACTAAATTAATCACTTAATTATCTCATTAACTTCTCTAACTTCTTTCTTAATTTAACACTGGAGTTTTAGCTTTGTAGTAAATGCCGCTCCATCTGAAAGCAGGTGAAGGCGATTTACTACCAATCAATTAACCGGCTTTACTGATGAGAAGCGCATAACAATCTCACGATATATATCGCCCAGCCCTACGACAATGTATAAAAGGCTCCATTACCTTGTATCTTACTCTATCGCCCCGTTGAAGATGTTTTTGTAAAATATAGGCTAACCATTGCGTCATAACCACGCGACTGTGTCGCGCTGTTGAGCAAATTACCGTATAGACCCGAGGAGAAGCTCGTAGGCAATCTTTTACTGTCTATGAGACAATCGGGGGGACGTGGAGGCATAAACACAGATAGAGATGTTGCAGATCCTGCTTCATTCATCAAAAGTTGCTCCTGCTCACCCTCTCTGTCTCTGCAAGATTCGGTGATTCAGATTTTACATTGCACAACTACTAGAAGACTTGCCACTGTCCGACAGGCTGATCACGTCACATCTACGTCATCAAGCTCAGTCTGCGGCTGCGCAGTACGCTCAGCCATCAGGGAGTGAGTGCTTCTACCTGACTTCAATTCTCCCCGTTGAAGTCTATGGAGTCGCTCTGTCCATTTCTTTTACTGTCTATGTGGATAACCAACAGGGGACTACAAATGCACTGGTGATCACCTAACCTGGACTGCAGAGTTTTTATTGTCTCACCTTTCCAGTTCCATGCATTTGGATTCACTATCACTTGGATTGTATATACATGTTTGGACACTTGCATAAGGTAGGGATGGGGAAATGAAGCCTCATGAAGCACTGAGGCTTTCCCCTGACTGTTCCGGGAAAAGAGTCGAAGCTTCAAGAGTGTCGAGAATAGCACCATCTGGTGCTTATTTAAAATAAAGCAGCCAGAAGCCTGTGGAAGAAGCTGTCAGATGAAGCAACCGCAACACACTCCCATCGTTTCAAAGCTATGTGTACAAATAAAAGCCTTACACTTTTGTGTTTAATTTGTCCATTAAATAAATTAATTTACTCATTAAAGTGTGACAATAAAATATAATATGAGCTTATATGATTCAATAAGATCTAATATAGGCCCTCTCTCTCTCTCTCTCTCTCTCTCTCTCTCTCTCTCTCTCTCTCCCCCTCTACACAGACATAGTGAATAAGGACATTGTGTGATAGGATCATATGTGCTAATGACACTTGGTAGTGATAGTGCTTGTGTAAGGGCTGCTGAGCTGGACCTTGAGGGTGTGCTGACACCTGACTGAAGGACTGAGGTAGATCTGGAGGATGTGCAGGAGGTTGAGCCAGATCTTGCAGAAAAGATAGAGGCTGGTTGGTTGTCTGGTTACATGGCGGAGGCTGAGGTGAACCCATGCAAAATTTACCCATGGGGCTGAGTAAAGTTGTTAAAGGTAGGCTGAAGTGGCAGTTGTCTTGGGTTGTACTGTGAGGGCTGGACTGGTGCCTGGTAGATAGGTGGAAATGGGGAATTTGATCTTGCAAGAAACTGTGTGAACATTGAGAGCATTTTGAGCTCATGCTGTGCTGCTTGCATTTTCAATTGAAGCTCAGTGTCGTCTGTGTTGTTGAGGGCTGTGGTGTAATGAAGAAAGTTGCAAGAGACTGTTTAATGTGGAATGCCTTTATTTTGAAGGGGTGTGTTTTATTTTGTAATTTAGATTTCTTGTGGGTGAGAGCATTTCCTGTTGTGCTGCAGTTGCGGTCATGTTGAAGAAGCACATGTTGTAGTTAATGCCATCTCTTTCCATCCATCTTTTATTTGTTCATGGGGCATCGTCAGTGAGTATATTTAATTTAATAACTTAAGACCCTATTTAGGAGTAATTTATTTGTTGTGCTGATTACATTCTTTGTTTACTTATCTGTACTTTGTTATGTGTTTGTTATTTCAGTTTTACCTTTTCTTCATTAAAATTACCTGCCAAGTACAACACACCGCCTGTTCATTGGAGGAAAACTTTTTGAAGGAACGAGTTTAGCTTGCTGTTTCATGTCAGATGAGAACAGTACAGTAAAATGACGTCCTCTGAGAAAAAGATGGTTTCGGAGAAAGAACCTCAGTCTCAAGTTTCAATGATTGAGACCCCAAAAATACAAGACAATATAAGGAACGCTGATGCAAAATCACGCACGTCATCTAGTGCACGTCGATCTACACGTTCTCAACGATCCATGGTCAACGTGGCAGCTGCTACGGCACGGGCAGAGGCGGAAGCAGCTAAAGCCAGAGCCTCCTTCATCAGAAAGGAAATTAACATTAAAATCGAAAAGGCTCGTCTAGAGGCAGAATTAGATGCGCTCAAGCAAGAAGCAGACGCAGAGGCAGCTATTGCGAAGGCCATTGTCATGGAAAATGCTGCCGTCGAATTAAGCTCTCATGGGAGCCAGCAGGACTTTGAGTCATTACCATCGCAAAGTCCACAAGACAAAGTGAGTGAATATGTGGAAAGGCACTCACAAAGGGATGATTCTCACCCAGATGAGCAGTTTGATATAAGCCAACAGAGGCCATCTGCCCTGTTAACGTTGGATGAAGAGCACGTAACCATTGGTAAAGCATTTGAGTCCCTCAGTCTTAAACCACACCACTCTTATGGAGATTGTGAGATGCCAAACCACTCAAGCCCACATCAGGCACATCTCCATCATTCTGAGTTACATCAGCCAGATAGCTACCAACATACCCATAAGCTAGATAGCCAGCAGCATTCCAGTCAGCAAATTCAAAGCCTACATCAAAAAATCAAGGTTGAGGAAAGGCAACAAGTTGATATTTCCAATCATAAAAAGCAGCAAGTGTTTAGCTACTACACTCCTAATCCCTCTCCTGGCCAGGTTCTAAATAGCAAAACGTCAGACTTAGCTAAGTTCTTAATAAGAAGTCAGCTGGTTTCAGGCGGTTTGACCAGATTTGATGATCAGTCAGAAAACTTCCTTAGCTGGAAGTCAATATTTATAATGTCCTATTGTAGAAAAATTGCCTTTCCATTTACAGGATAAATGGATAACAGTTGGATCAAAATATAAGGAAGATCACAGGGTACCTTTCCCACCCTTTTCAGTCTTCTCAGAATTTGTAAGGAGACAAGCCAGGGCAAGAAACGATCCAAGTTTGTATGTGACCAATACAGCTGCACCAGCTCTGAGAAAGGAGAGAATGGGGCATCTTAATTACAAGAATCCTGTGTCTATGCACAAGACAAGTGTGAGCAAGAAAGAAACGGCCACAGATAGAGAGGGAAACCAAACAGAAGACGTGAACATGCTATGTCCCATACATAAGAAACCACACGCACTTAAGAAGTGCAAGAGCTTTCGAGCTATGCTCTTGGATGACAGGAAGAAATTCCTCCGGGATAAGGGAGTGTGTTTTCGCTGCTGTGCTTCAGTCTCCCATCAGGCCAGGGACTGTGGTGCTTCTATCAAATGCGCAGAATGCGGAAGTGAACGTCATGTGGCCGCTATGCACTTTGGCCCTGCTCCAAGAGAGTCAAAGGAGCTGATTTCTTACAAGGAGCAAAAAGGCTCCAAAGAACAGAGCCCTTCCCAGGTTCATGGCGGGGAGCTAGTCACCACACCCAATGATGGGCAAATCCTAGCAGCTAAACCATTGTGTACACAAGTTTGTGGTAGAGGCTTCGGAGGGAAATCATGCTCGAAGATTTGTCTGGTTAATGTTTATCCTGAAGGTCATCCAGAGCAGAGTAAAAGGATGTACGTGATTTAAGATGACCAGAGTAACGTCTCATTGGCCAAGACGGAATTCTTTGATGCCTTTCAAATACAAGGACCACGAATACCAAACATCCTAACTACATGTGCTGAAGTTGTCAAGGTGACTGGTAGAAGAGCTCATGGTTACATGGTTGAGCCACTCACAGGAGAGCTAAGTATCGCCCTTCCAACTCTAATAGAGTGTAATAACCCACTGAGCAAAGTTATGTCCAAAAGACGTCTTTTCAATGTCTTTGCCGTACGTTGAAAAGACGTCCACTGAGGAGCCAGAATGAAAGTTTTTATGACGTCTGTTTTTGACGTGTTCTGCACGTCCGATATAGACGCTCATGGAACCTCAAGGTTAAAAACTAGTTCAAATGTGCTCATTGTGGACATATTTTCCATTTGTAATTGCAAAGCAACTCACAGACAGTGTGTGTTTGTCCAGAAATCATGAAAATAAAAGAAACTTAGCTCACACCTTTAGACACTTTAGACAACTTATCATCTGTAATTCACACATCTTTGGATCGTGAGAGAATCGTGGGATTCAATCCAGGATCTTCTTGCTGTGAGGAGACAGTGCTTTCCACTGAGACACTGGTGCTGCCCTTAATCACAGACATAAGACACACTTTGACTATTTCTGTCAGACGTCTACAGAAGCTCTTACTGAGAATTAACAGAGGTTTAGATGTTGATACTTATGCCCCCGGTTTCACACACAATGCTTAAGCTAATCCTAGACTAAAATGCATGTTTGAGCTGTTTTAACTGAAAGAATCTTGCACTGACAAATCTTAAAATACGTCAGTGGCATTGTTTTGTCTCAAGATGCACACCAGTAATGTTTTTTTCTTGGGCACGTTTATAAAAGTTACTTAAATGTCCTAATTGAACTAAGGCCTAATCCTGGCTTAGTCTAAGCCCTGCCTGTGAAACCGGGCCATAGTTAATTTGAAGTCACCATTGTGGTGGGAAGCGTTTGCTTTAGTTGGGCTCTTGGTCCCTGTACTTGAGTTAGTTTTCCTTTGGATGTTATAACAGTGTGTGTGTGAAACACAATAGTTATGGCTGAGAAAGCAAAGATAAAGTGACTGCAGGTGTTGTCAGCTCCTTGTTGATGACTAAATCATCAGAAGTCTAGAATCTGATGTTGTGCTTTTGAGTTTTATGTTCTTGTTCGGCAAATAATAATTTCTTTATAGCCACTGTAACCTTGTGAAGCTGCTGTATTGACACCAATAGCAATAAACAAATCACATCCTAAAAGATGAAAAACAGCAGGTGCACATTGTTAGGAGAAAATAAATCTCATAGTTACACACAGACATCAAGATTTTGCATATGATTCACAACAACGGTAACAATCAAGCATGAGTTTTGTACTTTGAAGCTACCCATCATGCATTGCAGCATGAAGTTTTTTTTGTTATGATTGTCACCGTTGTTGTGAATCATATGCAAAATCTTGATGTCTGCGTGTGACTATGTGAAATATTTTCTCAAAACAATGTGCACATGCAGTTTTATCATCTTTCAGGATAAGTGATTATTTTATTGCTATTAGTCCCGATACAGTGGATTCACGAGGTTATAGTATGTAAACAAACGATTATTTGCCATACAAGAATATCAAACTCAAAAGCACAACATCAGATTCTAGACTTCTGATAATTTAGTCATCAACAAAGAGCTGACAACACCTGAAGCCGCTTTATCTTTGCTTTCTCAGCCATAACTATTGTGTTTCACACATACAGTAACAGCTACCAAAGAAAAGCTAACACAAATACGGGGACCAAGAGCCCAACTAAAGCAAACGCTTCCCACCACAATGGTGACTTCAAATGAAACATAAACATCAACATCAACATCTAAAGCTCTGTTAATTCTCAGTAAGAGCTTCTGTAGACGTCTGACAGAAATAGTCAATGTGTGTCTTATGTCTGTGATTAAGGGCAGCTCCAGTGTCTCAGTGGGAAACACTGTCTCCTCACAGCAAGAAGATCCTGGATTGAATCCCACGATTCTCTCACGATCCAAAGATGTGTGAATTACAGATGCTAAGTTGTCTAAAGTGTCTAAAGGTGTGAACTAAGTTTCTTTTATTTTCATGATTTCTGGACAAACACACACTGTCTGTGAGTTGCTTTGCAATTACAAATGGAAAATATGTCCACAATTTGAACTAGTTTTTAACCTTGAGGTTCCATGAACGTCTATATCGGACGTGCAGAACACGTCAAAAACAGACGTCATAAAAACTTTCATTCTGGCTCCTCAGTGGACGTCTTTTTAACGTACGCCTTTGCTCAGTGGGAATATACCAAACAGCCGAGCAGAAATCCCAACCCCAGAAGCAGCATACCACCACAGCCATATGCGAGCTATGGTTGACCAAATACCTGCTCTCGATGACGCTGCAGACATCTTGCTCCTGTTAGGGAAGGACATTCTCCAGGTCCATAAAGTGCGTCGGCAGTTTAATGGCCCACACAACGCTCCATTTGCCCAAAAGCACGATCTCGGATGGGTCATTGTCAGTGACGTCTGTCTGGGTGGAGCCCACACTCCTACAGAAGTAAACACATTTAAAACATGTATTATGGACAATGGCCGTCCCAGTTATATGCGCCCTTGTGAGAACCTTGTCAAAGTTAAAGAGGATTTCGGTCAGACTCTTCATCAGAACACCTCTTTACCTTGGCCTCATTCTCTGGAGAAGCAAGAGGACCTCCTTGGTGCTACAGTCTTTCAAAGGACTGAAAGGGACAATCAGTTAGCACCTTCAATCGACGATTTGACCTTCTTACAGCTAATGGACAAGGGGTTTGTTAAAGATGAAAGTGGCAGCTGGGTGGCACCCTTGCCCTTTCGTAACCCAAGAAAGCCGCTCCCTAACAACAGGCAGCAGGCACACCAACGGCTTATGTCATTGCAGCAAGCTTTCCAGAAGAGACCCAGCATGAAGGAAGATTTCCTGAGTTTATGCAAGGGATTTTGGATAACAACCATGCCGAGTTGGCACCACCATCAGAGAGTAGGGAGGTGTGGTACCTTCCCATTTTTGGAGTCTACCACCCGCATAAGCCTGGTAAAATCAGGGTTGTTTTCGACTCAAGTGCTCGCTTTGAGGGTGTCTCACTGAATGAGGTCTTGCTTCAGGGGCCCAATCTCAACAATGGTCTTCTGGGAGTTCTGCTTAGGTTCAGGAAGGAACCGGTGGCCATAACTGCGGACGTTAGGCAAATGTTTTATTGCTTTCTGGTCCAGGAAGAGCATCGAGATGTTTTGCGCTTTTTGTGGTTCAAGGACAACAACCCTGAAAGTGAAGTGGTGGATTACCGGATGAGGGTCCACGTGTTTGGAAACTCCCCATCACCTGCTGTGGCAACCTACGGGTTGAGGAGAACAGCACAGGAGGGAGAGAAAGATTTCGGCAGGGATATCTGTGAATTCATTAAGAAAGACTGTGTGGCCAAGACCTTGCGGTCTTTTCCGACTGAGGTTGAAGCAGTTGATGTTCTAAAGAGAGCCCAAAATCTGTTGGCTGGTTACAACATAAAGCTCCACAAGATCACATCAAACAAGGTTGATGTTATAAATGCCTTTCCCAAAGAAGATCGAGCCAAGGGTATGGAGACTCTGGACCTTGCGGTTGATGACTTACCCATCCAGCGCAGTCTGGGTGTAGCCTGGGATATGACAAGGGATACATCCACCTTTAACATTCCTGAGTCCCAGAAACCCTTCACACGCAGAGGGGTGCTCTCGACGATCAACAGCGTGTTTGATCCTTTGGGCTTCCTGGCGCCTGTGACGGTCGAGGGCAGGCTCCTTCTACGAGAACTAGTGTCTCAAGGTATAGATTGGGACACACCCCTACCTCCGGAGAAATTTGAGAAGTGGCAACGGTGGCAGGACTCACTGCAAGGGCTTAATGATCTGAACATCATTCGCACCTATGCTATATGTTCACTGACCAGGGCAAAAGCTACAGAGTTATGCGTCTTTTCTGACGCCTCGGTAAAGGCAATTGCAGCAGTTGCCTACTTAAAGGTGGAAACTGACGAAGGTCGAACAGAAGTCAATTTCGTACTTGGCAAGGCCAAACTGGCACCTCTGGCAGAGCTTACCATCCCGAGACTAGAACTCTGCGCTGCAGTGTTGGCAACCGAGATTGCAGACCAGATCAGAGAGGAAATAGGGCTTAAGTTGGACAGGATCACGTTCTTCACGGACAGTAAGGTTGTTTTGGGATATATAACTAATTCTTATATATAATATATAATAGGTTCTACGTATATGTGAATAACCGCGTGCAACGCATCAGACAGTCTAGCCATCCGGGTCAGTGGAGATACGTAGCCACCGAAAATAATCCAGCCGATCTCGGCTCAAGATCCGTGCCTGCAAGTCAGTTGCAAGGAACCAGTTGGTTGATGGGACCAAGATTTTTATTGGAACCTGAGGAGTCATCAACAGATATTATGGTCTTTGAACTGGTCAATCCAGACTCGGACGTGGAACTTCGCCCAAAGGTCACATCGCATTCGACAAAGGTCTCAGGAGAACAACTGGACACTAAGCGTTTTGAACGCTTTTCATCATGGAGTCGACTGACAAGAGCTGTAGCTCGACTGTTACATGTGGCACGAAGCCTACACAAACCAGCACATAACGGAGAATGTGTTGGATGGCACTACTGCAAGAAAGGCGTTACAATTACTGAGTTAACCAAGGCAGACCTCCATTCATTGACAGTTTCTAGCATCCCTCCACCACCCCTTCTCCACACTTTTATTTTATCAACCACTTTCATATACGGGGGGTACTCTGGGTTCGGGCCAAATTCCGAGCTCGAAGCCCTCCCCCGGACAGCACGCCAAATACGCAGTTAAACTTCTCTCCATAAATTATATGTAAGTGTGAACTCGTGAAATGTGTGACGTGCAGAAAATTGCGTGGCAGGTTGTAACAGCAGCAGATGGCGGACCTCCCCCCAGAACGCCTACAGCAAGAGCCTCCATTTACTTATGTAGGGCTAGACGTGTTCGGGCCTTGGGAAGTCGTGGCACGCCGGACCAGAGGTGGAAGTGCCAACAGCAAGAGGTGGGCGATATTGTTCACTTGTATGTCCACAAGAGCTGTCCATTTGGAGGTGATAGAGTCGATGACTGCTTCAAGCTGCATAAATGCCCTCCGCAGGTTTTTCTCGATCAGGGGACCAGCAAAGCAGATTAGGTCAGATTGCGGGACAAATTTTGTTGGTGCTACCAACGAGTTAAAGCTTGTCACAGACTCTCAAGAGGACAGTGTCAATGCATACCTACTCAGTCAAAAGTGTCCATGGGTCTTTAACCCCCCACATGCGTCTAACATGGGAGGCAGTTGGGAACGCATGATAAGAACGGCACGGCGTATCCTGGATTCAATGTTGCTCTAAGAAGGAAGGTCGAAGATTACCCATGAAGTCCTGTGCACATTGATGGCAGAGGTCATGGCCATAATTAACTCTAGGCCATTGATACCAGTCTCCTCAGACCCGGAAGCTGGTTAGGAAAGTGGAAGTAAAGGTGGCCTCCCACAACCCCCCAAGGACTTACCTGAGACCAGTCTCTGAGGTTGTTCTACTCTTGGAGTCAGAGGTTGTTTAGGTTAAAGTATCTATGGCATCTTACATCCCACTGAGCAAAGTTATGTCCAAAAGACGTCTTTTCAATGTCTTTGCCCCTAGAGGCGTACGTTGAAAAGACGTCCACTGAGGAGCCAGAATGAAAGTTTTTATGACGTCTGTTTTTGACGTGTTCTGCACGTCCGATATAGACGTTCATGGAACCTCAAGGTTATAAACTATCAAATGTGCTCATTGTGGACATATTTTCCATTTGTAATTGCAAAGCAACTCCCAGACAGTGTGTGTTTGTCCAGAAATCATGAAAATATAAGAAACTTCGCTCACACCTTTGGACACTTTAGACAACTTAGCATCTGTAATTCACACATCTTTAGATTGTGAGAGTATCGTGGGATTCAATCCAGGATCTTCTTGCTGTGAGGAGACAGTGTTTCCCACTGAGACACTGGTGCTGCCCTTAATCACAGACATAAGACACACTTTGACTATTTCTGTCAGACATCTACAGAAGCTCTTACTGAGAATTAACAGAGCTTTAGATGTTGATATTTATGTTTCATTTGAGGCCACCATTGTGGTGGGAAGCGTTTGCTTTATTTGGGCTCTTGGTCCCGATATTTTAGTTAGCTTTTCTTTGGCTGCTCTAACTGTGTGTGTGAAACACAATAGTTGTGTCTGTGAGAGCAAAGACAAAGCGACATTAGGTGTTGTCAACTCCTTGTTGATGACTAAATCATCAGAAAGCAAGCGTCTTATGTTGTATTTTAAGTTTTTTGTTCTTTTTTTGGCAAATAGTCATTTATTATATCCACTTTAAGCTTGTGAGTCAACTGTATTGGCACCAATAGCAATAAAATGATCTTTCCTCCTGAAGGATAAATGGTAACACTTTACAATAACAGTACATGAATAATCATGTATTAATACATTAATTAATAGTTAATTAAACATTAACTCATGATTAGTGAAGATATGAACTAATCATGAACAAATGAGGAGCTATCATGAACTAAGACAGGAGTCATAAGGATTCATGCATGAATAACAGCAGCATTAATACATGTTAGTACATGTTTGATAATTAATGCATTAATTAACATGTATGGTTAAACTAAATCAAACAGGCTCCTTAAGAATAAATAAGAAGTACTCTGACTTTGAATTAAACATGTGATTTAATACTGTCATAATTTAAACTGTAATCGCCTATTATAATCTGCCATCTGCAGCTTTGTGATTTTTAGCCATTTTTGTGAGCCATTAATTACACACATTTGTCTAATCAAACATGGAAAATAGACTAATAACTATCGCTAATCATTTTAATTTTAATTATAATTAATTTTTATAGTTCAATTAGGCTACACTGTAAAAAATGGCTGTGAAATCGACAGTTATTTACTGTAGATTTCACAGTAACAGTACTGTAAACGATTTTTACAGTAGAATATTGTAAAGTTTACAGTAAGACCGTAAAAAACACAGTAGTCCAAGCATTACAGTTGAAATCACAGTAGTCAAAGCATTACTGTAAAAAAATCACAATTTAGCCACTATAGTACTGTAAATAGTAAAGTAAACTACTGTAATTTTCCTTTTTTTTTATCATATCTTTCTTTGTACCCCTTTCACATGGACGGCCCCAGATTATTGTTGTTCAGAATTCATTACCGGAATATGATATAAATACTCGAAGGTGAGCTTTAAGTCAGGGCCGTGCAGAGAGTTCGTCAGGGGCAGGGGCTCAAATGTAAATGGAAGTAGGGCTGGGCGATATATATCGTGAGATTGTTATGCGCTTCTCATCAGTAAAGCCGGTTAATTGATTAGTAGTAAATCGCCTTCACCTGCTTTCAGATGGAGCGGCATTTACTACAAAGCTAAAACTCCAGTGTTAAATTAAGAAAGAAGTTAGAGAAGTTAATGAGATAATTAAGTGATTGATTTAGTGATGATTGAGCATTATTGAAGACACCTGATGTTAACAAGCAGAATCACTGAAGGAGAAAATCATAAATTGTATGCCACTGTTATGGGGATGGGTGTGTGCATTAGTTGGGCTCTTAACCCTTATATTCTTAACTTTAGATTTTGTTTGTCTGCTGTTATTGATTTAAAGCAGTCAAATTAATAAAGAAAAGTGTGATCTGATAGTGTTGGCTATGTTTTGACATAATCATGCTATGATCAGAAAAATGAAACATTTTGAGATAGTTTGGTTTAACTTGTTAACAGCAGTTTTGTGATTTTACAGTATGTGATTATCATTTTTTCTTATAATCCAAAATATTTAATAAACATTGTTCTGATCAAAATACTTTCTAATTAATTTATTTAGAAACACAGACATCAATAATCAGCCTGTGAGTCTCAACAATGGTGACAATAATAAAGCATATTGCAGTGGCTACCACCAATCACAACTCATTAATGGCTCCCATCATGCATTGCGGTATGGATAAATTATGATCTGAATTGTCTATGTAATTTTCTTTTCCTAATTGAATATTCTGCTCATCATCATTGTTGAGATGCATAGACTGAATCTTGACCTCTGTGTGTGGCTAAAAGAAATACTTTTTTTTTTAAAACAACTTTTAAGAATTCCGTTATATTATATCTAAAACTTTGTATACAGAATCACAGTTAAGCTGTAAACCGCAACATAAATCAAAATTATAGTTCAAATGATGATTGTCATAATATAATAAACAGATCACTTTTTATCTTTGTTCTTCTGGCAGTTATAACTCAGATACAGCAGCCAGACAAAATCTAAAGTTAATAACATAAGGGTCAAGAGCCCAACTAAAGCAAACACCCATCCCCATAACGGTGGCTTACAATTTGAGATTTTCTCCTTCAGAGATTCTGCTTGTTATCATCAGGTGTCTTCAATAATGATCAATCATCACTAAATTAATCACTTAATTATCTCATTACCTTCAACACTCTTGAGTGGACTCATATACACTCCCAGGAGTGTTAATTTAACACTGGAGTTTTTGCTGTGTACAAAGAGCCGTAGTTAACTGACAAGCTGAGCCATATCGCATTAATTATCGCTGGCGATACGTCCACGATATTAATGCGATATGGCTCAGCTTGTCAGTTAACTACGGCTCTTTGTAGTAAATGCCGGGCCATCTGAAAGCAGGTGAAGCCGATTTACTACTAATCAATTAACCGGCTTTACTGATGAGATGCGCATAACAATCTCACGATATATATCGCCCAGCCCTAAATGGAAGTACAGTACCCTTACTGTAAAAAGTATTCACAGTAACTTACTGGCCAATCGTTGCCAGTAAATTACTGTAAATTTTACGGTAAATTTTTTACAGTGTACGTTTAGTTACAGCTAGTTTTCTTCCCGGAACTACAGTGTGTAGGGTTTGTTTCTGGTGGGATACTCATTAGTGGCGCTCTCGGTGCTCCTAGCGCGTTAGTTGTGTTCCTTCGGTATAGGCCTTTATCACACTTCCTATTTCCGGAAAGTGAAGCAGCGCACCTCTACTTCCGGTCCCATCGCGACTCAATCAAAACGCGGGTGTAACTGCAGCGATCCCGTGCTCTAATACTAATTAATGACATCCTTACCTCAGATTTGACCATTTCCTGACACTAAAAGAATAGAGGAGAGCATGGGTGAGACTGATATGGTGGGATGAAGTTGTATGTTTGTGTATTGTAGGCCTATGCATTTCCAAACTGCGGATGTTTACGTGTCTCATATCGTCAGCCTGCTGAAATGTTCCATCCAAATGTGCATTCTGAATAATAAATACATTTCTAACCTGCCGCAGTCCAGTGATTGTCTTCTCATTAACATTAACATCAACGTTTCTCTTGCTAATCATATTTCATACCTGTTGTTACATTTTTTAATTAATTTGACTGATAAACACCCTTACGAAAGTTAACCATGGTTTTATTATAGTTTTTTTTTTTTTCGTGGATTGACTACCATTTGTATTAGTTTTACTACAAATACCATGATAAACTACAATAACCATGTTTTATTTTATTTTTAATAAAAACCATGGTTCATTTTCATGTAATAAATAGATGAATGAATGCGCGGTAACTGCCTTAAAGAAAGTAAACAATGTTAAGCATCTAATTAATCTTAAACAGTAATACGTTAACAGCGTGACTGAATTTTGGCATAAATGTGTGAATTACATATACTGTAGGCTACAGTGAAATGATTGTCATTGAAAAGTGACAGAACAATGACTAAAATATTAATACAAATCAATATGTTCATTCAGATCTTATTCGTCATGTCTCACACACACTTAATCGCGGACACTATTTAGACGTGCACTGACACCGTGTGGTGAAATAATCACGTGTGTTTACGAACCTCGGCTTATGTCGGATTAAAAAACTACAAGTTCAGCAGAGTTTGGAAAATCCTGTACACAGTAATGATCAGTTTATCTCTTCTCCTGTCTCGGAAAATGTCTGGATTTTTAAATCATCCTCCAGATGCTTATTTTAATTGTCATTTGTTCAGCTAGGTGTTCACAGCACATTGAAAACATGCATAACCGGAAGAATCAGCACACTGCTTCGACGCGCACTTCCGGTATTCAATTCCTCTGTGATAAAGGCCTATTCCTGGCATTTTCATCAAATAATATATGTCGACTGCTTTGGTTAACCGAAATAATAATTTAAGACGTGTTTGTATGATTGTTGTATTGGGATATTTCTGGAGGTGTGTACTTTAATTAACTGTATCTTTTAATTGTTTAAATGTAACTTATATGCTTCGATTAGCTTTAGCAGGTGGAAGCGCCCTGTTTTACATGTAAACATGCCTTATGTGTGTCTTTACAGGTATGTTTGGGCTTTCTTTTAAGTCCATATATGTTTAATTATATAAATATAAATAAAAGAACTAGCCTACAAATACTTTTTGTCTTAGTTTTTTTGTACCAAGGGTGTAAAGGAATAAGGATTCTTAGTGTATATATTCATTTTGTAATGAATGAATTGTTAGTGCATCATTGTGTCATGACTTTACTTCAGGGGGCACGGCATTACTATCTCATGGTTAACTTACCACACACTACACTCTAAAAAGAGATGTGTTAAAAATGACACATGTTGTGTTAGTTTTAACACATGTAGTGAGTGTGCTCAGGGACAACACATGTTGTGTCAAATTTAACACGATTAATGTGTAAGTCATTTTAACACACTAATTGTGTCAGGTAATCACATACTCAGATGTAATTTTAAAAATAAAGTGAAACTAAATTATTAAGCATTTAATCAATAGTCGAGTACAGAACGCATGTGCACACAAAGTACAAGACAATATTTCAAACTCTATGACTCTATAAACTCAATTATTCACACTTTAACACCACATCGATGCTGCTTTTGAGAAAAGACCATGAAGAGATAACAGTTGACAGAGTTTGCGCTTTGAATTAAATTAAATTGTAGCAACTGATAAAACATTCTATATAAATAACTTTAATTACTCAGGCCTGTTTGTTTGAGAACATAAACACTGCATACAATGCACAATGATGGTGTGTGTCGGTGCTTTATAACATGATGTGTTGAGAACAACACAACCAGATGTGTTAAAAATTGACACATGTTGTGTCAGTTTTAACACATGTAGTGTGTGTGCTCAGGGACAACACATGTTGTGTAGATTTTAACACATGTAGTGTGTGTGCTCAGGGACAACACATGTTGTGTAGATTTTAACACATGTAGTGTGTGTGCTCAGGGACAACACATGTTGTGTAGATTTTAACACATGTAGTGTGTGTGCTCAGGGACAACACATGTTGTGTAGATTTTAACACATGTAGTGTGTGTGCTCAGGGACAACACATGTTGTGTAGATTTTAACACATGTTGTGTAGATTTTAACACATGTAGTGTGTGTGCTCAGGGACAACACATGTTGTGTAGATTTTAACATATGTTGTGTAGATTTTAACACATGTAGTGTGTGTGCTCAGGGACAACACATGTTGTGTAGATGTTAACACATGTAGTGTGTGTGCTCAGGGACAACACATGTTGTGAAGATGTTAACACATGTAGTGTGTGTGCTCAGGGACAACACATGTTGCGTATAATTTAACACACAACCTGTGTCATTTTCTTTAACACATCTCCGTGTTACCTGTAACTCTACTAATGTGTTATTCCTCTTACACAGAAGTGTGTTGAAACCTTTTACACAATAATGTGTTATAGTTACACAACATGTGACTGTATGTGTGTATTTGCCAGAGTTACTTCGTGTTTGGATGAACACTGACACGTATTGTTAACTTGTGTTTAGTCCATTGACGTTTAATAAAGTGTGTTTGACTGTTTATTGTATTACCTGGATGTTTTAGACATCATGAATCTATACACACCAGCTCTTATTGAGATGAACAGAGGTTTAGATGTTGATGGTTCATTGAATGTTTCATCTGAAGTCACCAGAATCGTGATCAGTGGCTCCTTTATTTGAGCTCTTGACCCTTTACTCGTCTTTTAATTCTCCTCTTTCTGCTGTAACTGCATTTTAATCAAATATGTTTGTTATGGCATGAAAGAAAACACGATCAGAAGTTTCTTGATCAAGTCATAATCTCAAGATCTGATCCAGTTTATGATTAAATGGATGGTTTACATTCACTTTATTTGTGTGCTGTTAGCTATAAAAGTTTTGTGAAATTAGTCCATGATGTCCAGTAGTGCAGAATGAATTCTTAAAAAAATATAAATTCAATGTTTTCAGAAAGTTTAGAGCCGCAGCAGATACTCGTCAAACACACACATCAAGAATCAGATCATGAATCACAACAATGGTGACAAACGCTTCATCCTGCAGTGCATGCTGGGAGTCATGGATGAGTTTTGTACTATGGTGACTCCCAGAATGCATTGCGGGATGAAGCTTTTGGTTTGTCACCATTATTGAGATTCATGAGCTGATTCTTGATATGTGTGTGTGCCTGTGTGACACCATAGACTAGAACATCTTATGTGCACTGTGTATCTAAAATCAAATGTGCAGATGATGACATCAATATCATAAAATAATTATTAACAGCACAAAATAATTTTTACAGTAAAGTTTAAGTTATCAAACTCTTTCCTGATCTCAGCAAATGTATGCGATGATAACATTATCATTTGATCATTGTTTTCTCATAGTTAGTTCTGCTGCTTCAAATGTGTTTAATAAACATTCATTCACAGCACACAGAAAAACTGATGTGACAGAGTCAAGGGTCAAGAGCTCAAATAAAGGAATCACTAATCACGATTCTGGTGACTTCAGATGAAACATTCACTGAATCATCAACACCAAATCCGTTTCATCTCAATAAGAGCTTCTGTCTGACAGAAATAAAGTCAGTCTGGTCAGTGATAACAAGTGAAAAGCGGTGAAAGCATTTGAAAAAGACATTAAAAAAGAGGCATGATGTGATTGGCTGCCAAAACACCCACTGCTGTTCATCCAGAGTAACATTTAACACACATTGTGTGTTATATCTACACAACATGTGTCAAAATACCATCAACACACTCAGTGTGTTGTTTTTTAACACATCTCTTTTTAGAGTGTAACATCAACTAATGGCTTGTTAATGTATGACTATGTCATGACTTTACTTGAGGGGGCACATCATGATTAATTCATTATTAAGTAACCATACACTAACATCAACTCATGGCTTGTTAATGCATCATTGTGTCATGACTTTACTTGAGGGGGCACATCATGATTAATTCACTGTTAACTACTTACCAAATTCAGCTCATGATTTATCATAAACTTACTATCAAATACACATGTAACTAGTATAACTAGTATTCAGCCCAGTTAAGAGAATGGAGGTACAGTATCATCACGGCCTGTGTCTGGGTGGAGAGTGAACTGTATGGATCCCAGCAGACGATCCCTCACTTCCTGACTTTACTGCATGTTTCCTGTTTGGTTATTTTTTGGGAACTGATTTCTCAGAAACTGTTATAAGTCACGGTAGGTTTAGTTTGATGGGAAAGAGAATATCACAAAACAGACCTTTTGAGATTAAATATAGCAGATTTAGTATTTTCTATGTTTGATAAGGGTGATCAGTGAAAGTAATGAAAAACTATTCCTGTGGCTTTCAGTAATATTTATGATGAAGCTTCTGATAATTTTTTTTTAAATTATTACAATAATACATTTTAAAATGTATTTCAAAGTCAAAATATTTGTTATTCATTCTTAGAAAGCCTGTTTGATTTAGTTTAACCATACACAGCAAAATCCCCAGTATTAAATTAACACTCCTCAGTGTACATATGTGTCCACACTACAGGGTGTTAAAAGTAACACTTAAGAAGTGTTAAAGTTAATGAGATAATTAAGTGATTAATTAAGTGATGATTGACCATTAGTGATGAGAAACATAAGAAGTACAACTGACTTCAGCCACAGCTTTAGATGAAATCAACTGAAGATAAAAGAAGACATTAAATCTCTGAAGATCTCAGCAGAGGAGGATTAAACAACTCCACAAACAGCATTTCCAGCCTCACACATTACTAACCAGACTGACTGTATTTCTGTCAGACGACTACTGAAGCGATAATTACATTTTTGTTGATTTTGTGTTGAAACTTTTTTTAATGTCACCGTCATGGTGACCAGTGTTTTCTTTAGTTGGCAATTTGATGACATTTTAATGTTAGTGTATCTCTGGCTGCTGTAACTGAGTTTGCTATGGCAAGAAAAGCAAGACAAAAACACAATCAGATGCTGTCGGCTGCTCAGTGATAAGAATATGATCATTGTATAGTGATTTTTAATCATTGATCTTACAGCTGTGTCTGAGCAATATACTACTAAATTTATTTTTCCTGTGATTCCAGGAAAGATTCAGATTGGTTTTAATCAGTAAATCTGAATAGGTGTTCTACACTACACTAATCACTTCTCAGTCCTGCAAGATTAACTCACACACAGACATCAAGAATCTGCCTATGAATCTCAACAATGGTGACATGAAGCATGCCACAATGCATTCTGGGAGCCATGGATGAGTTTTGCATGATGCATTGTTGAGAATCATAGGCTGATTCTTGATGTCTGTGTGTGAGATTAGCTTGCAGGAGCTAGAAGTGCGTATTGTGCAATGTGTTATGAAACCGGAAAACAAGACTGTACACATACTAAAAGTTGATGAGTTTATCTGATGAAAACACCGCTGGATCTCCTGCTGTAGAGTCACAAGGCTATTATAATTAATGACTGTCAGGAGATCAGCAAATAAGGCACTACGTGATAATAACGACTATATCACCAACAACAAGCCAACATCAGCTGTCATCAACTTGTCATCATCAATTTTCTCTTGCTGTTCTCACTGTAACAAACAGCTACAGCAGACAGGGAGAAAATACTGACAAGTCAAGGGTCAAGACCCCAACTAAAGCAACACTGATCACCATAATGGTGGCGTCAAACAAAACTATTATTTTCAATAAATCATCAACATCTAAACCTCAATAAGAGCTTCTGTAGACGTTTGACAGAAATAAAGTCAGTCTGGTTAGTAATGTGTGAAGCTGGTAATGCTGTTTGTGGAGTTGTTTAATCCTCCTCTGCTGAGATCTTCAGAGATTTCATGTCTTCTTTTATCTTCAATTGATTTCATCTAAAGCTGTGGCTGAAGTTGTAGTTCTTGTGTTTCACTAATGGTCAATCATGACTTAATTAATCACTTAATTATCTCATTAACTTTAACACTTTTTAAGTGTTACTTTTAACACCCTGTAGTGTGGACACATATGTACACTGAGGAGTGTTAATTTAACACTGGGGATTTTGCTGTGTACATGTTAATTAATGCATTAATGATCAAACATGTACTAACATGTATTAATGCTACTGTTATTCATGCATGAATCCTTATGACTCCTGTCTTAGTTCATGATAGCTCCTCATTTGTTCATGATTAGTTCATATCTTCACTAATCATGAGTTAATGTTTAATTAACTATTAATTCATGTATTAATACATGTTTAATCATGTACTGTTATTGTAAAGTGGTACCAGATAAATTAAAGTCAATAAAAGTTGGTTGGCAGTATGTGTACACAACGTTTTAAGCAAACATTTCACATAGTCACACACAGACATCAAGATTTTGCATATGATTCACAACAATGGTGACAATCAAAACAAAAAAGCTTTATGCTGCAATGCATGATGGGTAGCTTCATAGTACAAAACTCATGCTTGATTGTCACCGTTGTTTTGAATCATATGCAAAATCTTGATGTCTGTGTGTGACTGTGTGAATTACTTTTTCAAAACAATGTGCACATGCTGTTTTTTCCTCTTTCCAGATAAGTGGTTTTTTTTTATTGCTATTGTTTCCAGTAAAGTAATTCACACGGTTATAGTGGCTATAAACAAACTATTATTTGCCAAAGAAGAACACAACATCATATTCTAGACTTCTAATGATTTAGTCATCAACTAGGAGCTGACAACACCTGAAGTCACTTTATCTTTGCTTTCTCAGCCATAACTATTGTGTTTCTCTCACACGCGCACGCACACGCACACGCACACGCACACACACAGCTACAGCATCCAAAGAAAAGCTAACACAATTACGGGGACCAAGAGCCCAACTAAAGCAAACGCTTCCCACCACAATGGTGACTTCAAATTAACCATAAACAACATCTAAACCTCTGTTAATTCTCAGTAAGAGCTTCTGTAGACGTCTGACAGAAATAGTCAAAGTGTGTCTTATGTCTGTGATTAAGGGCAGCACCAGTGTCTCAGTGGGAAACACTGTCTCCTCACAGCAAGAAGATCCTGGATTGAATCCCGCGATTCTCTCCCGATCCAAAGATCTGTGAATTACAGATGCTAAGTTGTCTAAAGTGTCTAAAGGTGTGAGCTAAGTTTCTTTCATTTTCATGATTTCTGGACAAACACACACTCTCTGTGAGTTGCTTTGCAATTACAAATGGAAAATATGTCCACAATGAGCACATTTGAACTAGTTTTTAACCTTGAGGTTCCATGAACGTCTATATCGGACGTGCAGAACACGTCAAAAACAGACGTCATAAAAACTTTCATTCTGGCTCCTCAGTGGACGTCTTTTCAACGTACGCCTCTAGGGGCAAAGACATTTGAAAGACGTCTTTTGGACATAACTTTGCTCAGTGGGTAGTTTTTAATGTTACTGTCTGTGTCTGTTGTGTCTAGGGCTAACTCCCCGGTGCATAATTGTGACAAATGTCGGCATAGATTGACATAAAAGTCGCATCAAATCCGCCTTGGTTGTTCACACTGCGGCCGCATTGAAAAAAATTTGATCTGGGTCTTATTCTAAATCTGATTTGAGAAAATCAGATCTGGGCCAGATTTGAGTGTTCACACTACCTCTGAAGAAGTCTGACCTGGTCACTTGACCCCCCAAAAAATTGGATTTGGGCCACTTTTGCCTGCAGTGTGAACCAAATGAGTGTGGATTATATAAACTCTGAGTAGTGTTAATTTAACACTT
Organism: Gobio gobio; assembly: GCF_949357685.1. NCBI lineage: Eukaryota > Metazoa > Chordata > Actinopteri > Cypriniformes > Gobionidae > Gobio > Gobio gobio. The sequence continues at coordinate 32,451,845 of NC_137097.1, read as the reverse complement.
GGAAATTTGCAGTGAAATATGGTCAAAATATTTGATTTACAATAGAATCAATAAGGTTGACATATTACCTGGGGATATGCATCACAGATAATGCCTTACACAGAAGTCAAATATTTGAGTAAATATATGACTACACTTAAAACAATCATCTTTGGAGCATTTCTACATGTAATATGAGATGACACCCCTGCAGGGAGAGAAATAATACCCATTACTTATGACCAAATTACCTAAATAAATATTTGCTGTTTATTCATATTGCTACAGGGCAACAGACTAGTTAAATTTAACACAATGGGTTTCAAAGTCAAAGCACCTTCTGAAATTACACAACTGTCCCAATTTTAATAACCACAGGAACTTATCCTAATATCCCACTGAGCAAAGTTATGTCCAAAAGACGTCTTTTCAATGTCTTTGCCCCTAGAGGCGTACGTTGAAAAGACGTCCACTGAGGAGCCAGAATGAAAGTTTTTATGACGTCTGTTTTTGACGTATTCTGCACGTCCGATATAGACGTTCATGGAACCTCAAGGTTAAAAACTAGTTCAAATGTGCTCATTGTGGACATATTTTCCATTTGTAATTGCAAAGCAACTCACAGACAGTGTGTGTTTGTCCAGAAATCATGAAAATAAAAGAAACTTAGCTCACACCTTTGGACACTTTAGAAAACTTAGCATCTGTAATTCACACATCTTTGGATCGTGAGAGAATCGTGGGATTCAATCCAGGATCTTCTTGCTGTGAGGAGACAGTGTTTCCCACTGAGACACTGGTGCTGCCCTTAATCACAGACATAAGACACACTTTGACTATTTCTGTCAGACGTCTACAGAAGCTCTTACTGAGAATTAACAGAGGTTTAGATGTTGATATTTATGTTTCACTTGAAGTCACCATTGTGGTGGGAAGCGATTGCTTTAGTTGCGCCTGTTTTTATGTTAGCTTTCTTTGGCATTCTAACTGTGTGTGAAACACAATAGTTGTGGCTGAGAAAGCAAAGGTAAAGTGACATCAGGAGTTGTCAGCTCCTTGTTGATGACTATACTTTTGGAAAGTGAGCATCTGATGGTTTTTTTTAAGTTTTGTGTGCTTGTTTGGCAAATAGTCATTTAATATAACCACTATAACCTTGTGAACCCACTGTATTCGCACCAATAGCATCAAAATTATAATTTATCTTGAAGGATGATAAAACAACATGTGCATAAAATGTTTTGAGCAAATATTTCACATAGTCACACACAGACATCGAGATTTTGCATATGATTCACAACAACGGTGACAATCAAGTTTGAGTTTTGTACTATGAAGCTACCCATCATGCATTGCAGCATGAAGCGTTTTTTTGTTTTCATTGTCATCGTTGTTGTGAATCATTATGCAAAATCTTGATGTCTGTGTGTGACTGTGAAATATTTGCTCAAAACGTTGTGTGCACATACTGCAAACCATCTTTTATTTAATGTACTTTAATTTATCATTCAGGACAAATTATCATTTTATTACTATTGGTGCCAATACAGTAGATTGACAAGCTTATAGTGGATATAATAAATTACTTTTTGCCAAAAAAGAACACAAAACTTAAAATACAACATCAGATGCTCACTTTCTGATGATTTAGTCACCAACAAGGAGCTGACAACACCTAGAGCCACTTTGTCTTTGCTTTCTCTGCCACAACTATTGTGTTTCACACACACAGTTACAAAGCCAAATAAAAGCTAACATAAAAACAGGCGCAACTAAAGCAAACGCTTCCCACCACAATGGTGACTTCAAATGAAACATAAACATCAACATCTAAACCTCTGTTAATTCTCAGTAAGAGCTTCTGTAGACGTCTGACAGAAATAGTCAAAGTGTGTCTTATGTCTGTGATTAAGGGCAGCTCCAGTGTCTCAGTGGGAAACACTGTCTCCTCACAGCAAGAAGATCCTGGATTGAATCCCACGATTCTCTCACGATCCAAAGATGTGTGAATTACAGATGCTAAATTGTCTAAAGTGTCTAAAGGTGTCAGCTAAGTTCCCTTGCGAGAGTACTCTCGTATTGCGTTTTGCTAAAACGCTATGGGGGATTCCTTTCCTCGAGATATTGAAGCAAATTTTTATCCAAAAATACCTTTTATACGCAGTGCAGCTGCACAACTCTCAGCAGGAAGCAGCTGCGTGCTGATTGGCTGTGCCGCTGCAACTGCAGCAACCTATAGCGAGACCGTGGGGCGGGACGGACCAATCAGGTCCTTCCAAATTCCCGCCACAAGGGGCAACAGAATTTGCATAGCCATGGGTATATAAGACCCACTCTCGCAAGGTTAGTCAGATTAATTCTTCTTCAGCGACTTGCAATCGTTGAGCTCTGGATCGAAGCCTGCCGTCGGCACGCACCCAGCGGAACTCTGCAGCCTGAGGATGTCGGATTCTCCGCCTTCAGCCTGCCTTCCAGCTGCGCCATCCGGCACTATATCCTTTCAATACCTTACTGTGTTTTACACATTCAAAAAGAGCCGAGACGTTGTTTCAAATGTCTCGTTCCTGCGCCTCGTGCAGAGGTTTTATCGCGGACGAGGATCGGCACATCATCTGCGTGTCATATCTGGGACGAGACCACACGCAGGCTGCACTCAACCAGGGAGGCTGCCCGGAGTGCGACGAGCTGACGCTGCAGACCCTTCGGGCTCGGCTCGCCAGCTTCGACTCGGATCCCGTCCCTTGCTCCCAGCCTCTCGAGCCACGGAAGAAAAAACGTCGCGACCAGAGGCCACCGGAGCGCTCTGACGAGCACACGCCGGGCATGTCCCCGCGTGCCTCGCCATCGCCCGTGTTGTTCGTCGAGGAACAGCACAGCTCCCCTCGCATGGCGGCTGCTGCTGTTTCCTTCGGCAGACCGGAGGAGGAAGAGGATGACAGCCTTTCCCTTGCTGCATCCGGAAGCGGGTGGTCGGATGCCGCCTCGGAGCACGCCACTTCGACGCGGACGGCTAGCGGCGTTATAACCTCAGTTGACGCTGAGCTTATATGCTTGCTCACCAAGGCCGTGGACGACCTCGGCATTGACTGGTCTCAGCCCGAGGAGCCCACGAGAAGCCGACTGGATGAGTGGTTTTTCGAGAACCGCCGTCAACCGACCGCTCAAAGGCCCGCTCCCTTCTTCCCAGAAGTCCACGAGGAGCTAACAAAATCGTGGAAGGCGCCATTTTCTTCTCGCGCCAAATCCTCCTTTTCTCCAGCGCTCTCGGTAGTCGATGCCGCTCAGAAAAAAGGATATCAAGTCCTTCCTCCCCTCGAGGAAGCTGTCGCTGCACACCTTTGCCCACCCTCCGCCAGAGGATGGCAGTCAAAGGCTGTGCACCCTTCCAAGGCCTGCCGCACTACGTCCAGCCTCGCCGGTCGAGCATTCGCCTCCGCCCGCCAGGCAGCGTCAGCGCTACACTCCATGGCGGTGCTTCAAGTCTTCCGGGCCAAACTCCTCCGTTCCCTGGATGAGTCTGTTCCTGACAACGAGGCTCTGAAGGATCTGCGCGGCGCCACTGACTTGGCCCTGCGTGCCACCAAGGCCAATGCTCAGGCGATCGGCAGATGTATGGCCAGCCTGACGGTGTTGGAGCGCCATTTGTGGCTTAACTTAACCGAGATGAAGGACGCGGACAAGACCGGTTTCCTGGACGCGCCCAATTCGCCTTCAGGATTATTTGGTCCCGCCGTGGTTGGGTTCACGGAGCGCTAAACTGAAGCACAGAAGGCTTCGCAGGCAATGCGACATTTCCTGCCTAAGCGTTCCAGCTCCTCCGCTAGCCGTCACGCTAAAGCTGGACCAGCCCAGCCCACCAAGGCGCCGCCTTCAGCTCGCCAGCCTCACGCGGCTTCCAAGCCCGGACAGCGTTCCCGCTCTACGAGCCGCAGCAGACCGCCGGAGCGTCGAGGTCCACGACCCAGCAATGTGTCGAAACCTGAGCCTCCGAAGCCGTCCTAGCCAGAGGTATGAAGAGAAAGCGGATAGTGCCCGCTTCGGCCGGTGCACCGCCTCGCTCTCTTCTAAAACGTTCCCCAGCTCCCTTCAAGGCGGCTGGAAACGCCACATTCACAGCCAACGAGCCCGCAAGCAAGCGCGCTCGCCTGTACACAAACGCCATTTTCACGGCGACCCATATGAGTCACAAAAAGAGCTTTTTCTCTGTAGGCAGTGTGCCAGCATAAAAGCATGTACCCCTACACTCAAGCACTCCCCCATGTTCCCCAGCCCCCTGCACTCAGGTGGCTGGAAACATTATTCTCACAGTCAACGAGCCCGCACTCAAACGCGCTCGCCCTTTACACAAGCAACAATACTCTATGTCCCCCGGCCCCCTGCACTCAGGCGGCGGGAAACATTTCCCTCATAAGCGCCAACTTAGCGCAAAGTTATCGGGCCACCGAGTCCCTGTTACTCAGCGACTCACCCCACAGATTAATTCAGCCCCTGGCTTCGAAGGCCGAGGCCTGGCGGGCCATTCCCGGCATTTCGAAATGGGTGTTGAACATAATAGAACGAGGTTACTCACTACAGTTTGCTCGCAGACCACCGCGCTTTCGCACCGTGGAAGAGACAACGGTGAGAAGCGACAAAAGTCACGTGCTTCGAACCGAGATATCAAAACTGTTAATAAAGGGAGCGGTAGAAGCCGTACACCCCTCACAGAGCGAGTCGGGCTTTTACAGCCGTTACTTCCTTGTACCAAAAAAGGACGGTGGTCTCAGACCCATCCTAGATCTCAGACATCTGAACAAAGCCCTTATGAAGCGCCCGTTCAGAATGTTGAGAATGAAACAAATCCTCGCGCACATTCGCCCGGGAGATTGGTTTTTCACTGTGGATCTAGAGGATGCCTATTTCCACATACAAATAGCCCCCCATCACAGGCCATTCTTGAGATTCGCCTTCGAGGGGAAAGCATACCAATACAAGGTGCTACCTTTTGGTCTCTAGCCCCCCGCATGTTTACAAAGTGCATGGAAGCGGCGCTAACCCCGCTGAGGCTTCGGGGAATGAGAATTCTCAACTATCTCGACGACTGGCTCATAATAGCTCAGTCAGAGATACAGTTATTAAACCACAGATCTTGGCTTCTCAACCATTTACAATGCTTGGGACTCAGAATCAACGTGGCAAAGAGTTTATTGTCTCCCACACAGAAAGTTTCGTTTCTGGGAACGGTATTGGACTCACTGCAGATGAGCAGTTCACTCACTCTCTGTTCGGAACCGAGCGGTTTCCCTCAGGTCCGGTGCACACATTCCTCTCAAACACTTTCAGAGGATGTTGGGTCTCATGGTCTCGGCGGCGCCAGTTCTCAGACTGGGTCTGTTGCACATGCGCCCCCTACAGCACTGGCTGAATCGCCGCGTTCGAGCTCACGCATGGCTTTCGGGCCGATTACAAATCAAGGTAGACCACAGCTGTGTGTTAGCTCTGGCTCCCTGGAAAAATCCCGTCTGGTACAAGACGGGCGTGAGTTTGGGCACTGTTACGAAGTGGAAAGTTATCTCAGATATCACAGATGCATCCAACCTAGGTTGGGGAGCCCTTCACGAGGGCAGGCCGATCTCCGGTCTCTGGTCAGACTCGGAGAAGAGCCTTCATATAAACTGTCTAGAGATGAAAGCGGTCACGATATCGCTAAGAGCTTTCATTCCGTACATAAAACACCACCATGTCCTGATCCGAACGGACAGCAGGTCGGTGGTAGCCTATATAAATCGCCAAGGCGGTCTGAGATCTATCGATCTGCACTCAATGGCGGAAGAAGCCCTAATATGGGCAGAGCACAATCTGAGCTCGCTGAGAGCGACTCACGTGCCAGGCATTCTGAATTTGGGTCCGGACATGCTGTCCAGGGGCAAAGTGTCCCCTGCAGAGTGGTCTCTTCACCCAAATATAATTCAGACAATTTGGGGCAAGTTTGGAAAGGCAAAAGTGGATCTTTTCGCCTCACAAGACAATGCTCAATGCCGAATATATTTCTCCAAGCACGAAGATGCGTTGGCCCACGAATGGCCCAACCTTCCTCTTTATGCGTTTCCCCCAATCTCAATGTTACCTCAGGTCATAGAGAGGATCAGGGAGAGCAAACCTTCAACCTTGGTTCTCACTGTTGAGTCAGATGTCAGATACAGCTCCGTGGCCGATCCCGCTGAGGAGAGACCTCCTCATGCAGGCGGAACGGCAGATCTGGCATCCCCGTCCCGATCTATGGACGCTTCATGTTTGGCCCATCAACGGGTACATGGGAACCTTTCTGAAAGCGTAATGAATACTATTACTGAAGCTAGAGCCCCCACGACTACACAGTAAAATCCCCAGAGTTAAATTAACACTGCTCAGAGAACATATGGTCCCACTCTACAGAGTGTTAAAGTAACACTGAATCAGTGTTAAAGTTAATGAGATAATTAAGAGATTAATTAAGTGATAATTGACCATTAGTGGTGAACACCTGATGATAATGAGTAGAATCAGTGGCGTGCACAAGGGGGGGGCCGGGGGGCTCAAGCCCCTGCCCCTTTTGTCTCAAAATGTAATGTGCCCCTCCCTGGTAATAGTAAATAATATTTATTACTATTATTATAAATATTTGAACAAATAACAATACGCTTATATACCATTTTACCACTAACAATATTACAAAAAGTATTTTTTTATTATTATTTTTTTATGGCGGAGGTGGATCGGTAGGCGGAGTTTACTTTTCAGCTCTATACATGCAGCCTGCACACAGCACAGCGATTAGCCGCGCGAGTTTTCAAACTACACGTTCAGCAGGTAAGCTAAAACAGAAAATGTATATTTATCCTACCGCCACGCTACTGTAAAGGTTGCGGAAGCGTGCAAGTTATGCTTAATTATAATAAAAGCATAACTCGAGTCTTGAGTTCAGCAGCAGCATTCTGAGTCTGACAATGTCATTCAATTTGTTTTTATCCAAGACCATAGCTAGCACGTCCTCATGTTATTAGCTCGGGGAAATACATCTAGTGAAATGAAATGAAAAAGTCCATGTCAAACTCTAAATTGTATGGAAATTATATATTTGATATCATGGTAACACTTGCATGAAGGTTTCATTTGTAAAGTTAATGTATTAACCAACATGAACTACTCATGAGCAATACATTTGTTATTGTTTATTAATATTTTAATCTTTGTCAATGTTAGTTAATAAAAATTCAGCTGTTCATTGTTTGTTCATGTTACTTGACACTAATTAACTAATATATGCATTAACTAATATAACATATACAACTTGTGATTTTAATAATGTATTAGTGTAAATTAGAGATGCTCCGATCAGCATTTTTGGGGCTGATTACCGATCACCAAGATCATGATCTGCAGATTGCCGATCACAGAATGGCAGGGGAATGGCAATCTTTTATCTATAATCTTGCAGGGTTTGCACCATTTGTAGAAATGAAATTAACTCTAAATTAACTGAGTCAAGATCTTGAAGAACCACCAAGTGTTTATTTTAGAAAATGAGATAACTTAAGGCTACTGTAGGCCATCTTTCCCAAATAAATGTATATAATAAATGTATATAATTATCTCACCTAAATATTTGATCATGCAGTGCATTTTTGTTTTTAAAAACAATTTTTCAGGTAGGTCTAACATTAGTATTGAGGTAAGAAATACTAAAGACATTTAATAAGAAATCAAATGTAAATTAATATTGGTCTTCCCTGAATAAATTAAATCAGATTAATCCTTACACTTAAGGTTGCAAAAGTTAGTCATTCAAGAGCAGTGAGTGTCATAAAGGTTCATCAAACAACACAAGACAAAGAGAAACTCAGAGACAGCAGCAGTTTATTCGGTTACATGCAGTTGCACAAACGTTCACTCGCGAGTCACGACGGGGTTTACGTGCATACTCGTCAAGACGGTAATTTAGTACATACATTTGTGTGTATCTGACCATTTCAGCGCAATTTGTACTCGCAAGCTTTTTGTGAGATGGCCTGTGTGTGTGTGTGTGTGTGTGCGCGCGCGCACGGTCTGGAGAGCGTGCGAGTGCTGAGCGGTTTGAACACTGGCAAGACTTAAAAATAAATGCTAATGATAAAATTTAGTGACGATGCGACACTGCCTCGATTGTGCAAATTGGCAAATCATGTGTCAACTGTGCAGCTCGATTTTAGTGCAGATGCGATGCGCTGATGTGAAGCCATTTGAGCATTAAGTTATGAAAGGGAGAGAGAGAGCGCGCGCACACGGTGATTCACGCGCCCTGTTTGTGAACTTACATCCCACAGAAAGTTTTCAAATGACTGCGTAAGTTATTTAATATAGAAATATGAATTGTACCTCACCTTCAGCAATATAATTATTTTACCCGCGCTGTTACCTATTTCATGATAGATAATACTTTCATACTTATAATATAGGTTTACAACATCAACAAAACTGAACATGAATTCCTCATAATTACCTGCTTGATTCTCACTGTTTAGCAAAGTAAAAGTAAATAATTATATATATATATATATATATATATATATATATATATATATATATATATATATATATATATATATATATATATATATATATATATTTTTTTTTTTTGTAATATCATAATTTCCCTGTTTTTGTTTGATGTGTTATGCATTCTATTTGTATCAATGTCTTTTACATAGAATGCCAAGGAAATATGGAATATTTTTAAGAATTGTTTTAACCATATATTGAAAGCCAGTGGGGAACAAAATTGACCCCCCCCCCCCTTTTTTTTTTGTTAAAATATTTAAAAACGCAACAGACAGACGCGTACTGCTTTAAATACAGGTGATTTATGTCATAAATAAATGCATTTCAATTATGTAAAAAATACATATGATTCTTGTTATTTTTTTAGTGCCCTTTTTGGTCCTTCTGCCCCTGCCCCTGAGGAGATCTGTGCACGCCACTGAGTAGAATCACTGAAGGAAAGAGAAAAAGAAAAACACAAGAACTACGACTGACTATTAAAAAGACATTCAATCTCTGAAGATCTCAGCAGAGGAGGATTAAACAACTCCACAAACAGCATTACCAGCTTCACACATTACTAACCAGACAGACTTTATTTCTATCAGACGACTACAGAAGCTCTTATTGAGGTTTAGATGTTGATGTTTTATTGAAAATTAAAGTTGTTTGAAGTTACCATCATTGTGATTAGTGTTTGCTTTAATTGGGCTCTTGACCCTTGACTTACTAACATAAGATTTTCTCTGGCTGCTGTAACTGTTCGTTACGGTGAAAATGGCAAGAAAATCTTGACGCTTGTTGTTTATGATACAGTTGTTATCATCATATAGTGCCTTATTTGCTGATCCCCTGAAAGTCATTGATTATAGGAGACTTGTGATTCTAGGGCAGAAGATCCAGCAATGTTATCATCAGAGAAACTAAACAATTATCAAAACATTTTTACATAAAATTTGTACTGCGGTTTACTAACACATCACACAATAAGCACTTCTAACTCCTGCGAGTTTTACTCACACATAGACATCAAGAATCAGCCTATGAATCTTAACAATGGTGACATGCCACAATGCATTCTGGGTGCATCACGCAAAACTCATCTATGGCTCCCAGAATGCATTGTGGCATGCTTCATGTCACCATTGTTGAGATTCATAGGCAGATTCTTGATGTCTGTGTGTGAGTTCATCTCGCAGGAGTTAGAAGTGATTAGTGTACAATCGATTTCAAAACTTATTCAGCTTTTCTGATTAAAACAGTGTTGGATCTTCTCTAAAATCACAATACAAAAAGTTAAAAGGATATTGCTCAAACTCAGTCGTAAAATCAATGAATTAAATCATTATACAATGATCATATTCTCGACATCGAGCAGCCGACAGCATCTGATTGTGTTTACTCTTGCTTTTCTTGCCATAACAAACTCAGTTACAGCAGCCAGAGAAACACTAACGTTAAAACGTCATCAAACTGCCCAACTAAAGAAAACACTGATCACCATGATGGTCACATTAAAAACTAACAATTTTCACAACAGAATCAAACAAAAAATCTGTTAATTCTCAATAAGAGACGTCTGACAGAAATAAAGTCAGTCTGGTTAGTAATGTGTGAAGCTGGTAATGCTGTTTGTGGAGTTGTTTAATCCTCCTCTGCTGAGATCTTCAGAGATTTAATGTCTTTTTTATAGTCAGTCGTAGTTCTTGTGTTTTTCTTTTTCTCTTTCCTTCAGTGATTCTACTCATTATCATCAGGTGTTCATCACTAATGGCCAATCATCACTTAATTAATCTCTCAATTATCTCATTAACTTTAACACTGATTCAGTGTTACTTTAACACTCTGTAGAGTGGGACCAAATGTTCTCTGAGCAGTGTTAATTTAACTCTGGGGATTTTACTGTGTAGGCGGCTCTATTCAGGCAAATGGTCAGTCTTTTCAGACTGGTGTAAAGCGCAAAGTCTGACCCCACATGATTGTGCAGTGTCAGAGATGCTTACATTTTTACAAGATCTTCTGGACGCTGGTCGCTCCCCCTCCACGCTCAAAGTTTATGTGGCTGCTATAGCAGCGTATCACATTCAAGTGAACGGACTGTCACTAGGAAAGAACGATCTCATTGTTCGCTTCCTTAAAGGGGCTAGAAGGCTTCACCCACCTCGTCCCCCTTCAGTCCCTATATGGGACCTGTCCACGGTCCTGGATGCCATGAAGAGCTCTGCATTTGAGCCTCTGCATTCAGTGAGCTTAAAGCTCCTGTCACTAAAGACCGCTTTTCTGCTAGCGATCGCATCAGTTAAGCGAGTGGGTGATCTGCACGCGCTCTCTGTGAGCGCCTCGTGTCTGGAATTTGGGCCAAAAGACTCCAAAGTCGTCCTCAAACCAAGACATGGATATGTACCTAAAGTGCTTTCAACTCCGTTCAGAGCACAGGTCATTTCACTTTCGGCACTTTCATCACCGTTAGATGAAATAGATGCTAATTTGCTCTGTCCTGTCAGAGCACTGAGAATATACATTTCTCATATATCATATATCAGATATCATATTTCTCTGAATGATATCTGTGCGGCGGCTTGCTGGGCCTCCCCGTCCACTTTTATCAGATTCTATAATTTAGATGTTCCGGCTTTACAAGCTGGGCTTCTTGCTGTGTAAACAGATTCAACCCCTTAAGGCTCGATAAGTCCGGCCTGGGTTGAAAATTGTATAAGTCATAAGCATATTCCTTATACGGCTCGAATTATTTGGCCACTCATTATTCCTGACCCGACTATGTCTGGTCTATACTTATTATTGCACGTATATCGTGTTCATTCTCATTAGGGCCCGACTCAGGTCTGGCTCATTCTGAATTATTGATATCATATTACGGGCCCACCTAGGTTGGCCTGGGTTTGGTGTCGTCGGCTTTAGAGCCGTTAAGCAAGCACAGCGTTTTGCATTGGTCCCCCATAGCATTTTAGCAAAACGCAATACGAGAGTACTCTCGTAAGGGAACGTTTCGGTTACTAACATAACCTCGGTTCCCTAAGATGAGGGAACGAGTATTGCGTTTTGCTTGCCGTGCTTGCTCACTTGCTCAGGCGTCGCTTCAGTCGATTAACCTGACTAACCTTGCGAGAGTGGGTCTTATATACCCTTGGCTATGCAAATTCTGTTGCCCCTTGTGGCGGGAATTTGAAAGGACCTGATTGGTCCGTCCCGCCCCACGGTCTCGCTATAGGTTGCTGCAGTTGCAGCGGCACAGCCAATCAGCACGCAGCTGCTTCCTGCTGAGAGTTGTGCAGCTGCACTGCGTATAAAAGGTATTTTTGGATAAAAATTTGCTTCAATATCTTGAGGAAAGGAATTCCCCCATAGCATTTTAGCAAAACGCAATACTCGTTCCCTCATCTTAGGGAACCGAGTTTACGTTAGCAACCGAAACGTTTCTTTTATTTTCATGATTTTTGGACAAACACACACTGTCTGTGAGTTGCTTTGCAATTACAAATGGAAAATATGTCCACAATTTGAACTAGTTTTTACCTTGAGGTTCCATGAACGTTTACATCGGATGTGCAGAACACGTCAAAAACAGACGTCATAAAAACTTTCATTCTGGCTCCTCAGTGGACGTCTTTTCAACGTACGCCTCTAGGGGCAAAGACATTGAAAAGACGTCTTTTGGACATAACTTTGCTCAGTGGGGAGCACTCAGCGCGTCGATATAGTGACGCCTAGGGGTGCCTTTAGCGTCTTTATTGTGATGCGGAAAGCACTTGACCAAGCTTCGGACTTTGACGCCTTGGGAGTGAGAGCGGGTTGAATAATAATACTACCACTAATAATAATAAATTATTATACCAAACCACCTTCGGGACAAATGTGGGCAAAATCATTTTTTATTTATTTATGTTTTTTTAATAGGCCTACTTTCCTTAATCTGAGCGGTACAAGACTTGGCCATGTTTCCTAAGTTTGCCACCTAAACACACAGAAATGTTTTGACTCGATTCTACAATGTTAAGTGCTTGGAAAAAAAACCTCCTTAATCCCGCCTTCATGGACAAAAATGGGCACCCATAGGAATGAATGGGAAAAACTGTAATTCAGAGCATTTTTTTATTTATTTGTCCAAAAAAAAATCAATAAATTCAACACAATGCAGATCATACATACACACAAATGAAGGAGTGAGCCTATACAACATTCTCAATGTGGCAAACACTCACACGCGCGCGTGTGCGCACTCACTCACTCACTCACACACACACACACACACACACACACACACACACACACACACACACACACACACACACACACACACACACACACACACACACACACAGTAAAATCCCCAGAGTTAAATTAACACTGCTCAGAGAACATATGGTCCCACTCTACAGAGTGTTAAAGTAACACTGAATCAGTGTTAAAGTTAATGAGATAATTAAGAGATTAATTAAGTGATAATTGACCATTAGTGGTGAACACCTGATGATAATGAGTAGAATCACTGAAGGAAAGAGAAAAAGAAAAACACAAGAACTACGACTGACTATTAAAAAGACATTCAATCTCTGAAGATCTCAGCAGAGGAGGATTAAACAACTCCACAAACAGCATTACCAGCTTCACACATTACTAACCAGACAGACTTTATTTCTATCAGACGACTACAGAAGCTCTTATTGAGGTTTAGATGTTGATGTTTTATTGAAAATTAAAGTTGTTTGAAGTTACCATTATTGTGATTAGTGTTTGCTTTAATTGGGCTCTTGACCCTTGACTTACTAACATAAGATTTTCTCTGGCTGCTGTAACTGTTCGTTACGGTGAAAATGGCAAGAAAATCTTGACGCTTGTTGTTTATGATACAGTTGTTATCATCATATAGTGCCTTATTTGCTGATCCCCTGAAAGTCATTGATTATAGGAGACTTGTGAATCTAGGGCAGAAGATCCAGCAATGTTATCATCAGAGAAACTAAACAATTATCAAAACATTTTTACATAAAATTTGTACTGCAGTTTACTAACACATCACACAATAAGCACTTCTAACTCCTGCGAGTTTTACTCACACATAGACATCAAGAATCAGCCTATGAATCTTAACAATGGTGACATGCCACAATGCATTCTGGGTGCATCACGCAAAACTCATCTATGGCTCCCAGAATGCATTGTGGCATGAAGCATGTCACCATTGTTGAGATTCATAGGCATATTCTTGATGTCTGTGTGTGAGTTCATCTCGCAGGAGTTAGAAGTGATTAGTGTACAATCGATTTCAAAACTTATTCAGTTTTTCTGATTAAAACCGTGTTGGATCTTCTCTAAAATCACAATAAAAAAAGTTAATAGGACATTGCTCAAAAATTATACAATGATCATATTCTCGACATCGAGCAGCCGACAGCATCTGATTGTGTTTACTCTTGCTTTTCTTGCCATAACAAACTCAGTTACAGCAGCCAGAGAAACACTAACTTTAAAAACGTCATCAAACTGCCCAACTAAAGAAAACACTGATCACCATGATGGTCACATTAAAAACTAACAATTTTCACAACAGAATCAAACAAAAAATCTGTTAATTCTCAATAAGAGACGTCTGACAGAAATAAAGTCAGTCTGGTTAGTAATGTGTGAAGCTGGTAATGCTGTTTGTGGAGTTGTTTAATCCTCCTCTGCTGAGATCTTCAGAGATTTAATGTCTTTTTTATAGTCAGTCGTAGTTCTTGTGTTTTTCTTTTTCTCTTTCCTTCAGTGATTCTACTCATTATCATCAGGTGTTCATCACTAATGGCCAATCATCACTTAATTAATCTCTCAATTATCTCATTAACTTTAACACTGATTCAGTGTTACTTTAACACTCTGTAGAGTGGGACCAAATGTTCTCTGAGCAGTGTTAATTTAACTCTGGGGATTTTACTGTGCACACACACACACACACACACACACACACACACACACACACACACACACACACACACACACACACACACACACACACACACACACACACACACACACACACACACACACACACACACACACACACACACACACACACACACACACACACACACACACACACACACACACACACACACACAAACACACACAAACACACACACACACACACACACACACACACACACACACACACACACACACACACACACACACACACACACACACACACACACACACACACACACACACACACACACACACACACACACACACACACACACACACACACACACACACACACACACACTTCAAAGTCAAATAAAGTCCTGCTGCAAGATTTGTTGATGCTTCCAAACAAAATTGTTTATTTTTTTTTGGTTTGATACCATTTACTTTTATTGAGTTATTGTTAGGTTTATTGTTTATTCTTACCTGTTTGGTACTTTTTTGAGTTACTGAAATGTAATGTTTTTTTCTTAGAAATAAATGATTGCTCTGTCTCCTACTTTGTCTTTTCCTTATAGCGTGGTCATATTTGCATAAGCATATTTTGGCATCTTTGTATAGTCTCACACAACACAAATGGTTAAAACATTGTGCAGCTAAAATGGAATCCAGAAAACTTAAAACAGAAAACACAAAATTTGGTAAAAATCGAACAGAATTGGATGGGAAACTAAACGTATTTCATAGGGCCCTAAACATGACATTTTTGTTCAACTTTTAATAAATTATTAAACTGTATAAGTTTCATTATTTAAATTAATTAGACATGCTTTTTGATTACTAAAAATGTTATTCAACCATTAAAATGGAGATTAAAAAAAAAATCAAAAGGAAAACAAAAAAAAGGAATTAGGATTTTTTTTTTAAGGAATTTGGGAAAAAATAAAGCATATTTCATAGGGCCCTACTTGAGAAAGACAATGGATGTGTACAGTATGGGTGTCAATTTACACAAATTCTTATGATCGATCGTCATTTTAAATTAACAATCAACTAATCGATTAACCGTTAGCCTTAACATCATCCTCACCAAATGAAATGGTTTTAAGTCTGAATAAAGGGCTATGTGTTATTTTTGTTCCCCTAAATCTGTTACAACACAGGATGCAGTCAATAATAGAATTTCTAATTTCAAGTTCAAGTTCTCAAAAAACGTGATTCGTCAATTATTTTTTTCTCTCAGAATTGCATTATTAAAATGTTCAAAAATTGGACCTATTCACAATCACATCCCGCTGAATTATGAAGGGCTGAAAGATTCTCATAGGCACGTAAATAATTTTTTTTTAATTGCATTCACACATTAAAAATAACAATTTGAGTGTTTTATAAGTAATTACTGTAAATTATTGTTATTATTATTATTTTCAATGCTGTGTACCACATGGGGGCAGTACATTCTCCAAGGATGTGTTTGCACAAAGGCAAAAGTTTTGAAAAATGCTTACTAAAACAATAATACCTTAATAAAACTTTAACAATTAAAAAAATAAACTTCATACAGCTGTCACCCATCCTGTAGTGATGGATCAGTACACAGTCTTTATATGTGACCGTGTGGATTGACTATTCAGGTTCAGGGAAGGTCTTGCCCTTTTTGAAGCCCAAATTGCTTCAGGGAAACAAATACTGTAATACATTCATGATCCTGCCATGATGATGGCATTGTATGAACGTCATGAATGGTTTTGTATGAAAAAAGAAATTCCACTAGCCCTGGCCGTTTGGTGATATATATATATATATATATGAAATATTTCAAATAAATAAAGATATGTTCCATCCACGGAAAAATGACAAAAGGTTTGTTTGCTTACAACAAGAGCAGCAATCATGCCTTGTTAATTGATTAATTAATATGCGGCTTTAAAGGGTTAGTTCACTCAAAAATTAATATTACCCCACACTGTAAAAAATTGTATGTGCTACTTACCTAAAAAAATATGGTAACAACATTACACATAATATTTTGGAGTAGTTTTGGCTTGGTTTCTTTAATGGAATCTACCTGAATAAATAATGTAAAATCTCCTAAATTATTTAGTCTACAAAACAATTAATTTAATATTTTAAGCAAAATGTGCTTATTTAAATCTTTCACATAATTTTATTCACTCTGGCTGCATTAACTGTGTGTTTAGAAAGCACATTTGTTGAGGTACGAATGCCAAGAAAAAATATGATTAAGTGATAATAACTAAACAATTATGTTGGTATATTCATGATGTAATGGCTTAAGTCACTGATCTTACTCAAAATCTTATGCTCTGGTATTCTGATGTTAAATTTTGTATTAGTCTTAATGATGAGTACATGATTCAATTACATGAAATTAAGCACTGTTGTGTTAATTGAATAATTTCCACTTTTTTCTTTCTTTCGAAAAGTTTTATTGTCACAGTTTTCCACAAAATACATCAATGCACACAAAATTTCAAAATTTCACATAAAAAATAAAATTATTTGGGACATTAAAACACAGTACTATAAATAAAATATAAGGTTTGTGTTGTGTGTGTTTTGTTTGAACAGTCCATGTATTTGTGTTTTGTTGGCAAGTCCAAGTGTATGTTTGTGGTTAAAAGGCATCAATGAGCATTTTAAGAGCATAAAACCAAACATGGGTGTATAAGTATAAAATGCTAAAAAAGGAAGTCATCTTTTGTGCTGGACCGGGGTGAGTCCCTATCAAAATCGCCATCACTCCTGTCTCCAGAACAGGCACTTAGCCCAGCGCTTCCAGTGCCCAGCGGAAGTCCCCTCCCGCCGGCCCGCTGGCCCGCTGGCCCGCTGGCCCGCTGTTCCCGTAGCCGGTGTTGGTGAGGGTGCATCTACGGGCGGCCCGGTACAGTGGTGGCCGGGACCTCTTTTGTGTGACCTCAGCCCCCCCATCCGAATAACGACGCCCGGCGCCTCCTGCATGCAGCATTGATGTTACAAGTTGCTCGGTGCCGTAACCGTAACACGTTTCCCCACCAGCAGGTTTCTGGTGACCCAGATGGCATCCTTTATCGTGTTAAGGGTGAGCCAGAGCGAGGCAAATTCATGCGATGTTTGGGCTTTTTGGCCCTGACCCACCCCCAGGATGGCGAGCTTATAATCCACCTGGGCCCCACCCACTGGCAGGCACGGGAAAAACAGGGGGCCGGCCCTGGTCCACAGGTCCCGTGCAGCACCGCACTCCCAGAGCAGATGTCGCACGGTCTCCGGGGCATTGCACCCGGACCGTGGGCAGGTTGAGTCCTTGGCCATGCCTCTGGAGTGCATAACCGCCCGGACTGGGAGGATCTCATGGGCTACCATCCACGCTAGGTCCTTATGTCTGTTCCGGAGAGCAGGGTGGGCAGCATTCCTCCAAACTTGTTTTGCCTCACCTAAGGTGAGGCTTGGGATCGGACTCACGGGTTCCCGGTCCTGCACAAGAGAGACAAGAGCCTTGTGGTCAGTTAAAACTGTGACATCTTGCTTTTCTAAAACATATCTTTTTAAAAACTTTCTAATAAAATCATGTTCTCGCGGAAGATTAAAAGAGACCGGTTTTGTCAAATCTGTTTTTAAAATTTTAAGAGTTCTTAGATAAGACCCCATCCAGAATCGTGTCATTGCAGCCGTCTTGTTGTCTCTGGATGGGGTCATTGCATATTTTATGTGCAGGGCGGTGAAATGGCTTCCTATAAACAACAGGGGTTCCGGTAATCCTTTTCCTCCATTCTCCTTTCTCTTCTTTACCACCTCTCTATTCAGCCTCTCCCATTTGGACCCCCAGAAAAAGTAAAAGACCGCCCTCTCCACACCTAAAAGATAAAATCTCGGGGGACTAAAAACAGAACACAACAATAAGAACAAAGGTAAAATCACTGCTTTGTATATTAAAACTTTGCCCTCAAGTGTCAAAGTCCTCAGTCCCCAAAATATTAATTTCCACTACTTTACTAACAAGTAGTGCTTAAGAAGTTTTACTGTATGGCATATCTTAGAAACACACAGACATCAAGAATCTGCCTATAAATCTCAACAATGGTGACAATCAATGAAAAGCTTCATGCTGCAGTGCATGCTGCATACCATCAATCAAAACTCCCTCATGGGTCCCAGCATGCATTGCGGCATGAATAAATTATGCATCTGAATTGTGATTAATTTTCTTTGAATCTTACTTTTTGCTTTTACTTTTGCTGTGTTTGTTGTCATGTTTTTGTAACTTTTTTATGTTCAAAGTTGATCTTTATCTGAATATTTTTTTGATTGTCACCATTGTTGAGATTCATACTCTGATTCTTGATGTCTGTGTGTGTCCTTATATGGTTATCTACTGATATTGGATAAAATCTTCTGCGCATTAATTTTGATTTAATAAAATTCTGCATATAGTTTAAATACTATGTTAATTAATCTAGGATGTTGTATGGTAGAATCACATAAGTTCTATTATGAATAATATTAAAAAATATCAACACAAAACCCCTATAACCAGAGCATCAGACTCTGATTGAATATCAGTATAATTTATTTTTACATAACAATAATACCATCAGCTAAAAAACTACCAACACCATCACATTTTACTTTGCTTTTCTTGGCTTTTCTTTGTGCTTTATATACACAGTTAAAGTAGCCAGAGCAAGACATGTAATGTCAAGGGTCAAGATCCCAACAAAAGCAAACACTGAACACCATCATGGTGAATTCAAACAAAACTATTATGTTCAATTTAACAGAAATAAAGTCAGTCTGGTTAGTAATGTGTGAGGCTGGTAATGCTGTTTGTGGAGTTGTTTAATCCTCCTCTGCTGAGATCTTCAGAGATTTAATGTCTTCTTTTATTCTTCAGTTGATTTCATCTAATGCTGTGGCTGAAGTCAGTACAACTACCCAACATCATTTCTCAAGCTGTTCTCACTGTATTAAACAGTAACAGCAGACAGAGCTAACAAATACTGTCAAGTCAAGGGTCAAGATCCCAACTAAAGCAACACTAATCACCATAATGGTGACTTCAAACAAAACTATTATTTTCAATAAATCATCAACACAAGCGGCAACCTCCCGCAGTTTCTCTTGAAGCCAATATGGAAGTGCTTTAAACTGCAATTCATCGACAGGCCGCTAGGGACAGGCTCCAGAAGGCAGCAGAATCTCATTGAGCCCCATGTTAAAATGGCCAACTTTACAGCAGAATAAAACATGTTTAAAGCCTGGTACAAATTGTGGTTTTGGTCTATACGGCTAATTTTGCCCTTCATGACGACTGTGAGGGGGGTGAATTTTTTTATAACTCATTCGTTTACATTATATAAAGCATTAAGGTTCTGCAAAATTAAGGGCGTGGCCACTTCGAATGACAGGTGGATAGCCATTTATCTGCTGTCTGTTAGTCATCGCGTCACTTAAGCTCCGCCCACGTCCCGCCTTTTTGCCCATTTTCTGCTATTCGGGAGTGACGCGCTGCCAAGATGGCAACGGCCAGCTCGTCCATTATACTCTAGGCTTCGTTTCTGGTGACCCAGATGGCATCCTTTATCGTGTTAAGGGTGAGCCAGAGCGAGGCAAATTCATGCGATGTTTGGGCTTTTTGGCCCTGACCCACCCCCAGGATGGCGAGCTTATAATCCACCTGGGCCCCACCCACTGGCAGGCACGGGAAAAACAGGGGGCCGGCCCTGGTCCACAGGTCCCGTGCAGCACCGCACTCCCAGAGCAGATGTCGCACGGTCTCCGGGGCATTGCACCCGGACCGTGGGCAGGTTGAGTCCTTGGCCATGCCTCTGGAGTGCATAACCGCCCGGACTGGGAGGATCTCATGGGCTACCATCCACGCTAGGTCCTTATGTCTGTTCCGGAGAGCAGGGTGGGCAGCATTCCTCCAAACTTGTTTTGCCTCACCTAAGGTGAGGCTTGGGATCGGACTCACGGGTTCCCGGTCCTGCACAAGAGAGACAAGAGCCTTGTGGTCAGTTAAAACTGTGACATCTTGCTTTTCTAAAACATATCTTTTTAAAAACTTTCTAATAAAATCATGTTCTCGCGGAAGATTAAAAGAGACCGGTTTTGTCAAATCTGTTTTTAAAATTTTAAGAGTTCTTAGATAAGACCCCATCCAGAATCGTGTCATTGCAGCCGTCTTGTTGTCTCTGGATGGGGTCATTGCATATTTTATGTGCAGGGCGGTGAAATGGCTTCCTATAAACAACAGGGGTTCCGGTAATCCTTTTCCTCCATTCTCCTTTCTCTTCTTTACCACCTCTCTATTCAGCCTCTCCCATT
Source organism: Gobio gobio (assembly GCF_949357685.1). Lineage (NCBI taxonomy): Eukaryota > Metazoa > Chordata > Actinopteri > Cypriniformes > Gobionidae > Gobio > Gobio gobio. The sequence goes on along the minus strand of NC_137097.1, from coordinate 32,431,085 downwards.
TGGACCCCCAGAAAAAGTAAAAGACCGCCCTCTCCACACCTAAAAGATAAAATCTCGGGGGACTAAAAACAGAACACAACAATAAGAACAAAGGTAAAATCACTGCTTTGTATATTAAAACTTTGCCCTCAAGTGTCAAAGTCCTCAGTCCCCAAAATATTAATTTCCACTACTTTACTAACAAGTAGTGCTTAAGAAGTTTTACTGTATGGCATATCTTAGAAACACACAGACATCAAGAATCTGCCTATAAATCTCAACAATGGTGACAATCAATGAAAAGCTTCATGCTGCAGTGCATGCTGCATACCATCAATCAAAACTCCCTCATGGGTCCCAGCATGCATTGCGGCATGAATAAATTATGCATCTGAATTGTGATTAATTTTCTTTGAATCTTACTTTTTGCTTTTACTTTTGCTGTGTTTGTTGTCATGTTTTTGTAACTTTTTTATGTTCAAAGTTGATCTTTATCTGAATATTTTTTTGATTGTCACCATTGTTGAGATTCATACTCTGATTCTTGATGTCTGTGTGTGTCCTTATATGGTTATCTACTGATATTGGATAAAATCTTCTGCGCATTAATTTTGATTTAATAAAATTCTGCATATAGTTTAAATACTATGTTAATTAATCTAGGATGTTGTATGGTAGAATCACATAAGTTCTATTATGAATAATATTAAAAAATATCAACACAAAACCCCTATAACCAGAGCATCAGACTCTGATTGAATATCAGTATAATTTATTTTTACATAACAATAATACCATCAGCTAAAAAACTACCAACACCATCACATTTTACTTTGCTTTTCTTGGCTTTTCTTTGTGCTTTATATACACAGTTAAAGTAGCCAGAGCAAGACATGTAATGTCAAGGGTCAAGATCCCAACAAAAGCAAACACTGAACACCATCATGGTGAATTCAAACAAAACTATTATGTTCAATTTAACAGAAATAAAGTCAGTCTGGTTAGTAATGTGTGAGGCTGGTAATGCTGTTTGTGGAGTTGTTTAATCCTCCTCTGCTGAGATCTTCAGAGATTTAATGTCTTCTTTTATTCTTCAGTTGATTTCATCTAATGCTGTGGCTGAAGTCAGTACAACTACCCAACATCATTTCTCAAGCTGTTCTCACTGTATTAAACAGTAACAGCAGACAGAGCTAACAAATACTGTCAAGTCAAGGGTCAAGATCCCAACTAAAGCAACACTAATCACCATAATGGTGACTTCAAACAAAACTATTATTTTCAATAAATCATCAACACAAGCGGCAACCTCCCGCAGTTTCTCTTGAAGCCAATATGGAAGTGCTTTAAACTGCAATTCATCGACAGGCCGCTAGGGACAGGCTCCAGAAGGCAGCAGAATCTCATTGAGCCCCATGTTAAAATGGCCAACTTTACAGCAGAATAAAACATGTTTAAAGCCTGGTACAAATTGTGGTTTTGGTCTATACGGCTAATTTTGCCCTTCATGACGACTGTGAGGGGGGTGAATTTTTTTATAACTCATTCGTTTACATTATATAAAGCATTAAGGTTCTGCAAAATTAAGGGCGTGGCCACTTCGAATGACAGGTGGATAGCCATTTATCTGCTGTCTGTTAGTCATCGCGTCACTTAAGCTCCGCCCACGTCCCGCCTTTTTGCCCATTTTCTGCTATTCGGGAGTGACGCGCTGCCAAGATGGCAACGGCCAGCTCGTCCATTATACTCTAGGCTTCAGAAACGCTCTTCAGAAACCTACGGGTGACGTCACGGACACGTCACGGTGACGTCCATATTTTTTTACAGTCTATGCATCAACATCTAAACCTCAATAAGAGCTTCTGTAGACGTCTGACAGAAATAAAGCCAGTCTTGTTAGTAATTAATGTGATTAGTGTTAGTGATTAATGACCAAGATGGCGGCGCGAGTTGATCGCGAGGCTCAGGTTCTCTCCAGATTCTGCAATTTTGCGGTATTTTTCTTGTTCATCTCGGGTCTGTTCGTACAGAACAGTTGTGCCTTTACAACGTACACCCGCTGTGAGCTTTTGGATATTGGTTTGCGAATTTCCGACAGTTTTATGGACAATCTTCGACTCTTTCCTGAGATCGCTAGGACGCCCGAGGCGATGCGCTCTGCCCGGCTGGGCGGAAGTGCTAGAAGGCGGCGCTGTGATCGTAAACAAAGGCGGGGTAAGCGTGGAGGACTAAGAGCTAAGCTAAGGCTAACTCCTTACCGGCTCTCTTTACCCAGCATTTTCCTTGCCAATGTACGATCGCTAGTGAACAAAATGGAGGAGATTCGACTCAGCATCACACACAGTAAGAAACTTTTGAACTGTAACGTCCTAATCTTCACGAAAACCTGGTTAAACAGCGGAATACCGGACACCACTATTGAGCTAGCGGGACGCCACACACTCCGGGCGGATAGAACATTAGATGGCTCCGGTAAAACCAGAGGCGGTGGATTGTGTATTTACATTAACAAAGCTTGGTGCACAAACTCTGCTATTGTTGGGAGTCATTGTTCAGCTAACCTTGAGTTTCTCATGGTTAAATGTAGACCGTTTTATCTACCGCGGGAGTTCACTTCCACCATTATCACTGCAGCCTATATTCCTCCGGATGCTGATGCCAAGCTTGCTATGAAAGAACTTCACGCAGCCATCAGTAAACAACAGACTGATCACCCGGAAGCTGCGTTTATTGTTGCAGGTGACTTTAATCACACAAACTTAAAGTCAGTGCTACCCAAGTTTCACCAGCATGTTTCCTGCCACACCAGAGGAAACAAAACCTTAGATCATGTTTACACAAACATTGCTGGAGCTTACGTTGCAACACCCCTCCCCCACCTGGGACAGTCAGATCACCTCTCTTTGTTCCTCAGCCCCAAATATTCACCCCTCATCAACCGTGTGAAGCCATCAGTAAAGACCATCAAGGTGTGGCCTGCGGGGGCAGATTCCACACTCCAGGAAAGGTTTCTAAATACAGACTGGAGCATGTTTGCTTCTCAAGCCACCAGTGGCGCTCACACGGACATTGACTCATACACTTCTTCTGTATTGGATCATATCAATACCACCATTGACAGTGTTACAACCCAGAAACAGATCACCACATACTCAAATCAGAAGCCTTGGATGAACAGAGAAGTTCGACTCCTGCTGAAGTCACGCAATCCTGCCTTCAGATCAGGAGATGCACAAGCCTACAGTACATCCAGAGCAAACCTGAAGAGGGGCATCAAAAAGGCCAAGCACTGCTACAAGCTAAAGATAGAGGGACACTTTTCCAACTCTGACCCTCGACGCATGTGGCAGGGCATTCAGGCCATCAGTGATTACAAACCCACCCACTCCACCCCCGCAGCCACTGATGTCAACTTCCTGAACGAGCTAAATTACTTTTATGCTCGTTTTGAAAGAGACAACAGAGAAACTGCCACCAAGCTCAAACCCTCAGCTGACCCACCAATCACACTCTCCTCCACAGATGTCTGCAAGGCACTGAGCCGGATCAGCGCACACAAGGCTGCTGGACCAGACAACATCCCTGGTCGTGTTCTCAGGGCATGTGCGGAGCAGCTCGCTGGGGTTTTTACGGACATTTTCAACCTGTCTCTTGCCCAAGTAGCTGTACCAACATGCTTAAAACGCACTTCCATTGTGCCAGTGCCGAAACACTCTAGCCCGAGGTGCCCTAATGACTACCGCCCTGTAGCACTCACACCCATCGTTATGAAGTGCTTTGAGCGGCTGGTCCTAGAACACCTAAAAGACTCTCTACCATCCACATTGGACTCACACCAGTTTGCCTACCGCAGCAATAGGAGCACAGAGGATGCCGTTTCCATGGCACTCCACTCTGTGCTCACCCATCTGGACAGTAAAAACACTTATGCACGCATGCTGTTTGTTGACTTCAGCTCAGCATTCAACACTGTCATCCCAACCAAGTTAATAGCCCAACTTGGAGACCTGGGCATCAACACTTCAATGTGTAATTGGATTTTGGACTTCCTAACTGACAGACCCCAGAATGTTCGATCAGGATCCACCTGCTCCACATCCATCACACTTAACACTGGTGTACCACAGGGCTGTGTGCTTAGCCCGTTTCTCTACTCCCTCTTTACCTCCGACTGCAAGCCTGTGTATGGATCTAATTCCATCGTCAAGTTTGCGGACGACACTACGGTGATTGGGCTCATCAGCAACAACGATGAGACTGCCTATAGGGAGGAGATCCAGCACCTGGCCACATGGTGCGCTGATAATAACCTGCTCCTCAACACCACCAAAACGAAGGAGCTCATCGTGGACTTCAGGAAGGAGTCAAGAGGCACACACGACACCATCCACATCAATGGAATGGCTGTTGAGCGTGTCTCCAGTTTCAAGTTCCTGGGGACCCACATCTCGGCGGACATGTCGTGGACGACCAACACCTCCAGCCTGGTCAAGAAGGCTCACCAGCGCCTCTTCTTCCTGAGGACACTGAGGAAGAATCAGCTCTCCTCGGCTATCCTGGTGAACTTCTATTGCTGCGCAATAGAAAGCATCCTGACCAACTGTGTCGCAGTATGGTATGGGAGCTGCTCTGTTGCAGAGCGCAAGGCACTGCAGCGGGTGGTGAAAACTGCCCAGCGCATCACAGGAACTCCACTGCCTGCCATCGAGCACATCCAGAGGAAACGCTGTCTGCATCGAGCTCGCAGCATCCTCAAGGACTCCTCTCACCCAGCCCACAGACTGTTTTCTCTCCTGCCCTCCGGCAGGCGCTTCAGGATCCACCGGACGAGGACCAGCAGACTAAAGAACAGTTTTTTCCCCAGAGCTGTCTCTTTACTGAACTCAAACCCCCGTTGATCCACTTCCCTCATAAACTGCTAACTCTCCTACCTCACATCTGCCTTCACTTTGTTATTTGCACTACCGACTGTTTATTACACAACTGTTTACTTATGCATTCTGCACTGCCATATCTTAACTGGATTATGCTCATTTGCACTGCCGACTGTATTTATAGTACCAATGTTTACATTTGCATTTTGCACCGTACTTCTAACTGTAATATGCAACCACTTTCCACTGCACTTTTACACTTTTTTTCGGATAGCTCTGTCTTAATTTATTGCACTACCTTAATCCACTGCTATATTCCTCATCTTGCCTAACATATTATTGTATACCTCTAACTGTAAAAATTCTGTTTAAAGTACTAGCCATCTGTATATTATATTCATAGTACATATTCACCTGTAAATTCTGTTTATAGTAATAGCCATCTGTATATTAATTCACTGTACATACTCACCTGTAAATTCAGTTCTGTTTATAGTAATAACCATCTCTCTATTTATACATATTTATATATATTCAGTATATTTCCATGTCCTGCACTTATGCAACCATTGTATATCCTGCACTTGCTGCTATTGCACTTCTGGTTAGACCTAAACTGCATTCCGTTGCCTTGTACTTGTGTAATGACAATAAAGTTGAATCTAATCTAATCTAATCTAATGTATGAAGCTGGTAAAGCTGTTTGTGGAGTTGTTTAATCCTCCTCTGCTGAGATCTTCAGAGATTTAATATCTTCTTTTATCTTCTGTTGATTTCATCTAAGGCTGTGGCTGAAGGCAGTTGTAGTTCTTGGGTTTCTCTTTTCTTCCGTGATTCTGAAGATTTCAGATGTTCATCATTAATGCGCAATCATCATTCAATGAATCTCTTAATTATCTCATTAACTTCAACACTGATTCAGAGTTACTTATAACACTCTGAGCAGTGTTAATTTAACACTGGGAAATTTGCAGTGTACAAAGCAGTGGCGTAGGCAGAATTTTATTTTTGGTCGGGCCTGGGCAAAAGTGAGCGGGCACTGTCACTGTCAACATAAACCAAAACTGCAGCTACAACCTGTCCACATACAAAACATGGGCAGCGGTTACAACAAACATTAGACACTTTCTTTCTCTCAAATATTTTCTTCATTTTTAATTGAAAATAAACAGCTTTCCGATCTGATATGTGATGAGAAAAGGAAGTACGGTGAGTTCGGATTCAAACCTCAGGTCGAATTGCGTCAAAACTCAGTGCCATGCATCTTAACCCTACACTATCTCGACTGACAGATACCAATGGCGTGTTCCCGGCTTTACAGAATTAACTTGCGCTTGGAATTGAAAAGTCTTACCGTTAGCTACTTCTGGCCTGATGGATGGGTTCTCTCCCACGTTAATGCAAGTTTTCAAGTTTTTAAAATTCCTTTTTATAGAATTTTGCATCGCTGCTGTTTATCTCTCACACAACTGCAAATTTTTGGCTAAGTGAATAGGTAAACACACTTCATGAACTCACAGGCGCGAGCCGCGCGACATGCATGAGGCAGCCTGACACCTAATTGCCTAACACAGCTGTCAATCAAACTTATCAAGCATTATGCAAAAACCATAGACCGTGAAAAAAACACATTTTATTTATTTCAGTATTTGAGATGTTATAATAATTTTGTAATTACGATAAAATAATTTGAACAAATATTATGATATTTGTATAATAACCGGGGTCATATTATAGCCCCTGGTAGAAAGATACAAAGATACAAAGCAAACATACAATTATGGAAAGTACGTATACGGCAAGAAAGGAGAGAAACATTTAGAAATTAAACGGGTAGAATGTTAGGTAGACTTTATCCATTTTTGCTTTGTCTTTTTATGCTCTGAAATTTTCTGGGAACCCCATAGAACCTTCTGGAGGACCCCTGTTTGAAAACCCCTGCTCTAAACGACATAAGTGATTCTGCTTATGATGATTATGTCAAAATTATGTCTCTCAGTGATTTTGCTTGTTATCATCAGGTGTCTTCATTAAAGGTCAATCATCAATTCATGAATTGACTTTAAACACCCTTGGGTGTAGAGTCAAATAAACTCTGAGGAGTTTTAATTTAACACTGGGTTTTTTGCTGTGCAGAGCTTCTTTAAGATCAACTATGATATATTAATAAATAAATTCTCAATGATGCCATCATATATCCTGTAGATATGGATTTGTACACAGTCTGTATGACCTGTGAGTCATTGGTTAAGGGAAGATAAAGAGAACCTTGCCCTTAAGCAACACGTTTGCTTTGCTTCAGGGAGATCAACACTATAATTAAGTCACAATGCTGTCACGATGATGGCATTGTGTGAAAGTTATACAAACCACTAGCCCTGGGCGGGGAAATATTCTAAATAATTAATATATATTCCTACCAAGGAAAATAACAAAACATTTGTTGTTCACAGCAAGTTCAGAAGGAAAAACAGACAATCATTTGGAGGAATGAAATTGAATTGAACTAATAGACTCTCAAGTTTCAAGGTATAGAGACAGAGCAACACACGTCATAATCTGAAAACCACATCCACCGGGAGGCAAACCAATCAATGTCTCCTTTGACTTTGTTTTGCAGCCTCCCTGTCAATTCTGACCAGAGAGAGATGCTCACAAGTCTCTGAGCTAGAGTCCAAGTCAAGACTCAAGTCTCTGGGCTTGAGTCCAAATCAAGTCACAAGTCTCTGGGCTAGAGTCCAAATCAAGTCTCTTTATTATAATAAGTCTCTGGTTATAATAAGTGTTGCATCATGTACAGCGATCCATCCAGGCTGTGTAGAACACTGCAAAACGCAGATACAGCAGTCTGAGAAACACTAACATTAAAAAGTCGTCAAACTGCCCAAATAAAGAAAACACTGATCACCATGATGGTGACAAAAACAAACTCTATTAATTCTCAATAAGAGCTTCTGCAGTCGTCTGACAGACAAACAGTCAATCTGGTTACCCAGCAAACACAGCAACGTTGTAAAAACGTTTTTTTTTTCACGTTGTGAAAAGGTCGTGATAACGTTTTTATCCTACGTATTTAATACGACAGATGTCGGGTTTTTTTCACGTTATAAAAACGTTTTTTCACAACGTTGCAGAAACGTATTTATAACGTTTTTATCACGTTACCCCACGTCTCCTTTCAACGTTGCAGAAACGTATTTATCACGTTACCACGTCTCCTTTCAACGTTGCAGACTGTTAACAGAGGTTTAGATGTTGATGTTTATGTTTCATTTGAAGTCACCATTGTGGTGGGAAGCGTTTGCTTTAGTTGTGCTCTTGGTCCCCGTAATTGTGTTAGCTTTTCTTTGGATGTTATAACTGTGTGTGTGTGAGTAACACAATAGTTATGACTGAGAAAACACAGATAAACACAACTAACACAACCCCGGGAACCAAGAGCCCGCAAACGCTTCCCACCACAATGGTGACAAATTAACCATAAATATCAACATCTAAACCTCTGTTAATTTTCAGTAAGAGCTTCTGTAGACGTCTGACAGAAATAGTCAAAGTGTGTCTTATGTCTGTGATTAAGGGCAGCACCAGTGTTTCAGTGGGATACACTGTCTCCTCACAGCAAGAAGATCCTGGATTGAATCCCACGATTCTCTCACGATCCAAAGATGTGTGAATTACAGATGCTAAGTTGTCTAAAGTGTCTAAAGGTGTGAGCGAAGTTTCTTTTATTTTCATGATTTCTGGACAAACACACACTGTCTGTGTTGTTTAAGATCCAGGTAACGTGAATGTTGTCTGATGTTACAGGGGCAGAAGAGCACGTGTGTGTTTATCTGGTGGAGACTGGAGAGAGGGTGATGAAGGAAGCCTGTCATCAAAGGCTTTGAGTATACTACAGAAATTAATAAAATATCAATTTAAATCTTAAGTTGTATTTTATTTTAATTTCAAACAGAGTTATTTCAGCACTTTTCTGATTCTTGATGTCTGTGCATTTGCTGCAGAGCTTCTGTGGTTGAGCCTTGCTCAAGGAAACCTTCTGCTTATCAGTTCAGTGTTTAGCCTACTACACCACAAAAGTCATAAAGCTACAATACAAATAGCATGTAATTGTAAAAATATTAAATTAAATATGGCAAGAAATGGGATGCTGACAACATGAATTGTAAAACGTTTTAAGTAGTCATGCTGATGGAGAGCAGACACACGGATGTTTGGAGCAGACATCAGCAGTCAGAGATTGTCCCACACATGTTCTCCTACTCTTGCTTCAAGGTTGTGGGTTTCTGGAGGGACATGATGGACGGCTAGGACAGGTGAAGGTGTTCACGGTGGTCAACTGCTTCATCAACATAAAGCCACAGAATTGGCACAGCTGTGTTGAGATGGCAGCAGATGTGGGGTTCACCGCCTGTAAATGTGTGATGGTTTGTTAGAACAATACGTTTGAATAAAGCTTTGTTTCATGTGTTGGTGACTTATTCATTTGTGATGTTTACTTTTATTCATTCTTTTACTCATTAATTAATGTTTCCTATTGTTGTCAGTAAATAAAATATTTTATTAACTCATGCATTTATTCATTGCTTGACTGAAAATTGGTATTCACATCGGCTGCATTTGTCTAGTGTGTATTCATGCATCGCTATGTCATATGACAAGTTGCATTTTGCTTGTTTTACTAAAACAATATACTTTTCAGTAAAAAGAAAAAGTAATATAATTAAGTATTGGTCAGCATTTGTTATTATTATTGTAAGTGTTTCAGTGGGCTAGCAATGCAATTCAATCTTGGTGTTGGGTAATCATAATTTTTAATAGTGATACTTACATTTTTCGAGAAGAAAATCAACAGTTTTCTCCAAAGGTGAGATCTTCAGCTGAAAGACGTCTCTGTGCAGACATTACAAACACTGAGGGAAACAGCACAGGTCGGGCTGTGGAGTTACTGATGCTTTGAGCTGTTACTGCACCTGTCACTCATATCTTTTATTTTATAATTACATGGTTGTATCTTTAACAATCATAATGATAAAACAAAACAAATATCATGGGTTTTCATACATTATATACAAAGAAAAAAAACAATAACAAGGTTAGATATCTTTGAATAATTCATCATAATGCAATAAAAATGTTATTTCATAAGCTTGAGGGATGAAACAGGAGTTACGTTTAACAAGAAAAAGGAAAATATAAAGGAGATTTAGGCTAATTTTGCTTGTGGATGAAATTTTTTGCATATAAAATAAAGAAATTAACAACATATTCAAGAGATCACGATTTTGGGTTTTTTGTAAGGATAAAACTGGGTCAGAATAGAAGGGTTAATATCACAAAATAAATGGGCAGCTGTTTCTTCAACAAGACCACAAAATTAGCAAGTTTAATCAATATTAAGATATTTATAGATCGATTAATTAAACCTGTCACTCGTCTTTCAAGTCGCTGCGCTTGATATAACGTTGTAGGTCACATGATAACGTCAACATGGCGCATAAAGTGCGGCTCGCATTCATAGTTTAATTTGAAGTTACCTGGTGATCAGTAGCTGTGTCCCAATTCGGGGGCTGCATCCTTCAAAGGCCGCATTTGAAGGCCGATTGCGTCACCGCAGCGCGACGAAGACTGTCTCAATTCGAAGGGGCCTTCAAATGCAGCCTGCCGTCCGTGTTGCCAAGTCCCCGTTTTTTCATCCGAATTAGGCTCCTATTTCAGTTGTTGCCGTGGATGAAAAATTATTTCCGCGGGTTTGTTTCTACCCCATAAGTACGATTTCGCCGCTCCAACACCCCCAAACGTACAACTGCAGTGGAGAATTCGGCCGCTCGATGGAGAAAACCGCATTGGGAGTTTTGGACTACTTTTGTTGCAGAGACCTGGCAACCCAACCCATCCGTCTCCCCGGCCGCGAAGGATAGAACCAACCAGAACCAAGCATGTAGTGCTTCAGTCAGAAATTGAAGCTTTCGCGCCTCGATCGCCCCCCTATGGCCGGTCCCAGTACAGCTCCTAAACCCCGCCTCTCCATGTATTAGAATGGGCGCGAGACACACTAAACAATTTAATTACACTTCAAATAATTGTTTCCTAAAGATGGTTTCTGTCATTTTAGGCAGTTTTTATTACAATAATTTCATTTCAAGTGTTCGTTTTTTAAATAAGTTTAGTTTTAGTGAGTTATTTGATGCTATAAAAACGAGGGGTGTGACGTCATGATTGACAGCTGAGATTGACGGCTTCTCTGAATGAACTTGTCACTGAGGCACTAACTGACTTTTTTCTGGATTTTTGGGAGGAGATTGGAGCTTTAGCTTTAATTTCTACACTTCCATAACTGTTTATTTCACACCAACATAATGAATTGTTCTGCATCTGCGAGAGTGTGGGCGGGCTTTTGATAATCGCGCCTCTACTTCCTGTTCTCTACTGCGCAACTCCGGTCCCGAGATCGCTACTGCGCAGACTCGGTCCCAAGATGTCAGCGCCGTGAGCGGGCCTATGAAAGCTTCAACTTTGGTCAGCGGAAGTCAATGGAGTCGCGTCGTCCATATTTTTTTACGGTCTATGACCAGAACAAGTGGATCCTTCGCTGTGTATTCCTCTGCCCATCCCGTGGCCGAGGAACACTTATACATGTAAGTAGCCTATCGTGTTTTAATTTACTAAAATAACCAACGAAACGTTTTAAAAGCCGGTGGTCTTTATTTCTGTGTTACCACGACACAGCTTTATTCGTTAGGTGATCTGATGTAATATTTCGTTTTGTTTTATGGATCAAGTTACTTTTAGCAGCTTTATTAAAATGAGGGCAGCAAATGAGTATTTATTTACCAGGCCGGAGAAATCGAGAATATAGAATTTGAGTATCTATAAATAAGATTTCTGGAGTATTGTGTATGTTTGTAGGCTACTGATGCATCATATTTGTTAAATTTCTTAAGATTGCACCCCTGCCTTGCAGGTAAAAAAAAAAAAACTTATTACAACTTAAAAAATAAATAAAAAGTATGCAAGTTAATAGACACATCTTTAATGTATTGTGCTGTTGTGTTTGTTGTTGACAGACATGTTTATTTTCTCTGCCTTAGGATTGAAAGTGTCCTGGGACAGGTGAGGGAGTGGGGAACTTGGCCATGGTTTGTCTTCATGATTGAGGTGTTGGGACAACCCCACTCCATCCTTGAGGACACACCAGGGCCAAGTTCAGCAGTGGATGACCGAGATGAGGAGGAGCAACTCCAGCCAAGAGGAGACGAGACCGAGAGGATGAGCTGATGGAGATACTGAGGGAGGACATGAAGTTTCAGCGAGAGACAGAGGAGAGCAGGGAGAGAATGGACTGATTGTTTTCTCTTCTTGGGAGATTGTTGAGAACTAAAATTTTGGTTTTGTAAATTAAAATGTGTAAATGAAATATTACCGTTCAACACATTATTTTTGTTATGCAAGTTATAATTTGTAAATAAAATAAATAATTCTGTACATTTATTTTTGTCATGTCAATTAATTTGTAAATGAAAAAATAAATTGTTCTATACATTTTTATTTACAGTACTTTTTACAACTATTTACATAAGTTACGTTTAAGATTAGAAAAACTAAATACATTTTAAAATTAACAGTACATAAAACAGATGGAAGAAAATGTTTTTATGTACACTCTAAAAAGAGATGTGTTAAAAATGACACATGTTGTGTTAGTTTTAACACATGTAGTGAGTGTGCTCAGGGACAACACATGTTGTGTCAAATTTAACACGATTAATGTGTAAGTCATTTTAACACACTAATTGTGTCAGGTAATCACATACTCAGATGTAATTTTAAAAATAAAGTGAAACTAAATTATTAAGCATTTAATCAATAGTCGAGTACAGAACGCATGTGCACACAAAGTACAAGACAATATTTCAAACTCTATGACTCTATAAACTCAATTATTCACACTTTAACACCACATCGATGCTGCTTTTGAGAAAAGACCATGAAGAGATAACAGTTGACAGAGTTTGCGCTTTGAATTAAATTAAATTGTAGCAACTGATAAAACATTCTATATAAATAACTTTAATTACTCAGGCCTGTTTGTTTGAGAACATAAACACTGCATACAATGCACAATGATGGTGTGTGTCGGTGCTTTATAACATGATGTGTTGAGAACAACACAACCAGATGTGTTAAAAATTGACACATGTTGTGTCAGTTTTAACACATGTAGTGTGTGTGCTCAGGGACAACACATGTTGTGTAGATTTTAACACATGTAGTGTGTGTGCTCAGGGACAACACATGTTGTGTAGATTTTAACACATGTAGTGTGTGTGCTCAGGGACAACACATGTTGTGTAGATTTTAACACATGTAGTGTGTGTGCTCAGGGACAACACATGTTGTGTAGATTTTAACACATGTTGTGTAGATTTTAACACATGTAGTGTGTGTGCTCAGGGACAACACATGTTGTGTAGATTTTAACATATGTTGTGTAGATTTTAACACATGTAGTGTGTGTGCTCAGGGACAACACATGTTGTGTAGATGTTAACACATGTAGTGTGTGTGCTCAGGGACAACACATGTTGTGAAGATGTTAACACATGTAGTGTGTGTGCTCAGGGACAACACATGTTGCGTATAATTTAACACACAACCTGTGTCATTTTCTTTAACACATCTCCGTGTTACCTGTAACTCTACTAATGTGTTATTCCTCTTACACAGAAGTGTGTTGAAACCTTTTACACAATAATGTGTTATAGTTACACAACATGTGACTGTATGTGTGTATTTGCCAGAGTTACTTCGTGTTTGGATGAACACTGACACGTATTGTTAACTTGTGTTTAGTCCATTGACGTTTAATAAAGTGTGTTTGACTGTTTATTGTATTACCTGGATGTTTTAGACATCATGAATCTATACACACCAGCTCTTATTGAGATGAACAGAGGTTTAGATGTTGATGGTTCATTGAATGTTTCATCTGAAGTCACCAGAATCGTGATCAGTGGCTCCTTTATTTGAGCTCTTGACCCTTTACTTGTCTTTTAATTCTCCTCTTTCTGCTGTAACTGCATTTTAATCAAATATGTTTGTTATGGCATGAAAGAAAACACGATCAGAAGTTTCTTGATCAAGTCATAATCTCAAGATCTGATCCAGTTTATGATTAAATGGATGGTTTACATTCACTTTATTTGTGTGCTGTTAGCTATAAAAGTTTTGTGAAATTAGTCCATGATGTCCAGTAGTGCAGAATGAATTCTTAAAAAAATATAAATTCAATGTTTTCAGAAAGTTTAGAGCCGCAGCAGATACTCGTCAAACACACACATCAAGAATCAGATCATGAATCACAACAATGGTGACAAACGCTTCATCCTGCAGTGCATGCTGGGAGTCATGGATGAGTTTTGTACTATGGTGACTCCCAGAATGCATTGCGGGATGAAGCTTTTGGTTTGTCACCATTATTGAGATTCATGAGCTGATTCTTGATATGTGTGTGTGCCTGTGTGACACCATAGACTAGAACATCTTATGTGCACTGTGTATCTAAAATCAAATGTGCAGATGATGACATCAATATCATAAAATAATTATTAACAGCACAAAATAATTTTTACAGTAAAGTTTAAGTTATCAAATTCTTTCCTGATCTCAGCAAATGTATGCGATGATAACATTATCATTTGATCATTGTTTTCTCATAGTTAGTTCTGCTGCTTCAAATGTGTTTAATAAACATTCATTCACAGCACACAGAAAAACTGATGTGACAGAGTCAAGGGTCAAGAGCTCAAATAAAGGAATCACTAATCACGATTCTGGTGACTTCAGATGAAACATTCACTGAATCATCAACACCAAATCCGTTTCATCTCAATAAGAGCTTCTGTCTGACAGAAATAAAGTCAGTCTGGTCAGTGATAACAAGTGAAAAGCGGTGAAAGCATTTGAAAAAGACATTAAAAAAGAGGCATGATGTGATTGGCTGCCAAAACACCCACTGCTGTTCATCCAGAGTAACATTTAACACACATTGTGTGTTATATCTACACAACATGTGTCAAAATACCATCAACACACTCAGTGTGTTGTTTTTTAACACATCTCTTTTTAGAGTGTAGTCTTTTATTGAGCTGGGCTTTATTGACCCTGGTGAAGCCTCTGTCAGCGGGACATCATCTGGGATCAGTGCATTTTCCACTGTCTACCAACAGATTTGCAGTGCTGACTTATTTGACGGCTGCCATGTTGCTAAGATGTTTTCAGAAAGAGAGAAAGAATAAATTAAATTAACTCACATTCTCAAATCAAACAATAAAATATTTTAACATGCATAACTTTTCTATGAGCTGAACTCCAACGGTGCCTATCCCTGATCTATAAGACTTATTTCTAGTGTATTTTATTTTTAGATTCTTTTTTAAACGATAACTAATATCAAAATGTAATATCCATGTGTAAAAATTCAGTTTTTCATAAAACCCACAATATTTGCCTCTGAGATGAAGTTGAATAAAAATCTGAGGTAGCCTACTTCACAATTTTACTCAAATACAGAGTAAATGTATTTCGTTACATTATTTGTACTATTTAGCAACTGTTGACAGCTGCCATTGAAGAGAACTGAAATGAACATTTATAGTGGACTTTAAAGTTATATTCAACTGCCTAAAAACAAAACAACTAAAGATGTTTACCTCAGCCCATTTATGCACATAATAAAGAGGATAAACTATATAAAATCGTATGTTGGTAACATATTAGTCAACATTTTATTTTTATCAGTAGATACATTAGATTACTGGAGTAAATTGAAACCCAATACTTGCATTTAAAAGTGTAATCTGGCAATTTCTCTTCAAAAATCTGACGTCGCGGCACGCAATGAATTCTGGGGTAGGCAAGGCTGCGAAGCATCCATCCGAGTATCCTTCATTTCATGGGAAAAGAAGGACGCATTTGCAGGCCGTATTTTGAAGGAGCCTTCGAAGGACCTACGAATTGGGACGGCCTTCGTCGCGCCGCGGTGACGCAATCCGCTATACCTTCCACTGTAAACGAGTCTCGGTGCGTCCTTTGAAGGCTGCGTCGGCCGCGCACTTCAAAGGACACGGCCTTCAAAGGACGCAGCCCTTGAATTGGGACACAGCTAGTGTCTGCTTTAGTTGGGCTCTTGACCCTTAAATCTTAATCTTTGGCTTTTCTCCGACTACTTTAACTGTGTTGATAAAACACATGTGTGGCAAGGAAAGCCAAGAGAAAATTAGTTAAGGAGATGTTAGATATTTGTAGTGACCACAATCATTGATTTTTTACAGAGACTAATGTTCTAGTTATAAAGGTAAAGTGTTAATAATTTGAAATATTCGTAATGTTAGCCATGTGATTCTGCAGCATGAGATCCATGATATTGTGGTAATTGAATAATATGTGGGTAATAGAAAAAACAGATCAAGAATGAGTGTATGAATCTCTACGTTGGTGACAATAAAAAAATATCAGATAAGCAGATCAACTCTGACCATAAAACAAGCAACTAAAATGTCACAACAAAAACAGCAAAAGTAAAAGCAAATAGTAAGAATCAAAGAAATTTTGTCACAATTCAGATGCATAATTTATTCATGCCGCAATGCATGCTGGGACACATGGGGAAGTTTTGATTGGTGGTTTCAGAAGTCAAAATCTTGACATCACATTGACATCAACACATTGACGTCAATATGACTTTCATTCTAGACCTATTTCGTGACGTAATTTAGACATCAATGTTTGATGTCATATTGATGTTAAATTGACATCAAATGCCCACTGGGTTACACATTATAAATATTAGTTGACAAATTTAAATGTCAGATGATCAATTTAAGGCAGTCGGTTTCTGCAGAGGAGTTATCTTAGTGCATTGTATTTGTACAGTAACATACTGTAAAGTACAGTAAATAACTGTAAAATTAACAGTAAATACTGGCAACACATTTACAAGACATTTACAGAGTATATTTTACATTACATATTTCAAATACTCTGTGTCTTTCAAGTACTATTAGTAACAACATGAACATGAAGGCAATAATACGATCACAACCCATGCAGCCAGCACAGTCATGTGGGGCCTAGATGGGCTTGAGTAACTGGAGCTCAGCCAGTTTTGTCCTCAGTTTCCATTTAGGCCCCACATGGGTTAGCCCAGATGAAATGAACACTGCTCAATGGAAAAAAAAGGTTAAACAAAGCAATTGCTTCATTCGTGCTGCAATGCACTCTGGGAGTACACTGTCAGATTTTTTTCAAGTAAAGTTAATACATTGAAATGTACAGTATGTCCATAAGGAATATCATCTCGTATTACAGTTGGATTGTTCCTAAGAAGATTGTTTTATGTTGAGTAGTATATGTTTACACAAAATATTTGACTATTTATATTTTTAAAGCATTATAAACCCTTTTCTGTCGTGCGTGTACCCAGGAGTTATTTGCCAATGAATCATCATAAAAAAAAAATCGAGTTATATTTGGTGAGGTGCACGTTTCTTACACAGAGTGCATGCGTATGACCAAACGACACAGACATCTGTTCAAGAGTCCTCATTCTACAGTGTCTCAACACTTGGAACCTTGTTTTCTCTAGTGACCATGTATCTACTATTATTTTTTCTGTCCTCAATCAGTAAGTACCCATTTTGGTAACACTTTATTTTAAGGGTCCAGAATAATGCATTAGTTAAGCATTAATTAAGGGTTAACTTGTTCACAACTAAGCATTAGTTAAGCACGAACACACTAGTAATTAATGATTAACTTTACATTTTAAGGGTCCGTAATTATGCATTAGTTAAACTAGTAATTAATGATTTGCTTGTTCACAATTATGCATTAGTTAAGCATGGACACAATAGTTATTAATGATTAACTTAACATTACAGTAAGGGCATATTAGACATTATATTATTTTTCTGTAGCGATGTAATTATATGTCTGTGTATTTTCTGTTAAGTTAACTGAACAATAAGCTAGTAATTATGTTTAATTACTGCTGATTTTGCCGTTATAAATTGCTAAAATAGTGTAATAAAGACAATTTGAGTCCCTATTCTGAAGTGAAAGTTTAATCCTCATTAATTATGGCACTTATTCAGTGATATTTAAGTTTATTAACCAGAATAAGCCAATAATTAAGCCTACACTCTAAAAAGAGATGTGTTAAAAATAGGGCTGGGCGATATATATCGTGAGATTGTTATGCGCTTCTCATCAGTAAAGCCGGTTAATTGATTAGTAGTAAATCGCCTTCACCTGCTTTCAGATGGAGCGGCATTTACTACAAAGCTAAAACTCCAGTGTTAAATTAAGAAAGAAGTTAGAGAAGTTAATGAGATAATTAAGTGATTAATTTAGTGATGATTGAGCATTATTGAAGACACCTGATCTCAAATTGTAAGCCACCGTTATGGGGATGGGTGTGTGCATTAGTTGGGCTCTTGACCCTTATATTATTAACTTTAGATTTTGTTTGTCTGCTGTTATTGATTTATAACAGTCAACTTAACAAAGAAAAGTGTAATCTGATAGTGTGGGCTATGTTTTGACATAATCATGCTGTGATCAGAAAAATGAAACATTTTGAAATGGTTTGGTTTTGCATTGTTAGCAGCAGCGTTGTGATTTTACAGCATGTGATTATCATTTTTTCTTATAATCCAAAATATTTAATAAACATTGTTCTGATCAAAACACTTTCAAATAAATTAATTTAGAAACACAGACATCAATAATCAGCCTGTGAGTCTCAACAATGGTGACAATAATAAAGCATGTTGCAGTGGCTACCACCAATCACAACTCATTAATGGATCCCATCATGCATTGCGGTATGAATAAATTATGATCTGAATTGTCTATGTAATTTACTTTTCCTAATTGAATATTCTGCTCATCACCATTGTTGAGATGCATAGACTGAATCTTGACGTCTGTGTGTGCCTAAAATAGTGACTTTTTTAAAAAACAACTTTTAAGAAATCCTTTAAATTATATCTACACAGCAAATTTCAGGAGTTGAAAAATCATGAGTTAGACAAAAAAGTGTGAATGAGTTAAATTTGTTGAGTTATTTTTTTAATTTTGACTACCGTGTGTGTTATTGGATACTCCCTGGCTGTGTTGTATTTTGGCGTTCATTCATTGGTGTTCAGGAGCGTGTTTTAACACTATATCTGGAGTTACATTTTGAGAAGTGCGTCACGACACGACCCTGGTTCTGCAGCACAAATAATGGACTTTCGGCTTCGTCGTGACTGAGGTAGGTAAAAGTGTATATATACAACAACAAAAAAACTATTTCAACATGTTCTATATTTTCTGACAAACACGTTTTGTCATAGCTGTTACGTTATATACTGTGTACTAACGTCAACGACCATGGCAACGTATGAACGTAGCCGATAACTTGTTTCAAAATTTTAATTGCCTATTTGCGCGGACTTTTTGTCGATGTAAACCAGCTAACCGTCTTTCCATTTGCTTTGCAGAGAAACCGGATAGAATGGCTTCAGCCAAGTGCAAGCAAAACTCAAGTAGGCAGGCTATCTGACGTTTCACTTGGGGTTTATTATCAGCGCCACTCCCGTGCACACATGGGGTTAGTTTGCAACACTTTCAAACGGCAACGCCGTCAAATTGAAGTGGCGACTCAGCTCAAGAAACCTGTTCAGCTTCCACACTAACTTTAATGCCGACGAGGTAACGTAATTCACTCTGTTAGCTGCCTATATGTTTTGCTGTTAGATTTTACAGTATGACAGCAATTGTTTTCAAAGTGTGTCCATGCAATGAATTTCTGAACCAAATGTATGAATTTGCTCAAATAAAGGCAGTAAATCAAGAGTATGGTGTTCAGTGTAGTCATTTCCACATAAAACATATTGTGTTAAATAAATGTTAACTCTAAGAAGTGTTAAATAAAATGTGTTTCAAGTGTTAATTTTTAACACTGGTAAGGAGTTTATATTATAATTAACTACATTTCAGAGTTACAGTTACTCTCCGTAGGATTAGTATTTTAACTCCAGAAAGAGTTAAATTTTAACTCTGAAAAAGTGTTAAAAATTCAACTCCAAGAGCAGAGTTATTTTAACTCTGCGCTGGAGTTTATTTGATGGTCACGCATGTACACTCAGATTGAGTTGATTTTAACTAACAGGGAGTTTATTCCAAAAACCAGAATTTGCTGTGTAATTTTTTTTATATTTATGCAGAATCAAAGTTATGTTGTTAACAACAACATAAATCAAAAACATAGTTCAAATGATGATTGTCATAATATAACCAACAGATCACTTTTTATCTTTGTTCTTCTGGCAGTTATAACTCAGATACAGCAGCCAGACAAAATCTAGAGTTAATAACATAAGGGTCAAGAGCCCAACTAAAGCAAACACCCATCCCCATAACGGTGGCTTACAATTTGAGATTTTCTCCTTCAGAGATTCTGCTTGTTATCATCAGGTGTCTTCAATAATGATCAATCATCACTAAATTAATCACTTAATTATCTCATTACCTTCAACACTCTTGAGTGGACTCATATACACTCCCAGGAGTGTTAATTTAACACTGGAGTTTTTGCTGTGTACAAAGAGCCGTAGTTAACTGACAAGCTGAGCCATATCGCATTAATTATCGCTGGCGATACGTCCGCGATATTAAGGCGATATGGCTCAGCTTGTCAGTTAACTACGGCTCTTTGTAGTAAATGCCGCTCCATCTGAAAGCAGGTGAAGGCGATTTACTACAAATCAATTAACCGGCTTTACTGATGAGATGCGCATAACAATCTCACGATATATATCGCCCAGCCCTAGTTAAAAATGACACATGTTGTGTTAGTTTTAACACATGTAGTGAGTGTGCTCAGGGACAACACATGTTGTGTCAAATTTAACACGATAAATGTGTAAGTCATTTTAACACACTAATTGTGTCAGGTAATCACATACTCAGATGTAATTTTAAAAATAAAGTGAAACTAAATTATTAAGCATTTAATCAATAGTCGAGTACAGAACGCATGTGCACACAAAGTACAAGACAATGTTTCAAACTCTATGACTCTATAAACTCAATTATTCACACTTCAACACCACATCGATGCTGCTTTTGAGAAAAGATCATGAAGAGATAACAGTTGACAGAGTTTGCGCTTTGAATTAAATTAAAATAGCAACTGATAAAACATTCTATATAAATAACTTTTATTTACTCAGGCCTGTTTGTTTGAGAACATAAACACTGCATACAATGCACAATGATGGTGTGTGTCGGTGCTTTATAACATGATGTGTTGAGAAAAACACAACCAGATGTGTTAAAAATTGACACATGTTGTGTCAGTTTTAACACATGTAGTGTGTATGCTCAGGGACAACACATGTTGTGTAGATTTTAACACATGTAGTGTGTGTGCTCAGGGACAACACATGTTGTGTAGATTTTAACACATGTAGTGTGTGTGCTCAGGGACAACACATGTTGTGTAGATTTTAACACATGTAGTGTGTGTGCTCAGGGACAACACATGTTGTGTAGATTTTAACACATGTAGTGTGTGTGCTCAGGGACAACACATGTTGTGTAGATTTTAACACATGTAGTGTGTGTGCTCAGGGACAACACATGTTGTGTAGATTTTAACACATGTAATGTGTGTGCTCAGGGACAACACATGTTGCGTAAAATTTAACACACAACCTGTGTCGTTTTCTTTAACACATCTGTGTTACCTGTAACTCAACTAATGTGTTATTCCTCTTACACAGAAGTGTGTTGAAACCTTTTACACAATAATGTGTTATAGTTACACAACATGTGTCAGATGTGTGTTACATGTGACTGTATGTGTGTATTTGCCAGAGTTACTTCGTGTTTGGATGAACACTGACACGTATTGGTAACTTGTGTTTAGTCCATTGACGTTTAATAAAGTGTGTTTGACTGTTTATTGTATTACCTGGATGTTTTAGACATCATGAATCTACACACACCAGCTCTTATTGAGATGAACAGAGGTTTAGATGTTGATGATTCATTGAATGTTTCATCTGAAGTCACCAGAATCGTGATCAGTGGCTCCTTTATTTGAGCTCTTGACCCTTTACTTGTCTTTTAATTCTCCTCTTTCTGTTATAACTGCATTTAAATCAAATATGTTTGTTATGGTATGAAAACACGATCAGAAGTTTCTTGATCAAGTCATAATCTCAAGATCTGATTCAGTTTATGTTTAAATGGATGGTACACATTTACTTTATTTGTGTGCTTCTTCTAATTCTTAAAAAATAAAAAATTAAATGTTTTCAGAAAGTTTAGAGCTGCAACTGATACTCGTCAAACACACACACATCAAGAATCTAGATCATGAATCGCAACAATGGTAACAAACGCTTCATCCTGCAGTGCATGCTGGGAGTCATGGATGAGTTTTGTACTATGGTGACTCCCAGAATGCATTGCGGGATGAAGCTTTTGGTTTGTCACCATTATTGAAATTCATGAGCTGATTCTTAATATGTGTGTGTGCCTGTGTGACACCATAAAAAAGACCATCCTATGTGCACTGTGTTTCTAAAATCAAATGTGCAGATAATGACAACAATAACATTAAATAAAGTATTAATAACTGAATATTTTTTTTACAGTAAAGTTTCACATATAAAACACTTGCTGAGCTCAGCAAATGTATGCGATGATAACTTTATCATCTGCTCACAGTTTTCTCATGGTAATTTCTGCTGCTTCATATATAGTTAATAAACACACACTCACAGCAAACAGAGAAAAATTGATGTGAAAGAGTAAAGGGTCAAGAGCTCAAATAAAGGAGCCACTGATCACGATTCTGGTGACTTCAGATGAAACATTCACTGAATCATCAACACAAATCCTGTTCATCTCAATAAGAGCTTCTGTCTGACAGAAATAAAGTCAGTCTGGTCAGTGATAACAAGTGAAAAGCGGAGAAAGCATTTGAAAAAGACAATGAAAAAGAGGCATGATGTGATTGGCTGCCAAAACACCCACTGACGTTCTATCCAGAGTAACATTTAACACACATTGTGTGTTATATCTACACAACATGTGTCAAAATAGCATCAACACACTCAGTGTGTTGTTTTTTAACACATCTCTTTTTAGAGTGTACACTCTAAAAAGAGATGTGTTAAAAATGACACATGTTGTGTTAGTTTTAACACATGTAGTGAGTGTGCTCAGGGACAACACATGTTGTGTCAAATTTAACACGATTAATGTGTAAGTCATTTTAACACACTAATTGTGTCAGGTAATCACATACTCAGATGTAATTTTAAAAATAAAGTGAAACTAAATTATTAAGCATTTAATCAATAGTCGAGTACAGAACGCATGTGCACACAAAGTACAAGACAATATTTCAAACTCTATGACTCTATAAACTCAATTATTCACACTTTAACACCACATCGATGCTGCTTTTGAGAAAAGACCATGAAGAGATAACAGTTGACAGAGTTTGCGCTTTGAATTAAATTAAATTGTAGCAACTGATAAAACATTCTATATAAATAACTTTAATTACTCAGGCCTGTTTGTTTGAGAACATAAACACTGCATACAATGCACAATGATGGTGTGTGTCGGTGCTTTATAACATGATGTGTTGAGAACAACACAACCAGATGTGTTAAAAATTGACACATGTTGTGTCAGTTTTAACACATGTAGTGTGTGTGCTCAGGGACAACACATGTTGTGTAGATTTTAACACATGTAGTGTGTGTGCTCAGGGACAACACATGTTGTGTAGATTTTAACACATGTAGTGTGTGTGCTCAGGGACAACACATGTTGTGTAGATTTTAACACATGTAGTGTGTGTGCTCAGGGACAACACATGTGTAGATTTTAACACATGTTGTGTAGATTTTAACACATGTAGTGTGTGTGCTCAGGGACAACACATGTTGTGTAGATTTTAACATATGTTGTGTAGATTTTAACACATGTAGTGTGTGTGCTCAGGGACAACACATGTTGTGTAGATGTTAACACATGTAGTGTGTGTGCTCAGGGACAACACATGTTGTGAAGATGTTAACACATGTAGTGTGTGTGCTCAGGGACAACACATGTTGCGTATAATTTAACACACAACCTGTGTCATTTTCTTTAACACATCTCCGTGTTACCTGTAACTCTACTAATGTGTTATTCCTCTTACACAGAAGTGTGTTGAAACCTTTTACACAATAATGTGTTATAGTTACACAACATGTGACTGTATGTGTGTATTTGCCAGAGTTACTTCGTGTTTGGATGAACACTGACACGTATTGTTAACTTGTGTTTAGTCCATTGACGTTTAATAAAGTGTGTTTGACTGTTTATTGTATTACCTGGATGTTTTAGACATCATGAATCTATACACACCAGCTCTTATTGAGATGAACAGAGGTTTAGATGTTGATGGTTCATTGAATGTTTCATCTGAAGTCACCAGAATCGTGATCAGTGGCTCCTTTATTTGAGCTCTTGACCCTTTACTTGTCTTTTAATTCTCCTCTTTCTGCTGTAACTGCATTTTAATCAAATATGTTTGTTATGGCATGAAAGAAAACACGATCAGAAGTTTCTTGATCAAGTCATAATCTCAAGATCTGATCCAGTTTATGATTAAATGGATGGTTTACATTCACTTTATTTGTGTGCTGTTAGCTATAAAAGTTTTGTGAAATTAGTCCATGATGTCCAGTAGTGCAGAATGAATTCTTAAAAAAATATAAATTCAATGTTTTCAGAAAGTTTAGAGCCGCAGCAGATACTCGTCAAACACACACATCAAGAATCAGATCATGAATCACAACAATGGTGACAAACGCTTCATCCTGCAGTGCATGCTGGGAGTCATGGATGAGTTTTGTACTATGGTGACTCCCAGAATGCATTGCGGGATGAAGCTTTTGGTTTGTCACCATTATTGAGATTCATGAGCTGATTCTTGATATGTGTGTGTGCCTGTGTGACACCATAGACTAGAACATCTTATGTGCACTGTGTATCTAAAATCAAATGTGCAGATGATGACATCAATATCATAAAATAATTATTAACAGCACAAAATAATTTTTACAGTAAAGTTTAAGTTATCAAATTCTTTCCTGATCTCAGCAAATGTATGCGATGATAACATTATCATTTGATCATTGTTTTCTCATAGTTAGTTCTGCTGCTTCAAATGTGTTTAATAAACATTCATTCACAGCACACAGAAAAACTGATGTGACAGAGTCAAGGGTCAAGAGCTCAAATAAAGGAATCACTAATCACGATTCTGGTGACTTCAGATGAAACATTCACTGAATCATCAACACCAAATCCGTTTCATCTCAATAAGAGCTTCTGTCTGACAGAAATAAAGTCAGTCTGGTCAGTGATAACAAGTGAAAAGCGGTGAAAGCATTTGAAAAAGACATTAAAAAAGAGGCATGATGTGATTGGCTGCCAAAACACCCACTGCTGTTCATCCAGAGTAACATTTAACACACATTGTGTGTTATATCTACACAACATGTGTCAAAATACCATCAACACACTCAGTGTGTTGTTTTTTAACACATCTCTTTTTAGAGTGTAGTGGCTCAACATATAATTGTAATGCTATATTGTTACTAAAATTTAAATTTTCCAAAACATTTCTGCTCATTAAGTTGTATTGTAATTTTTTTATTCTCTGTTTGTTATGTTTGGGTTTAGGGATATAACATGTATCTATAAAATGGTAAAAGGGGAATTGTACAACTTTTTTTTATGATATAAAATATATTTTTCGTTTTTTTTTTTCTGTAATACATAATACGTTTGTTTCAATGTTAACCTTACCTAAAACCATTTATACAAATATACAACAAAAGTATGTTTTGTGTCCGTAAAAGCTGCTTATTCTGGTCAATAAACTGAAATATCACTCAATAAGTGCCATAATTAATGAGGATAAAACTTTCACTTTAGAATAGGGGGTCAAATTGCCTTTATTAGTATGTATTAATGGTAGTTAGGCTTAATTAATGGCTTATTCTGGTTAATAAACTTAAATATCATTCAATAAGTGCCATAATTAATGAGAATAAAACTTTCACTTCAGAATAGGGACTCAAATTGTCTTTATTACACTATTTTAGCAATTTATAACGGCAAAATCAGCAGTAATTAAACATAATTACTAGCTTATTGTTCAGTTAACTTAACAGAAAATACACAGACATATAATTACATCGCTACAGAAAAATAATATATGGCTTATTAAGTTGTAAATAATGTCTAATATGCCCTTACTGTAATGTTAAGTTAATCATTAATAACTATTGTGTCCATGCTTAACTAATGCATAATTGTGAAAAAGCAAATCATTAATTACTAGTTTAAAATGCATAATTACACAGCAAAATCCCCAGTGTTAAATTAACACTCCTCAGTGTACATATGTGTCCACACTACAGGGTGTTAAAAGTAACACTTAAGAAGTGTTAAAGTTAATGAGATAATTAAGTGATTAATTAAGTGATGATTGACCATTAGTGAAACACAAGAACTACAACTGACTTCAGCCACAGCTTTAGATGAAATCAACTGAAGATAAAAGAAGACATGAAATCTCTGAAGATCTCAGCAGAGGAGGATTAAACAACTCCACAAACAGCATTACCAGCTTCACACATTACTAACCAGACAGACTTTATTTCTGTCAGACGACTACAGAAGCTCTTACTGAGGTTTAGATGTTGATGATTTATTGAAAATAATAGTTTTGTTTGACGCCATCATTATGGTGATCAGTGTTGATTTAGTTGGGGTCTTGACCCTTGACTTGTCACTATGTTTTCCTCTCTGGCTGCTGTAACTGTTTGTTACAGTGAGAACAAGTTGATGATGACAAGTTGATGACAGATGATGTTGGCTTGTTGTTGGTGATACAGTTGTTATTATCATATAGTGCCTTATTTACTGATCTCTTGAGAGTCATTGATTATAGTAGCCTTGTGACTCTACAGCAGGAGATCCAGCGGTGTTTTCATCAGATAAACTGATCAATGTTTAAAATGTGTACAGTCTTGCTTTCCGGTTTAATAACACATCACACAATAAGCACTCAAACTTCTGCAAGTTGTTCTCACACACAGACATCAAGAATCAGTCTATGAATCTCAACAATGGTGACATGCTTTATGCCGCAATGCATTCTGGGTGCATCATGCAAAACTCATCAATGGCTCCTAGAATGCATTGTGGCATAAAGCATGTCACCATTGTTGAGATTCATAGGCTGATTCTTGATGTCTGTGTGTGAGTTAATCTCGCAGGAGTTAGAAGTGATTAGTGTAGAATCTGCTTTAAAACCTATTCAGCTTTACTGATTAAAACTTGGAAAATATGGATCTTTCCTGGAATCACAGTAAAAACAAAGGTTAATAGTATATTGCTCAGACTCAGCCATAAGATCAGTGATTTAAATCACTATACAATGATCATATTCTTATCACTGATCAGTCAACAGCATCTGATTGTATTTACTCTTGCTTTTCTTGCCATAGCAAACTCAGTTACAGCAGCCAGAGAAACACTTACATTAAAATGTCATCAAACTGGCCAACTAAAGAAAACACTGATCACCATGATGGTGACATCAAAAAAAGTTTCAACACAAATTCAACAAAAATGTAATTCTCAATAAGAGCTTCTGTAGTCGTCTGACAGAAATAAAGTCAGTCTGGTTAGTAATGTGTGAAGCTGGTAATGCTGTTTGTGGAGTTGTTTAATCCTCCTCTGCTGAGATCTTCAGAGATTTAATGTCTTCTTTTATCTTCAGTTGATTTCATCTAAAGCTGTGGCTGAAGTCAGTTGTAGTTCTTGTGTTTCTCATCACTAATGGTCAATCATCACTTAATTAATCACTTAATTATCTCATTAACTTTAACACTTCTTAAGTGTTACTTTTAACACCCTGTAGTGTGGACACATATGTACACTGAGGAGTGTTAATTTAACACTGGGGATTTTGCTGTGTACGGACCCTTAAAATGTAAAGTTAATCATTAATTACTAGTGTGTTCGTGCTTAACTAATGCTTAGTTGTGAACAAGTTGATCCTTAATTAATGCTTAACTAATGCATTATTCTGGACCCTTAAAATAAAGTGTTACCAATATTTTTAAATATTGTTTTTACGATAGCAGTTTGTTCAACTGAACATAATGTGTGTGTGTGTGTGCGCGCGTGTGATACTTGCCAAGACAGACATTTATACATGATTTTATGTGTATTTGTCCATTCAGGCACAAGAAGTTGTGAGATGTGAAAGAGAACTTAATTCTTCATTGTAAAAAAGTATATGATCAATAAGTTATGACAACATGTTGTTAAATTGCTTTAACTCATCAAATTAAGTTAAGCAATTTGCAACTTTTGACAAAAAAAAGTGTTTTTACAAAATTCAACTCATTTGGGGTTATGGCACAATGATGTGTAACTAGAAACAGTAACTAGAAAACTTAAAAATGGAACTTCATGACAAGAAGTCTTCACAGGTTGGGTGTCTGATGCTGAAAACTGCAATTATACAGAATATATTGCAGCTCGCAGGGAACTTATTCAATCTCTTGGCTTGGACAAGAACAACATTCAGTTAGCTCCCCTGATGCCATGGGATAGTGGAACGGTCATTTATGTGGAGCTATACGTGTCCTCCATCATAAATGTGGTATGAGTCCAACATGATTTACCTTCTCATTTGATTTGGGTCCATATGGGATGTCAAGCAATTGTATTATGATCTCTCAACACTTCTTTTTATCTACAGAATGAAAAAGACCAGAGCATCTCAACACAGGTCAAATTGACATTTGTGAGTGTTTTAATCTTCTATGGTACGCAATATGATTTCAATGAGGAAAAATTGTGTTTTTCCTGCTTAAAATTGGATACTATAGCAATAACAATACAACTTTTCATATTTTTTTATTTATTTTGTCATTTAAAAGTTTACCACAAAGGACAAATTTAAACATTTTAGATTTTTCATGAAGAAAAAATGAATATATTTATGAAAAACATCAATTTCTTTAACCAGACACCTGAACAAACACATTTATCCAGTTTTTAATGTATTACAAATTTCAAAGTAATATTTCAAATTCAGCTGTTGCTCTCAGGCAACATTGTACCATTGTGGAACACAAGTATTACCAAACCATCATATCAAGTTATCATGTCAAGTTATTGTATCCATCTTCATCCTCATCTCCATCTTCGATCTCACGCCAGTAGGCACAGTACGTCAATGCGACGTCAGGAAGACGTTGGACTCCAACTAATCCAACGTCAGTCTGACATCATATTTTGGTGGTAAATGAAAGCCGGGTTGACGCCTAAACCCAACGTTTGGTTTGCGTAAAGCTACAACCTCAGACAGACGTTGAATTTTGGTTGGAATAATAAGCACCACAATGTAATAAAAAATAAAAAAAATGGTAAAAAAGGGTGAAATGTATGAGCAGAGGAGGATTAAACGACTCCACAAACAACATTACCACCTTCACACATTACTGACCAGAGTGACTTTTTGTCTGTTATAGGCTACGTCTACAGAAGCTCTTATTGAGAATTAACAGAGGGTTTTTTTTGGTTGTTATTGATTTTGTGTTGAAAATTGTTCGTGTTTTTATGTCGTCACCATCATGGTGATCAGTGTTTTCTTTAGTAGGGCACTTTGACGACTATTTAATGTTAGTGTTTCTCTGGCTGCTGTTATGGAGTTTGCTATAGCAAGACAATCAAGATAAAACAGTTGGATGCTGTCGGCTGCTTGATGATAAGATTATAATCATTGTGATGACTTGATTCACAGATCTAATGACTAAAATACTATTTACTTTCTTCTATTGTGATTCTAAAAAAGATCCAGAACGGTTTTAATTCAGGCTGGGTGGATCGATATGAAATATCGATATAACGATACTAAAACAAAAGTATTGATACTAAGGTGTTTTTTTTTTTACCAGTAATTTTGTTTATTTAAAAAGATAATTTAATGCATACAATATAGGGCTGGGCGATATATATCGTGAGATTGTTATGCGCTTCTCATCAGTAAAGCCGGTTAATTGATCAGTAGTAAATCGGCTTCACCTGCTTTCAGATGGAGCGGCATTTACTACAAAGCTAAAACTCCAGTGTTAAATTAAGAAAGAAGTTAGAGAAGTTAATGAGATAATTAAGTGATTAATTTAGTGATGATTGAGCATTATTGAAGACACCTGATGTTAACAAGCAGAATCACTGAAGGAGAAAATCATAAATTGTAAGCCACCGTTATGGGGATGGGTGTGTGCATTAGTTGGGCTCTTGACCCTTATATTCTTAACTTTAGATTTTGTTTGTCTGCTGTCATTGATTTATAACAGTCAACTTAACAAAGAAAAGTGTTATCTGAAAGTGTTGGTTATGTTTTCATATAATCATGCTGTGATCAGAAAAATGAAACATTTTGAGATAGTTTAGTTTAACTTGTTAGCAGCAGCTTTGTGATTTACAGTAACATGTGTGATTTTCATTTTTTTTCTTATAATCCAAAATATTTAATAAACATTGTTCTGATCAAAAGACTTTCAAATTAATTTATTTAGAAACACAGACGTCAATAATCAGCCTGAGAGTCTCAACAATGGTGACAATAATAAAGCATGTTGCAGTGGCTACCACCAATCACAACTCATTAATGGCTCCCATCATGCATTGCGGTATGAATAAATTATGATCTGAATTGTCTATGTAATTTTCTTTTCCTAATTGAATATTCTGCTCATCACCATTGTTGAGATGCATAGACTGAATCTTGACTTCTGTGTGTGGCTAAAAGAAATACTTTTTTTATTTTAAAACAACTTTTAAGAAATCCTTTTTATTATATCTAAAACTTTGTATATTTATGCAGAATCACAGTTATGCTGTAAACCGCAATATAAATCAAAAATATAGTTCAATTGATGATTGTCATAATATAACCACCAAATCACTTTTTATCTTTGTTCTTCTGGCAGTTATAACTCAGATACAACAGCCAGACAAAATCTAAAGTTAATAACATAAGGGTCAAGAGCCCAACTAAAGCAAACACCCATCCCCATAACGGTGGCTTACAATTTGAGATTTTCTCCTTCAGAGATTCTGCTTGTTATCATCAGGTGTCTTCAATAATGATCAATCATCACTAAATTAATCACTTAATTATCTCATTACCTTCAACACTCTTGAGTGGACTCATATACACTCCCAGGAGTGTTAATTTAACACTGGAGTTTTTGCTGTGTACAAAGAGCCGTAGTTAACTGACAAGCTGAGCCATATCGCATTAATTATCGCTGGCGATACATCCGCGATATTAATGCGATATGGTTCAGCTTGTCAGTTAACTACGGCTCTTTGTAGTAAATGCCGCTCCATCTGAAAACAGGTGAAGCCAATTTACTACTAATCAATTAACCGGCTTTACTGATGAGATGCGCATAACAATCTCACGATATATATCGCCCAGCCCTAATACAATACGAATAATCTATCTTACCGAATACTAGTTGTGTAGTATAGGACAATTTTCCTGCTCATCTGAACCATGATCTGAACGCACACAAATGCTGCAAGACAGAACCAGTCAATCACAGAGAGAGCGCTCGCTCACTGATGACACTGTATACAGAGCTGCGTTTCCCAAAAGTATAATAAGAAACCATTGTTGGTTTTGGAAATGCAGCCCAGAACAATGCTCATCAGAAGACAGAAAACATATGTTTGAGTTATTTCACAATAAACAAATAGAAATTATAGTATACAGAGTGCAATTACACTCTTTAAATGTAATGTTAAAAGATGATATTGATCAAGTTCTATTCTGTAACTAATGTTCATATAAATCATGTCAGAATAAAAAGGTTGGTAAACTTGGTCAATTTAAAAACATTCATTCTCCCACTGTCAAATTGGTGTAACAACTCCACCCAGTGGCCAGAGGACATTTACTCGTAGGCTACCTCATCGAGTCACCAGGTTAGCCAGTGAATGATTTAACTTCGTTTTTGAATCACGAAGTACGGCTGATGCTATCGGAAGCTAAGTCAAGCTAGTTGTATGGCTGGACAGAAAAGTGCACTCAGTACTCTAAATATACATTTAAAGATGTTTACTTGCAAAAACGAAGTAAAATCATTCACTTGTTATACCAATTTGACGCTGGGAGAATGAAGTGAAGGCAGGCGGGACATATAATTACTTGACATGTTTAATCTTAGTGATTTCTTAAGTTATTCACGCTTGCCGGCTGTGTACGGACATTGTTTTGTGCCGCTATTTTGTATTGAAGTCTATGGGAAGTCTAGTTTATTTTCCACTAAAAAGGGGCGTTGACGAAGTTGACAGTGAAGCTCCCGGATGTGCCGGTAGTCCTTATAAGAGCTTCTGTAGACGTATAACAGACATAAAGTCAATCTGGTTAGTAATGTGTGAAGCTGGTAATGCTGTTTGTGGAGTTGTTTAATCCTCCTCTGCTGAGATCTTCAGAGATTTAATATCTTCTTTTATCTTCAGTTGATTTCATCTAAGGCTGTGGCTGAAGTCAGTTGTAGTTGTTGTTTCTCTGTCCTTCAGTGATTCTGATTGTTAACAGGAGCTATCTTCAATAATGCTCAATTATCACTTAATTAATCACTTAAAGGGTTAGTTCACCCAAAAATGAAAATTCTGTCATTAATTACTCACCCTCATGTCATTCGACACCCGTAAGACCTCCGTTCATATTCGGAACACAAATTAAGATATTTTTGTTGAAAGCTGATGGCTGAGAAAGGCTTCAGATAGGCCTCCATTGGCATTCAGTACACTCTAAAAAGAGATGTGTTAAAAAACAACACACTGAGTGTGTTGATGGTATTTTGACACATGTTGTGTAGATATAACACACAATGTGTGTTAAATGTTACTCTGGATGAACAGCAGTGGGTGTTTTGGCAGCCAATCACATCATGCCTCTTTTTCAATGTCTTTTTCAATGTCTTTTTCAAATGTTTTCTCCGCTTTTCACTTGTTATCACTGACCAGACTGACTTTATTTCTGTCAGACAGAAGCTCTTATTGAGACGAACAGGATTTGTGTTGATGATTCAGTGAATGTTTCATCTGAAGTCACCAGAATCGTGATTAGTGACTCCTTTATTTGATCTCTTGACCCTTGACTTTGTCACATCAGTGTTTCTCTGTTCGCTGTGTCTGTGTGTATATTATGCACACTTGAAGCAGCAGAACTAACCATGAGATAACGATGATCAGAAGATAATGTTATCATTGCATATATTTGCTGAGCTCAGGCAAGTGTTTTATATCTGAAACTTTACTGTAAAAAAATAATTTGCGCTGTTAATAATTATTTTATACTATTGTTGTCATTATCTACACATTTGTTTTTAGATACACTGTGCACATAGGATGTTCTAGTCTATGGTGTCACACAGGCACACACACATATCAAGAATCAGCTCATGAATCTCAATAATGGTAACAAACCAAAAGCTTCATCCCGCAATGCATTCTGGGAGTCACCATAGTACAAAACTCATCCATGACTCCCAGCATGCACTGCAGGATGAAGCGTTTGTCACCATTGTTGCGATTCATGAGCTGATTCTTGATGTGTGTGTTTGACGAGTATCTGCTGCAGCTCTAAACTTTCTGAAAACATTGAATTTGTATTTTTTTAAGAATTCATTCTGCTCTGCTGGACATCATGGACTAACTTCACAAAACTTTTATAGCTTACAGCACATAAATAAAGTAAATATACACCATCCATTTAATCATAAACTAGATCAGATCTTGAGATTATGACTTGATCAAGAAACTTCTGATCGTGTTTTCTTTCATGCCATAACTAACATATTTGATTAAAAGGCAGTTACAGCAGAAAGAGGAGAATAAAAAGACAAGTAAAGGGTAAAGAGCTCAAATAAAGGAGCCACTGATCACGATTCTGGTGACTTCAGATGAAACATTCAATGAACCATCAACATCTAAACCTCTGTTCAACTCAATAAGAGCTGGTGTGTGTAGATTCATGATGTCTAAAACATCCAGGTAATACAATAAACAGTCAAACACTCTTTATTAAACGTCAATGGACTAAACACAAGTTAACAATACGTGTCAGTGTTCATCCAAACACGAAGTCACATGTAACACACATCTGACACACGTTGTGTAACTATAACACATTATTGTGTAAAAGGTTTCAACACACTTCTGTGTAAGAGGAATAACACATTAGTTGAGTTACAGGTAACATGGAGATGTGTTAAAGAAAACGACACAGGTTGTGTGTTAAATTTTACGCAACATGTGTTGTCCCTGAGCACACACACTACATGTGTTAAAATCTACACAACATGTGTTAAAATCTACACAACATGTGTTGTCCCTGAGCACACACACTACATGTGTTAAAATCTACACAACATGTGTTGTCCCTGAGCACACACACTACATGTGTTAAAATCTACACAACATGTGTTAAAATCTACACAACATGTGTTGTCCCTGAGCACACACACTACATGTGTTAAAATCTACACAACATGTGTTGTCCCTGAGCACACACACTACATGTGTTAAAACGGACACAACATGTGTCAATTTTTAACATATCTGGTTGTGTTGTTCTCAACACATCATGTTATAAAGCACCGACACACACCATCATTGTGCATTGTATGCAGTGTTTATGTTCTCAAACAAACAGGCCTGAGTAAATAAAAGTTATTTATATAGAATGTTTTATCAGTTGCTACAATTTAATTTAATTCAAAGCGCAAACTCTGTCAACTGTTATCTCTTCATGATCTTTTCTCAAAAGCGGCATCGATGTGGTGTTGAAGTGTGAATAATTGAGTTTATAGAGTCATAGAGTTTGAAACATTGTCTTGTACTTTGTGTGCACATGCGTTCTGTACTCGACTATTGATTAAATGCTTAATAATTTAGTTTCACTTTATTTTTAAAATTACATCTGAGTATGTGATTACCTGACACAATTAGTGTGTTAAAATGACTTACACATTTATCGTGTTAAATTTGACACAACATGTGTTGTCCCTGAGCACACTCACTACATGTGTTAAAACTAACACAACATGTGTCATTTTTAACACATCTCTTTTTAGAGTGTACATTCACACTTCCAAGATCCATAAAAGGCACTTAAAACGTCGTTACAAAGTCCATCTCACCACAGTGACTCTACAATAATTTTACGATGCGACGACAATAGTTTTTGTGCGCAAAAAAAAAATCAAAATAACACCTTTATCCAACTTGTTCTTGACTTCCATGTGTGCCTCCACGACGCATGCGCGAGAATATGACGTAGCGCCGGGGTTCGGGAATCCATGAAATGCGCACTTTAACCACATTTTGAGAACTACGCCGAGACCTAAAGCACGATCAATGTAGAATTCAACAGCTTAGATACGTGCGTCTTCCTCTGCTTGTAAACAAATCGCTTCTGGGTCATGTGTCCGAACGCCGGATCTGCGTCATATTCTCGCGCATGCGTTGTGGAGGCACACACGGAAGACAAGAACAAGTTGGATAAAGGTGTTATTTAGATTTTTTTTTGCGTACAAAAACTATTGTCGTCGCATCGTAAAATTATTGTAGAGTCACTGTGGTGAGATGGACTTTGTAACAACGTTTTAAGTGCCTTTTTTGGGTCTTGGGAGTATTAATGTACTGAATGCCAATGGAGGCCTATCTGAAGCCTTTCTCAGCCATCAGCTTTCAACAAAAATATCTTCATTTGTGTTCCGAATATGAACGGAGGTCTTACGGGTGTCGAACGACATGAGGGTGAGTAATTAATGAAAGAATTTTCATTTTTGGGTGAACTAATCCTTTAATTATCGTATTAACTCCAACACTGACACACAACACAGTTTTACACTTAAGCAGTAGTGTGCAAACTGAGCAGTGTTCATTTCATCTGGGCTAGCCCATGTGGGACCTCCATGGCTGTGCTGGCTGGAAAACGTCCCGCTAGCGGGACGGTGACAGTTAAGGGTTAATTTAACTCTGGGGATTTTGCTGTGTAGAGGGTTAAAACTCTTATTTCATGAAGTTTAATTTTTATTTTATTTTAATTGTTGCATATATGACCAGAGATTTCACTTGATTTTCCAGCATCTCACTCTCATAATCACTGTTAACTCCATAATTATAACTTCACAGATTTGGAGAGACTGGGCTGTTCGATGGAGTCAATATGCATTTTGTCGAATTGAAAAACTTGTATTGCCAAAACATATGTTGTGGACTCCAGACATTGGAATAATAGAAAGGTATAAAAACACTTCTGTCAGAACTTTTCATTTTGGCTGTTTTTCTCACTTAGTGAAAGTATGGGAAACAATGGCTAGCATTTCAAAGGTTTTGTTCACACTACACCTAAATCTGTTCAAATTTTCATTTTGGAAGCGATAAAATCTGGTCTGTTTGTACAGACTGCTAATGTGTCACAATCAGTGTTGGGGAGTAACTATAACATGTCAAAGAGTTCATACAGGTTTGGAACAACTTGAGGGTGACAAATGATGACAGAATTTTCATTTTTGGGTGAACTATCCCTTTAACTAAAAAATACATGTAACTGTAATCAATTACATTTACTGAGAAAAATGTGTAATTAAATTACAGTTACTTATGCAAATGTTAACAATTACAAAAGGGGTTACATCTGAAACATTTCTGTAAAAAGGTACACTCTAAAAAGAGATGTGTTAAAAAACAACACACTGAGTGTGTTGATGGTATTTTGACACATGTTGTGTAGATATAACACACAATGTGTGTTAAATGTTACTCTGGATGAACAGCAGTGGGTGTTTTGGCAGCCAATCACATCATGCCTCTTTTTTAATGTCTTTTTCAAATGCTTTCACCGCTTTTCACTTGTTATCACTGACCAGACTGACTTTATTTCTGTCAGACAGAAGCTCTTATTGAGATGAAACGGATTTGGTGTTGATGATTCAGTGAATGTTTCATCTGAAGTCACCAGAATCGTGATTAGTGATTCCTTTATTTGAGCTCTTGACCCTTGACTCTGTCACATCAGTTTTTCTGTGTGCTGTGAATGAATGTTTATTAAACACATTTGAAGCAGCAGAACTAACTATGAGAAAACAATGATCAAATGATAATGTTATCATCGCATACATTTGCTGAGATCAGGAAAGAATTTGATAACTTAAACTTTACTGTAAAAATTATTTTGTGCTGTTAATAATTATTTTATGATATTGATGTCATCATCTGCACATTTGATTTTAGATACACAGTGCACATAAGATGTTCTAGTCTATGGTGTCACACAGGCACACACACATATCAAGAATCAGCTCATGAATCTCAATAATGGTGACAAACCAAAAGCTTCATCCCGCAATGCATTCTGGGAGTCACCATAGTACAAAACTCATCCATGACTCCCAGCATGCACTGCAGGATGAAGCGTTTGTCACCATTGTTGTGATTCATGATCTGATTCTTGATGTGTGTGTTTGACGAGTATCTGCTGCGGCTCTAAACTTTCTGAAAACATTGAATTTATATTTTTTTAAGAATTCATTCTGCACTACTGGACATCATGGACTAATTTCACAAAACTTTTATAGCTAACAGCACACAAATAAAGTGAATGTAAACCATCCATTTAATCATAAACTGGATCAGATCTTGAGATTATGACTTGATCAAGAAACTTCTGATCGTGTTTTCTTTCATGCCATAACAAACATATTTGATTAAAATGCAGTTACAGCAGAAAGAGGAGAATTAAAAGACAAGTAAAGGGTCAAGAGCTCAAATAAAGGAGCCACTGATCACGATTCTGGTGACTTCAGATGAAACATTCAATGAACCATCAACATCTAAACCTCTGTTCATCTCAATAAGAGCTGGTGTGTATAGATTCATGATGTCTAAAACATCCAGGTAATACAATAAACAGTCAAACACACTTTATTAAACGTCAATGGACTAAACACAAGTTAACAATACGTGTCAGTGTTCATCCAAACACGAAGTAACTCTGGCAAATACACACATACAGTCACATGTTGTGTAACTATAACACATTATTGTGTAAAAGGTTTCAACACACTTCTGTGTAAGAGGAATAACACATTAGTAGAGTTACAGGTAACACGGAGATGTGTTAAAGAAAATGACACAGGTTGTGTGTTAAATTATACGCAACATGTGTTGTCCCTGAGCACACACACTACATGTGTTAACATCTTCACAACATGTGTTGTCCCTGAGCACACACACTACATGTGTTAACATCTACACAACATGTGTTGTCCCTGAGCACACACACTACATGTGTTAAAATCTACACAACATATGTTAAAATCTACACAACATGTGTTGTCCCTGAGCACACACACTACATGTGTTAAAATCTACACAACATGTGTTAAAATCTACACAACATGTGTTGTCCCTGAGCACACACTACATGTGTTAAAATCTACACAACATGTGTTGTCCCTGAGCACACACACTACATGTGTTAAAATCTACACAACATGTGTTGTCCCTGAGCACACACACTACATGTGTTAAAATCTACACAACATGTGTTGTCCCTGAGCACACACACTACATGTGTTAAAACTGACACAACATGTGTCAATTTTTAACACATCTGGTTGTGTTGTTCTCAACACATCATGTTATAAAGCACCGACACACACCATCATTGTGCATTGTATGCAGTGTTTATGTTCTCAAACAAACAGGCCTGAGTAATTAAAGTTATTTATATAGAATGTTTTATCAGTTGCTACAATTTAATTTAATTCAAAGCGCAAACTCTGTCAACTGTTATCTCTTCATGGTCTTTTCTCAAAAGCAGCATCGATGTGGTGTTAAAGTGTGAATAATTGAGTTTATAGAGTCATAGAGTTTGAAATATTGTCTTGTACTTTGTGTGCACATGCGTTCTGTACTCGACTATTGATTAAATGCTTAATAATTTAGTTTCACTTTATTTTTAAAATTACATCTGAGTATGTGATTACCTGACACAATTAGTGTGTTAAAATGACTTACACATTAATCGTGTTAAATTTGACACAACATGTGTTGTCCCTGAGCACACTCACTACATGTGTTAAAACTAACACAACATGTGTCATTTTTAACACATCTCTTTTTAGAGTGTAGGATGTTGAATAATATTAATTTGCTGCTTTGCACGATGCACATTTAAAGATTGTTTAGTAAAGCGATGCTATTCTGATGCTCTTTTTTTATTTGGCTTTATTTGAATTTGCAGCGCACCATGTCTCCCAATTACATCACTCCACATTTCTGCTGAACGTTTTAGGCTACAACCCGTCTGAGAGTTGCCACCATGGCGAGTGATAAAAATGCGCTCCAGTACTGGAAATGAGAAATGTAACTAAAAAGTAATCAAATGTAATGAGTTACATTACTTTAATAAAAGTAATTGAAATAGTTACACTACTTATTAAATTCTAAATAGGGTCATTTGTAATCTGTAACCTATTACATTTAGTAACCTTCCCAACACTAGTCACAATTCAGCAACTGAATTAAAGGGTTAGCTCACCCAAAAATGAAAATTCTGTCATTAATTCCTCACCCTCATGTCGTTCCAAACCAACCTTTGTTTGCCTTCGGAACACAAATGAAGATATTTTTGATGAAATCCGAGAGCTTTAACCATCCATAGGCAGCAACGTGATTGCAACTTTCAAGCCCCAGAAAGGTAGTAAAGACATCGTTAAAATAGTCCATGTCACTCCAGTGGTTTAACCTTAAAGGGTCATGAAACCCCAAAACACATTTTTTGAGATGTAAACAGATATGTATAGGCTGCACATCATTGAAAACACTAAAGGTATTCATTAATGTTATTCATATGTGAAATTTTTTTTATTTTTGCATTTTTCAGAGCGATTTCTGTCTTCCAGTTTGAAAAGTCGGAGCAAAGTCAGTGGACGTTGATCGTTTCGAGCGATTCTCGACATATATTCACGACATAAAGCTCATTCAATCCAATCACTGCGCTGTAGTATGCATAAAATATAATTTAGTTATTATGCATGAGACAGTCACTTCTGTCAGGTTCGTCTTCCATCATTATTGTTGAGACATGGTGGGGAAGTTTTGGAAGCAGCGTGTGGAAAAGTCAAGGAGGAAAGTGAGGTGTTGTTTTCAGTGTGTCATGAAGGTGCTCCCTGGATTACTTTCGTGTGGGTAAAGACCGATAATCTACGGTGGAGCAACCGAGGTGGATGGTCGCGCTGATACGAAGTAAGGGCACTGAGCGAGCTGTAACCGGGATGGCGTCTGTGGAAGCCATTGCTACAAACCCACTGAGCAAAGTTATGTCCAAAAGACGTCTTTTCAATGTCTTTGCCCCTAGAGGCGTACGTTGAAGAGACGTCCACTGAGGAGCCAGAATTAAAGTTTTTATGACGTCTGTTTTTAACGTGTTCTGCACGTCCGATATAGACGTTCATGGAACCTCAAGGTTGAAAACTAGATCAAATTGTGGACATATTTTCCATTTGTAATTGCAAACCAACTCACAGACAGTGTGTGTTTGTCCAGAAATCATGAAAATAAACTTAGCTCACACCTTTAGACACTTTATACAGTTTAGCATCTGTAATTCACACATCTTTGGATCGTGAGAGAATCGTGGGAATCAATCCAGGATCTTCTTGCTGTGAGGAGACAGTGTTTCCCACTGAGACACTGGTGCTGCCCTTAATCACAGACATAAGACACACTTTGACTATTTCTGTCAGACATCTACAGAAGCTCTTACTGAGAATTAACAGAGGTTTAGATGTTGATGTTTATGTTTCATTTGAAGTCACCATTGTGGTGGGAAGTGTTCCCATAGTTGTATTAGTTTTTTTTTTTTGGCTGGTGTAACTGTGTGTGTGTGAAACACAATAGTTGTGGCTGAGAGAGCAAAGATAAAGTGACATCAGGTGTTGTCAGCTCCTTGTTGATGACTAAATCATCAGAAAGCAAGCAGCTGATTTTGTGTTTTAAGTTTTGTTTGGATCAATAGTAATTTGTTTACAGCTACTATAACTTTGTGAATCTACTGTATTGGCACCAATAGCATTAAAATGATCATTTATCCAGAAAGATGATTTAAAGGTCCCGCTCTTCGTGTTTTTTTGAAGCTTTGATTGTGTTTACAGTGTGCAATATAACATGTGTTCATGTTTCGCGTGTAAAAAAACAGTATTTTTCACACAATTTACTTATCTGTGTACTGCTCATAGACCGTAAAAAAATATGGACGACGCGACTTCAACAATTATTTGAAGTGTAATTAAATTGTTTAGTGTGTCTCGTGCCCATTCTAATACATGGAGAGGCGGGGTTTAGGAGCTGTACTGGGACCGGCCACCGGGGGGCGATCGAGGCCCGAAAGCTTCAATTTCTGACTGAAGCACTACAGGCTTGGTACTGCTGTTTCCACTGTCCTAAAAACGGCTGGTGATTTCCTTGTGCTATGAAGTCCCTCCTTCAGAAATACGTAACGAGTTCTGATTGTGCAAGCGGTTCCTGTGCTGTGATTCGACCACAGCTTAGCGCACGTGAAAGCGGTTCCTGTGTTGTAATTTGACAGCAGCTTAGCGCACGTTGGAAAGGTCACGCCTCTTAACGGGGAGATGTATGCGTTCAATAATCTCTACAGCGTCCCTGGGAAAGCCAAACAAAGGTGATTTGACTCCTGGATGAAAATAACAGCGTCTCGATGACATGGCGATAAACACACTCAACGCAACAGTTCCTTTTCTCCACGCGACCGTCCGCTTCTCCACGTGGGGCAGCAACAAGACCGCGCCCCCTTTTTCGCGTTTCTTTGTGGGCGGAGGTTAGTCTGTTCTACTGCTCTACTGACGTAATTAAAGCAGGAAGAACCAGGATGTAGTCCAAGCCAGCCGTTCGCTGTAGGCTTTGAAAGGGAACTTCTGTTAAATAAAATATCTAACTTGGCATTGAACTTTGAGCTTTATAATTTTACAGGTATTATTTATGCTCTAACAGCAACATTACACACTAACTAAAGTTTGAACAATGGAATCGTGAAGAAGGGGACCTAACAACTAAAGACATCCCCACTGAGCAAAGTTATGTCCAAAAGACGTCTTTTCAACGTCTTTGCCACTAGAGGCGTACGTTGAAAAGACGTCCACTGAGGAGCCAGAATGAAAGTTTTTATGACGTCTGTTTTTGACGTCTTCTGCACGTCCGATATAGACGTTCATGGAACCTCAAGGTTAAAAACTAGTAATGTGCTCATTGTGGACATATTTCCCATTTGTAATTGCAAAGCAACTCACAGACAGTGTGTGTTTGTCCAGAAATCATGAAAATAAAAGAAACTTCGCTCACACCTTTGGACACTTTAGACAATTTAGCATCTGTAATTCACACATCTTTGGATCGTGAGAGAATTGTGGGATTCAATCCAGGATCTTCTTGCTGTGAGGAGACAGTGTTTCCCACTGAGACACTGGTGCTGCCCTTAATCACAGACATAAGACACACTTTGACTATTTCTGTCAGACGTCTACAGAAGCTCTTACTGAGAATTAACAGAGGTTTAGATGTTGATATTTGTTTCATTTGAAGTCACCATTGTGGTGGGAAGCGTTTGCTTTAGTTGGGCTCTTGGTCCCTGTACTTAAGTTAGCTTTCCTTTGGCTGCTGTAACTGTGTGTGAGAAACACAATAGTTGTGGCTGAGAAAGTTGATGACTAAATCATCAGATAGCAAGCATCTGATGTTGTACCTGTGAGTTTTGCGTGTGTTGTTTCTTTTTAATATTTTATTATTTCCACTATAAGCTTGCGAAAACAGTACTGGCACCAATAGCATCAAAATTATCACTTGTCTTGAAGGATGATAAAACAGTATGTGCACACAATGTTTTGAGCAAATATTTCACATAGTCACACACAGACATCAAGATTTTGCCTATGCTTCACAACAACGGTGACAATCAAAACAAAAAAGCTTCATGCTGCAATGCATGATGGGTAGCTTCATAGTACAAAACTCATGCTTGATTGTCACCGTTTTTGTGAATCATATGCAAAATCTTGATGTCTGTGTGTGACCATATGAGCTATTTGCTCAAAACATTGTGTGCACATACCGTTTTATCATCCCTCAGGACAAGTGATCATTTTGATGCTATTGGTGCCAGTACGTTACATTCACAAGTTAGTTTGCCAAACAAACACACAAAACTTAAAAAAAAAAACATCAAATGATCACTTTCCAAAAGTTAAGTCATCAACAAGGAGCTGACAACACCTGATGTCGCTTTGTCTTTGCTTTCTCAGCCACAACTATTGTGTTTCACACACACAGTTACAGCAGACAAAGAAAAGCTATCTCAAGCACAGGGACCAAGAGCCCAACTAAAGCAAACGCTTCCCACCACAATGGTGACTTCAAATGAAACAAACATCAACATCTAAACCTCTGTTAATTCTCAGTAAGAGCTTCTGTAGACGTCTGACAGAAATAGTCAAAGTGTGTCTTATGTCTGTGATTAAGGGCAGCACCAGTGTCTCAGTGGGAAACACTGTCTCCTCACAGCAAGAAGATCCTGGATTGAATCCCACGATTCTCTCACGATCCAAAGATGTGTGAATTACAGATGCTAAGTTGTCTAAAGTGTCTAAAGGTGTGAGCTAAGTTTCTTTTATTTTCATGATTTCTGGACAAACACACACTGTCTGTGAGTTGCTTTGCAATTACAAATGGGAAATATGTCCACAATGAGCACATTACTAGTTTTTAACCTTGAGGTTCCATGAACGTCTATATCGGACGTGCAGAACACGTCAAAAACAGACGTCATAAAAACTTTCATTCTGGCTCCTCAGTGGACGTCTTTTCAACGTACGCCTCTAGTGGCAAAGACGTTGAAAAGACGTCTTTTGGACATAACTTGGCTCAGTGGGTCTTGTCTTTAATAATATTCAATATGTATTTTTTTTTAATCCATTTAGCATCAAGGCAGAGTTTGGAACAAAGGAATCTCCAAATGTGAAGTTGTACTATAATGCCTATATATTCTCATCTGACATTTTATCTCTGACCACGGCCTGTAAGCTGGATCTCTACAGGTTTCCCTTTGACACCCAAAGCTGCAATATAACACTTCAGTCTTCAGCATATTCAAGTACATCTTAAACCTTCTTACAGTTTTTTTCTGAATTGCTTGACTTAATAATAAATAATAGAATTCTAACGTTTGTTCCCAAAGAAGAGAGTCTTACAATAGATACACTCAACAGTGCATTCTCAACTACATACAAATCCAAGGAATCCATTCAGACCCAGGGAGAATGGGAA
The DNA here is from genome assembly GCF_949357685.1 of Gobio gobio. Lineage (NCBI taxonomy): Eukaryota > Metazoa > Chordata > Actinopteri > Cypriniformes > Gobionidae > Gobio > Gobio gobio. The sequence continues at coordinate 32,386,656 of NC_137097.1, read as the reverse complement.
CTCCTCAGCATAAATTTCGCTAAAACTCAAGACATAACTATGGATGAGGAAGTGGATCAGCTGAAATATCAGGTACAGAGCACAAGCATACTAATAGAAATTACACACTTTTATTTAATTTTATCTTTGTTAAATGTGTGTGTGTGTGTGTGGGGGGGGGGGGGGGGGGGGGGTCCAAGAGCTGAAATCCAAGAGCTTTCTGAAGTATACGACTGCAACGTCATTGCAACTTCCAAAGCCATTTGACAGTTAAAACAGTCTAGACAAATGAAAATCACAAACATGACCCTTGTTAATAAAATAATTTTATAAATACAATTTATTCATATGTAATAATTTTATCTCAAACTAATTAGAAAAAATAAAGTGGGTTGAATTCTAAAAGCTCTAAACAAATTTTAAGATTATTAAGAGGACAATAGACTGTTCAAAAAAGTTAAATATACACTCAAAAAAATATTTTGGTCTAAATATAAGTTTTATGTATTTGAATTACATTACAATTTTCCATCCATTTGGACTACATAGTTTTAACATAAACAAACAAATAAACTTAATGTGATTCATATTTGTCAGTCAAACGTAAATTAAATAGGTAAGTTTTATGTAATGGTACACAGAAAAATGCCCATGATAAATTAACACAGCCTAGTGCACACTACTGAGATAAAGTACCATTGAAACAGTGTTCAAGTTAATGAGATAATTGAGTGATGATTGAGAATTAATGATGAACACCTGATGATAATGAGCAGAATCACTGACGGAAAGAGAAACACAAGAACTACAACTGACTTCAGCCACAGCCTTAGATGAAATCAACTGAAGATAAAAGAAGACATTAAATCTGAAGATCTTGTCAGAAGAGGATTAAACAACTCCACAAACAGCATTACCAGCTTCACACCAGACTGACTTTATTTCTGTAATTTTCTGTTTATAGTTTTGTTTGAAGTCACCATGCTGGAGATCAGTGTCTGCTTTAGTTGGGCTCTTAACTCTTTAACTTTTTTCTCTAGCTCCTTTAACTGTGTGTTTATAAAGCACATTTGTTATGGCAAGGGAATCCAAGAGAACATCTGGTGATGTTGGCTATTTATATATTGTTAACGACATCGTGTGGCTAAATCACTGATCTCATTCGGAGTCTAATACTCTGGTTATTGTGGTACTGTGTTAATAGTTTTGTTTTATTCATGATAGTTGCCATGTGATTCTACAGCACGAGTTACGGCACCGTTGCGGTATTTGAATAATATGCAGGATTTAAATCTATGGCATTGCTTAGATATACACAGACATCAAGAATCAATGGATGAATCTCAACAATGGTGACAATCAATTAAAATCTTCAAGCTGCAGTGCATGTTGGGTACCACCAATCAACCCCCCCCCCATGTGTCCCAGCATGCATTGCGGCATGAATAAATTATGCATCTGAATTGACAAATTTTCTTTGATACTTACTAATTGCTTTTACTTTTGCTGTTTTTGTCGTGACATTTTAGTTGCTTGATTTATGTTCAAAGATGATCTGTTTATCTTAATTTTTTTTGATTGTCACCATTGTAGAGATTCAAACGCTGATTCATGATGTCTGCGTGTGTCTAAGTAATGCCGTAGATTAAAACCTTTTGTGCACTTTTTTTAAATTTTTTATCTGGATATTATTCAATTAACACAACCGTCCTGTATCTTGTGCTGCATAATCACATGGCTAATACTATGAATAGAACACAATTAATAACACATTATAACCAGCAAATTAGCCTTTAAATTAGAGCAGTGATTCAGGCCAAAAACAAATAGCCAACATCACCTAATAATATTTTCTCTTGGATTCTCTTGAAATAACAAATGTGCTTTATAAACACACAGTTAAAGGAGCCAGAGAAAAACTAAAGCTAAAAAAATTAAGGGTCAAGAGCCCAACTAAAGCAGACACTGATCTCCAGTATGGTGACTTCCATACTATGAAACTATTATTGTCATTAAAACAGAAATTACAGAAATAAGTCAGTCTGGTTAGTAATACGGGAAGCTGATAATGCTGTTTGTGAAGTTGTTTAATCCTCATCTACTGATATCTTCAGAGATTTAATGTCTTCTTTTATCTTCAGTTGATTTCATCTAAGGCTGTGGCTGAAGTCAGTTGTAGTTCTTGTGTTTCTCTTTCCGTCAGTGATTCTGCTCATTATCATCAGGTGTTCATCATTATCTCAATCATCACTCAATTATCTCATTAAATTGAACACTACTTCAATGGTACTTTATCTCAGTAGTGTGCATTAGGCTGTGTTAGTTTATCATGGGCATTTTTCTGTGTACCATTACATAAAACTTACCTATTTCATTTACGTTTGACTGACAAATATGAATCACATTAAGTTTATTTGTTTGTTTATGTTAAAACTATGTAGTCCAAATGGATGGAAAATTGTAATGTAATTCAAATACATAAAACTTATATTTAGACCAAAATATTTTTTTGAGTGTATAGGCTGATTGAAATCTTGTTTCTTGTTTTTTGTCCCAAACAGAAACAAAATTATTTTCTTACCCCATTGGCAGATCATTTTGCCCCCCAGAAAACAAGAAAAAATATCTTGTAATTTTACTTATCTAGTAAATGGATTTTGATTTTGAAAAAGTTGTTCAGTTGGAAAAAAGAGCATTTTTTTGCAATGTGTCTCTAAGAAAAATGAGCAACGATTTGATGTTTTTGATCTATTTGATGTTATTGAAAACCAGAACGAATATCTTGGTTAAAATGATCTGAATATATGCGTTCTCAGCCACGTCAAACCCCGACTGTCTGTTCAAGGCTTACGTTAAAGATTTTTTTTTACTGTACTAATCTTTTTATGGATCCTAAAATTTTGCATATAAAACTAATGAGTGGCCCTGTGTCCAAACCCAAGGGCTTCTTCATAAAGACATGCAGTCCTGTCAGACAAGCTGTGACACTTCACCGTGATCTTCTGATTAATCTTTCTTTATTTAGTAATAGGCCCATTATTCGTGAAAATATTAAGCAGTAAACTGGCGAATTTAACCGTTTAAGCAATCTAGCCCTTTAAGAGAGGACATATTAATAAAATGGTTCCCACACTAGGGGGTGCACAGATGTTGCAAGGAAACAGCAAACATGAAGGGAGAGATGTTGGCAGGATGAAATTATTAATTAATAGGCCCTGAACACCTTTACAGATTATGGCCAAATGTTTTTGTAATATACCATACATTTTGCTAAATTATTCTACGGATCCATATACTTACTCATCCTTTAACTTGAGCGCCTGATTCCATCAGAGCGTGCTGACAGCAGACTCTCCTCATTGTACATCATATACATCAGTGGCTCATTAGAAAACAAATGTTTATTAGTCTATCAACAAGTGCTTAAAATAAAGTTTATTAACTTACCAATTAGGTTCACTTTATGTGTGAAAATGATTATTTGCCCATTAGTCACGTCTACAAAAGTTCTTATTGAGAATTAACAGATGTTTGATGTTTTGTTTCGTTTGTATTTACCATTATGGTCATCAGTTTTTGCTTTAGTTGACTTTTTAATAGTTTTTTTTTTAATAGTGGCTGCTGTAAGTGTGTGATCATAAAGCACATTGTGGAAGAATAAGCTAAAGATAGTAGAAATCAGATGATGGTAATTATTGATGAAAACATTATCGGCATAACATTGTGCAAATAAAGGGTAGCTGCTAAATTTGATGCATTTTCCATATAAAATTTTAAATGAAACGAATACCCTTTCTCTTCATGGCAGATCGTCATCAAGAGGAGACCTCTACTGTATTTCTTCAACATTATCCTACCAGTATTTTTCTTCATAGTACTGGATGTGACCTCCTACTTCATAGACGCTAGTGAATCAGACAAGCTGAGCTTTAAAGTGACTTTACTCCTGTCTATTTCTGTGTTGCTGCTGATTCTTAATGACACACTGCCCTCTACCGCTGACAAAATCCCTCTGATCGGTGAGTCAAACACTGACATGATTGTCATTTTGTAAATAATGCAATCCTATAACTGAAGTCAAGACAACACATCTATGAAATATGCATTAAAACAACATTATTCTCCTAATAAATGAAATATATGAGTGAATTTAAGGATTTATTGTTGAATGCTCGCACATCCTTCCATTTCACGAGTTTACACTTACATCAAATTAAATGGAGTAAAGATTATGCGTATTTGGCGTGCTGTCCGGGGGAGGGCTCCGGGCTCGGAATTTTGGCCCAAACCCAGAGTATCCCCCCTCATGATAAGATAGTCTAGAACTAGACTGTATTTTATTATGGATTGTGTTGACGTCTAATGAGAGTTTATTAAATCAAAGTGAGGAGATGGGGTGGTGGAGGGATGCTAAAAATAAAAACGACGAAGAAAGTAAGTATGCTGTATATGTACACCTATATAGTTGATTAAATCGATTGGCTTGATGTGCTCCACATGTGTTTAATTAGGTTTAATTATCTGGATGTGCTCCTTCCGAAATTAGTTACTAAAACTTCACTTTTGTTGTATTATTAAGAAGAGTATGCACATATGCCTACTTCAAAAGAAATAACACAATCTGTGCACTTTTGGTGTACTATTATCAGGGTTTTTTGATTTGGGACACTGTATTCTTCTAGTTATTTACCTATAGCGAGTAGGGCCGGCCCAAGCCCTTATGGGGCCCTAAGCAGAATTTTAGTTGGGGCCCCTCGGTGCCACCAATACGATTGACTATTGTCAATTCTTGATCATTCGCACACCCAGTATATCAATGTTAGTAGTTAGCTGTGTTGCTAACATCATGTCTGCCTGTCATGTTTTTACCCTTACACAGTTTTTAATTGTAACAGTAGCAGTAGAGTGGTCAGTTGTTAATATTCAAAGCCTACAGTACTACAGTTCAGACTGGGATATGTACTTTTTTTATTTATTTATGTAGCCTAGTCTCTTATGCTGAAAATGCTCACCTTCCCCTAGGATTCTTTGATGAATAGAAGGTTCAAAAGGACAGCATTTCTCTTAAAGCTTTCAAAGAATCCTAAAAATATTGTAATATAAAAACTGATAATCATAAATGTGTCTTGAGCATCAAATCCTCATATGAGAATGATTTATGAATGATCATGTGACACTGAAGACTGGAGTAATGATAATGATAATAAATTCAGCTTTGATCACAGGAATGCATTACACTTTAATATATAGGCCTATTCACATAGAAAACAGCTGTTTTACATTATAATAATATTTCACAATATTACTGTTTTTTTATCAAATAAATGCAGCTTTGATGAGCAGAAGAGACTACTTTTAAAAAACAAGAAATGTTGATTTCTTTCAAACATTAAACAGAGCTTTTATTTTGGTGAAAATAAAATAAAAAATTTTTGCATTCCATTCGACTGTGTAGAAAGAACCTTTTTATTTTCGAAATAAAAACTTCCAAAATGTAGGCTACACAACTTATAATTCCAAGGGGACGATATAGCACTTGCAGAAAAACATTTACTGAGAAACTACCAAGACATGCCTACTAGCCTACTCCAAGACATACAGTACGTCAGACAAGATATTCGTACTAGGGGTGTAACGATACACTCGTGTCACGATTCGATATGTATCTCAATACTGAACTCACGATACGATATGTATCTCGATATGTAGCCAAAATCAATAAGTTTTTTTTAAATTTTGTACTAATTTTATTTTTATTATTATTAAAATAATAATATTATCATTAGTGTATTATTATCAGGATCCAACAAATATTTCCCCATTGCATTATTATACATTATATTCAAAATTATATATAGTTGTTTAATGTAATAATGTCACTGGAACTCCGTAAACTTTTCATTTTTTCCCTCACGCATTACTCACGCTTTCAATGCAGGCAGCATCTCTCTGTGTTCGCTATGACCCGCCTCTCCCGCTATTAATGCACTAGCCTATATAGAAAACCATCTAAAATGCTTTGAATAATCATGCTAGTAAAACTAAATGTAATCTGGTGATTTAAAGGATGTTTGCGCTTCACTAAGGAGTGCCACTTTAAATGGTGTTTCCGCTTTAAATAATGTTTGCGGTCTCGCTTTGAAGAGTGCCGTTCCGACAGCGCGTGCGCTTCAGATGATCAATGCAATCAGTCACAGTTCTCATCACAAGAAAGTGTGTCAAAATGACCACTCAAACTGTAAATGTTTAGCTCATCCAAGAATTTTAATTCTGCATTTACTCCCTCTCATGTTGTTTTCGCGCGTTACGTAATCATATGAACGTCCGTGTTTACTACAGTGTCAACTACAGTCCGTGTTTACTAAATCCATCCATTAATAAAAAGGTTACCGGGCAACTGACGAGTAGTACGTATTAGCCGATTGTCTCGCACTTTGGACTTTGAACCCTGGCTAACAAGCGAATATCGTCCTGCCGATGGCGCCGCGAGATTGTGCAGTGCTGTCAGAATCAATCCGTGCATATATTAGAAAACTTTACATTTTGCAGTTTATTTAGTAATTGTTTAAGGCCATTTAGAGATTTCAATAATCATAAAATAACATACAGCAAAAAGTAATTTCTTGTGCTCTTGGGGGGCCCCCTGGTGGCCAAAGGGGCCCTAAGCAGCCGCTTAGTTCGCTAATGCCTTGGGCAGGCTCTGATAGCGACTAATGAATCAGAAGTCTCACATGTTAAAAGAAAATAGCTTACTTCTACGCTGAAAAATTAGGATACAGTATCTCAAACATAAATAAAAAACATGCACTGTGTAATGTTATGTGGATGTATTAAGAAAGTGCACAAAGTCAAAGAGTGAAACTAAACACGTGAAGAATTAGAGTAATAACTACACAATATATCACTCAAAGGAACTGAGGAAACTAAGGGGCTGTTTACACAACAACGATTACAACTAAAAATGGAAAACTTTTTTTTGACCAGTAATTTATGTAATTAAGTGATGATTGACCATTAGTGAAGACACCTGGGCCCGGTTTTTCAAAAGGTTTAATCCGGATAAAATTGATCCGGATTTAGTAATCCTTTTTTTGCGATCCGTGATCACGTAATCCAGCTTACTTTTGGAGCCAGTTTTTTAAAGCAACATCGGATTTGATCAATCTGATCCGGATAGGAACTTTTTAGGATCACCAAATCTGGATAACCAGTGCTGGATAACCAGTGCTCAAACAGGATAGGAAATCACAATGTAGAACTATAGATATGTAAAGAGCAACAAGTAGAATAGCCAGTGTGGGGTCAATATAAGTTTATTTTTATTTGAAATGAAAACACACACATTTAAAAAAAAATAAAAACAAGAAAAACCCTTGCCTGTATTGTCCTGCACAACATCGCTATTAAGCGCAATGTCCCTCTCTGTGCTGACAATGATGCACACAGTAAAATCCCCAGTGTTAAATCAACACTGCTCAGAGTGTATTTGGTCCCACTCTAGATAGTGTTAAAGTAACACTGAATCAGTGTTAAAGTTAATGAGATAATTAAGTGATGATTGACCATTAGTGATGACACCTGATGATAATGAAAAAAATCATTGAAGAAAAGAGAAAAAAGAAAAACACAAGAACTATGACTGACTATAAAGAAGACATGAAATCTCTGAAGATCTCAGCAGAGGAGGATTAAACAACTCCACAAACAGCATTACCAGCCTCACACATTACTAACCAGACAGACTTTATTTCTGTTAGACGTCTACAGAAGCTCTTATTGAGAATCAACAGATTTTTTTGTTTGATTTTGTTTTGAAGATTGTTAGTTTTTAATGTGACCATTATGGTGATCAGTGTTTTCTTTAGTTGGGCAGTTTGATGACTTTTTAATGTTAATGTTTCTCTGGCTGATGTAACTGAGTTTGCTATGGCAAGAAAAGCAAGAGTAAACACAATCAGATGCTCTCTGATGATAAGAATATGATCATTGTGTAGTGACTTAAATCATCGATTTAATGACTGAGTGTGAGCAATGTACTATTAACTTTTTTTTATTGTGATTCTAGAAGAGATCCAGTGTTTTAATCAGAAAAGCTGAATTAGTTTTGAAACAGATTGTACACTAATCACTTCTAACTCCTGCGAGATTAACTCACACACAGACATCAAGAATCTGCCTATGAATCTCAACAATGGTGACATGCTTCATGCCTCAATGCATTCTGGGAGCCATAGATGAGTTTTGCGTGATGCACCCAGAATGCATTGCAGCATGTCACCATTGTTAAGATTCATAGGCTGATTCTTGATGTCTATGTGTGAGTTAAACTTGTAGGAGTTACAAGTGCTTATTGTGTGATGTGTTATTAAACCGGAGTACAAAATTTATGTACAAATTTTTTGATAATTGTTTAATTTGTCTGACGAAAGCACTTCTAGATCTTCTACTGTAGAGTCGCAAGGCTACTATAATCAATGACTCTCAGGAGATCAGCAAATAATAGAGGTGGGCAGATCGATACTAATATCGATAACCGATACCAACGTGAAAATATCGATACTTAAGTTTCAGTTTCTCTCGTTTTGTGACCTGGCCGTGTTTGTCAAAATGCTGCTGCTGTCACAGAGCAGAGCAAGCTCTCAAGAGTGCTGCTCGTGCTCGACACTGCTCTCCTCCCCGTCTCCTGTGTTGTACAGTCACGTGACTCACCACTAGCGCTACCACCAGCAGTCAGGCGCGCGCGCCGCTCAGCCGCGCATTTCTAACAGCAGTCAGTCAGAGCAGATGGGAGTTTTACTTACTCAAACATGTTCTGAGGGCAGAAAGGAAAATGATTGGTTTACAGATTCAACCAATGAAATTGAAGCAGAGGCGGGATCAAGAGGTTTGTACGTGTGGAGGAGGGCATCCCCCAGACTGAGCCGTTATCGCTGATCTGGAGAGAATGCATTCATAACAAGGTAAGTGTATTTACTTTCAATTTTGTTAAAATTCAACATCCTCCAACGTTTACTAAGATAATTAGCGAACATTAGAAATGCACAGAGCTAATAATCATCGTCTAAATGTCCTATCACATGCATTTTAATTTGACTGCTTCATCGCTCGACCACATCAAAGCTGCTTATGGTGTCACTGGTAACACTTAATAAGGTATAAATTAGTTAACTAAGTATGTCAACATGTCCATCTTGATGAGTATTCTAGCAGACATAGTCTGTATGCCTTAAGTAAACTTTATACAGTCGAGAAAGACGACGTATATCCGAGCTTTAGCTCTTAAAGGGGCAGTCTTAAAGGGGCAGTAGCCTTTACTGCTGTCTGTTTAATGTCAAACAACAAAAGACAAGGACATCACTCACTGCTCTTGATTGAATAGCTTTTGTAAGTTTAATAGGATTAATCTTTCATTTATACAGTCAAATATGCTATGTTATTTTACATTTAATCAATTTCTGTACCTGAAAACTAATGTTAGATGTAGGCCTACCTGAAAAACCTGGAAAGCATAGTTTATTTTATCAGTCCTTCCAGAAAAATGCGGCTTTTTTTTGTGATTGTTGCGGGCAAAAATCCTTGATTATGCGGCACGTTTTCTTAAAAAATGCGATGAAAAATGCGGGATATTTATGCAATTTTATGCGATAAAATTGCGGGAACTTGCAAAAACTGCGGTTTGATGAAAAAGAGGAAAAAAGCACTACATCACAGAAAGTGCTGGAATATTTAAGTTCTCATCTTGTTTTATTGAAGACCTTAATAATGGCTCAAATTTACAAAACATTTAGTCAATCAAGTTCTGTAGCTTTACAAAAGAAATATGCTACAACTTCTGAAAAAATTAATAAATAACTTCCTGTTTTACAGATGTCGCTATACAAAACAGACATTTGAGTGCTTCCAATGCACAAAGTGCAATCTCTTAAAGGGTTAGTTCACCTAAAAATGAAAATTCTGTCATTAATGACTTCCCTTTATGTTGTTGGACACAAATGAAGATATTTTAGTTGAATTCCGATGGCTCAGAAAGGCCTCCATTGGCACAATGTACACTCTCAAGACCCATAAAAGGTAGCCTACTAAAGACGTCGTTACAAAGTCCATCTCACTACAGTGGTTCTACAATAACTTTATGAAGCGACGATAATAGTTATTGTGTGCAAAAAAAACTAAATAACGACTTATATAGTGATGACTGATTTCAAAACACAGCGTCATGCTATGAATCATCGAGTCGATTCATGATTCGGATCGCGTGTCAAGCTGCTGAAATACGTGACTTTGGCGATCCAACCCGCTGAATCGACTCATTGATTCATAACGCTTCAAACCGCTGAATCAACTCATTGATTCATAACGCTTTAAACCGCTGAATCGACTCATTGATTCATAACGCTTCAAAGCTTCATAATGCTGTGTTTTGAAATCAGTCAGCACACAGGGAAACTGCTTTGCTCTTTTGCTGTTATTTTTGTTGGCCAATGGGAGTTTGTGCTTCATCATGGTTTCACCGGTATCTATGGTTTCTCCACGGGGTTTGAAGCTTTTCGATGACGTTCGCGTCGGGTAATCACGTCACTTCAAAACGTTCCCATGGCAATAGGCGGAAATGGCGGCTCTTGTGTGAAGTAAACGAAAATTTTTCAACTTTCTGCTAATATATATGACTTTTTTTGCAACGAAAATGCGGGGATTATGAAATCATGATAGCCCGCATATTTTGCACGCGGAAATAGGCAATTTATGCGGCGAAAGTGCGGCGTATTTGAAAAAATGCGGCCCCTGCATGAATATGCGGACTTTGGCTGATTATGCGTTAAATCACGCGATCGCATAATCGCGTTTTTCTGGAGGGACTGTTTTATTAGTATCTTTGCTCAATAGTATTTATTTGTGCTGCTGCTTGTATTTAAATTATTTGTTCTTATTATTTTCTTTATTTTTATTTGACAGTAGTTATTTTTTTCCCTGAACATAGGAAATACTGAACCATACCGAAACCGTGAACCTAAAACCGTGATACAAACCGAACCGTGAGCAATCTGTACTGTTACACCCCTAGCGTAACGTATGCGAGGGGGGGCCACAAAATGGAGAACATTTTCAATGGGTGCCATGTCTGAAAAAAGGTTGGGAAACACTGGTCTAAATGTCCTATCACATGCATTTTAATTTGACTGCTTCATCGCTCGACCACATCAAAGCTGCTTATGGTGTCACTGGTAACACTTAATAAGGTATACATTAGTTAACATTAGTTAACTACATTTGTTAACATGAACTAATAATGAACTGCACTTATAAAGCATTTATTTATCTTTGTTAATTTTAATTTCAACATTTACTAATGCATTATTAAAATCTTACTAACATTAATGCACTGTGAACTAACATGAACAAACCATGAACAGCTGGATATTATGAACTAACGTTAACAAAGATGAACTAATGCTGAACAGAGATGTTGTTCACGGTTAGTTCATGTTAACTAATGCAAAGTGTTACCGTGTCACTGCAGTAAAAAATGCTTTTCCAAAACTGCTCGCTGTCTGTGGAGCTGATATATGCAAAAATTCAGATGATATCAAGGCAGAAGTACTCAATAGGTTTGTATCACTGTGTTATTAATAGTGTTTAACGCGCTGCCCTCAATAGGTTCGTATCGCTTTGTTATTATTAGTGTTTAACGCGCTGCCCTCAATAGGTTCGTATCGCTTTGTTATTATTAGTGTTTAACGCGCTGCCCTCAATAGGTTCGTACGCTTTGTTATTATTAGTGTTTAACGCGCTGCCCTCAATAGGTTCGTATCGCTTTGTTATTATTAGTGTGTAAAGCGCTGCCCTCAGGGCAGAAGCACTCAATAGGTTTGTATCACTGTGTTGTTATTATTAGTGTGTAACGCGCTGCCCTCAGGGCAGAAGCACTCAATAGGTTTGTATCACTGTGTTGTTATTATTAGTGTTTAACGCGCTGCCCTCAGGGCAGAAGCACATTTTACATTACATTTACATTTAGTCATTTAGCAGACGCTTTTATCCAAAGCGACTTACAAATGAGAGCAATAGAAGCAACTACAACAGTCAGAGGCTACAGTATGCAAGTACTCTGACTACTATTGACCTAGTACTCTGACCTATTGAGTGCTACAGAAGCACTCAATAGGTTCGTATCGCTGTGTTATTATTAGTGTTGAATGCGCTGCCCTCAGGGCAGAAGTACTCAATAGGTTCGTATCGCTTTGTTATTATTAGTGTTTAACGCGCTGCCCTCAGGGCAGAAGCACTCAATAGGTTCGTATCACTGTGTTATTATTAGTGTTTAACACGCTGCCCTCAGGGCAGAAGCACTCAATAGGTTCGTATCACTGTGTTATTATTAGTGTTTAACGCGCTGCCCTCAAAGCAGAAGCACTCAATAGGTTCGTATCACTGTGTTATTATTAGTGTTTAACGCGCTGCCCTCAGGGCAGAAGCACTCAATAGGTTCGTATCACTGTGTTATTATTAGTGTTTAACACGCTGCCGTCAGGGCAGAAGCACTCAATAGGTTCGTATCACTTTGTTATTATTAGTGTTTAACGCGCTGCCCTCAGGGCAGAAGTACTCAATAGGTTCGTATCGCTTTGTTATTATTAGTGTTTAACGCGCTGCCCTCAAAGCAGAAGCACTCAATAGGTTCGTATCACTGTGTTATTATTAGTGTTTAACGCGCTGCCCTCAGGGCAGAAGCACTCAATAGGTTTGTATCACTGTGTTGTTATTATTAGTGTTTAACGCGCTGCCCTCAGGGCAGAAGCACTCAATAGGTTTGTATCACTGTGTTGTTATTATTAGTGTTTAACGCGCTGCCCTCAGGGCAGAAGCACATTTTACATTACATTTACATTTAGTCATTTAGCAGACGCTTTTATCCAAAGCGACTTACAAATGAAAGCAATAGAAGCAACTACAACAGTCAGAGGCTACAGTATGCAAGTACTCTGACTACTATTGACCTAGTACTCTGACCTATTGAGTGCTACAGAAGCACTCAATAGGTTCGTATCACTGTGTTATTATTAGTGTTTAACACGCTGCCCTCAGGGCAGAAGCACTCAATAGGTTCGTATCACTGTGTTATTATTAGTGTTTAACGCGCTGCCCTCAGGGCAGAAGCACTCAATAGGTTCGTATCACTGTGTTATTATTAGTGTTTAACACGCTGCCCTCAGGGCAGAAGCACTCAATAGGTTTGTATCACTGTGTTATTATTAGTGTTTAACGCAATGCCCTCAGGGCAGAAGCACTCAATAGGTTCGTATCACTGTGTTATTATTAGTGTTTAACGCGCTGCCCTCAGGGCAGAAGCACTCAATAGGTTCGTATCACTGTGTTATTATTAGTGTTCATCGCGCTGCCGTCAGGGCAGAAGCACTCAATAGGTTCGTATCACTATGTTATTATTAGTGTTTAACGCGCTGCCGTCAGGGCAGAAGCACTCAATAGGTTCGTATCACTGTGTTATTATTAGTGTTTAACGCGCTGCCCTCAGGGCAGAAGCACTCAATAGGTTTGTATCACTGTGTTATTATTAGTGTTCATCGCGCTGCCGTCAGGGCAGAAGCACTCAATAGGTTTGTATCACTGTGTTATTATTAGTGTTTAACGCGCTGCCCTCAGGGCAGAAGCACTCAATAGGTTCGTATCACTGTGTTATTATTAGTGTTCATCGCGCTGCCGTCAGGGCAGAAGCACTCAATAGGTTCGTATCACTTTGTTATTATTAGTGTTTAACGCGCTGCCCTCAGGGCAGAAGTACTCAATAGGTTCGTATCACTGTGTTATTATTAGTGTTTAACGCGCTGCCCTCAAAGCAGAAGCACTCAATAGGTTCGTATCACTGTGTTATTATTAGTGTTTAACGCGCTGCCCTCAGGGCAGAAGCACTCAATAGGTTTGTATCACTGTGTTGTTATTATTAGTGTTTAACGCGCTGCCCTCAGGGCAGAAGCACTCAATAGGTTTGTATCACTGTGTTGTTACTATTAGTGTTTAACGCGCTGCCCTCAGGGCAGAAGCACATTTTACATTACATTTACATTTAGTCATTTAGCAGACGCTTTTATCCAAAGCGACTTACAAATGAAAGCAATAGAAGCAACTACAACAGTCAGAGGCTACAGTATGCAAGTACTCTGACTACTATTGACCTAGTACTCTGACCTATTGAGTGCTACAGAAGCACTCAATAGGTTCGTATCGCTGTGTTATTATTAGTGTTGAATGCGCTGCCCTCAGGGCAGAAGTACTCAATAGGTTCGTATCGCTTTGTTATTATTAGTGTTTAACGCGCTGCCCTCAGGGCAGAAGCACTCAATAGGTTCGTATCACTGTGTTATTATTAGTGTTTAACACGCTGCCCTCAGGGCAGAAGCACTCAATAGGTTCGTATCACTGTGTTATTATTAGTGTTTAACGCGCTGCCCTCAAAGCAGAAGCACTCAATAGGTTCGTATCACTGTGTTATTATTAGTGTTTAACGCGCTGCCCTCAGGGCAGAAGCACTCAATAGGTTCGTATCACTGTGTTATTATTAGTGTTTAACACGCTGCCCTCAGGGCAGAAGCACTCAATAGGTTTGTATCACTGTGTTATTATTAGTGTTTAACGCAATGCCCTCAGGGCAGAAGCACTCAATAGGTTCGTATCACTGTGTTATTATTAGTGTTTAACGCGCTGCCCTCAGGGCAGAAGCACTCAATAGGTTCGTATCACTGTGTTATTATTAGTGTTCATCGCGCTGCCGTCAGGGCAGAAGCACTCAATAGGTTCGTATCACTATGTTATTATTAGTGTTTAACGCGCTGCCGTCAGGGCAGAAGCACTCAATAGGTTCGTATCACTGTGTTATTATTAGTGTTTAACGCGCTGCCGTCAGGGCAGAAGCACTCAATAGGTTCGTATCACTGTGTTATTATTAGTGTTTAACGCGCTGCCCTCAGGGCAGAAGCACTCAATAGGTTTGTATCACTGTGTTATTATTAGTGTTCATCGCGCTGCCGTCAGGGCAGAAGCACTCAATAGGTTTGTATCACTGTGTTATTATTAGTGTTTAACGCGCTGCCCTCAGGGCAGAAGCACTCAATAGGTTCGTATCACTGTGTTATTATTAGTGTTTAACGCGCTGCCCTAAGGGTAGAAGCACTCAATAGGTTTGTATCGCTGTGTTATTATTAGTGTTCATCGCGCTGCCCTCAGGGCAGAAGCACTCAATAGGTTTTTATCGCTGTGTTATTATTAGTGTTCATCGCGCTGCCCTCAGGGCAGAAGCACTCAATAGGTTTGTATCGCTGTGTTATTATTAGTGTTCATCGCGCTGCCCTCAGGGCAGAAGCACTCAATAGGTTCGTATCGCTGTGTTATTATTAGTGTTTAACGCGCTGCCCTCAATAGGTTCGTATTGCTGTGTTATTATTAGTGTTTTACGCTCTGCTCCATTTGTTCTATATAGTATACGTATTTTTATCCGTTTTTTTTTTTCTTCAGTTAATTTTTTTTAACTAGTTTTATAGTCTAGTAACTGTATACATGTTTAGTTTATTTAACAGTGACCATGCACATCACAGTTGTTGTGCCAGAGTTAGCTTAATAGCTCATTTACATCTGTAGTCCCATGGCAGGATGCTACATAAAATTACAGTACTCCATTCCAATCCATAAAAAAAGATGATAATAATGTCATATTACAAATTACAATATCAAATCACATTTAAAAAAAATATAAATATAAATATTTCATTCTTGATCAATTGCTGTATTATTGACTTGTTCTTTTATTCTTCAGTTACCTGGGTGAGCTGGCAGCAACTGGATGACTTAAAGGAGTGAAGAGTTCTCTGAAGCTGGCTAGTCTATGATTACTGGATGCAAAAATGGAGATGTATGATCTAGTATCACTATGCAAAACTGTCTTTACAATAAGCAAGTTTCTTTTGAAATGCATTAAAATTAATGTGTGCCACTCAAACCTGCAATAAATAAATATAAAACTACCATTTTAATTCAGTCTGTACTTTGCTGTTTGATGATTGTGCAAAATGAAAGAACAAATCTTGATTGTAAATAATAAGTTCACTAATTATATTTTTATTGTACAGCCTTTTGGTCCAAATATTACAATAAAATATAGTTATGACATTTCATTTATGCAATTACAAAACAAATCCAGTGAAACAAAAATATAAAATACAGCAATATATCACAACAAATAGGTAGAGCAAAGATAATTTTTATAATTAAACTACTTTTAACTAGTTTATTTCATCATTCTTAGAGGTTGTCAAGTGCTTTTGAATTTTAGTTTTAGATAACATGAATCCTGGACATCCTCATTTTCACACATTTCCTGGATCACTTTCTTTTGATGGAGTAAACTTGGCTGCCAGGAACATTACATCCCTGACCAGCTCACCTCACTGCATCTGAAATGTAAACAAATAGAATTACTAGAAAAATCATAAGATCTAAGCAACAAAGACAGACTCATAACTCCCTAAAAATTGACAATTTCCTATTGACAAGTAAAACTTGTCAACATAGCACTAAGGTCAACAAAATAGCACTAAGGTCAGTTATGTTGCTACATTGTGTTAAAAGAAAAGGCACAGAAAACAAAAATACAGTTTAAGTATACTTTTCTTGTATTTTTGTTTTCTGTGCCTTTTCTTTTCATAAATAAGCAACCACAATATTGTTGTATTAACACTCAGGAGGTGAGCATCTCCTCTGCAATTCAGAGACCAGATAGGTAGAGACCAGATGTAATATCAAATTAGAACAGAACTACAACTACGGTGATGTTATCCGGAGCATTGTACTACATTGATGTAGTTGCAGAAGATGTTTGCGGGAACCCATTGGTCTTCATTTGGTGCATTAATCCGGAGCATTGTATTCCGATTACAGTCAGTTTAAAATTCTAATCTGAATGAAAACGCTCCATGTAAACACCTCAGTCTGAAAAAAATTCCCAAACTGATTGAAATTTCAGGCATGGGAAGAGGCATTTTTACTGCTTGATAAATATAAGCAGCACTCATCGTCATGTGTGCTCATCATCATCTCCTAATCACAAACTGAAATAGATCAATATTAAGTATTTTTAAAACAAAAGAATATAAGTAATGGCAGGATAATAGGTAATATGCGCCAACAGCGGTAAGCTCTATATTCGTGCAGAAGCTTACTGTCACAGCCAACGCCCACCAACACACAGACATCGTCACCAGGGGGCGTATTACAGAAACATCTTAACTTTAGAATCCTATCTTATCTGTTTGGTAACCATGGCAATTTCAGTTAGGACCGCATTTAGGACAAACGTTATTACAGAATGACATTTCTTAAGTGCATAATCTTATCTTAACTATGGATAGGAAATGGGTTTTACAGAAGCATCCTAACTCGACAAAAAATCCTAAAAGCTGTCTCAACTTTAGGACAACACCACTGGTGTCCTAACTTCAAACCTTTTTGAAATCCAACGGTAAAAATCACAGTAAAAAATCCTTTTTCGAGAGAGCGTTACATTTATTAATGATATAAGATGAAGAGCAGTGACGTTTGATGGTGGAGAGACCTTTGGAGACCGTGCTGTGCTTTGATGATAAAATAATTATAAATAAAAACAGACTCCCACGACACAATTTTGCAGTTAGTTGATGAATTGCGACCAACATTACAGAGGCCAACGAGTTGTGTAGAGGTCTTACATTGACAGCAGCGCAGCCTAGTGAACACGCTGCCGCTCGTCCTTAAAGGGTAACTTAACTCTAAACCAACTTTTTTTAGTTAATGATCTGTAATACTGGGGCTTTATTAATGCTGTTCATTGATTCAAGTAAATTTTTGACATTTGGGTATAAAGTGTTTTAATTCTATAAAATATGGTGTAAAGCCGCCAAAGTGCTGCCCTCTTAAGGTTGAACGGTGGCTACTGCAGTTGAATTTTCCTATTGGACGTTGTGGTACATCGTGACGTAGGATGGCACTTCCAACGGCTCACTATCCGCACCCCTGCACGAGCTCACTACGCCCTCAGAAATGTTTCCCCCAATCACATGATGAGAACGGCTTCACTCCAGTATGAACTGTCATATTACATGAAGTAGAAACATTATGAATGAAACTGACTTGACACTTGCTTTAAAGCAACACTGTGTATAAACTTTTTTAGTTTATTCTTAGCTAAAAACACTTAGTTCTTTAAAAAATATATGTGCTCATTGATGTTTATTTACTTCTTTCAAGTAATAAAGTATTCTCGTAAGTTTATAATATGCCATTGAAAATACATACGGTAATGGGTTCGAATGCCGGTCGCCATGTTGCCCCTCCATCTTGAAAGTACATTAGTCAAAGAGGAATATTGCCCTAGCCTGAATATTGTCCCCAAGTGGATAGAAATGTTGATCAGTGTAAAGCCGAGTTCTGGCTGTCTTTCTCTGCCTTTGAGAAAATGACAGGCCAGACTAGCCAATCCTGAAGTCTCCTGGTTTGACGTCCAAGTAGGGCTGTAGCGATACACTAATCTCACGATACGATACACGATATTTAGCTCACGATACGATATATATCACGATATTCAGCCAACGATACGATTCGATATAATTCGATACACTTACATCATTTTCTGAAAGATTTAAAGGGGACAGAGTGATTTTGGTGACATCTTGTGAGTGTTTCATTTACTTGGATTGAATTAACTGAACTGAAAACTAAACTCATCAATTACACAATATATGTCTCTGACTGGACCGAGAGTCTACAGCTTGCAAATGCTGGACAAACTGAATCAAAGATGTGTTGAGAAAATTAGTTCCATTTATTGAAACAGTGCAAACTGTAGCTTACAAGCCTTTGAAAAGTAAATAAAGTGCAATATTGCAATTAACAATGGAGCTTTAAAAATTGCAGCAAGTGGCCTGTTCTGAACAGTTTCTTTGACAGCTTTTTTAGCTTGACACTGACATTTGGTAGTATTTCCAGAGTATTTCATGTTTGTGTCACACAGCTTGCAAACCAACCGCGATGCTTTGTCTAAGTCAAGGGTCTCCAACCTTTTTTCATTTGAGAGCTTTTAAAAAAGAAAGTCAAAGAGAGCTACTCATGTTAAATAATGCATCATAATTCTCATATTAACAACTATCCAAACTGTTTTACACCTGAAAGAGTATAGTAGTAGTTCCAGTAGTCGGTACAATACCACTATTTTTTTTTAAATAAATGTTTTATTATATATGATGATAATCATAAGTAAATAATACATAAACATGTAAAGGCTGTATGCTGTTTAAAAGTAAACATTGTTTATAAATGAAAGATCAAGTGAAAAATAAGCAACCATTAATAATTATATAATTAGTATTATTTATTTCATAATTATTATTATTAGTAGAGACGTATTATTATTACATAGAGACGTAGCTAAATTTACTGTAGGCTACAATCTGTAGTCAATTACTTCACGTTAAACCAAACTTTTATTTTGACGGGTTGCCGTGATTGCCAGTGTCTGTGTTCATGATATGACAGTGGGTGCGCGTCTCAGTCATTCAGCTCCCTAGTTCAGTCAGGGATCAGCCCATTGACTTGTGTCCTGATCAGTGCCCTGACTACTGAACCAGGAGCTGAATGAGACACACCCAGTTTTCTCAAATGAAACGGTAAATTCTCATGAAGTGACGGTTTATGCGTTCGTGTCGGCAGAGACTACAAGAGCGATTGCGCGGCGCCCTTCATCCACACATACGCAAAACATGCAGGAGTAATATTGCAGTTTATTATTTACAGACACTAGTATATATTCGGCTTCAGTCTGGAGCCCTGCGCTTAAATGAACACGGAAGCGACTGAACGCAGCTGCTATGGTGAGCTATTTTTAGAACAGACCCGCGGAAAACTCGTGTGGTCCTTGCGGGCGACTCATGTTGTTGACCCCTGAGTCTAAGTCGTCGCTTTCCTTCTTCTTTTTAAACCCAAAGTTCTCCCACACATCTGCTTTTAAACATGAAGGCGCTGGATTTATATTCGCCGCCATTTTTTTGAATCACCTCGCTCTGACTCCGTAAACAAGAAGAGGTAGACGTCAGCGTCTGTGTAAAGTTAGTAGTAAGGGTATCTTGCTCTACAGCGATACTAGCGGCTGGCTGACCAAATCGCTCTTCCTGTAACGCAAATGGGGCTAAACACAGGGATTTGAATGGGACTTATGTATCGATACTCGCGGCTTAAAAATCGATACTTTCTTGGGAGAAAAAATATCGATTTATATAGCAGAATCGATAAAATTGCCCAGCCCTACGTCCAAGCAGGAACGGTTACCTCCCTTTCCTCCAACCAGAGAATCTGGCACACCGATGCAAACGCTCGAGAGATCATTGCTTGTGAACGAGTGAACGCTGGCAGTTTGGATGTACAAATGAAAACAGAAGTCTTTTTTCAGTTCCTTCTGATCTGTGATTTCTTTTGTGTAGCTAATTATTTATTATTCGTGCACACACTGCGGCTTCTATCTTGTGAGTCAGTGTTTTTGTACGTCCTCGTCGCGTCTATCTGTTCTACAATGTGCATACAGTCGTTACTGCTCAACATCAGCAGACTCACATCTCTTTAGAGATAAACCTCACGCACGCCGAAGCTCGGGCTGCACTGATCGGTCGGCCTTCAACATCCCCGACCCCCAGTACTGCATCTGGCCCACAGCGGAGGCACCAAACACGGCGAGAGATTAAGCAGAAGGGGGGTAAGCGTGAGCGTATCCGGGCCAGGCAGCTTTCCCCACAATAAACTGGATTACATTCGATTACTGCTGTTGTGTCTTTGTTTGCACTGTGTACTCAACGCGCGTCACTGACACTTTTCATATGATAGGAAAATATCTAAAAATAATGCTATAATCAACACTTACTCGTAACTCGTTCATCTCGACAGCTGTAATGGTACATTGCATGTGTTACAAAGTTGGTAATAATGATGAAGACGGACTCGGTGTGACTGGGACTCGTGTTTATTCAGAACTCTCAAATACAAACACCATAACCTCGCGCTGACAGCACAGCTCTCATAACTCAGTAGTTACTATAAATAACTTTGTTAGCAATCGCTGAGCTCAGTCTCTGGTCCATTGATGTCCGGTTCGCGAACGATCTTTCTTTTGAACCGGTTCTTTTTAGTGAACCAAATCAGTTCACCAAATCGGACTGAATCGTTCTAAACGGTTCGCGTCTTGAGTCAGCGCTGATTCATAATTTACTAAAGTTACTAACTTTCTGACATGAGTGACAGTCCCTCCGACTAGAAATAAACTAATAACCTGAAGTATATGCTGTAACTAAAACAGTTCACTGAACTGAGACATGCTGAGAACTGATGTGAAGTGAACTCCATCCGGCTCTCTGGCAGCAGCTCGTGCCTCGTAGACCTCGTTAAACCACGCCCCCTCCGCTCATTTAAAATGCAAAGATGTCAGCCAATCACAACAGTGGGCGTTTTTACTGAAGTCTCACAACAGACACGCCTCTTGAAACGGGGCATTCAGCCACAGGGCAAATATCAGTATTGAAAAAATTCCTTTTATTTCTAAATTATGACATTTTATGATGTAAAAATCATACTAACAATATAAGTACACCTCAGGAAACATTATAAAATAATAGAAAAATGCCATGCCATGGGACCTTTAACATTGTAATGAAGAAAATGCGGTTAAATAATGCAGATGTCAGTACACTTCAGGCTTTTCTTGTGATATTATTGCCACCCGTCATGTGTACAGATAAGTTTCATACATGAGACGCGCTTTCAAACCCTGACACGCAAGTGATTGCCGTGGTAACGTGCTACAATACCGTAACGTGCTGGCATATATAGAGTTTTATTTGAGGAAATCTGTTTATAAAAGGCTATTAGGTCTGAACTTATTGGTCCTGCGCTGCTTATTGCTTCAGTTCATTTGAATGAAAATACATCGTATGTATATCAGATATCTGATCTATTTTTAGTGGCATTCAGTGTAAGGATTTGACTGTACATAGATTAGGTCAGTGGTCTCATTCTCTCTTGCGCTGCTGCTTCGCTAGCATCGTCGGCATCGGGAGTTAACACAGTTTGAGCCAGCGGCTTGCATTGAAAAGGCTCTGGGTCTGTGTCTACAGACAATCCAGCCTCCTCCACTTCAGGTGAAGGTGGGGGAGAAAGACCGCTCTGTTGCAAAGCTACTGGCGTCATTCCAGTCATTCTCCATCTTTGCGACTCGCGAGTCAGACAGCTGTCAATCAATCAGTCACTGTGGGTCTCAGGTGCACGCCCCCCGCTCAGCCCCGCCCTCGGTTCATCCCCTCTGTCTCCGTTGGGCTCCGCCCACTTTTCCAAAAATTGCCAGTGGGTGGAGTTAAGCACTGAACTGGGGTTTAGTTACCCTTTAAAGGGACAGTTCACCTCTAAAATAATGTCATTATTTACTAGGCCTGTCGTGATTGGTCGATACAATCGACTGCGTCGACGCTGTTAATCAGTCGACGTCAATATTTGTCGTCGACTTGGTAAGTTGGATAATTGTAATAATTGTATTAGTACCGATACTTTAAAAATGACAGCACTCTAATAAGAGCAGTATTTCTAAATGTGCGTCGATGTGTGACAACAGGAGTGAGGACATGTGTGTGGGAGACTGTTCACTAAACAATGGAAGCAGAACAGTCAAATATATACGCGCAGTTCAGGAAAAAGAACGCAACAGAAAAGTGCAGTGTGACCGTGACGTGCTCGCGCTGCCGGACTCTGACCTGAAGCGTGCGCAGTCGCGTGTGCCTTTCACTCAGACAGATCGCGACACCAGTTAATTTGGTTTGAATGGTAAAAAATATGTATGCATGTCCTGTCGAGTATTCAGGTAAATGCAGTCGGATATGTCTTTAGTGAACATATACAGAGTTAAATGAGAAATCGGGTGTTTCAATGAATTTGGTCCGTGCAGCTCTTAAAGGGCCGGACCTAATATTCTGTGTGAAGCAGGGCAGGAACATGCCGGCCAAGTGAGTTTTTAGGTTTTTTTTAACCCTAAAACAATCATACAACAATGAATAGAGGTGTAACGGATCGCAGTTGGTACGGATCACGACCCACGGTTCTGCACACACCTGACCCGCGGATTTATTGCGCTCTTTTTTTTAAACTTGTGGATTAATCTGAATTGTTTAGCGATCGCCGATATTGCCGATATTGCTTTTTAAGTAATCTTGTTCCTTTAAACTCGATGCTGAGTTTCAGAGAAACACATGTGTTCACGTGAACAGGACATGTTAATCAGTCAACAGTGGCTAGCGGAGAAGTAGAAGAACTTGAAAAGCCCCCCGCATCATTCAAATCACGTGTATGGGAGCATTTTGGCTTCCCCGTAAAATATAATGATGACGGAAGAAGGGTGGTGGACAAAACTCTAACAGTATGTTGGCACTGTGGCACAAGAAAGCTGTATGAAAGTGGCGCATACATCGAGCATGGGACCTGCTGACGCTCGTTTCACACATACCCTGTTTGCAGTGCGTATGCGGTGCGTATTTTTTCCGTACCCATGTTAAGGGATACAGCTTTCACACTGCACGCGGCTTCGGCCATACAGCTGCTGCAATCGTTATACGAACCTATTGAGTACTTCTGCCCTGAGGGCAGCGCGTTAAACACTAATAATAACACAGTGATACAAACCTATTGAGTGCTTCTGCCCTGAGGGCAGCGTGTTAAACACTAATAATAACACAGTGATACGAACCTATTGAGTGCTTCTGCCCTGAGGGCAGTGCGTTAAACACTAATAATAACACAGTGATACGAACCTATTGAGTTCTTCTGCCCTGAGGGCAGTGCGTTAAACACTAATAATAACACAGTGATACGAACCTATTGAGTGCTTCTGCCCTGAGGGCAGCGCGTTAAACACTAATAATAACACAGTGATACGAACCTATTGAGTTCTTCTGCCCTGAGGGCAGCGCGTTAAACACTAATAATAACACAGTGATACGAACCTATTGAGTGCTTCTGCCCTGAGGGCAGCGCGTTAAACACTAATAATAACACAGTGATACGAACCTATTGAGTTCTTCTGCCCTGAGGGCAGTGCGTTAAACACTAATAATAACACAGCGATATGAACCTATTGAGTGCTTCTGCCCTGAGGGCAGTGCGTTAAACACTAATAATAACACAGTGATACGAACCTATTGAGTTCTTCTGCCCTGAGGGCAGTGCGTTAAACACTAATAATAACACAGCGATACGAACCTATTGAGTGCTTCTGCCCTGAGGGCAGCGCGTTAAACACTAATAATAACACAGTGATACGAACCTATTGAGTGCTTCTGCCCTGAGGGCAGCGCGTTAAACACTAATAATAACACAGTGATACGAACCTATTGAGTTCTTCTGCCCTGAGGGCAGTGCGTTAAACACTAATAATAACACAGCGATACGAACCTATTGAGTGCTTCTGCCCTGAGGGCAGCGCGTTAAACACTAATAATAACACAGTGATACGAACCTATTGAGTGCTTCTGCCCTGAGGGCAGCGCGTTAAGCACCAAAAATAACACAGCGATACAAACCTATTGAATGCTTCTGCCCTGACGGCAGTGCGTTAAACACTAATAATAACACAGTGATATGAACCTATTGAGTGCTTCTGCCCTGAGGGCAGCGCGTTAAACACTAATAATAACACAGTGATATGAACCTATTGAGTGCTTCTGCCTTGAGGGCAGCACGTTAAACACTAATAATAACACAGTGATACGAACCTATTGAGTTCTTCTGCCCTGAGGGCAGCGCGTTAAACACTAATAATAACACAGCGATACAAACCTATTGAATGCTTCTGCCCTGACGGCAGTGCGTTAAACACTAATAATAACACAGTGATATGAACCTATTGAGTGCTTCTGCCCTGAGGGCAGCGCGTTAAACACTAATAATAACACAGTGATATGAACCTATTGAGTGCTTCTGCCTTGAGGGCAGCACGTTAAACACTAATAATAACACAGTGATACGAACCTATTGAGTGCTTCTGCCCTGAGGGCAGCGCGTTAAACACTAATAATAACACAGTGATACGAACCTATTGAGTGCTTCTGCCCTGAGGGCAGCGCGTTAAACACTAATAATAACACAGTGATACGAACCTATTGAGTGCTTCTGCCCTGAGGGCAGCGCGTTAAACACTAATAATAACACAGTGATACGAACCTATTGAGTTCTTCTGCCCTGAGGGCAGTGCGTTAAACACTAATAATAACACAGCGATACGAACCTATTGAGTGCTTCTGCCCTGAGGGCAGCGCGTTAAACACTAATAATAACACAGTGATACGAACCTATTGAGTTCTTCTGCCCTGAGGGCAGTGCGTTAAACACTAATAATAACACAGCGATACGAACCTATTGAGTGCTTCTGCCCTGAGGGCAGCGCGTTAAACACTAATAATAACACAGTGATACGAACCTATTGAGTGCTTCTGCCCTGAGGGCAGCGCGTTAAACACTAATAATAACACAGTGATACGAACCTATTGAGTGCTTCTGCCCTGAGGGCAGCGCGTTAAACACTAATAATAACACAGTGATACGAACCTATTGAGTTCTTCTGCCCTGAGGGCAGTGCGTTAAACACTAATAATAACACAGCGATACGAACCTATTGAGTGCTTCTGCCCTGAGGGCAGCGCGTTAAACACTAATAATAACACAGTGATACGAACCTATTGAGTGCTTCTGCCCTGAGGGCAGCGCGTTAAGCACCAAAAATAACACAGCGATACAAACCTATTGAATGCTTCTGCCCTGACGGCAGTGCGTTAAACACTAATAATAACACAGTGATATGAACCTATTGAGTGCTTCTGCCTTGAGGGCAGCACGTTAAACACTAATAATAACAAAGCGATACGAACCTATTGAGTGCTTCTGCCCTGAGGGCAGCGCGTTAAACACTAATAATAACACAGTGATATTAACCTATTGAGTGCTTCTGCCTTGAGGGCAGCACGTTAAACACTAATAATAACAAAGCGATACGAACCTATTGAGTGCTTCTGCCCTGAGGACAGCGCGTTAAACAATAATAATAACACAGTGATACGAACCTATTGAGTGCTTCTGCCCTGAGGGCAGCGCGTTAAACACTAATAATAACACAGTGATACGAACCTATTGAGTACTTCTGCCCTGAGGGCAGCGCGTTAAACACTAATAATAACACAGTGATACGAACCTATTGAGGGCAGCGCGTTAAACACTAATAATAACAAAGCGATACGAACCTATTGAGGGCAGTGCGTTAAACACTAATAATAACACAGTGATAGGAACCTATTGAGTGCTTCTGCCCTGAGGGCAGCACGTTAAACACTAATAATAACACAGTGATACGAACCTATTGAGGGCAGCGCGTTAAACACTAATAATAACAAAGCGATACGAACCTATTGAGGGCAGTGCGTTAAACACTAATAATAACAAAGCGATACGAACCTATTGAGGGCAGCGCGTTAAACACTAATAATAACAAAGCGATACGAACCTATTGAGGGCAGCGCGTTAAACACTATTAATAACACAGTGATACAAACCTATTGAGTACTTCTGCCTTGATATCATCTGAATTTTTGCATATATCAGCTCCACAGACAGCGAGCAGTTTTGGAAAAGCATTTTTTACTGCAGTGACACGGTAACACTTTGCATTAGTTAACATGAACTAACCGTGAACAACATCTCTGTTCAGCATTAGTTCATCTTTGTTAACGTTAGTTCATAATATCCAGCTGTTCATGGTTTGTTCATGTTAGTTCACAGTGCATTAATGTTAGTAAGATTTTAATAATGCATTAGTAAATGTTGAAATTAAAATTAACAAAGATAAATAAATGCTTTATAAGTGCAGTTCATTATTAGTTCATGTTAACAAATGTAGTTAACTAATGTTAACTAATGTATACCTTATTAAGTGTTACCAGTGACACCATAAGCAGCTTTGATGTGGTCGAGCGATGAAGCAGTCAAATTAAAATGCATGTGATAGGACATTTAGACCAGTGTTTCCCAACCTTTTTTCAGACATGGCACCCATTGAAAATGTTCTCCATTTTGTGGCCCCCCCTCGCATACGTTACGCTAGGGGTGTAACAGTACAGATTGCTCACGGTTCGGTTTGTATCACGGTTTTAGGTTCACGGTTTCGGTATGGTTCAGTATTTCCTATGTTCAGGGAAAAAAATAACTACTGTCAAATAAAAATAAAGAAAATAATAAGAACAAATAATTTAAATACAAGCAGCAGCACAAATAAATACTATTGAGCAAAGATACTAATAAAATAAACTATGCTTTCCAGGTTTTTCAGGTAGGCCTACATCTAACATTAGTTTTCAGGTACAGAAATTGATTAAATGTAAAATAACATAGCATATTTGACTGTATAAATGAAAGATTAACCCTATTAAACTTACAAAAGCTATTCAATCAAGAGCAGTGAGTGATGTCCTTGTCTTTTGTTGTTTGACATTAAACAGACAGCAGTAAAGGCTACTGCCCCTTTAAGACTGCCCCTTTAAGAGCTAAAGCTCGGATATGCGTCGTCTTTCTCGACTGTATAAAGTTTACTTAAGGCATACAGACTATGTCTGCTAGAATACTCA
This sequence comes from Gobio gobio, assembly GCF_949357685.1. Lineage (NCBI taxonomy): Eukaryota > Metazoa > Chordata > Actinopteri > Cypriniformes > Gobionidae > Gobio > Gobio gobio. The sequence continues at coordinate 32,358,946 of NC_137097.1, read as the reverse complement.
TCAAGATGGACATGTTGACATACTTAGTTAACTAATTTATACCTTATTAAGTGTTACCAGTGACACCATAAGCAGCTTTGATGTGGTCGAGCGATGAAGCAGTCAAATTAAAATGCATGTGATAGGACATTTAGACGATGATTATTAGCTCTGTGCATTTCTAATGTTCGCTAATTATCTTAGTAAACGTTGGAGGATGTTGAATTTTAACAAAATTGAAAGTAAATACACTTACCTTGTTATGAATGCATTCTCTCCAGATCAGCGATAACGGCTCAGTCTGGGGGATGCCCTCCACACGTACAAACCTCTTGATCCCGCCTCTGCTTCAATTTCATTGGTTGAATCTGTAAACCAATCATTTTCCTTTCTGCCCTCAGAACATGTTTGAGTAAGTAAAACTCCCATCTGCTCAGTCAGAGGCGGAGAATGGCAGCAGAGAGAAAGAGGAGCGTTGTATATAAAACTTTGTGACTTTGTTTATTTAAGAAAAAAATCCTGAATAGAAGTGCACTAAAGACGAGAAACATTTTTTGTTAACATGCTACTTGAAAAGAGAATTTGTTTTTACATTTTTTATATTTGTGAAGTAATCATTTTGTAACTTTGTTTATTTAAATAAAACAGAAGTAACCAAAAGTTGTTTCTGAACAAAAGCTTTTGTACTACTGATTAATAACCCAAAATGCAAATCACAAAAACAAATTAAAAGTCATGAAAATTCATTTAGTTTTAGGTTGAAGACGCATCCACCTTAATTATTAAAAAGTATCGATATTGGTATCGGTATTGGCGATACTGGCCCTGTATTTACTTGGTATCGGATCGACACCAAATCTAGCGGTATCGCTCACCTCTAGCAAATAAGGCACTATATGATGTTAACAACTGTATCATATACAACAAGCATCAAGTTTCTCTTGCTGTTTGCTCCGTTCCAAGCAGTTACAGCAGTCAGAGAAAAGTAATGTTTTCAAGTCAAGGGTCAAGATCCGAACTAAAGCAAACACTAATCACCATAATGGTGACAACATTTATTTTCATTAAAACATCAACATCTAAACCGCAATAAGAGCTTCTGTAGACGTCTGACAGAAATAAAGTCAATCTGGTTAGTAATGTGTGAAACTGGTAATGCTGTTTGTGGAGTTGTTTAATCCTCCTCTTCTGAGATCTTCAGAGATTTCATGTCTTCTTTATAGTCAGTCATAGTTCTTGTGTTTTTCTCTTTTCTTCAGTGATTTTGCTCATTATCATCAGGTGTCATCACTAATGGTCAATCATCACTTAATTAATCTCTTAGTTATCTCATTAACTTTAACACTGCTCCAGTGTTATTTTAACTCTCTGTGGAGTGGGACCAAATACACTCTGAGCAGTGTTGATTTAACACTGGGGATTTTGCTGTGCACCTGAGCCCCTTGGAGACCCTAACCAACCTCCTGCATTCTGCCAGAACGAGCAAACAGGACGTGCAACAAGGGACGCAATAGTTAGACACTATTTCTGATTTGGATTTGTTTTGGATTTCAAAAATCAGTGATTGCCATTCTTTGCATTTTTTGGGTTATTCTGTAATCATTGCATGCATCACTAATAAATATTCTAAAAACAAAAATATTTTCGATTGTAGTGAATATATATATATATATATCAATTAGTGACAGAATAAAATGTATTGTTTTTGCTCAATTTTAACAGCTGTTTGGGGGATTATTTTATAAGGCCAAACTCTTTCTACTTTGCTGTAGGCCTGTACTGAAAGGCTGAATAAGTTAAAGCCTACCTAATCACTGTAGCCTGACGGATGAACAGATAAAATTAAAACCTTTTGAATAAAAGGATATCTTTTAAGATACTGCATGATCCAAATATAGTATTATTTGATACATTTTTTAAGTTTTCATTACATTTTGGGCATGAAATCCACGCTGAATCCACCCTTCTGATGGGATCCACACTGTAAGCCTATACAGGTTGATTGAACTTAAAACATTTATGGAAACTCGTTGCCCTAAAAAAGTTAATTTTGTCTTGTTGAAAAAACAAAACATTTCCAGTTTAATGTACTTAAGATTTCAACAGCATTTAATTAAAAACTTTTAGTTAATTGAACTAACAAACTAACTTAAATTTTAGGTCACCATGATGCAGATGAGTGTTCGTTTTAGTTGGGCTCTTGGCCCTTGACTCTTTAACTAAATGTTTCGCTGACTGCTTTAAGCGTAAACAAAATTGTTTACGTCACATGAACACAAAATTGATAACACATTACCTCTATAAACAGAACATTTGAGTCTGAATGAGATTAGTGATTCAACCTCTACACAATGATGTCATCATCATCAATAAGGCAAAGTCACCTGATCAAATTTTCTCTTTGGCTTGTCTTGGCATAACTAAAGTGTTTTTTTAAAACACTTAAACAGTTAAAGCAGCCAAAGGAAAAAAAAAAAGTAATGTTGAAAGGTCAAGAGTCCAACTAAAACAAACACTTATCTCCATCATGGTCTGACAGAAATAAAGTCAGTCAGGGGTGCGTTTCCCGAAAGCATCGTTGGCCAACTATGGTCGCAAGTTCCGTCGTTATCAGCATAGTTCAACGATTTGGTGTTTCCCGAAACCATCGTTCCAACGAACGTTCGCAAACTGCATCGCAAACTTGTGTGGTTGGAACGACAGCTCTTGACCTGTGGTTAGAAGTATAGTTCCTTGTTAGTTTGTCGTGTCGACGTCATTGATTTCGCAGCAGCTGGGATGTGTTCTATTTAGAGCTATCAACCCTATAGCCTATTTCTTTCGAAGGTTTCACCATCTACTTTAAGTAATTTGGATGACTTAAAGTCGAGGTGCCTAGGTTTAACACAATTTGCTTTCTTCATTACAAATTATTTGAAACGATATAATAGCGTGACGATCGCAATTATTCTCCCTTCGAAGTGCCCTCCGAAAGGATTATTTATGCTGGTTGGGACGCAGTCTTGGTTTCGTTTGTGCGAAGAAACGAGTGTGCAAGTGGCTTTGTTAAATTCCCAAAGACAAATTGTCATGTAACAATATTTTACAAAAAGGGGTTTACCCTTAAATATTAAATTGTATCTGTACTGTAGCATTACACATATAGGCCTACGCAACACATGCAGTGCTTAGCGCTAAGGAAACGTAGGCAGAATCAGATTTATTTTATTCTGACATTTAAACATTTAACAAATGATGACATAAATCAACATAAAGTCTGAAAAGGAATAGGCAGAAGCATTTCTTTTTTGGGTGATTTCTGCCCAGGATTTTTTTTTTTTTTATCAGCATTTGTTACACAATTTTTCAGCTTTGAAAATAGCTGTTTTTTTATTCTCCACCTCCTCCAAAAGAACTGTAACTTAATTTTTTGAAAATTGTGGTTTTCGTGTCATTGTCATATAGGTCATATGAACACATACACAGTAAAATCCCCAGAGTTAAATTAACACTGCTCAGAGAACATTTGGTCCCACTCTACAGAGTGTTAAAGTAACACTGAATCAGTGTTAAAGTTAATGAGATAATTAAGAGATTAATTAAGTGATAATTGACCATTAGTGGTGAACACCTGATGATAATGAGTAGAATCACTGAAGGAAAGAGAAAAAGAAAAACACAAGAACTATGACTGACTATTAAAAAGACATTCAATCTCTGAAGATCTCAGCAGAGGAGGATTAAACAACTCCACAAACAGCATAACCAGCTTCACACATTACTAACCAGACAGACTTTATTTCTATCAGATGACTACAGAAGCTCTTATTGAGGTTTAGATGTTGATGTTTTATTGAAAATTAAAGTTGTTTGAAGTTCCCATTATTGTGATTAGTGTTTGCTTTAATTGGGCTCTTGACCCTTGACTTGCCAACATAAGTTTTTCTCTGGCTGCTGTAACTGTTCGTTACGGTGAAAATGGCAAGAAAATCTTGACGCTTGTTGTTTATGATACAGTTGTTATCATCATATAGTGCCTTATTTGCTGATCCCCTGAAAGTCATTGATTATAGGAGACTTGCGATTCTAGGGCAGAAGATCCAGCAATGTTATCATCAGAGAAACTAAACAATTATCAAAACATTTTTACGTAAGATTCGTACTGCGGTTTAATAACACATCACACAATAAGCACTTCTAACTCCTGCAAGTTTTACTCACACACACATATCAAGAATCTGCCTATGAATCTCAACAATGGTGACATGCTTCATGCCACAATGCATTCTGGGTGCATCACGCAAAACTCATCTATGGCTCCCAGAATGCATTGTGGCATGAAGCATGTCACCATTGTTGAGATTCATAGGCAGATTCTTGATGTCTGTGTGTGAGTTCATCTCGCAGGAGTTAGAAACGATTAGTGTACAATCGGTTGCAAAACTTATTCAGCTTTTCTGATTAAAACGGTGTTGGATCTTTTCTAAAATCACAATAAAAAAAGTTAATAGTATATTGCTCATACTCAGTCATAAAATCAATGAATTAAATCATTATACAATGATCATATTCTCATCATCGAGCAGCCTACAGCATCTGATTGTGTTTACTCTTGCTATAGCAAACTCAGTTACAGCAGCCAGAGAAACACTAATGTTAAAAAGTCATCAAACTGCCCAACTAAAGAAAACACTGATCACCATGATGGTCACATTAAAAACTAACAATTTTCACAACAAAATCAAACAAAACATTTGTTAATTCTCAATAAGAGACGTCTGACAGAAATAAAGTCAGTCTGGTTAGTAATGTGTGAAGCTGGTAATGCTGTTTGTGGAGTTGTTTAATCCTCCTCTGCTGAGATCTTCAGAGATTTAATGTCTTTTTTATAGTCAGTCGTAGTTCTTGTGTTTTTCTTTTTCTCTTTCCTTCAGTGATTCTACTCATTATCATCAGGTTTTCATCACTAATGGCCAATCATCACTTAATTAATCTCTCAATTATCTCATTAACTTTAACACTGATTCAGTGTTACTTTAACACTCTGTAGAGTGGGACCAAATGTTCTCTGAGCAGTGTTAATTTAACTCTGGGGATTTTACTGTGTAGCTGTATGGCAAGGGGACTTAAATAGGTAGGCTAATGATCTTAAGCAAAATATGCAACAGGTGTACACAATAGTATAACAATCACAGTGATCATTGATCAACAGTAAAACCCATCATTTATTTTCATTTTAATTGTGCTGATCTATCAATATTCAATAAGAAATTAATAAATATGAAATTGTGAAATTAATAGTTATAGATTTTTGGGATCAGAGAAGACAACATTGTGTTTATATATGTTTATATTTCATTGTGCAAAGAATGAATGTTGAGTTGTTAACGTAATTACTCCACATCGTCACTAAGAAAGCGCAGTCGAAAAGAGAAAAAAAACAAATTTACAGCAGGTGGCGATATGTGCTCATAGCACCAGTCCGCCATTAGATCGAAGAAGAAGAACGTCATAACGACAGCTCCAACCAATGTGGTTCAAACCATGGTTTTGCGACACAGGAACCATGGTTTCGGGAAACAGTAGTGACTAGCTAGTTGATTTCTTTAAAGATGCATCGTACTATGGTAGTTAAACCAGCGAGTTGCATCGTTGTATGGGAAACGCACCCCTGGTTAGTAGTGTGTGAAGCTGGTAATGCTGTGTGTGGAGTTGTTTAATCCTCCTTTGCAGAGATCTTCAGAGATTTAATGTCTTCTTTTGTCTTCTGTTGATTTATTTAGTTATTTCAAAATGAAAACCTTAAACAAAATAAATTGTTTAAATAAAGTCAACAGTATCGTAAAATAATTTTTTTAGTGTATACACAGCCTAAACTTACATTTTGTTTTACTGGCTAACTGTTATACATCTAATTTATTAGGGATTAATAATGTATTAGCTGTTTGAGACCAAAATGTAAAGTTGCAAGGCCTATACTGCAGCAAATGTTGATAAAAATGCGTGCAGCTGCATCCATGCCTGACTTCATTTCAAAGAGCCAATCAGCATCTTCCTTGTATTACGTTGCATTGACAACCGACTAAAATAGGCTTCTTTAAGTGCATTTAATTTAAACAATTAAATAGAATGAAAAAAATCACATCGTACAACAAACGAAAAACATTTCGTAATTGAACAAATCTGTTGGAGTTTATGTTTATTGTACCTAAATAATTTGAATTAAAACAATTTCAGGGATAACAGTGCAGTTTAATCCAGATTTTTTGGATCAAAGTGATCCAAATCCTACAAGAACGTTTTGAAAAACCCAAACTAAAGGTTTGATCCGGATCAAAACCAAGATTGGATTACGTGATCTAATCCGATTATGTAATCCGTTTTTTCTTTTGAAAAACACATTTTCAAGATTTGATCCAATCCGTTATCCAAAATCCTAGTGGATTACTTTTGAAAAACCGGGCCCTGATGATAACAAGCAGAATCACTGAAGGAAAGAGTTGCCATTTTTAAGTCACCATTATGGTGTCTTTACTAATGGTCAATCATCACTTAATTAATATCTTAATTATCTCATTAACTTTACCACTTCTTCAGAGTTACTTTTAATGCTGCGTTCATGCTGCGTTCACACCAAACGCGAATAGAGCGTCTGGCGTGAGTGATTTCAATGTTAAGTCAATGGAAAGGCGCGTTGACGCGCGAATGGTGCTTTTGTGCATTCACGCGTTTGAAGTGAATTCGCGTCTGACGCCCGAGTTGAAAAATTTGAACTTTGGCGTCAATTCGCGCCGCGTTAACCAATCAGGAGGCTGCTCGCTGCGGTCACGTGGTAAAGTGACGTCATGAGAAACCCTGCATAAATTAAAAATAGTACTATTGTGTCACAAAATGTAGTTTTAAGACTTTTTCAGGTGAGAATATAGTAGTTTAAAGCTCAAATCTGTGGTTTATTTATACAGAGAGCGCCTATTTAAAAAATAATCTTGTGTTTTTGGAGTTGTGAGATCCAGGCGATCACCGGGCAATCACCACTCATAACCACGGCGAGGGCAGCCTTTCCTCGGCCAGTCCTTCTGGCGTCTGCCGCTGGCTCTGATGTCCTGTAGTGGTGCATCTTGTGTGGATCTAACGGGCGATCTTTGGTGTCATGAATCTTTAATTTGTTGTCTGCCAAATCGTTTTGACTGAGGGCAAAGAGAAGTTTCATAACTTTATATTTTAAGGATATTTAAATATACATGCAATGAATGTAGGAGTTGCCTGGACCACGTTTGTGTGGCTATTAATGCTTAATATATATTTTTAATGAAAATGAAAAGAGGGAGAGTGGTGTTTTATGACATATTTCTCCTGGAGTGCCTTGAACGCGCGTCAATTTCACTTCCAGTGCTCGATTTCTACACGTGTCCAATTCGCCGCGGGCGCGCGAATGCATTCAAAATGTTCACGCGTGAAACTAGACGCGGTAGACGCGATTTTGACGCTCGGGCTCTTGACCCTTGACTTTATAACATACATTTTTCTCTGGCTGCTGTAACTGTTTGTTACGGCAAGAACAGTGAGAGAAATTTGATGATGACAAGTTGATGATCACATAGTGGCCTTTTTTGCTGATCTCCCGAGAGTCATTGATTATAGTTGCTTTGTGACTTTACAGCAGGAGATGCAGCATTGTGTTCATCAAATAAACTAAACGATATTTAAAATGTGTACATGAGTTTTATTCTCTAGTTTAATTGTGCATTAAACAATATGCATTCAAATTCATGAAAAAGTTACTCACACACAGACATCAAGAATTAGCCAATGAATCTCAACAATGGTGACATGCAATGCACCGCATTCTGGGTGCATTATGCAAAACTCATCCATGGTTCCCAGAATGCATTGTGGCATGAAGCAGGTTCATAGGCTGAATCTTGATGCCTGTGTGTGAGAAAATCTTGCAGGAGGGCAAAGTGTTTAGTGTACAATCTGCTTTAAAAACATATTCAGCTTTTCTTATTTAAAGTATAAAAGTTAATAGTATATTGCTCATACAGAGTCATAAGATAGATTATTTAACCCATAACACAATGATCAGAGTCTTATCAACAAGCAAACAACAGCATCAGATTATGTTTTTTTTTTGCCATAGCAAACTCTGTTACATCAGCCAGAGAAACACTAACTTTAAAAAATTTGTCAAACTCCCCAAAACTAAAGAAAACACTAATCACCATGATGGTGACATTTAAAAAAAACAATTTTCAACACAAAATCAACAAAAAAAAAACCCTGTTAATTCTCAATAAGAGCTACTGTAGACGTATAACAGACATAAAGTCAGTCTGGTTAGCAACGTGTGAAGCTGGTAATGCTGTTTGTGGAGTTGTTTAACCCTCCTCTGCTAAAATCTTTAGAGATTTAATGTCTTATTTTATCTTCAGCTTATTTCATCTAAGGCTGTGGCTGAAGTCAGTTGTAGTTCTTGGGTTTCTCTTTTCTTCAATGATTCTGAAGATTTCAGGTGTTCATCATTAATGCGCAATCATCATTCAATGAATCTCTTAATTATCTCATTAACTTCAACACTGATTCAGAGTTACTTATAACACTCTGGGTGTGGATTATATAAACTCTGAGCAGTGTTAATTTAACACTGGGAAATTTGCAGTGCAGACCACTGTAAACCTCGGGATAAACAGAGACTAATATTTACGTAGATCCCATTCTTCTTATGATGTAACGAGTACATCAGGTGTAATAGGAAGTGTTTCCGGCTGATCTAATTATTGCAGCCTAACAATCATTTGAATAACTGATTTGAATAATACAAATTGATCATGTTCTATGTGTGTGCCATAGCATAGAGATGTGTTTTTAGTCTAGATTTAAACTGACAGACTGTGTCTGCTTCCCGAACAATGCTAGGAAGACTGCTCCAGAGTTTAGGTGCTAAATAGGAAAAAGATTGACCGCCAGCAGATGATTTTGATATTCTAGGTATTTTCAACTGGCCAGAGATTTGATATTGCAATAGACGAGATAGAGTAAGAGCTCGCTCAAGTACTGGGGAGCTAAACCATTTAGTGCTTTGTCAGTAATCAGCAAGATTTGAAAATGTATACAATGTTTAATAGGGAGCCAATGCAGTGCATGGGTGTAATTTCAGATGCATTTGATCTGTTTCATTCATATTTTGCTGTCTTCACAGGGGTTTACTGCACTGGGATCTTCTGTCTCATTGGCATCAGCATTATGGAGACCATCTTTGTGAATTTCCTAATGGCTAAAGGAGCTGAGAGCAGATCAGCAGTGGAAACAACAGCTGCTTTTACTGGACACGATGGTTAGAGTGTACACAGCATTTTTTTCAGTTGGTTTTCCTCTAACAAATTGTTAGCAATTCCCAATCGAAGAATTGTATATGAGATTATACTGACCACAATAAATATATCACTGATCTACAGCCATGCTTTGTATTTCCTTTCATAGACGGTGTGAGAGACCTGCAGAGCCCTCCAGACTCCGTTCAGAATGAGATGCAGAAATCCTTCTGCTGGACCAGAGTGGCAAGAATCATAGATGTGACCTTCTTGGTTCTGTACATAATCACAATTATTGTGTTTCTGTCTGTGCTTGGGAAGCTGTGGGTTCCAATGGTGTTTTAAATACAGTACATGAGATAACACACAACATTGCCTTTTATTCATAGTTTATACTGGGTTTAAAGTGCCCTTATTATGCTATTTTAAAGTTTCCTAATTTTGTTTTGGAGGTCTCCTACAAGAAGTTTACATGCATCAAAGGTATAAACCACTATAATTTTCTCACAATATACATTGCACATCACCGCATTTTTCAATGATTCCCAAATGACTCGTCTGAGATTCAGTCTCTCTAAAGCCTGCTCTTCTCTGAATGGCCAGATGGTCCAGTCTGTTGTGATGGTTCTGCTCACTGATAACAACTTGAAGCATCTTCATAGGGGGATGAAGGGAAACGAAGGGAAACGAAACTTGATTTCGATTTGTTTTGATCTATGTTATCAACATTGTTTGTTTTATTATTTGTTTATGATGCTGTTTTGTTTGTTATTATATTGAACGTTTTTTTGTAATTTAATTTGATTAGCTGAATTGTTAATATAAACTGTCTTGTTTAGGTGGGTTTCTCTTAAATACCTGTCGTCTCTGTTAGGGGGTCAGATTTAGTTCCTTATACTAATTTTCCTTATACTGAGTTTGATTAACTTTATTTTATGAACTTTACTATATGCTTTTAATATCTTTCAAAGTGATTGATTATTGAAACTTTTTAGATGTCATGAGGTAGAAATAATCTACCAGAGTAACTGTAATCAGTAACTGTATTTTGTTGACCTCAGTTTTTTAAGTCTAGCTATTATATATTATTCAGTTTCAGTTGTTATTATTTTGGGATTCAGTTTGTTTTCTTTATTAGAGAATGCCGTGACATTTTTTGATTGGTTGGTTACAATAAAACCCATTTTTGTTGGAAATCATGCGTCCTCATGCCTTCATACCCATGCATTGAACATGAAACTTTTGATTGTCACCATTGTTGAGATTTATATGCTGATTATTGATGTCTAAATGAGTTTTCACTTTTTTCATGCACTATATGGTTTTAATATCTTTCAACGTTATTGAAAATGGAAACTTTTTAAATGTCTTGAGGTAGAAATACTCTGCCAGAGTATCTGTTATCAATATTAATAAAAAATCTTCAAATAAAAAAAAATCAATAAAACCCCATATTACCGAACATTAGACACAAATCAGAATAACAGATCCAAATGGCATCATCGTGACGTAGTCAAAACACCTGATCCATTTCTTCTTGCCATAATAAATTAGCTTTATAAACACACTGTCAAGCAGCCAGAGTTTAAAATCTATGTATTATAAAAGGATTTAATCCTTAAATTCATATTACTGACGTGCCCTTTAAATAACACAAAAAATACTGCGCTATTGACTTTAGACCAGGCTTCTGTTGGTCAATGGCACAGTCTTTTCAGTTCCTCAACATAGCAACGGCGCCTGAACACACCTGATTTTCAGACCAGACGCCCATGGGCGAACAGATGGCGCCAGTGCATTTGCTATTTAAACAACGCGGTGCTGGACGTGAAAATGATAACTGCGTTGAACTGAAACTAGCAAAAAAAACGTGCGCCTTGCCTGCCGTCACATTGCGCCAGGTGTATGATAGGGCCCAATGCATGCTGGGAACCATGGATGAATTTTATACTATTGTAGCTCTCAGCATGCATTGCAGCATAAAGCACGTCACCATTGTTGAGATTCATACGCTAATTCTTGATTTGGAAACATGACTGTTCATGGCATATGTAAGCATTCTTGATTTTGACTTGACAATGGAAACATGATTATGGACCCTTGACTCTGATGATGCATTTCTACAGTTTCTGCTAAAAGTGTGTCAAGCACAACTCTATTCACTTGCAAGATGAATGTAACAAATTGATTCAAAAACAACAACAACTAGAAATCCAGCAGCACTTTTGATGAAGGAAATGTTCACTTTGATATACAAATCCTCTAAACCATTCATCATTATTTATGTTACCGTGTCAGTCATTTTGGATCTAGAAGCAGGTGTGTGGGATTTTACCGACAATGGCAGGAAGTTTCCTCATTTCCTCATCCTCAGCATTCCTGCAGGAGATAATCTAAAAACAGTATATTCGACAACTAGCTATGAACATGTACATTAAAGCCAAGAAGCGTAAGAGCAAATTTTAATTTCCTTGCAGTACAGATAAAAGAAAAAGAAAGACTTCCTTAGAAAGAATCCAGACCTGCTGAGCAGCATACTCAGCTAACATGTCCATGTAGGCCCCAAATGGGTTTTATCTGGGTTAGATTGGCATCATCTGGGCAATGGGTCAGAAACAATAAACAAAGTAAATAGTATATTGCTCATAGTCATAAGATCTGTTAATTAAGCCACTACGCAATGATCATATTCTTATCATCAAGCAGCCGACATTATCTGATTGTGTTTCTCTTGCTTTTCTTGCCATAGCAAACTCAGTTACAGCATTAAAAAGTCTCCAGAGTTAAATTACATTTTGTTCAATTGAAACCCCAAATTTCAAGTAAGTAACCAGTCTGTATATTTTATTTCCAAACTGCTTGATTCATGATCATTTTCTTGATTAAATTATGCTGAGGTATATATTTGACAGCTACTCAGTTTCTAAATATTTACTTGGAGATTAGGGAACCATTGAAATAAATACATATTTTTAAAAACATAATGGTAACTTAATTGACAGCCCAGTATCATAGTTGACAAAAGTAACATGTTGACTGGACATGACAAAGTAGGATGATGTATTTAACAAAAACAATCCTAAACTATATCAATTATTATATGTTAGCTAATCTTTTATTGCATTTAATCAAGACCTGTTGAATATTTCATGACATAAAGGAGAAATACAGACACACATCAGTTTACAAGGATCAATCACAACTTTATTAACAAGCACATATATAATAAGCAAGAGATCCTAACATAGAAAACAACAACAACAAAAGTATCAAAAACAGCACTTACACAAACATTCCACCATGTAAACATTTTGAAAATCTTGTTTGTGGAATGAAATAAGTGCACTGTATTGAACAAAAAAAAAATAGTGCACTGCAATAAGTAACAATAACCAAATAGTGTTTTATTCTGTTGGTTAACAGAATAAGTGTGCTGCATTGGATCAAAATTTTAATAGTGCAAACAGTTGTATCTCAAAAACATTCATATGTCAGAACCCAAGTAAAACATTGGCATACCCTCCAACTTCCAGGCACCCATGAAACCGGCAGAGACAGAACACACTCCCCATTTTCTAACTCAAGAACATGGCCAATTACGGTTTGTTTTTCAATGACTTTGTCAAGCTCAATCAAGTAATCTTTGTGTGTGTGTGTGTGTGTGTGTGTGTGTCAGGGCAGTGCAGAGAGTTCTTCAGAGGCAGGGGCTCAAATGTAAAAAAGGGGCAATATGTAAATATATATATTTTAGGGGTGTAACGGTACACAAAACTGACGGTTCGGTACGTAGGCCTACCTCGGTTTTGAAGTCACGGTTCGGTACGGATTCGGTACAGCAGTTTTACAAAATTGCTTTTTATTCAACAGTGGTTTAATGAAAAAAAATTTGTGTCTGTCCTTAAATGAATTCAGTTATAACTAAAAGTTTCTTAAAGATAATGCTGTAAACTATATAGGGAGCCCTTACATATTGCTATTAAAGATTAACAATAGAGCCCAAACTATTAGCCTAAATTCATTTGCTATTTATTTTTAGATATAATAATCAACACTCATAAGCTTCACATAAGGCAGTTTTTGCATTAATATCTAAATCTAATTATTATAATTTTTTCTCCAATTCGTTGTTGAAATATAATAATTTAGTGGCTGTAATTTTCATGACAGGTTTATTTAAACATAGATTAAATAAACAAGACATCACTACAGGCTAAGTGATAATGAATATATATAGGCTAATATAATGAATATATAGGCTAATATAGTGCATGTATTCAGTGAAAGAGTTAATCTCTCTAGTGAACTCACAGCTGTGGACACTGAATGACTTCTGAGGTAAATGTGATTCTACATGACATTGTTTGTTTACAAGCTGTTTTATTGTCTTTTCGCGGTTGAAACACCGATGGAGCGATTACACAACATATGATACGTTTCAGTAAGTTAATGTATCCTCAACATACCTTTAGATATTAATTTCTTTAGTAGGAGATGATCGCGTTCACTCGCGCGCCGCGCGCTGCCGCTTGAAGTTGAACTGACACGCGTCAATCTGTCACGTCACATAATAGAGCGTTAAAACGGCATTTATCGTTTGAATTTCGTGATAAAATGGACTGAATACTTAATGTTCGTGTGGGAACTCGGATTGAAGTGTGTTCCGCGCTTTAAACAAGCCGACTGTTAACTGTTATAGATTGCATTCATAACCGTTCGGTACACGCGCGCACCATACCGAAAGCCCGAAACGTTAGTTCGTCTGTCCATGTAATTTTCAACCGATTTATGAATAAGAACAGAAAATTACCGCTCCACTTCACATGCCCAATGGAATTTGAACTTGCTTTGCCAGATCACGATTGGTTGGTGCCGATGACATGATGACAAACGGGCATTGGTGAATTGTGTAATACTTTAAAATATATAATATATAGATTTGTAATTCAACACCCCAGCCAGCACAGTCATGTGGGGCCCATATGGGCGTCACCTGGGCTGTCTAACTGGGGCCCAGCCAGTTTTGTCCTCAGTTTCCATATAGGCCCCACATGGGCTAGCCCAGATGAACTGAACACTGCTCAGTGTGCACACTACAGGCTGTTAAATGTAACTGAATCAGTGTTGGAGTTAATGAGATAATTAAGTGATTAATAGAGTAATGACTGAATATTACTGAAGACTCCTGATGATAACAAGCAGAATCACTGAAGGACAGAGAAACACAACAGACTTCAGACACAACTTCACAAACAGCATTATCAGCTTCCCTTTTTACCTATTAGATTGACTTTCTGTCATCTTAGTTCTTATTGATAATTCCCACTGAGCAAAGGCGTACGTTGAAAAGACGTCCACTGAGGAGCCAGAATGAAAGTTTTTATGAGGTCTGTTTTTGACGTGTTCTGCACGTCCGATATAGACGTTCATGGAACCTCAAGGTTAAAAACTAGTTCAAATTGTGGACATATTTTCCATTTGTAATTGCAAAGCAACTCACAGACAGTGTGTGTTTGTCCAGAAATCAGGAAAATAAAAGAAACGTAGCTCACACCTTTAGACACTTTAGACAACTTAGCATCTGTAATTCACACATCTTTGGATCGTGAGAGAATCGCGGGATTCAATCCAGGATCTTCTTGCTGTGAGGAGACAGTGTTTCCCACTGAGACACTGGTGCTGCCCTTAATCACAGACATAAGACACACTTTGACTATTTCTGTCAGACGTCTACAGAAGCTCTTACTGAGAATTAACAGAGGTTTAGATGTTGATGTTTATGTTTCATTTGAAGTCACCATTGTGGTGGGAAGCGTTTGCTTTAGTTGGGCTCTTAGTTGGGTCCCCGTATTTGTGTTAGCTTTTCTTTGGCAGCTGTAACTGTATGTGTGAAACACAGTAGTTATGGCTGAGAAAGCAAAGATAAAGCGACTTCAGGTGTTGTCAGCTTCTTGTTGATGACTAAATCATCAGAAGTCTAGAATCTGATGTTGTGCTTTTGAGTTTTATGTTCTTGTTTGGACAAAGAATCATTTGTTTACATACTATAACCTCGTGAATCCACTGTATCGGGACTAATAGCAATAAAATAATCACTTATCCTGAAAGATGATAAAACAGCATGTGCACATTGTTTTGAGAAAATATTTCACATAGTCACACACAGACATCAAGATTTTGAATATGATTCACAACAACGGTGACAATCATAACAAAAAAACTTCATGCTGCAATGCATGATGGGTAGCTTCAAAGTACAAAACTCATGCTTGATTGATTGTCACCGTTGTTGTGAATCATATGCAAAATCTTGATGTCTGTGTGTGACTATGAGACTCATAGAGATTCTTGTGTGTTTGTGTGTGAGTTAATCTTGCAGGAGTTCGAAAGTGCTTAGTGTTCAATCTGATTTAAAACTTCTTCAGCTCTTCTGATTAAAACCATACTGGCTTCTTTTTACTAGAATCACAATAAAACAAGTTAATAGTATCCTATAGCTCTTGCTAAACTCATGAGATCAGTGAAACAAGCTTCTTCATGATTATTATATTCTTATCATCAAGCAGCCGACAGCATCTGATTGTGTTTTCTCTTGCTATAGCAAACACAGTCACAGCAGCCAGACGATCACTAACATTAAAAAGTCGTCAAACGGCCCAACTAAAGAAAACACTGATCACCACGATGGTGACATCAAACCAACTCTTATTTTCAATACAACTTCAATATCTAAACTTCTGTTAATTATCAATAAGAACTAAGATGACAGAAAGTCAATCTAATGGGTAAAAAGGGAAGCTGATAATGCTGTTTGTGAAGTTGTGTCTGAAGTCTGTTGTGTTTCTCTGTCCTTCAGTGATTCTGCTTGTTATCATCAGGAGTCTTCAGTAATATTCAGTCATTACTCTATTAATCACTTAATTATCTCATTAACTCCAACACTGATTCAGTTACATTTAACAGCCTGTAGTGTGCACACTGAGCAGTGTTCAGTTCATCTGGGCTAGCCCATGTGGGGCCTATATGGAAACTGAGGACAAAACTGGCTGGGCCCCAGTTAGACAGCCCAGGTGACGCCCATATGGGCCCCACATGACTGTGCTGGCTGGGGAGATCACACGTGCGTCAGACTGGAGTTCTCGCGCTAGACTGGAATTGTTATTAAAATATAGACTGCAGTGCAGAAACTTGCGGTCTGTGCTCTGATATGCAGCAAAAGGGACAAAAATAAAAAAGATTATGGTGGAGGAAATGGTTGGGGAGACACAGGGAGCAATGATTGTGTTCTGCAAAGAGAGTTGGAGGTAAATAAATAATATTGCAATGTGCTACTGTTGCGGCTGATCAAACAAATGTTTGTGCTTTGTTTCTGTTTGATATAACTGTACATATTGTAATATTCAAGTTGTTTGAATATATAGATCTGTAATTCGGCATGTTATGCAGTTCCTGTATATAGGCTCTAGGGGGCAGTGGGGGAGACAGTATGGTGAGACGGTGATGGAGAAATGATAGGAGGAATAAAAGTTTGATCCGCATGTGTTCAAAGTGATCCACGACTCTAGTGTCTTTTCTGAATAATACATGGTGTCAGAGTGAATCGCGAAGATGGATGCTGCCACTTACTATGACAAATTTGAAGCTTACGAAGTGCCAAAGGCAAACCCCATTTTTGCCAGATACAAGTTCAATGAGAAAACGCAGTGTGCCACGGAAACATTTGATCAGTTCGTCACTGAACTCAGACTGCTCGTTAAAGACTGTGGCTACACTAATCCAGAGGAAATGGTGAGAGACCGTGTCGTTTTCGGCATTTATTCCCCACATATTCGAGAGAAGTTACTCAATCAGAGTGCTGAATTAACATTAGAAAAAGCAATCGACATTGCCAGATCGCATGAGATTGCACAGGCTCAGCAACAAGTGCACGCAATAGGAAAACATGCAAAAATGCGTCAGAGCTGGCAGAAAAACTCAAAAACAAGCAGCGTGCATACAGAACGCCTCCATACATGTGGATACTGCGGGAAAGAGCACAAAAGGAGAGAGACATGCCCAGCAAAAGGAAAGCAGTGTGCTAAATGTGGAAAGTGGAATCATTTCGCAAAGGTTTGCAAGTCTAAATCGAAATCTGTGCACTATGTAAGTGAAAACAAACCTGAAGACGGATACCAAGATGTGAGTAATGAATTCTTTATTGACACTGTCACAAACGCAAACACAGTTACTTCATCGGAGCAAGCTTTTGCTGAAGTTGAAATAAAAGAAAATGGCTCGCTGTTGAAATTTAAACTGGACACAGGTGCTCAGGTTAATGTAATACCTGAAAAAGACTTCAAAAAATTTGCAACAAAGACAAAGATGCAGCCAACTCCAAAAAAGCTCACAGGATATGGTGGACAGCCATTGTCAGTTAAAGGCACATGTCGACTGCACTGCAAATATAAAGAGAATGCCATGTCACTAGATTTCTTTATCGTGGACACCCAGTCACCACCTGTGCTTGGATTAAAAGCATGTTTAGACTTAGACATGATTAAGCTGGTGCTGTCTGTATCCTCCTCAGAGAGAGATTCTGAGTCGATTATAGATGAATTTGCTGATGTTTTTACAGGCATCGGTCTGTTTCCTGGAGAATGCAACATTCAGTTGGACCCAACAGCCATGCCAGTCGTTCACCCACCAAGGAGAGTTCCTTTTGCCCTGCGAGACCGGCTGAAAGAGGAGCTTGACTCCATGGAGGAGCAAGGTATCATTGTAAAAGAGACAGAGCCGACAGATTGGGTAAATGCTTTGTGCGTTGTCGAGAAGCCCAAAACTGGTAAGCTGAGAGTCTGTCTGGATCCACGGGATCTTAATAAGGCTATTAAGCGGCCACACTATCCTCTGCCTACACTAGATGACATCACACCAAAGTTGGCAGGAGCCCGTTACTTCAGCGTAATGGATGCTAGATCTGGCTACTGGGCAATCAAGCTTTCTGAAAAAGCCTCGAAACTGACCACATTCAATACAATCTTCGGTAGATACCGATTTTGTCGCCTACCCTTCGGCATTGTCTCAGCCCAGGACATTTTTCAGCAGAAAATAGATGAGATTTATGGAGGTCTGCCTGGAGTTGTAGCCATTGTGGATGATATCTTGGTCTACGGAAAGACAAAGGAGGAACATGACCATAACCTCAGGAAGATGCTTGAAAGGTCACAAGAAAAAGGGGTGCGCCTTAATCCTGAGAAAAGAACTGTGTGCGTTCCGGAAGTCAGCTATTTCGGCCACCGTCTTTCCAAAGATGGAATCAAACCAGACCCTCATAAGGTGGAGGCCATAAAAGAGATGACGCCACCTAAGAATCGTGCTGAACTCGAAACAATTCTTGGCATGGTCAATTATCTTTCAAAGTTTGCGCCAAGCCTTTCTGACATCAATGCACCTCTGAGACAGCTACTGCGGCATGACAATGAGTTTGTATGGGACAAGCAACATGATGCAGCCTTCAAAAGGATGAAAGACATCATTACCAGGGAACCAGGACCGGTGTTGTCATTCTTTGACACAAGCAAAGACCTCACACTGCAAGTAGATGCTTCCAAACATGGATTAGGCGCAGTGTTGCTGCAGGAAGGTAAACCACTTGCATATGCTTCAAAGTCACTCACAGACTCCGAGATAAACTACGCTCAGATTGAGAAAGAGCTCCTGGCTATCCTCTGGGGTTGCAAAAGATTCCATCAATATGTTTATGGAAGACACATAACAGTCGAATCCGATCATAAACCCTTGGAGGCGATTCTCAGAAAGCCACTTGCTGCAGCACCACCAAGACTGCAAAGGATGATTTGGCAATTGCAAAAGTACAGTTTCACCATCATACACATTCCTGGAAAAAATATTCCAGTGGCTGACACACTGTCGAGAAAATCGTTGCCATGCGCTGATCACAGCCTCACCGAGGAGATGGATGTGCAAGTACATACCATACTCAGCGCTCTCCCTGTCAGTGATGCGAAGCTCAGCAATATTCGAGAAGAAACCGAAAGAGACACCCAAATGTCCACACTAAAGAGAATGCTCAAAGAAGGATGGCCTGCCGAAAGAAAGAGATGCCCTACAGCCATCCTCGAATACTGGAATCGGGATGAGTTATCGGAGATGGGCGGTACACTCTAAAAAGAGATGTGTTAAAAAACAACACACTGAGTGTGTTGATGGTATTTTGACACATGTTGTGTAGATATAACACACAATGTGTGTAACCCAACAGCAGTGGGTGTTTTGGCAGCCAATCACATCATGCCTCTTTTTCAATGTCTTTTTACATTTACATTTAGTCATTTAGCAGATGCTTTTATCCAAAGCGACTTACAAATGGGGGCAATAGAAGCAGCTAGAGCAGTCGAAGGGCAACAATATCAGCAATATGTAAGTGCTGTAACAAGTCTCAGTTAGTCTAGCACAGAAGTATACAAAAATTTTTTTTTTTTTTTTTTTTTTTTATAAATAAATTAGACAGACAGACAATGAATAGAATGATAAGTGCTGTTCTCGATCGGTCAGGTGTTGCTGGAAAAGATGTGTCTTTAGACGTTTTATGAAAATGGCTACAGACTCGGCCGCACGAATTGAGATAGGCAGGTCATTCCACCAGGTGGGAACAGTCCAGGAAAAGCTCCGTGACAGCGATTTCATGCCTCTCTGGTATGGCACCACAAGGCGTCGTTCACTGGCAGAACGCAAGTTCCAGGAGGGTGTGTAAGTCTGAACGAGCGAGTTTAGGTATATTGGTGCAGAGCCAGTGGATGTTTTGAAGGCGAGCACCAGTGCCTTGAATTTAATGCGAGCGGCTATTGGTAGCCAGTGCAGACTGATGAGGAGAGGCGTGACGTGTGCTCTCTTCGGCTCACCAAAGACCAACCTCGCCGCTGCATTCTGGATCAGTTGCAAGGGTTTGGTAGTGCATGCCGGAAGGCCCGCAAGAAGAGCATTACAGTAGTCCAGTCTGGAGAGAACGAGAGCTTGGACCAGTAGTTGTGTGGCATGATCTGATAGGAAGGGTCTAACCTTCCTAATGTTGAATAGTGCAAATCTGCAGGACCGGGTTGTTGCAGTGATGTGGTCAGTGAATTTTAGCTGATCATCAATCACAACCCCAAGGTTCCTGGCTGTCCTGGACGGAGTTATGGTTGATGAACCTAGCTGAATGGAGAGATTGGGGTGAAGTGCTGGGTTGGCTGAGACCACAAGCAGTTCTGTCTTTGCAAGGTTGAGTTGCAGGTGCACAGCAAAATCCCCAGTGTTAAATTAACACTCCTCAGTGTACATATGTGTCCACACTACAGGGTGTTAAAAGTAACACTTAAGAAGTGTTAAAGTTAATGAGATAATTAAGTGATTAATTAAGTGATGATTGACCATTAGTGATGAGAAACACAAGAAGTACAACTGACTTCAGCCACAGCTTTAGATGAAATCAACTGAAGGATAAAAGAAGACATTAAATCTCTGAAGATCTCAGCAGAGGAGGATTAAACAACTCCACAAACAGCATTTCCAGCCTCACACATTACTAACCAGACTGACTGTATTTCTGTCAGACGACTACAGAAGCGATAATTACATTTTTGTTGATTTTGTGTTGAAACTTTTTTAATGTCACCGTCATGGTGATCAGTGTTTTCTTTAGTTGGCAATTTGATGACATTTTAATGTTAGTGTATTTCTAGCTGCTGTAATTGAGTTTGCTATGGCAAGAAAAGCAAGACAAAAACACAATCAGATGCTGTCGGCTGCTCAGTGATAAGAATATGATCATTGTATAGTGATTTTTTAATCATTAATCTTACAGCTGTGTCTGAGCAATATACTATTAACTTTATTTTTCCTGTGATTCCAGGAAAGATTCAGATTGGTTTTAATCAGTAAATCTGAATAGGTGTTAAAACATATTTTACACTACACTAATCACTTCTCAGACCTGCAAGATTAACTCACACACAGACATCAAGAATCTGCCTATGAATCTCAACAATGGTGACATGAAGCATGCCACAATGCATTCTGGGAGCCATGGATGAGTTTTGCATGATGGATTGTTGAGATTCATAGGCTAATTCTTGATGTATGTGTGTGAGATTAGCTTGCAGGAGCTAGAAGTGCGTATTGTGCGATGTGTTATTAAACAGGAAAACAAGACTGTACACATACTAAAAGTTGATGAGTTTATCTGATGAAAACACCGCTGGATCTCCTGCTGTAGAGTCACAAGGCTATTATAATCAATGACTGTCAGGAGATCAGCACTACGTGATAATAACGACTATATCACCAACAACAAGACAACATCAGCTGTCATCAACTTGTCATCATCAATTTTCTCTTGCTGTTCTCACTGTAACAAACAGCTACAGCAGACAGAGAGATAATACTGACAAGTCAAGGGTCAAGAGCTTAACTAAAGCAACACTGATCACCATAATGGTGGCGTCAAACAAAACTATTATTTTCAATAAATCATCAACATCTAAACCTCAATAAGAGCTTCTGTAGACGTTTGACAGAAATAAAGTCAGTCTGGTTAGTAATGTGTGAAGCTGGTAATGCTGTTTGTGGAGTTGTTTAATCCTCCTCTGCTGAGATCTTCAGAGATTTAATGTCTTCTTTTATCTTCAGTTGATTTCAGTTGAGCTGTGGCTGAAATCTCTGAAGATCTTGTTTAAGGATTAAACAACTCCACAAACACCATTACCAGCTTCACACATTACTAACCAGACTAACTTTATTTCTGTCAGACGTCTACAGAAGCTCTTACTGAGGTTTAGATGTTGATGATTTATTGAAAATAATAGTTTTGTTTGACGCCACCATTATGGTGATCAGTGTTGCTTTAGTTGGGCTCTTGACCCTTGACTTATCAGCATTTTTTCTCTCTGTCTGCTGTAACTGTTTGTTACAGTGAGAACAGCAAGAGAAAATTGATGATGACAAGTTGATGGCAGATGATGTTGGCTTGTTGTTGATTATACAGTTGTTATCATCATATGGAGCCTGATTTTCTGATCGCCCCGAGAGTCATGGATTATAGTAGCCTTGTGACTCTACAGCAGGAGAACCAGCTGCATTTTAATCAGATAAACTGATCAATGTTTAAAACATGTACATAAGTCTTGTTTTCCGGTTAAATAACACATCACAGAATAAGCACTTCTTACTCCTCCAAGATTTTCTCACACACAGACATCAAGAATCAGCCTATGAATCTCAACAATGGTGACATGCTTCATGCCGCAATGCATTCTGGGTGCATCATGCAAAACTCATCCATGGCTCCCAGAATGCATTGCGGCATGAAGCATGTCACCATTGTTGAGATTCATAGGCTGATTCTTGATGTCTGTGTGTGAGTTACTCTCGCATGATTTAGAAGTGATTAGTGTACAATCTGCTTTAAAACATATTCAGCTGTATTGATTAAAATCGATCTGGATCTTTCCTTGAATAGCAGTAAAAAAAAAAGTTAATCAGTGATTTAAATCATTATACAGTGATCCTATTCTTATCACTGAGCATTCAACAGCATCTGATTGTGTTTACTCTTGCTTTTCTTGCCATTGAAAACTCAGTTACAGCAGCCAGAGAAACAATAACATTTGAATGTCATCAAACTGCCCAACTAAAGAAAACACTGATCACCATGATGGTCACATTAAAAAAGTTTCAACACAAAATAAACAAAAAAGTAATTCTCAATAAGAGCTTCTGTAGACGTCTGACAGAAATAAAGTCAGTCTGGTTAATAATGTGTGAAGCTGGTTATGCTGTTTGTGAAGCTGTTTAATCCTCCTCTGTTGAGATCTTCAGAGATTTAATGTCTTCTTTTATCTTCAGTTGATTTCAGTTGAGCTGTGGCTGAAGTCAGTTGTAGTTCTTGTGTTTCTCATCACTAATGGTCAATCATGACTTAATTAATCACTTAATTATCTCATTAACTTTAACACTTCTTCAGTGTTACTTTTAACACCCTGTAGTGTGGACACATATGTACACTGAGTAGTGTTAATTTAACACTGGGGATTTTGCTGTGTGCGCTCAACGCTCATCTTCACTTTATGCTGTGAACTTTTATCAAGCCCGTATTTATCAAGCGTCTGAGAATTACTCACAAGAAATCTTAAGTATCAGTCTTAGAGTTGATTCACGACACTTTGCTGTGCCACAAACGGGATTTTGGATGATGTCATAGGCATGAACCAATCACTGAGTAGATGTTTTTTTTAAGAATATTCTCAGATAAATTCACATTGAATGGTGAAATTCCTAAGAGGAGTATACATTCAACACACATTTGACAATAAAGAATTTTCAAGACAATACATTATAATATACACATTTGAAATGAAAGATGAACACGTTTTCCATAAACATTTTTAAATTGGTGTGCTGTTAACTGACCTGCCTATATAGCGTGGATTTTTTTAAAATAAAATCAGTCCCCATGGATTCCAAAAGAAAACCGAACTCTGTCCAAACCATACCAAATATCTGATTAACTGCTCATTGTCAAACATTTCAAAAACATTCTTCCTCTTCTAAAAAGATTTGCGCACGTCTCTATCTCCACAGTGCCATCACAAGCCCCTTTTATCCATCACAAACTTGCTTTTATACTTAAGTTTGAAAGTAGGAGTAAATTTCATGAATTCTCAGCACTTAAGACTAAAATGGCACTTTGAGAAGCTTGATAAATACGGGCCCTGGTTACAGGTGGTAACTGTGTATACCTTTGTCTGTACCACTACCCTTTCATTAACCATGGGCCCCCACCTATAAGCTTTTGTGTGTCTATGTTGAATAATTTGTTTGTCTCCTGAGTGGAAAACTCTCCTATTTTCCATATAGCTGCAGTAAAACCATTTACAGGAGCACAGAAATGCCATGTGGCTGCAGTGTAATTTACAACTGCATTAACCATGAAAATGTTTTCCTCACAACAAGATTCAATAACTCTGAACTTTGCCCTTTATCGTGCTTCTTAACAAAAACATTGGTGTGGGAAGATTTTGATCCTAAGTGCAAACATTTCTTTTACCATTGTATTGTAATAATGCATTTGCTTTGAAACATTTCTGAAACTTATTTGATTTCTGATTCTTTGTATTTTGTCCTTTTGACTTGCAACAATAGTTTTGGACATCCATTCAATTGAATCTCTTTTGTATTTGGTTACACTGAATATTTTGCTGATACTCTTCATGAAAAAGGGGGGCTTTAAAACCAACAATGATTGTTGTTTTGTTATAATGCAATTTATTTCAATGTTTCCAGAAACACTGTAAGAGCTTGTCAGATCTTCTTTTATGCTCAACCTTGACCACTTTATCAAGTACATCAATTTAAGGGCTTTTTGCCAGAGACCACATCAAACTTCTGTCCAATGAATGCCATCCCAGATAGCAACATTCTGTGGGCCCAGATCTGGCCCACATCTGGCACTTGTGGCATACTGATCTGGCCCACATACTGCGTGGAATGACGGCGATTGAGTGGACCGCTCCTGTTTGCCAGATCTGGGCCACAAGCAGGCCAGAGCAATGCCACACAGTAAAATCCCCAGAGTTAAATTAACACTGCTCAGAGAACATTTGGTCCCACTCTACAGAGTGTTAAAGTAACACTGAATCAGTGTTAAAGTTAATGAGATAATTGAGAGATTAATTAAGTGATGATTGGCCATTAGTGATGAACACCTGATGATAATGAGTAGAATCACTGAAGGAAAGAGAAAAAGAAAAACACAAGAACTACGACTGACTATAAAAAAGACATTAAATCTCTGAAGATCTCAGAAGAGGAGGATTAAACAACTCCACAAACAGCATTACCAGCTTCACACATTACTAACCAGACTGACTTTATTTCTGTCAGACGTCTCTTATTGAGAATTAACAGATTTTTAGTTTGATTCTGTTGTGAAAATTGTTAGTTTTTAATGATCAGTGTTTTCTTTAGTTGGGCAGTTTGATGACGTATTAACGTTAGTGTTTCTCTGGCTGCTGTAACTGAGTTTGTTATGGCAAGAAAAGCAAGAGTAAACACAATCAGATGCTGTCGGCTGCTCGATGTCGAGAATATGATCATTGTATAATGATTTAATTCATTGATTTTACGACTGAGTATGAGCAATATCCTATTAACTTTTTTTATTGTGATTTTAGAGAAGATCCAACACTGTTTTAATCAGAAAAGCTGAATAAGTTTTGCAACCGATTGTACACTAATCACTTCTAACTCCTGCGAGATGAACTCTGAAGGGTCAAGGGTCAAGCCAAACATCACTTGTCTCTTCATCAGACACATATCCTTCAAGAATGATATTAAATATTAAATATTTAATCAATATTAAAATAAGAATGAATGATAATCAATGTTATAACAGTGTCCTACATTTGATAAATCAGTTCTCTATATTCAAGGAGTGATTTTGGATATTGTAGTGTTTTAGTTGCTCTGTGCTTTTGAATCCAGCTCTGATGTCTGTGTCAAGATGTGCTGACAGGCAAATGTCCTTGGTGTTTGAAGTGAGAAGAGCTCAGCATGTATTAACTGTATGTCTTCCTAAAGCGACCCCCGGGGTCATCTATGTTACAGCTATGTGACTCTTTTGGGGACTCAAAATGTAACAGAAATGTACCTCTCTGATATACTTTTCTTTCTTTATAGAATAGAATAAAGTCACTTCTGTACTAAATGTAGTATCAGTATGCTTTGGAGAAGTGCTTTGTTGATAGTTAGTTAAGATGTCCCGACCTTGATGGAGACTGTTTTTCTGGGAAACTTTGTGTGTGCGTCTCATGATTCTGTGCAGATCCAGTATTGGAGATGGTCCGTTCTGCAGACGATTCCAGACTTTGAGGCGTCTTTTCTGTGACCTCCGAGGTCATTGAGGATTAATCTGGGCCTGGGCGACATCAAGTCTACGCATTTTTAGAGATATATGCTCCTATCTGTCTACGTGTGGAAAGTTGCTTACAATGCATGTTGTTAGAACCAATCAGAATCATTCCACATGGCAATAATGACGTGTCTAGACCTTGAAAACAGTATAACTGTTCAGAAAATTGTATGTACGTTAGACGGAGGCGGGGAGACTGTTAGAGGGAGAGCGGCCTACAAACTCCTCTTGAAGCTGGCTTCTGCTGATGAAACTGCAAACTATTCTTCAGTAAATTTTCTTTAATTAATCTGACTCCTGACTCCTCCCACTGAGCAAAGTTATGTCCAAAAGACGTCTTTTCAACGTCTTTGCCACTAGAGGCGTACGTTGAAAAGACGTCCACTGAGGAGCCAGAATGAAAGTTTTTATGACGTCTGTTTTTGACGTCTTCTGCACGTCCGATATAGACGTTCATGGAACCTCAAGGTTAAAAACTAGTAATGTGCTCATTGTGGACATATTTCCCATTTGTAATTGCAAAGCAACTCACAGACAGTGTGTGTTTGTCCAGAAATCATGAAAATAAAAGAAACTTCGCTCACACCTTTGGACACTTTAGACAATTTAGCATCTGTAATTCACACATCTTTGGATCGTGAGAGAATTGTGGGATTCAATCCAGGATCTTCTTGCTGTGAGGAGACAGTGTTTCCCACTGAGACACTGGTGCTGCCCTTAATCACAGACATAAGACACACTTTGACTATTTCTGTCAGACGTCTACAGAAGCTCTTACTGAGAATTAACAGAGGTTTAGATGTTGATATTTGTTTCATTTGAAGTCACCATTGTGGTGGGAAGCGTTTGCTTTAGTTGGGCTCTTGGTCCCTGTACTTAAGTTAGCTTTCCTTTGGCTGCTGTAACTGTGTGTGAGAAACACAATAGTTGTGGCTGAGAAAGTTGATGACTAAATCATCAGATAGCAAGCATCTGATGTTGTACCTGTGAGTTTTGCGTGTGTTGTTTCTTTTTAATATTTTATTATTTCCACTATAAGCTTGCGAAAACAGTACTGGCACTAATAGCATCAAAATTATCACTTGTCTTGAAGGATGATAAAACAGTATGTGCACACAATGTTTTGAGCAAATATTTCACATAGTCACACACAGACATCAAGATTTTGCCTATGCTTCACAACAACGGTGACAATCAAAACAAAAAAGCTTCATGCTGCAATGCATGATGGGTAGCTTCATAGTACAAAACTCATGCTTGATTGTCACCGTTTTTGTGAATCATATGCAAAATCTTGATGTCTGTGTGTGACCATATGAGCTATTTGCTCAAAACATTGTGTGCACATACCGTTTTATCATCCCTCAGGACAAGTGATCATTTTGATGCTATTGGTGCCAGTACGTTACATTCACAAGTTAGTTTGCCAAACAAACACACAAAACTTAAAAAAAAAAACATCAAATGATCACTTTCCAAAAGTTTAGTCATCAACAAGGAGCTGACAACACCTGATGTCGCTTTGTCTTTGCTTTCTCAGCCACAACTATTGTGTTTCACACACACAGTTACAGCAGACAAAGAAAAGCTATCTCAAGCACAGGGACCAAGAGCCCAACTAAAGCAAACGCTTCCCACCACAATGGTGACTTCAAATGAAACAAACATCAACATCTAAACCTCTGTTAATTCTCAGTAAGAGCTTCTGTAGACGTCTGACAGAAATAGTCAAAGTGTGTCTTATGTCTGTGATTAAGGGCAGCTCCAGTGTCTCAGTGGGAAACACTGTCTCCTCACAGCAAGAAGATCCTGGATTGAATCCCACGATTCTCTCACGATCCAAAGATGTGTGAATTACAGATGCTAAGTTGTCTAAAGTGTCTAAAGGTGTGAGCTAAGTTTCTTTTATTTTCATGATTTCTGGACAAACACACACTGTCTGTGAGTTGCTTTGCAATTACAAATGGGAAATATGTCCACAATGAGCACATTACTAGTTTTTAACCTTGAGGTTCCATGAACGTCTATATCGGACGTGCAGAACACGTCAAAAACAGACGTCATAAAAACTTTCATTCTGGCTCCTCAGTGGACGTCTTTTCAACGTACGCCTCTAGTGGCAAAGACGTTGAAAAGACGTCTTTTGGACATAACTTGGCTCAGTGGGCTGGTCTTCATTTTTCACTACTGGTCCTGGGTCCTATACTGTTACCCCAACAGTTTATGGTGGAGAATGGGGGCAATCATTCCTTGGTACACCTCTGGCAAACAAGTAGATAAGGTAGTATATTTTTATTATTAGACTTGTCTGACTGGAAGAGACTGGGTTAGGGGAACGGGAGAGCTTTATTTCAATGGGAAATAGGGAATAATTATACTAAGGATTGTGTTTCGGCTACTCTGAGTAAGTCGAGAGCTTTTTGAGAAACACACAAGGGGTATAAGAAGTCGCTCCAGTAGGCCAATAAGTTGGAAACGGGGTGCAACGTAGGCATGCTTAAAGGGGAGAGAGCTGATTAAGGGCTAAGGTAAGGAGACCACTCCTAAAAGGGGCATGCGGCACTGGACAAAGGGGGCCAGTGCATCACCGCAAACCTTCTCCGTCTCTTCCAACTCAGATAGGGGATCCCCGAATTTAGGACAATAGACAGTTAGGGATTAAGTTATTAGTTAAACAAAATAAAAATAGATTCAGGGTTGTTTGCCAGGGATGCATCAGGAACGATCCCGAGTAAAATGTAAGGTATGACCCAAATTGGAATGGACCAGTAAGTGACTTTTTCGTATAAGTGTACTTTGCAGTTTCATCACGCAGAAGCCACAGCTGTGTTGGTTAAAGATCTTCGCCTCCATCTCTGCTGGTATAATTTCAGGTGAGTATGAACTTTGACTAAAATGATGGCTAACAATTTGAGTGACATGATCAGTCCAGATAAAGATTTTGAGACGAAAGACAGCAAACGCTGTAAGCAGCGCTGCTCTAAAGCCCTGACGTCAAAGAAATTTGAAATAATTATTAAGTAAATGGGCAGCAAAAGTTTTAATTCTAAATTGGAAAAGTTAATCAGAAACTTGACTGGCTAAAAGCTAAAAGACTGGAAAAATTTTAATTCCTAACTGTTTGTAAGATAAATTGGCAGAAATCACTGAAAATTACGTAGGATTTGGTCTGTGTAGTCTGAGTAAAAGGACTTGAAGTTGTTTTTGAAAAAAAAAAAGAAAAGGAAAAAGCAGATATAGTCACGGAGGGATTTTAAACAGAGTGCACAGATTGAAAATAAGGAAATAAGTAATAAGTTCATATATTGACGTCTTAAGGAATTCCTTTTAAAGGAAAGATCCATGATCATTTTAAAATAAATTATGAGGTTAAAAATTAATGGCAGTAACTATATAATTAGAGACATAGAGGGTTTAAATGATAAAAATGTTAAAATGATTCGTGAAAAATTCTGATAAAGTCTATTTGACTGGATGTTGGTAAAAACACCGTAGGAAAATAGTGTTAAAAGCTAAAAACCCTAGAAGCTGATGTTTTGTTTTCAAAAGATAAGCTCATGCTGAGCTGTAATAAAACAATTCGCTTATCTGAATCTGCCCCACCATGTCATTTCTGGTGCTGTGGCTAAAATTGGAAGAGTAACTAAGACTCAATTTGGATGTTTGAAGTTTAAATTTATTGTTTGGGCAAAAGACAAATATAAAATTATGGTTATTTGGAACCGTCAATTCTGGCAAAAGATAGAGTTAAAAGGAAAATATCTGTCGCTTATTTGAAAACAATTTTAATTTCTAGCCAGGTCTTACGCTGAGATAGTGTGAAGTCTGATGTTTATTGGAAGATAAATGTGATCTCTAGCCAAGTCTTATGCTGTGTTAGAGTGACAAGTTAAAAGAATGCATAGAAGTCTCTCTCTCTTTCGAAACCAGCTCAAGGCTGATATCTGAGCCTGTGCCACAGATGATAGAAGATATTGATGAGTAAAAGCACAGGGCATCACTTGAAAATAATAAGATATGTTTTAGGGAAAACATAGTGTTTAAAAAGGTATGAGATGTTTTTACACATAGACCTTAAATGAGAATGAATTTAACATTAAAGTTAAAGTCTTAGACGACTTTTGAAAAGGTTATCAGAGAGGGAGAGAGAGAGACTGCTTGTGGGAACAGGGATGGTGCAATTTGTTATCGCCCTGCTAAAGCTGAAACAAAACAAAGAAAATTATATCAGAACCAAAACAATCCAGCTGACTTTTGTAGAGACAAATTAATAATGAGCAGATGCAAAAGCTGAGTTTAAATAATAATTTGAGGAAACACTAAAAGCAAAATTTGAGAATGAGCAATTTTATGTTTAATGTGTGTGTGGGTGTGACTGCTCTTTATGTTTTGTATGTGTTGTATGTGTTCCTAGAACTGTTCTGTCCTAATTGGGTGTCATTAACCTCTGGAATGAGTTTGACCATTACAGATGGGTTAAGGTAAACGACAACCTTTAGAGAAACTGATAATTTTGAAGGAACCTGGTGAAAAGATGATCCAGAACACGGGACGAGCTTTAAATGGATTGTTATCCAGCTCTGTCTGTTATGACGACTTTTGTCATTTATGTTGATTTGAATTACTCTCTGGATTAGTTCAAGTGGAATTATAGGTTAAAGATTGCCGTCCATCATGGGTTAAAACCATTGTCTAAATTCAACTGAGGGCTTAAATTTAAATAATGTCAATTGATTAAAAATGGTAGGCGTAAATGTTATAGACTTGACGGCAGAGACAAAGTGACAAATTGGCTGAAGTCACTATCTAAATTATCCAGAGACCCCCTCAAAATTCTGAAAGGCCGGAGGGCGACCAAAGACATAACTTCTAAAAATGAAAAGTTTTATTTTTACTTTATTTTAATTTTTTTTAGATACTTTGATTTATATAGAGAACCACAATTAATGTTAAAGAAGCAAGTGACTTTAAGTCTTTCTGTGTGACTGGGATTGAGATAAGAGGAATATAATATTTTGGTTTCTGCAGAGGAGTAGAGATAAGTAACAATAATGATCATATTGTGTGGCATCTGCAGATTGATAGAACAATAATGAGAAATAGCCCAAAGATTAATGTTGTGAAATAGAATTTAGGAACACCCGTAAAGTTAAATAGAAAAACAGTTTTAAGAAAATTGATGATGACTTATAGTCCAAATTTAAAGTAATATGGGAAATTATGAAATCTGTAAGTTCTTTGTAAAGTAATGACACGTTTGGGTGTAAGTGGCAAGATAAGGCTAGTGAGGATTTGATGAAGTATCACTACCAAGTGACATGAATTAAGAGGTTTAAGATTTTGGTCATTTGGAGCTTACACCTGAAGAGTTTTAATGAACAAGACATTGAGAATAAAAGAAAATTAAAAAAGGGTACTTTAAGGAAAACCCTGATGAGTGATCTTAAATGTTTTACTAATAACATGGTGATTAATAATTTGGTATTTAGTATGATTAAGCATAATGTCAACAAGATAAAGATGAGTGAACAAGCTTATTGAATGGAATACGAATTGATAATTAAGTCATTTTGATGAAAAGGTTTTAACATTAACGATTTTCTTTTTATGGATAAGTCCATCAACAGTTATGTGGGCTATGATGAGTGAAAATGGGTCTGTCGGGAAAAGTAAATTTAGCAAAAGGGTTCTTGAGTAAAAATTAGGAACAAGTTTATGTTTTAAGTGGAAATAATGAGATGGATGATATGAATCTTTTCTTTTCTTTTCTATTCTTTTGATGTGGCGCATGCTATATAAGACTGAATGCAATTGGATGGACTATTCTGTTGTTTATTTTTATTTATTTACTTTTTATTTTTTATTTCAGGCCACTATTGAGTTTTATACCTGAAAAGGTCTGTTTTTACAATCCTATTTTTGCATTGGAAATTAGGAACCAGCCTAAATGGGTAAACCATTAATACCCCAACATTAGCCTCAGTAGAAACTTAAAGGGTGGGATCTAGAATCCACTGCCTCTCCAATATAATTGTATATATATCTTAATTAAATTTATAATCAAAGACTTAGTCAATATTTATCTTTCTATATTATTATCATGAATTGAATTATCCTCCCTAGGTATGATTTTGTTTCTTCCTTTATATTTTCTAAAGTTTGTATTTGCTCTCTGAGTGGTGACTGAGGGTCTGTCCTAGGCGTGTGTGATGTCTCACGAGAACACTCGTATCAGGAAAACTGATCAGGAACTATTATTAACCTGTCTCCATGTTTTTACTCATTTGAAAGCAGACCCGGGGCTCTGCTGACTCTTGAATGCACTTTCCAAAAGGTTCCAGAGAATATCGGATCCTGTTGAGGGTCAACGATCTTAAGCGATGACCAATGAGCATGAGGTGATTCGCCGATGACGGGTAAGCTCTTCTGTTGGCCAGCAGAGGACAACCTAAACCAATGGGGGTCACCGCCATTGGGGCACCTCCAAGAAAGGGGGGTGTTTTTATGTGAGGTGTGTATGAGAGGTGAGGCAGATGTCTGTAAGGCCAGCAGCATCTCTGTTGGGGGGGGGAGCTGTGTTTCGTAGGGGCCAAGGTCAAGACTGGACACGGCAGCCCCTGCCCTAATATTGGCCCCTCTATACCGCTCACCAAATACCGCATAATTGAGAGCCAGGAAACACCTTAAAGATTGGCATTCAAGGGTCAGCTGAGATCATTCTGGTCACTTTAACCTTGCACATTTCAGTCATGTGTTCAGATTTTAGAGGCATCACCCACCTCTAACTTGATGGGAATGCAGCAACAGAGATTGCTCATTTAGCCCGGCTTCCAGAGATTAAATATGGATTTGTCTTTTTATTTTATTTTATTTTATTTTATATTTCCTTTTACTGAAACCCTCAAGAATTGTATGAATACTATTGTACTATATTGTCTGTTCCCCTCTCAATGAGAGAAAGCACGTTATCAGTATGTTGATCAGGAGTTTTGAGAAAAGAAGAACATTGGGGCCCTGTTTGTGAGTGGAAGGGGTAAAGAGCCTCAAAACGGGGACTGGTCTTTTTAGCGGCCAGCATGTCCGTGATGAGGTGAAGAGACAATTGTGACCCTAACGGGAAACATGCGTCACCACTTGACCTTCCGTAGTGACCTCACTTGTAGACCAGACGTGGCGGTATGGGACCCCCACATATGGTCTAAAAGGGGGGAATGAAGGGTCAAGGGTCAAGCCAAACATCACTTGTCTCTTCATCAGACACATATCCTTCAAGAATGATATTAAATATTAAATATTTAATCAATATTAAAATAAGAATGAATGATAATCAATGTTATAACAGTGTCCTACATTTGATAAATCAGTTCTCTATATTCAAGGAGTGATTTTGGATATTGTAGCGTTTTAGTTGCTCTGTGCTTTTGAATCCAGCTCTGATGTCTGTGTCAAGATGTGCTGACAGGCAAATGTCCTTGGTGTTTGAAGTGAGAAGAGCTCAGCATGTATTAACTGTATGTCTTCCTAAAGCGACCCCCGGGGTCATCTATGTTACAGCTATGTGACTCTTTTGGGGACTCAAAATGTAACAGAAATGTACCTCTCTGATATACTTTTCTTTCTTTATAGAATAGAATAAAGTCACTTCTGTACTAAATGTAGTATCAGTATGCTTTGGAGAAGTGCTTTGTTGATAGTTAGTTAAGATGTCCCGACCTTGATGGAGACTGTTTTTCTGGGAAACTTTGAGTGTGCGTCTCATGATTCTGTGCAGATCCAGTATTGGAGATGGTCCGTTCTGCAGACGATTCCAGACTTTGAGGCGTCTTTTCTGTGACCTCCGAGGTCATTGAGGATTAATCTGGGCCTGGGCGACATCAAGTCTACGCATTTTTAGAGATATATGCTCCTATCTGTCTACGTGTGGAAAGTTGCTTACAATGCATGTTGTTAGAACCAATCAGAATCATTCCACATGGCAATAATGACGTGTCTAGACCTTGAAAACAGTATAACTGTTCAGAAAATTGTATGTACGTTAGACGGAGGCGGGGAGACTGTTAGAGGGAGAGCTGCCTACAAACTCATCTTGAAGCTGGCTTCTGCTGATGAAACTGCAAACTATTCTTCAGTAAATTTTCTTTGATTAATCTGACTCCTGACTCCTGGTCTTCATTTTTCACTACTGGTCCTGGGTCCTATACTGTTACCCCCAACAACTCACACACAGACATCAAGAATCTGCCTATGAATCTCAACAATGGTGACATGCTTCATGCCACAATGCATTCTGGGAGCCATAGATGAGTTTTGCGTGATGCACCCAGAATGCATTGCGGCATGTCACCATTGTTAAGATTCATAGGCTGATTCTTGATGTCTATGTGTGAGTAAAACTTGCAGGAGTTAGAAGTGCTTATTGTGTGATGTGTTAGTAAACCGCAGTACAAATCTTATGTAAAAATTTTTTGATAATTGTTTAGTTTCTCTGATGATAACATTGCTGGATCTTCTGCCCTAGAATCACAAGGCTCCTATAATCAATGACTTTCAGGGGATCAGCAAATAAGGCCATTATATGATGATAACAACTGTATCATAAACAACAAGCGTCAAGATTTTCTTGCCATTTTCACCGTAACGAACAGTTATAGCAGCCAGAGAAAAACTTATGTTAGCAAGTCAAGGGTCAAGAGCCCAATTAAAGCAAACACTAATCACAATAATGGTAACTTCCAACAACTTTATTTTTCAATAAAACATCAACATCTAAACCTCAATAAGAGCTTCTGTAGACATCTAACAGAAATAAAGTCTGTCTGGTTAGTAATGTGTGAAGCTGGTAATGCTGTTTTTTGGAGTTGTTTAATCCTCCTCTTCTGAGATCTTCAGAGATTGAATGTCTTTTTAATAGTCAGTCGTAGTTCTTGTGTTTTTCTTTTTCTCTTTCCTTCAGTGATTCTACTCATTATCATCAGGTGTTCACCACTAATGGTCAATTATCACTTAATTAATCTCTTAATTATCTCATTAACTTTAACACTGATTCAGTGTTACTTTAACACTCTGTAGAGTGGGACCATATGTTCTCTGAGCAGTGTTAATTTAACTCTGGGGATTTTACTGTGCACATGTCAGCCAAGAGCAAATAAATAAACCAGAACTGGACCTTATCTGAGCCACAAAATCTTTGTAGATTAAATGTGGAGTCATCTCAGCCTTAATAAACCTGTAAACAAGCAGAATCACTGAAGAGAGAAGAGAACAGAAAAAGAAACGAGCAGAAAGACAAGAATTACAACTGACTTCAGCCACAGGCTTAGATTAAACCAACTGAAGATAAAAGAAGACATTAAATCTCTGAAGATCTCAGCAGAGGAGGATTAAACAACTCCACAAACAGCATTACCAGCTTCACACATTACTAACCAGACTGACTTTATTTCTGTTATACGTCTACAGAAGCTCTTATTGAGAATTAACAGAAGTTTAACTCTAATGTGTTTCATCTGAAGTCACCATGACAGTGATCAGTGTTTCCATTAGTTGGGCTCTTTACTCTTATTAAGTATTTTCCTCATTTGGCTTTTGTGAATGTGTGTTGGTAAAATACATTTGAAATAGCAAAGGAAGCTAAAGAGAAGTGACATCTGGTGATAATAAGTAAAAGGGTGCACCATGACATACATACATTACATACAATCATACACATACAGCCCTGTAGTCCATGAGAAAACAGTTTTATAGTAGATATAGGTTAATATGACATTGTTTTTATAGTTGTCTTTTGAAGTTTGAGATAGAGGGCAACACCTTGAGGCTATTATCAATCCCGTTCCAGATATGCGCCCCCCTTACTATTAAAGTTAAATTACGCACTCTATGTTGTAATGTGAGGCCTCTTTGATTTTGCTGAGGTGAGCTATCAAAACTAATAATTTGGGAAAAAGTTTATTCTCAAAGGGTTACTGATTTACATTAAGAATATTTTCCAGGCTGACATGCCTGCAGTAAGGAGATGGTGGTGCTTGCTCCTGCTAACAAATTATCCTGTGAAGTAAGCCTATTTGCAAGAACTTCCAATAAATAAAACTTTTATTAGTTGTAGTAGTAGTAGTAGTAGTAGTAGGTGGAGTAGAATTAGCAGTTTTATCCTATCTTTAATAATGTTAATTTGCACAGTATTTTATGGTGATCTTTATTTATTTATTTTTTTCTTCTGTGTGGTGTAAATACTTTCTTGGCAATCTGTAGTTAACTTTTTTATATATATATATATATATATATATATATATAATTTAAGATCAGATGCTGAAAGAAAGCTACACAAAAAAGACGGAAGGAAATGAAGACAGATATAATAGTTTTGCAACAATTAATCTGACAACTGACGATAAAATGTTCAAGTTCCAATTTCCATAAATATTTAATTTTCTTTCTTTCTTTGTCTTTCAGGAGAATTGGAATAAGGTGGGAGTCCCTATTTCAAGTGTTTTTATTTTTAACATGTTATATGTATGCTATTATTTGACTAGTATTTTATATTGAATAATATTAAACTTTTTTTTTTTTTCTTCGCCGATGCCACCTGAGATCCTGAGAAACATCCTCATGAATGTGGTTAAAGAAGATGGAGATGTGGCTTTATTCAGACTGTCTCTGACATGCTGGCGGTTTTTTAAATCTCTTTCTTACAATAGGTGTTGTTAAAGGGATAGTTCACCCAAAAATGAAAATTCTGTCATCACTTACTCACCCTCAAGTTGTTCCAAACCTGTATAAGTTTCTTTGTTCTGCTGAACACAAAAGAAGATATTTAGAAGAATGTTTGTAACCAAGCAAATAGAGCAACCATTGACTACCATAGTAAGGAAAAAAATACTATGGTAGTCAATGGTTGCTCAGATGGATAACCATCTGGCTGGTTACAAACATTCTTCTAAATATCAGCTTTTGTGTTCAGCAGAACAAAGAAACTCGTACAGGTTTGGAACAACTTGAGGGTGAGTAAATTATGACAGAATTTTCATTTTTGGGTGAACTATCCCTTTAACTGGAGTGCATAAGGAGATTTATCGAGTGCCATATCAACTGACCAGGTGCCTTTGTGGGGATTTATTTAAAGACTTCGCTCCAGGCTATATTGGAGATGGAAGAAAAGGAATCCTGTGTGCATTTTACTCAACCAAAGAGTTTGAGGATTACTGCTCAGCAGACTGCTTCATCTGTGACAACAATCACTACAGCCCCAAGGACAACTAAAGTTAATATAAATGGTCACTTGAGTGACAACTGCTTGATCTGACTGCTGTGATCAGTTTGTTGAACTTGCCAAACAAAATATCATTAAGAACTTTTTTTTCTTGGTGCTTATATTATTTTTGCATTTTCCTTGAATGTATACATGTATTTAAGTTTTTAAAAAGATCTTGTTGTTTTATGACTTTGTGATTAAAATTAGAGACAATTACTTTTTTATTCATTTTTGCCTCCACTCAACTGCAAATATGATTTGAATGAAATAAAATGGCTTTGTTTTAAAATGTTCTATAGACACATTAAAAAAATAACATTACTTGTGGTGATGCCATCCCAGCCAGCAGAGCCATGTGGGGCCCAAATGGGTTTGACCTGGGCTATCTAACTGGGACCCAGCCAGTTTTGCACCCAGTTTCCATGTAGGCCCCACATGGATTTGCCCAGATGAAATGAACACTGCTTAGTGTGCAAACTACAGGCTGTTTAATGTAACACTTAATCAGTGTTGGAGGTAATAAGATAATTAAGTGATTGAATAATGATTTTGTATTAGTGAAGAACACCTGCTGTTAACAAGCATAATCACTGAAGGAAAGAGAAACACAAGAACTACTTCCAGCCACAGCCTTGGATGAAATCAACTGAAGATAAAATACATTATATCTCTCAAGATCTGATTAAACAACTCCACAAACAACATTAGCTTCACTTATTACTAACCAGACTGACTTTATTTCTGTCATACATCTACAGAAGTTCGTATTAAGAGATTTGATGTTACCATTGTGGCGATCAGTGTGTACTTTAGTAAGGCTCTTGACTTTTTAACTAGAGGTGGGCAGATCGATACTAATATCGATAATATCGATACCAACGTTGGTATCGGTATTGATCGATACCAATGTGAAAATATCGATACTTAAGTTTCAGTTTCTCTCGTTTTGCGACCTGGCCGTGTTTGTCAAAATGCTGCTGCTGTCGCAGAGCAAGCTCTCAAGAGTGCTGCTCGTGTGCACGTCTCCTGTGTTGTACCGTCACGTGACTCACCACTAGCGCTACCACCAGCAGTCAGTCAGAGGCGGAGAATGGCAGCAGAGAGAAAGAGGAGCGTTGTATGTAAAACTTTGTGACTTTGTTTATTTAAGAAAAAAATCCTGAAAAGAAGTGCACTAAAGAGGAGAAACATTTTTTGTTAACATGCTACTTGAAAAGAGATTTTGTTTTTACATTTTTTATATTTGTGAAGGAATCATTTTGTAACTTTGTTTATTTAAATAAAACAGAAGTAACCAAAAGTTGTTTCTGAACAAAAGCTTTTGTAGTACTGATTAATAACCCAAAATGCAAATCACAAAAACAAATTAAAAGTCATGAAAATTCATTTAGATTTAGGTTGAAGACGCATTCACCTTAATTATTAAAAAGTATCGATATTGGTATCGGTATCGGCGA
This sequence comes from Gobio gobio, assembly GCF_949357685.1. NCBI lineage: Eukaryota > Metazoa > Chordata > Actinopteri > Cypriniformes > Gobionidae > Gobio > Gobio gobio. The sequence goes on along the minus strand of NC_137097.1, from coordinate 32,320,027 downwards.
TACTGGCCCTGTATTTACTTGGTATCGGATCGATACCAAATCTAGCGGTATCGCACACCTCTATTTTTAACATTAGTGTTTCTCTTGACAGCTGTGTCTGTTTGTTATGGCGAGAACAGCAAGAGAAACTATAATCAGATGCTGTAAGCTGATTAATGATAAGAATATAATCATCATATATTGGCTTAACTCATTGATATTATGTGGGAGGTTTATACGGGTAGTATGTTATTAACTCTGTTTTATTGTTATGATTCTACAGCAAGAAAATAATAGAATTTAATCAGAACATCAAACTATTTATAACACACCATTTACATATTTTGGTTTCCTCTGAGTTGTACTCGCACACAGACATCAAGAATCAGCATATGAATCTCAACAATGGTGACATGCTTCAATGGTGCAATGCATTCTGGGAGCCATGGATAAGTTTCGTATGATGCACTCAGAATGCATTGCACCATTGAAGCATGTCACCATTGTTGAGATTGCTGATTCTTGATGTCTGTGTGCGAGTAAAACTCACAGGAGACCAAAATATGTAAATTGTGTGTTATAAATCGTCTGATGTTCTGATTAAATTCTATTATTCTCTTGCAGTAGAATCATAACAATAAAACAGAATTATAAACCTCCCACATAATATCAATGAGTATAGCCAATATATGATGAACATTTTCTTAACATCAATCAGCATCTGAATACAGTTTCTCTTGCTGTTCACACCATAACAAACAGACACAGCTGTTAAGAGAAAAACTAATGTTAAGAAGTCAAGAGCCTGACTAAAGCACACACTGATCGCCACAATGGTAACATCAAATCAAACTATTACTTTCAAATAAGTAATCAACATCAACAAATAAAGTCAGTCTGGTTAGTAATAAGTGAAGCTAATGTTGTTTGTGGAGTTGTTTAATCAGATCTTGAGAGATGTAATGTATTTTATCTTCAGTTGATTTCATCCAAGGCTGTGGCTGGAAGTAGTTCTTGTGTTTCTCTTTCCTTCAGTGATTATGCTTGTTAACAGCAGGTGTTCTTCACTAATACAAAATCATTATTCAATCACTTAATTATCTCATTACCTCCAACACTGATTAAGTGTTACATTAAACAGCCTGTAGTGTGCACACTAAGCAGTGTTCATTTCGTCTGGGCAAATCCATGTGGGGCCTACATGGAAACTGGGTGCAAAACTGGCTGGGTCCCAGTTAGATAGCCCAGGTCAAACCCATTTGGGCCCCACATGGCTCTACTGGCTGGGATATGCTATTAATCAATCAAATTTGGGTTTGAAAGCTCTACAATTGTGTGATTTAAAATTGTGCATGTAGAGTGAAACTAGGATAACTTAAGCATCACACATGTAAATAATGACTTATTCATCAATTATGACGTATTACTATTTATCAGTACTAGTACTACACACGTTAGAACGTCATCCCAATACAATATAGAGCGTACATGCCATTTAAGACCAGCGCAATCGCATAACTGAGATCGGTACTGCGTATGCGGCTGTGACGTCGCCAAAACACATCCATCCAGTACGTATTGGATGATCCAGCTACGTTTTGCAACCATTATCTTAGAAGAAAAAATTAATTAATGGATGGATCAAAAAAATGTATCAGTAAATTAAATACATGAGAACAATCTGTTCCATTGCATACTGCTAGTAACTCAAATTAATAAAGATAATATTTTGTATTGTGAATGTGGACATTTTTCCTGTTTGTGAACAAATAAAACTCATGAATAAAGGAAGTAAAGAAATGTAGGTGCATGCACACAAAGAAACAAACACACACACATACATATATATATATAAACAGAGAGAGAGAGAGAGAGAGAGAGAGAGAGAGAGAGAGAGACAAAGTCGCAACAATAAACTTGGGCAATACAACAGTTCTAACAACCCGTGTTACGCGTTTGTAAACCTTTTTGAATCAGAGTACGAAGCAGTCACGTGGGTGTGTGTGAAACGAAGCTTCGGACGTCATTGGTCATGTGAGTTTGATAGAACGAATCAATGAATTGAATTGAATCACAATGGTGACTTCAAATGAAACATAAATATCAACATCTAAACCTCTGTTAATTCTCAGTAAGAGCTTCTGTAGACGTCTGACAGAAATAGTCAAAGTGTGTCTTGTCTGTGATTAAGGGCAGCACCAGTGTCTCAGTGGGAAACACTGTCTCCTCACAGCAAGAAGATCCTGGATTGAATCCCACGATTCTCTCACGATCCAAACATGTGTGAATTACAGATGCTAAGTTGTCTAAAGTGTCTAAAGGTGTGAGCGAAGTTTCTTTTATTTTCATGATTTCTGGACAAACACACACTGTCTGTGAGTTGCTTTGCAATTACAAATGGAAAATATGTCCACAATTTGAACTAGTTTTTAACCTTGAGGTTCCATGAACGTCTATATCGGACGTGCAGAACACGTCAAAAACAGACGTCATAAAAACGTTCATTCTGGCTCCTCAGTGGACGTCTTTTCAACGTACGCCTCTAGGGGCAAAGCTCAGTGGGCTGAGCAAAGTTATGTCCAAAAGACGTCTTTTCAATGTCTTTGCCCCTAGAGGCGTACGTTGAAAAGACGTCCACTGAGGAGCCAGAATGAAAGTTTTTATGACATCTGTTTTTGACGTGTTCTGCACGTCCGATATAGACGTTCATGGAACCTCAAGGTTAAAAACTAGTAATGTGCTCATTGTGGACATATTTTCCATTTGTAATTGAAAAACAACTCAATGTGTTTGTCCATAAATCATGAAAACAAAAAAAAACTTAGCTCACACCTTTAGACACTTTAAACAACTTAGCATCTGTAATTCACACATCTTTGGATCGTGAGAGAATCGTGGGATTCAATCGAGGATCTTCTTGCTGTGAGGAGACAGTGTTTCCCACTGAGACACTGGTGCTGCCCTTAATCACAGAGGAAAGAGACACTTTGACTATTCGATTTTCCGAGCGTTTTCTGCGTTTCCATGTACCAGGGTATAATATCTTTAGACGGGACAGATCTGAGGGAAGAGGGGAGGGGTCATGATTTATATAAAAGATCACATCAAACAAGCCCTGAAGCATAAAGCGCCGTCTTCAGTGACAGTTACCCGATGAGCCTGTATTATCAGGTTTTACCTCTTATTATCAGGAAGTGACTGATCAATCAGAATCAAGCATTCCACAGAGCCGTGTAATAAAGGTGTGTTCACGCCACCTCGTAATTCCTGTAATCACAAGATTTATTGGGGGCACCATCAACACACCATCCCAGAAAGAGATCTCAACAGAGGCGGCAACTGAAATTCTGCTTAGGGGACCCATTTTACCAGTGGCTGTCTTAAGCAATTCTGTTACTATCTATTTATTTCTACTGTACATACTACAAATGAACGCCTCTTTCACTTTTAGACAGTATGTTGTCAGGTTGCCGAGAATGCACACATTCAAGACTCAACCAAAAATGTAGAATGGCTTACAGCAGAGGATTTCCAACCTGTCCTGGAGGCACCACAGCCCTGCACATTTTGTATGTCTCCCTTGTCAGACACACCCAATTAAGTTCTTGCAGTCTCTACTAATGAGCTGATGATTTGAATCAGGTGTGATAAATGAGGGAGACACACAGGGTGCATTCCATTCAGGGTCCCTATGCACTGTTCACTGCTCCCTACTCCCTGAGCAAGGTATATCAGCTGAAGTGGACTTCGCTGACAATAATCACTCATTTGGAACGCCCTGCAACGTCTTCAAAGAAAGGCAACGACGGGTGCAGATTATGATATAAATTAATATTGTAATTTACTTTATTTTCAAATTGAAAACTATATAATAAGCATATACATTTACAGAACACACAGTATAGGCTATCTAAAACATATAATCAAAACATTGTCCATTAGTTGTATTAGTTTACTTATAACCTGTATTGACTATGAAGAGATTTGAAGCTGCACCTGTCATTCAATATGAAAATACTTTGATGTTTGTAGGCTATTCTTAATGGTCTTTGTAGCGGTCTCATCTCGTGCGCTTTCTTTCCCAAGTGCAGCTGCACAGTAAACATTCCTGAGGTAAATAAAGTAAAATATAAAACATGACAGCCCTCAGGTGCTTCTCAACACTTTTAATTTGTTTACATATTCATAAAATATAATATACAAATGTAACAGTTATTGCCATAACCATTCATAAATACTCTAGTTTTTATAATAACTATGAATATTCAAATGCATATGTAAACTCCTTGATCGCAGAGCTGTTTAAAAACTCTTCCAACCAACGGCTCTGTACCATCATTAGTTCAGACAGGTGATGGATGCGACGCGCAAAGACATTTGGGTGATTTTCACTCTCTACTTCCTGTGAAGTGATGTATCGATGTTCCCTTCTTCCCTGCGCCGTTCGCAGTGTGTGAAATTATAATTAAAGTAACAAGTGAATGCACATTTACTTGTATCTGTACATATAACAAAGCAACAACAAAATCTTTCCACATACACCAATTTGGGAATCACTATTCTCCAAGTAGCCTACTAATAGATTATATGTGAAATATCTGGTTAGTTTTTTGGCTTGAAACAAGGCTTTATACTCCACAGACTAAAACACATTGCATTTGTGTTTTAAGATGGATAGCAAGAGAAGGCACACACTTCAGAAGATTCTACAGGAAAAGACTAATGTGCAGCCAAGGAGGAATACAAGAGGCAAAAACTCCAGTCTCTGAGAACTATGCATGGCCATGGGTGCTTCATAAGCATAGTAAGTCTTGTGCCTCTGTACCTATTGTATTGCCGTATTTTAACAATTTTACATTGTGCAGGCTATCACAAGTGATGCTCTTGAAACAAGTGACAGAAGAGTATGTTGTCTTAAAAGAAATCTAGCATCACTGGCAAAGGCTAAGAAGAGACCATGCCTTTCTAAAATATATTTTTAAAGATCTGCTGTTTAAAAGGTTGCTGTTGATATGGGTAAAATATTTTTTGTCAGTACTTGGCTAATATTATGTGCTGCAATATTATATACATAATGCTCCAATGTGTATATTATATAATGTACTGACTGTGGCTTTGTAAATTTAAATTAGGAATGGGCAACTCTGGGCCTTTTGAAATGGAGAGTTTACCTCCAAGACTAATCGAGCATGCCTGGAATTTGTAACTAAAGTCTTCAGGTTTACTTATAGATAATTATACACTCAAAAAAATATTTTGGTCTAAATATAAGTTTTATGTATTTGAATTACATTACAATTTTCCATCCATTTGGACTACATGGTTTTAACATAAACAAACAAATAAACTTAATGTGATTCATATTTGTCAGTCAAACGTAAATGAAATAGGTAAGTTTTATGTAATGGTACACAGAAAAATGCCCATGATAAATTAACACAGCCTAGTGCACACTACTGAGATAAAGTACCATTGAAGCAGTGTTCAAGTTAATGAGATAATTGAGTGATGATTGAGAATTAATGATGAACACCTGATGATAATGAGCAGAATCACTGACGGAAAGAGAAACACAAGAACTACAACTGACTTCAGCCACAGCCTTAGATGAAATCAACTGAAGATAAAAGAAGACATTACATCTGAAGATCTTGGCAGAAGAGGATTAAACAACTCCACAAACAGCATTACCAGCTTCACACATTATTAACCAGACTGACTTTATTTCTGTAATTTTCTGTTTATAGTTTTGTTTGAAGTCACCATGCTGGAGATCAGTGTCTGCTTTAGTTGGGCTCTTAACTCTTTAACTTTTTTCTTTAGCTCCTTTAACTGTGTGTTTATAAAGCACATTTGTAATGGCAAGGGAATCCAAGAGAATATCTGGAGACATTTCACAGACATTTTAAATTATGCTAAACATAATAACTCAATGATAATCATTCACATTAAACCATATGTATTCTTGTGTGATTTTTTTTTTGGTGTGCATTAGAGAGAGAATGAAATGTAGATTAGGTGAGACTGTATGAGGGGGAGGTCAGATGTTCATTCACAGCGAGGTCCTTTGTCTTACTGAGCAGTGGTCGTTCTTTAACCAGTTTTTCCAGTCTTACACGATTAAAGATAATAGGAACAAGAATATTTCCCAGAACAACAATCAGGTCCATATTCTGATTACTTGCAAGCAATAGTCTGTCAGTATAGCAACCATCATGTAGCTAACAGGGAAGAGGGTTCCCACCCTTTCTCCACATCAAATATAAGGACCTTTAAAGGATATTTCTAGGCATTTAAAAATAAATGTTTAGAGACATGGATCAAGGGCAAATCTTATCGAAGTGACAACAAAGAATTCCCTGGTGATACAATTGGCACTAAATTTCATTATGGACATGCATTCGAAATTTAGCAATAGGACACACTCCACTGTGACTACAGGAGATACAGTGGTTAGCTTTGCTGACATCTAAGCAGATGATGCAGGTTCCACCAATTAAGGTTCACTTTAGTTTAATTTATGATGCTGAGTAAATTCGCCACCTTGGAATTATAAGGTTCTATCTGCATTCTGACTGGTTTGGAGATATTGAGCTTTAAAGTTTTTGCATTCCATTTGACTGTGTAGAAAGAACCTTTTTATTTTCTAAAAAAAAAGTTCAAAAAAAGTTAGAAACTTAAAAAACAACATCACATAATGTAAAGAAGTTGTCACAGAATAAGAATATGTGAATAACTCAATTTTGACAAAAATGTCAGATAGAACCTTATAATTCCAAGGGGACGAATTGTACCTGGTTCAGTGGCATGCCGCTGGGGTACCTGGTAGGGCTGGGCGATATATATCGTGAGATTGTTATGCGCTTCTCATCAGTAAAGCCGGTTAATTGATTAGTAGTAAATCGCCTTCACCTGCTTTCAGATGGAGCGGCATTTACTACAAAGCTAAAACTCCAGTGTTAAATTAAGAAAGAAGTTAGAGAAGTTAATGAGACAATTAAGTGATTAATTTAGTGATGATTGAGCATTATTGAAGACACCTGATGTTAACAAGCAGAATCACTGAAGGAGAAAATCATAAATTGTAAGCCACCGTTATGGGGATGGGTGTGTGCATTAGTTGGCGTCTTGACCCTTAAATTATTAACTTTAGATTTTGTTTGTCTGCTGTTATTGATTTATAACAGTCAAATTAACAAAGAAAAGTGTGATCTGATAGTGTTGGCTATGTTTTGACAAAATCATGCTGTGATCAGAAAAATGAAACTTTTTGAGATAGTTTGGTTTAACTTGTTAGCAGCAGCTTTGTGATTTTACAGTATGTAGTTATCCTTTTTTCTTTTAAGCCAAAATATTTAATTAACATTGTTCTGATCAAATGACTTTCAAATTAATTTATTTAGAAACACAGACATCAATAATCAGCCTGTGAGTCTCAACAATGGTGACAATAATAAAGCATGTTGCAGTGGCTACCACCAATCACAACTCATTAATGGCTCCCATCATGCATTGCGGTATGAATAAATTATGATCTGAATTGTCTATGTAATTTTCTTTTCCTAATTTAATATTCTGCTCGTCACCATTGTTGAGATGCATAGACTGAATCTTGACATCTGTGTGTGCCTAAAAGAAAGACTTTTTTTTTTTAAACAACTTTTAAGAAATCCTTTATATTATATCTAATACTTTGAATATTTATGCAGAATCACAGATATGCTGTAAATCGACAACATAAATCAAAAACATAGTGCAAATGATGATTGTTATAATATAACCAACAGATCACTTTTTGTCTTTGTTCTTCTGGTAATTATAACTCAGATACAGCAGCCAGACAAAATCTAAAGTTAATAACATAAGGATCAAGAGCCCAACTAAAGCAAACACCCATCCCCATAACGGTGGCTTACAATTTGAGATTTTCTCCTTCAGAGATTCTGCTTGTTATCATCAGGTGTCTTCAATAATGATCAATCATCACTAAATTAATCACTTAATTATCTCATTACCTTCAACACTCTTGAGTGGACTCATATACACTCCCAGGAGTGTTAATTTAACACTGGAGTTTTTGCTGTGTACAAAGAGCCGTAGTTAACTGACAAGCTGAGCCATATCGCATTAATTATCGCTGGCGATACGTCCACGATATTAATGCGATATGGCTCAGCTTGTCAGTTAACTACGGCTCTTTGTAGTAAATGCCGCTCCATCTGAAAGCAGGTGAAGCCGATTTACTACTAATCAATTAACCGGCTTTACTGATGAGATGCGCATAACAATCTCACGATATATATCGCCCAGCCCTAGTACCTGGGCTTTGAGTAGGAGTTTGTTGCCCAAGAAGGAGCACTTAGCATTCTCAGTTACTTTCTGAGTTTGTCTCAGGACAACTTCTAAACTGGCAGTGCAAGAGCCTTAAGGGGTTTTTTTCACCAAGATTTAAAAAAATAAAATAAAATACATTTTCACAGTTTTATATGATTTTAGTTGTAGTTTAAACCTTGCAGAAAAATTATGCTGGTTGCTGGATATTCTAAGCTAGAGTGGGCTGAAAGAGAAAATAGTGCATTCCAGCACGTAACATACGTCACCACCAAGTAGCGATTGGTTGAAGCAGAAAGTATCTGCCCACCAGGAAGCAAATATCCCAATGGATAGGTTCCAGGCGCTTTGCACAAAGTGAAATAATGTGAAAGCGTTTGGTGTATCAGGCTAAGAATGGACATCATAAGATGTTCAAACCAACTAAACCATCAAATATTATGCAAAAACATTAACTGGTAAAAAATGGTAGATCAAACCAGCTTCAAAACATGCTTAGGCTAGCCAAGATGTATTTTCTGTAGGGAAGACATCATATCAGATTACACAATCTAAGTACCTCTCCAATCCTACCTTTCTCTGCCTTGTCCGTATTATCCCACGGTATGGGTGCACATCCCGATTGTTGTGTGGGCAATCTTTTGTTCTCACTGTTAACATAAGTAACATAAGTACATAGAGTAGTGAATGATAAATGATAATCCAAATGAAAATGTAGCCTTGGAAAATACTTAATACTTGAAAAACTTGCGTGTCTACAGCATGAACACTATGCATACAATTCATATGGAAATTATTAAACCAATAACATCAGGAAGACCTGCACAACAATTCAATTAATAATCTGTGTTGATAATGTAAAAAATGACAGAATATCAGATGTCAGATTTTAATTCACCTCTCTTCCTCTGATTTCGTCTTTTCCCTATATAAACAAATAGACTTGGTTCAGTACATTACAGAGATTTAAAGCTTAAGCATATTCTATCGAAGATAAAGAACAGAAATAAAGCTGAAGAGCTTAAGACCTTGTCCAGTATAAGGTTGATCAGCCACAGCCCCAGCACCCTGGTCCACGGATACTGTGGCCTCTGAATCTGAAATGAGTGAAGAGATAGCATTGTCTATCAATAGCCACTTTCCGACCAAGCAGTTACAGGAACTTAGTTATAGGAACTGTCCACTTCTAAACAGTTCTATGAACTACTCTCCCCCAAACTCGGTTTTGCTGTTTGCGTTCGCACTGGCCAAGTGGCCACTGGCCATAGGAAATGGTAGGAGGGGTAAGGGAGTGACGCAAGCACGGCAACTTTTATTTGATAGAGCGACGGACCTTTATTTTGACAGCGTTGAGAACGCCAGAGCATCTTTGTGTTCATTAGTTAGCGATCCGTCTAACAGTACTGTTTAACATGTTATTAGATAGAATTGTTTTTAATACACAGAATTGAATTGAAAGTACACAGTATATGAAAAAAAAGTTATTAGCCTACACTGTAAAAACGAATTAGTTCAGTTTACTTAATTAAATTGTGCAAACTTGTTGCCTTAATTCAATTAAGTAAGCATTACTTAATTGCATTAAGTTGTTCTTACTTAAACCGTTTAAGTTTTGTCAACGAAAAAGTTTAATTCTATCTGGGATCTGAGGAAGTGTACTCCCAGAGTGCATTGTGGCATGAATAAATTAATTGCTTCGTTTTACTATTTTTGCCTTTATTTTACTATTTGTCTTTTGTCAGTATAACCCCAATAATGACAGCAAGTAAAATAGTAAAGGTCGTATTAATAATAAAAATTTAAAAAATAAATAAAAAAAATCCTTGTTACCATTTTTGTGTTTTGCATGCTGAATGTTGAATTGTGTGTGTGACACACTCGAGCATGGTCAAATGATATTGTGACAAACATAGAGGGATTATATCAACTCAATTAAAAGGTTATGCCATAAATATTAGCAAAAAAAATGTTAAAATGTCATTATTTGATATGAAAAATAGTTATGTTTTTTATCATTAATGGACAAATATTACATATATTTACATATACATATATACATATACATATATATACACATACACATATATATATATATATATATATATATACACATGCATATATATATATACACATGCATATATATACATGCATATATATATATACACATGCATATATATATATATATATATATATATATGCATGTGTATATATATATATGCATGTGTATATATATATATATATATATATATGCATGTGTATATATATATATGCATGTGTATATATATATATATATATATATATATATATATATATATATATATATTACTTCCCTTGTTTTGAAATCAATTTCTTGTTGCACTGCTGCATTAATAGGAAGTTAATTACTATAATATGAATGAAGTTCCAAGTGTCCAACCAAAGGGAACACTAATCACAATTATGGTGAGAAGAAGTGGAGGAAATGAGTGATAAGTCTAGAAAAAATTGCCCCACCTCATAAACACTTTGCCCGTCCGCCCGTCCACCCGCTTGTTTTTTTGCTTTGGCAAAATGGTACTCAAACCAGTCAAGTAATGTTTACTTGAGTTTTCTAAGTAACGAAGGCATAGCATGCAAATAGTTCAGATTACTTACTTGTTTTAAGTAAGGTCAACAAATTATTGGACATTAAGTAAAGTTTACTAAAAAAGTCTTAGTAAGAACAACTGTTGGATTTTACAGTGTATGCCGTGTGATTGATGTCCAGTGTTGCTAGCTGAGCAGAAATGCATAATCATGTTTGACTTGGTCCCCTCAAAGTTGCATTCGATTTTCTCTTCAGCATAACGGTTTAGAGGCCCATCTATCACTTTTTTCCATGTTTGTATCTAGTTTCTGGAGTAAATATATAGGCTATAATCTGTGTGTTTACATAGCTGTTTTAAAAATGGCAGGTGCTGGTGTTTTGCGTGCGTTGGGTCATCAGCATACACTAGCGTCATGGGTAGTTCCTATAGTGCTGGTTTAGACCCTACTCTGAAGAAGGAGCTAAATTAGTTCCTCCAAATGGAGTTCCTAGTCGACGTGTTTGCACCGCAGGAACATACGGGTATTTTAGCCAACAGTTCTAGGAACTGTGAAAAGGTTCCTCTGGTCGGAAAGCGGCTATAATATACAATAAGGTCATACTAGAGATCTGAAAAAAAAAGAGCTTAAAGCGATACTACAGAGTACATCCAACAATAGCCCTGTTGTTTGAGCTTCCCAAGTGCTGTTGGTAGGAAGAAGAACAAGAGAATTTGGTACAGCACAGACTACATAGCAAACCATCTGTTTACGCTAATACACTTTCAGTTTAATTTATCATGGTACCATTCAGCGTAAAGTTCCTGTTCTATATTTGGTCTATGTTGTACCAAATTCTCTCGTTCCCACTGACAGCATACAGTGAGCTCAAATAACAGGGCTATGGTTGGAAGTACTCCGGACACTGTAATACCTTGTCCTGTAGGAGAAGGGCTAAGCAATAATTCTGGACCATCCTCAGTCCCAGCCCACTGGTCCAAATTCATGCCGCCTGTCAAATCTGAGGATGAGAATGAGTGGAAAGAAGATGTTGTCTTTCCAAAGTGTATACACAGATTACATAATATACAATACAATTAGGGTCTGTATTCACAAAGAATCTTAGGGATGAAAGTATCTCAACTTTTTAGCAGAACATTTACACAGTAAAATCCCCAGACAGTTGCAATGTTATCATCAGAGAAACTAAACAATTATCAAAACATTTTTACAGAAGATTTGTACTGCGGTTTACTAACACATCACACAATAAGCACTTCTAACTCCTGCGAGTTTTACTCACACATAGACATCAAGAATCAGCCTATGAATCTTAACAATGGTGACATGCCACAATGCATTCTGGGTGCATCACGCAAAACTCATCTATGGCTCCCAGAATGCATTGTGGCATGAAGCATGTCACCATTGTTGAGATTCATAGGCAGATTCTTGATGCCTGTGTGTGAGTTCTTCTCGCAGGAGGTAGAAGTGATTAGTGTACAATCGATTTCAAAACTTATTCAGCTTTTCTGATTAAAACAGTGTTGGATCTTCTCTAAAATCACAATAAAAAAAGTTAATAGGATATTGCTCATACTCAGTCGTAAAATCAATGAATTAAATCATTATACAATGATCATATTCTCGGCATCGAGCAGCCGACAGCATCTGATTGTGTTTACTCTTGCTTTTCTTGCCATAACAAACTCAGTTACAGCAGTCAGAGAAACACTAACGTTAAAACGTCATCAAACTGCCCAACTAAAGAAAACACTGATCACCATGATGGTCACATTAAAAACTAACAATTTTCACAACAGAATCAAACAAAAAATCTGTTAATTCTCAATAAGAGACGTCTGACAGAAATAAAGTCAGTCTGGTTAGTAATGTGTGAAGCTGGTAATGCTGTTTGTGGAGTTGTTTAATCCTCCTCTGCTGAGATCTTCAGAGATTTAATGTCTTTTTTATAGTCAGTCGTAGTTCTTGTGTTTTTCTTTTTCTCTTTCCTTCAGTGATTCTACTCATTATCATCAGGTGTTCATCACTAATGGCCAATCATCACTTAATTAATCTCTCAATTATCTCATTAACTTTAACACTGATTCAGTGTTACTTTAACACTCTGTAGAGTGGGACCAAATGTTCTCTGAGCAGTGTTAATTTAACTCTGGGGATTTTACTGTGCAGACATAAGATAATTGTAAAATGAAAATTGACGGACTAAGTTTAAATTTTGTTCTTGCTTGTGTTTTTTTTTCTGTCAAAATGTCAGAAAGCATTTTGTATTATTCATTCGTGTTTTTAAAATTAGTTAAATGACGGACGTTTTAGTGTTAATTACATAACATTGTATTGGCTGTCTGTCAATCATGATGGAAGAGTAGACAAGTTAAGTTAAGTTACAGCATGTCCACCATCTCTTGTGGGGGTTATGCATTAAGCCCTTTGTGGTGCCCTTACCACATTGTGCCTCATATACTGTAATGTTAGACCCAGTGACAGGCTGGAGGCCGCCTAGAGGGGTAATATCCTTCCTACCTTTTTCACCCCTGACCCGTTTTCATGCCTGAGAACCTTAATTATACTACCAACGAAGTCTGGGGCTACTTTGAGCCTTGTTTATGGTTTAAAAATATTGATTTATAGCACTGAGCATGATGCCCCTAACACTAATATTGTGAGCATTTTGCACATATAGGCTAAATGTGGTCTTTAAAGGCAGGCATGATGTTATTAAAAAAATGCTCCATGATGAACGGTAACATTTTTATCATGTTTCAATATACTTTTTGTCTGTTTCACACCAGATTTTTCCTGTAAGTGGTAAAAAAGGATCATGTAATTTTAATGAATGCATTTTGTTCAGGTCGTGGACATCAACACAAGGAGGGAATCAGTTCTGAAATGTTTAATCATCTACTTTGGTGAATCTGTTCACCATCTCATCAAGGAAATTCAGGTATGTACATTGCTCAGCCATCCACACACATACTTACATACTGGTAGGGCTAAAAAAATTAGAATGTAGTCTAAGTTCAGTAATTTCTGTAAAAAAAAAAAATTACAAAAAAATTGTAACTCGTGCATTATATTCATTACACAAAGTGAAATATTTCACGCAATTATTTGTGCTACTTTCGTTGATTGCAGCTTATAGCTATGTTGACGTATATGCACTAAACACCTGGTTGAGTATTTTGGCCTCCTTTTGCATGAATAGCTGCATCAGTGTGGTGTTATATGGAGGCAATCTGCATGTGGCACAGCTGAAGTGTTATGGATGCCCTGGTTGTTTTAAAGGTTGTATTAGCGATTGCAGGCCCAAACATAAATGAACGATCCTCACGATCTGCACTCTAAAAAGAGATGTGTTAAAAAACAACACACTGAGTGTGTTGATGGTATTTTGACACATGTTGTGTAGATATAACACACAATGTGTGTTAAATGTTACTCTGGATGAACAGCAGTGGGTGTTTTGGCAGCCAATCACATCATGCCTCTTTTTTAATGTCTTTTTCAAATGCTTTCACCGCTTTTCACTTGTTATCACTGACCAGACTGACTTTATTTCTGTCAGACAGAAGCTCTTATTGAGATGAAACGGATTTGGTGTTGATGATTCAGTGAATGTTTCATCTGAAGTCACCAGAATCGTGATTAGTGATTCCTTTATTTGAGCTCTTGACCCTTGACTCTGTCACATCAGTTTTTCTGTGTGCTGTGAATGAATGTTTATTAAACACATTTGAAGCAGCAGAACTAACCATGAGAAAACAATGATCAGATGATAATGTTATCATCGCATACATTTGCTGAGATCAGGAAAGAATTTGATAACTTAAACTTTACTGTAAAAATTATTTTGTGCTGTTAATAATTATTTTATGATATTGATGTCATCATCTGCACATTTGATTTTAGATACACAGTGCACATAGGATGTTCTAGTCTATGGTGTCACACAGGCACACACACATATCAAGAATCAGCTCATGAATCTCAATAATGGTGACAAACCAAAAGCTTCATCCCGCAATGCATTCTGGGAGTCACCATAGTACAAAACTCATCCATGACTCCCAGCATGCACTGCAGGATGAAGCGTTTGTCACCATTGTTGTGATTCATGATCTGATTCTTGATGTGTGTGTTTGACGAGTATCTGCTGCGGCTCTAAACTTTCTGAAAACATTGAATTTATATTTTTTTAAGAATTCATTCTGCACTACTGGACATCATGGATTAACTTCACAAAACTTTTATAGCTAACAGCACACAAATAAAGTGAACGTAAACCATCCATTTAATCATTAACTGGATCAGATCTTGAGATTATGACTTGATCAAGAAACTTCTGATCGTGTTTTCTTTCATGCCATAACAAACATATTTGATTAAAATGCAGTTACAGCAGAAAGAGAAGAATTAAAAGACGAGTAAAGGGTCAAGAGCTCAAATAAAGGAGCCACTGATCACGATTCTGGTGACTTCAGATGAAACATTCAATGAACCATCAACATCTAAACCTCTGTTCATCTCAATAAGAGCTGGTGTGTATAGATTCATGATGTCTAAAACATCCAGGTAATACAATAAACAGTCAAACACACTTTATTAAACGTCAATGGACTAAACACAAGTTAACAATACGTGTCAGTGTTCATCCAAACACGAAGTAACTCTGGCAAATACACACATACAGTCACATGTTGTGTAACTATAACACATTATTGTGTAAAAGGTTTCAACACACTTCTGTGTAAGAGGAATAACACATTAGTTGAGTTACAGGTAACACGGAGATGTGTTAAAGAAAATGACACAGGTTGTGTGTTAAATTATACGCAACATGTGTTGTCCCTGAGCACACACACTACATGTGTTAACATCTTCACAACATGTGTTGTCCCTGAGCACACACACTACATGTGTTAACATCTACACAACATGTGTTGTCCCTGAGCACACACACTACATGTGTTAAAATCTACACAACATATGTTAAAATCTACACAACATGTGTTGTCCCTGAGCACACACACTACATGTGTTAAAATCTACACAACATGTGTTAAAATCTACACAACATGTGTTGTCCCTGAGCACACACACTACATGTGTTAAAATCTACACAACATGTGTTGTCCCTGAGCACACACACTACATGTGTTAAAATCTACACAACATGTGTTGTCCCTGAGCACACACACTACATGTGTTAAAATCTACACAACATGTGTTGTCCCTGAGCACACACACTACATGTGTTAAAATCTACACAACATGTGTTAAAATCTACACAACATGTGTTGTCCCTGAGCACACACACTACATGTGTTAAAATCTACACAACATGTGTTGTCCCTGAGCACACACACTACATGTGTTAAAACTGACACAACATGTGTCAATTTTTAACACATCTGGTTGTGTTGTTCTCAACACATCATGTTATAAAGCACCGACACACACCATCATTGTGCATTGTATGCAGTGTTTATGTTCTCAAACAAACAGGCCTGAGTAATTAAAGTTATTTATATAGAATGTTTTATCAGTTGCTACAATTTAATTTAATTCAAAGCGCAAACTCTGTCAACTGTTATCTCTTCATGATCTTTTCTCAAAAGCGGCATCGATGTGGTGTTGAAGTGTGAATAATTGAGTTTATAGAGTCATAGAGTTTGAAATATTGTCTTGTACTTTGTGTGCACATGCGTTCTGTACTCGACTATTGATTAAATGCTTAATAATGTAGTTTCACTTTATTTTTAAAATTACATCTGAGTATGTGATTACCTGACACAATTAGTGTGTTAAAATGACTTACACATTAATCGTGTTAAATTTGACACAACATGTGTTGTCCCTGAGCACACTCACTACATGTGTTAAAACTAACACAACATGTGTCATTTTTAACACATCTCTTTTTAGAGTGTGCTAGCTGTACGCCCCATAAGCAGGCCGTCAAAAAATGCGTCTGTAGGCAGCCTAGGGTCTGACAACTGTACACAAAAACAAAAGACTGCAACAGTGCTATCAACCACTCAAAACCAAAATAGTGTTTAATTTTCTGAGATGCTGAATTAGGGGTTTTGATTGTCTGTAAGCCGCAACCATCAAAATTTACACTAATATTTACTTGAAATATTTCACTTTGTGTAATGGATCAATATAATATACAAATTTTCACTTTTTACCTTGAATTATTAAAATGTATGAACCTTTTGACTATATTATAAAAAAATTTTGTCCCACACACACAGAGAGAGAGAGAGAGAGAGAGAGAGAGAGAGAGAGAGAGAGAGAGAGAGAGAGAGAGAGAGAGAGAGAGAGAGAGAGAGAGAGAGAGAGAGAGAGAGAGAGAGAGAGAGAGAGAGAGAGAGAGAGAGAGAGAGAGAGAGAGAGAGAGAGAGAGAGAGAGAGTTTAAGACACGTGTCAGCATGTCACAAATTTGATTCAGGGCAATTATGTTTCAGGGAGGACATTGGTATTTGGCTACATGCTTGGTTCAGAACAAGCTGTGCAAGCAGTAGTCTTTCATACACAAGCAGGCACGCACACAACAGGGGCCTGTACCATGAAGCCGGTTTAGCTGGCTAGCCAGATATGTTTAAGCTTAGTTTGTGCCAATCCTGGGTTTTAGGTACCATTAAAGTGGTTTGGCTTCTAGCAGTGTTCATCTCCATAGTAACTTGCGCTCCACGGCTAACCTGCTCCAGGGCAGGTTATGTTCTGGATAAGAGATCTCAAACTGAAATTAGACCAATCAGCTGTGAGCAAAGTGACACACCTCTGATGCAATGAATCCACTCCCTCTGTTTCTACTCCAAATTAAAGGTCACTACATAGCTAATGGTTTTTAAAGACTAAAATGTCTGACTTTTAACAATGCTTATTTATAATAATAATAATTTTGAATGACTTAGATATAATTTATGTAATTATTATACCCTTAATCAATTACACATGTATCATTTTAGTTAATCAATCATTGATAGGCACATAGTTAAAATTGATATAAATAGCCTATATAAAGGTCATACAAATAAGCTTTAAAATCAATAAATAATGCTATAAAAATGACTACATGTGAGTTTAAATGTTCAATTATCTTTTTTAACTAAACTAACTTCATAACTTTTACTTGCACTGACTAAGTAAGATTTTTCTTAAAGTTGTCCACTTTCATAGACAGCTCTTTTCTTCTTCCTGTGTAAAATTGTTTAAATTCTTAATATTTTCAATCTTGTAATATTCTGCAGAAGAGAGAAATCAATTTCACTGCTTCTCTCGCGAGAAGTAGATCTCAGTTTCACTGATCCACATCGTGTGATTGGCATCATGGGACCAACAAAGCCTGAATAGATTGGTTTGGTTTTGTCAACTCGAAACTTATCCTGTAACCCTGAGTTTGTTAAACTACCATCATGGTACAGACCCCTGGTGTCTCACTCATGCACATGCAACGAGCAGGGGTGTCATACAGTTGAAACCAGATATTTACATACACTTCAGAAAAAGACAAACTTTTTTCCTTTACTGTTGAACATTAAACTTGACAGTAAGCTTCTCCTGCACAGTAAAATCCCCAGAGTTAAATTAACACTGCTCAGAGAACATTTGGTCCCACTTTACAGAGTGTTAAAGTAACACTGAATCAGTGTTAAAGTTAATGAGATAATTGAGAGATTAATTAAGTGATGATTGGCCATTAGTGATGAACACCTGATGATAATGAGTAGAATCACTGAAGGAAAGAGAAAAAGAAAAACACAAGAACTACGACTGACTATAAAAAAGACATTAAATCTCTGAAGATCTCAGCAGAGGAGGATTAAACAACTCCACAAACAGCATTACCAGCTTCACACATTACTAACCAGACTGACTTTATTTCTGTCAGACGTCTCTTATTGAGAATTAACAGATTTTTTGTTTGATTCTGTTGTGAAAATTGTTCGTTTTTAATGTGACCATCATGGTGATCAGTGTTTTCTTTAGTTGGGCAGTTTGATGACGTTTTAACGTTAGTGTTTCTCTGGCTGCAGTAACTGAGTTTGTTTTGGCAAGAAAAGCAAGAGTAAACACAATCAGATGCTGTCGGCTGCTCGATGTCGAGAATATGATCATTGTATAATGATTTAATTCATTGATTTTACGACTGAGTATGAGCAATATCCTATTAACTTTTTTTATTGTGATTTTAGAGAAGATCCAACACTGTTTTAATCAGAAAAGCTGAATAAGTTTTGAAATCGATTGTACACTAATCACTTCTACCTCCTGCGAGATGAACTCACACACAGACATCAAGAATCTGCCTATGAATCTCAACAATGGTGACATGCTTCATGCCACAATGCATTCTGGGAGCCATAGATGAGTTTTGCGTGATGCACCCAGAATGCATTGTGGCATGTCACCATTGTTAAGATTCATAGGCTGATTCTTGATGTCTATGTGTGAGTAAAACTCGCAGGAGTTAGAAGTGCTTATTGTGTGATGTGTTAGTAAACCGCAGTACAAATCTTCTGTAAAAATGTTTTGATAATTGTTTAGTTTCTCTGATGATAACATTGCTGGATCTTCTGCAAATTTCTTACGACGAATCACAAGTCTCCTATAATCAATGACTTACAGGGGATCAGCAACTAAACAACAAGCGTCAAGATTTTCTTGCCATTTTCACCATAACGAACAGTTACAGCAGCCAGAGAAAATCTTATGTTAGCAAGTCAAGGGTCAAGAGCCAATTAAAGCAAACAATAATCACAATGATGGTAACTTCAAACAAATTTAATTTTCAATAAAACATCAACATCTAAACCTCAATAAGAGCTTCTGTAGTCGTCTGATAGAAATAAAGTCTGTCTGGTTAGTAATGTGTGAAGCTGGTAATGCTGTTTGTGGAGTTGTTTAATCCTCCTCTGCAGAGATCTTCAGAGATTGAATGTCTTTTTAATAGTCAGTCGTAGTTCTTGTGTTTTTCTTTTTCTCTTTCCTTCAGTGATTCTACTCATTATCATCAGGTGTTCACCACTAATGGTCAATTATCACTTAATTAATCTCTTAATTATCTCATTAACTTTAACACTGATTCAGTGTTACTTTAACACTCTGTAGAGTGGGACCATATGTTCTCTGAGCAGTGTTAATTTAACTCTGGGGATTTTACTGTGTGTTTTAGGTCAGGCTATCCTTAGAAATATGTTCACTATCCTTGGCTGCAATTTAATTCAAAGCTTTGCGTCTACTATTTTGACTAACTTTCTTTTCATTGTCTAGTCTGTGAAATTATAGCTGGCTAGCAATGGAACTTGTTGTACCTGCTTTTCAACTGTTTATTATTTCTCTGTCTCTCTCTCCCTCTCTCTCTCTCTCTCTCTCTCTCTCTCTCTCAAGCAGGGATGTCATATAAACACAGGCGCACACACGCGCACACGCGCACACGCGCACACACGCACACACGCACACACGCACACACACACACACGCACACACACACACACACACACACACACACACACACACACACACACACACACACACACACACACATAACAGGGTCTTTCTCATATACATGCAGCTTTCGAAATGCAAAACAAGTAGTGGTGTACTCATTTATGCTCACACAACAGGGGTTACACACTTACTCAGTTCAGGAAATGCAGAATAAGCAGGGGTGTATCTCACACACTCAACTGGGTCTGGTCAGCACTCTTTATTCATTACTATATATTGTCTTGCCAGGATATGCCAGGTGATGGACTGGAGCAAACAATGGCCGTCTTAATCAGTGAGACAGACACCAGGGTTCTCACTGAGTCCACAGAGGTCCTCAGAAACGTGCCCTCAACCGCAGCTGCTGTAGCAATGCTGTTTGGACTGACATATGTGCTAAACCTCAAGTATCCAAAATAACTGAAATTCACTTTTGAGTTTTTTCAGAAAGTTTTTATGGAACTTGACACAAGAAAAATGACCCCTAAAATATGTCGCCTCTGCACTCTGCTGCATAGTCAATGACTTGATGAACATAGGATGGCAGAAATTCTTTCACCCCAGTCTCCACTACATCGTATAAGTAGTTCAGTAGTTGTTTGTTGTTTACTGGATGTGGCAATATCTATGTTGTGTATTTGATTTACATTTAATTCTTCTGCCAAAAATGTTAATTCCTGAGAGAAGCAGACCAACTGTTTTTAGGTATTTGTTCTTATTTCTTATTCTTGTTCTTATTGCTCTTATGATATATTCACGTTTTAATACTGCTATGAATTCAACTTGAAATGAACTGATCACTTGATCTTTCTTAGAATTACATTTGTATTTGTAAAACAATGTTTGTTTTGCCAAAAAAGTCTAATCTTAAAAACAGTGATTTTTTCCTACAAGATTTAATAAAGATTGTCAATTGTGAAGCCTTTTATATTACTTGCAATGAATACATATTTCAGATTGAAGAAAATTAAATTTAGATCAAGTTTCTTAAAAACCTTTTTTTTTTAAATTTAAGCCAATTTAAAATATTGATTTACACCAAACTCAGAAAAGAGTTTGCAGGAAATCAAGTCTGTAAAAAAAAAAACTTTTTTTTTTATTTAAGCCACTTTAAAATATTGATTTACATCAAACTCAGAAAAGAGTTTGCAGGAAATGCAGAAAATTAGTTTGAACGGAATGGTTTCTGAACATTAGGTCAATGTAAAATCTTTATTGTGAATGGTTACTTCAATTTTATTAAGTTAATCCAATGTTTCACTTTTTACAGTGTATCCAGATTTGTTCATTCATATGTCTAGTATGAATGTGTAGTTTGAATCTGTAGTTGATTGGTTCACTTTAAATTGGTGAAAGTGTAATTACCTATAACAACATTTTCCATGATCTGTTTGATGTTGGGGTTATTTTTTTTTAATCATTGTTTTTTATAAAAACATGGCTCAGTTTAGGGCATTACCTGTAAGTGGTTATATAAAGCACTTCTCATATATGGTTAGGGATAGTTCACCCAAAAATGGTTCAAGTTGGTCCAAACCTGTGAGTTTCTTTCTTCTGCTGAACACAAAAGATGATGTGTTGAAGAATGTTGTTAACTAGACAGTTGTCGGTAGCCTTTGACTTCCAGAGTATTTTTTTTTTTTCCTGCTATGGAAGTCGATGGGTACCATCAACTGTCTGGTTACCAACATTCTTCAACCCGTCTTCTTTTGTATTCAGCAGAAGAAGAAAACTCATACAGGTTTGGAACAACTTGAAAAACATTTGGGTGAACTAACCCTTTAATTGTTTTTAGGTGGCTCTTTTATAAAGCAGTGCAAAGACAACATGCAAAAAGACTGTTTGGATGTTAAGTGTGTCAGTAAATGACTGGAATGGATGTTAAGTGTCAGTAAATGTAAATTTCATTGGCACAACAAATGTGAGCAGTTTGTAATGATTTCAAACCAAGTTTGTAATATGGAAAATGAATAAATATTTCTAAAGCAATTTGTGTCTTGTATGATTGACCTAGTGAAATTAAGTTGATAAAATGTAATAATTTAAGTTGAGAAAACATAATTTTTTTAGGTGTTACCAATTGAAGTAATTTTTTTAAGTTGATCCAACTAGGAAAAATTCATAAATTTTAAGTTGGAATGCAGTGAAATTAAGTTAGACTAATATAAATAATAGGATTGAATGAACTCAAATAATATAAGTGTGATTGACCTAGTGATATTAAGTTGATAAAACGTGATATTTTAAGTTGAGAAAACTTAATTTGTTTAGGTGTTACCAATTGAAGTAATCTGTTTAAGTTGATCCTGTTCACTTTTTACAGTGTATTACTAACACATCCTTTAAATAACACAAAAAATACTGCACTAGACCAGGTTTTTGTTGATCAATGAATCAGTCGTTTTCAGTTCCAAGAAATAGCAACGTGCCAACAATGCACCTGAACACACTTGGTTTTGGGCACGAGTGCATTTGCTATTTAAAAAAAATTCTGTTGAAAAAAAACTGAGCAAAAGAAAATAATAGAAACATGTTGAATGTTGAAGAACAATGCCTAATGCAATCAAATTCTTATGGCAATAGGCAAAAATGAAACTATCCTGCTCTGCCTCTGGTTGGGAGTGAGAATGTGTTGCTCAGTGTGCTGTGTATAAATATGACCAAATGACTGACGTCTGTTCAAGAGTGAATCCTCATCTACAGCAGAAGTATCTCAGACACTTGGGATTTTTTTTTACTATTGACCATGCACCTACACCGGTTAATATTTGTTCTTGTCTCAGTGGGTAAGTAAATATTGTTTAATGATAACACTTTACAATAAGGTTCAATTTGAACATTAATTAATGAATAGGCTTCACAAAAGACAACAAATAGCAACAGTTAAACAACACTTAGTCAATTAATAGATATTGTTCATGCACGTCTGTTAATAATAAAGTTTTCTTTGTCAATTTGAAATGTTAAAATGTATTAGTATATATGTATAAATGAACAGTAACAAGTTAATAAATGGTGCAGAAGCACTGCCTAGATAGCAAGCAACTATTGAAATATTAATGCATGAATGTTAACTGCATTGAATCAACATCACTGTTGCACCCACAATTAATACTGAAATAATGTTGAACTTTCAAATTTGTTCAGTTTACTTAATTCAATTGTGCAAACTAATTGCATCAAGTTGTTCTTAAACCGTTTAAGTTTTGTCAACTTAATTATATCTGTGATCTAAGTGTACTCCCAGAGTGCATTGCGGCATGAATAAAGTATTATTATTATAATATATATATTTTTTTATACTATTTTTGGCTTTATTTTACCATTTGTCTTTTGTCAGTATAAACCCCAATAACGACAGCAAATAAAATAATAAAGGTCTTATTAATAATAAAAAAAAATTACAATATATATATATATATATATATATATATATATATATATATATATATATATATATATATATATATATATATATATATATATATATATATATATATATATATATATATATATATATATATATATATATATATATATATATTAGGGATGCCACAATTCTCAATATAATATTGAATCGGCAATCACGGTTCTATACGCGCTTGTGAATTGCGTTTTTTTCGGTTTCGCATTTAATTAATTAATTTTCTACAAATTCTATCATTTGCCTCCATCCCAATATACTGAACAAAGCGACATACATTCACATCACACGTTAGTGGTAGATTTATACTCACGAAACACTATATTTATTCACAATCACCAAAGTTAATTGTTTGCATGCGTTTTACAGCCTTGCCGGTTTCATTCGCGTGCGCGGTTTTAAACATGCGCTTTTCAGAGCGCGCGCACTAAAAGCCTGTCAAACCCGTGATTACTGAACTCAGTAGTCATCTTACTGCGCTAATACTGTCAAACACACACAAGGTTAACCTAAACATACTCTGTTATGTCTAAAGTGAAAGTAAAATCGCATGCATGTCTGTATATCAGATGTAAACAGGTCTTAAATTGACAACAGTGCATTAGTGAACACGCTGTGGTTAAAGGGACAGTTCACCTCTAAAATTATGTCATTATTTACTCACTCTAATATTGTTCCAAACCTGTATTAATTTCTCAATGTCAGAATTTTCATTTTTGAGTGAAATATCCCTTTAATGTTAATACAACAACAAAAGACAAAGAGAAAATCACTCACTGCTCTTGACTGAAAAACTAATACAGTAGCTTTAATAAGAAGCAGTGTATATTTTATAGTGAAGCCTATGTAGTGTTTTATTTTTACATTCATTCATTCATTCATTCATTCATTCATTCATTCATTCATTCATTCATTCATTCATTCATTCAATTTCATACTTAAATGTTGCTGAACAGCTCTGAGCTGCCAGTGTAAATCTTTATATATATTTATTTTATATTATACAATACACTAGGAATGTGTACAAGGTTTTTTTTTTAAGTAAAGTTTTAAGTTTAAGTAAGATTTTTCAATTATTTTAAGTAAAATAAAGAAAGAGTATAGCAATAAAAAAATAGTCTTTTTTCTCTTTAACTTCTTGCTGTTCCTGTCGCCTAAGAATAGAATAACAAAAAATGTATGTGACAAGCCATCAGAACCGAACCGAACCGAACCGAACCGAACCGAAAACCGTGGTTAAAAACCGAGGTATGTATTGAACCGTGGACTAACTGTATTGTTGCATCCCTAATATATATATATATATATATATATATATATATATATATATATATTAGGGGTGGCACGGTACATGAAAAAAAACCATGAACCGTTCGGTTCGTTTGTCTCGGTTCGGAGTGTGTGCATCGCACGGTTTTGACGCATGTGCAATGTATCCTCGTGCCCGTCTGTTACCTCAGACAGTGGGTGTCCTCTTCGCGCGAAATAAGAGGTGTGTGTGTGTGGGCATACAGTAAAATAAAGTAAAAGTGGGGTGCTGCAGGTCACGTCACGTGTAGAAATGCAAGAGGGAGAGATAAGGAAGGCTGCCCGGAGTTGGAGGATGCGCCATCGACGTATAGCAGGCAGGGCAGATGCAGTGCGTATGGAGAGCGGGAGCCGAGCGCGCCCGTTATGCATTCACACACTGGTAGTGTTTGTCGCGCGCAGCTGAACCTCAGCTTGTGCATTGCAAATACAGACAAATATTGTTCATTCTGTCACATTTTCCGGTGTTCTCATCCAACCCCTGTCTGTCTCATGCTTTTATTTATGATGGGCAGCATATATCTGCTGCACATGCGCCCGTGTTCCCCTCTGTCTCATACACACATGCATATAACATGTTGATTATAAGTAGTTCACATGATAAATGTAACATTTAAAAGTTAAGATATGCTTCTAGTTATAATAAATTAAACTTGCCTTTGAAGTTTGGGCAAAAACTTCTGGCAGTGATGTGTTTTTGTGCATTATTTTTTTTTCTTCTCACAGCGCTGGTGATTGTGAAACACACGGAACACTTCATGGTGAAATGTGTTAATCAGGTCTGCTGAATTAAAGCCACAGTGCATTGTTCTGATCAAAATTGACATGATTAACATGAAAAAGGTTACGCCAATGTGTCGGACTCGGTAGACAGCCAGTTAGGAAACAACTTCTACATGATATAACAATTTTTTAATACTGTATCCTAAATTGTGGATGATTAAGCCATATATCTTATGCTGAAGTAAATTTCTGGAGTGTTAACGATTAAAAAAAACAACAACAAGAACCGATCAGAACCGAAAACCGTGACCCTGATACGAACCGAACCGTGGGTTTTGTGAACCGTGCCACCCCTAATATATATATATATATATATATATATATATATATATATATATATATATATATATATATATATATATATATATATATTAGAGCTGTCAAAAGATTAATCGCGATTAATCTCATCCAAAATAAAAGTTTGTGTTTACATAATATATGTGTGTGTACTGTGTATAATTATTATTTATATATAAAAACACACACAAGCATGTATATATTTAAGAAAAATATATTGTATTTATATATAAGATATTTATATTTATATATAATATAAATTATATAAATGTATATACAGTATAGACATGCAAATATTTCTTAAATATATACATGAATTTGTTTGTATTTATATATACATAATAATTATACAGAGTACACACAAATATATTATGTAAACACAAGCTTTTATTTTGGATGTGATTAATCGCGATTAATCTTTTGACAGCCCTAATATATATATATATATAAATATGTTTACATACTGTTTTTTTCCTGCATAGAGAATTACGAAGTGGCCGCCTCTGTCAAATTTCATGCCGCCTCCATCTGTTGTCAACTCAGACAGGCAGTCACAGATTAGGCCTGTCGTGATAATTAAATAAGATTAAATATATATGCCCCATGGTCTGTGTAACACTTTTCACTGGAGGCAAGTTGCTGAACCCATGTGCAGTTCTTTATTTATCCAAACATAAATCTTAACATAAATCATAACTTGGCAAAACAACAAACAAAACTTGGCTGTGACAAACTAGACTGAACAAAACAGACTTGACAAGAAAACTCACCACCAACGGGTTACAACATTAATAACAGACAAAGACACATGGCAAACATGAGGGCTTAAATACACACAGTTTAATGACAAGACAAGTGACACCTGTGAACAGTGATGAGACAATAAACCAATGACATGACACAACACATGAGGGCATGGGAATCACATGACAAGACCAGGAAGTGCATGACAAGACTGTGAACATGGCAAACTCAAACATAACCATGAACATGATAAACTAAAACAGAACCAAGAACAATGAACATGAACCAACACCAAACACCCTGTGACAGTCTGTCAGCAATGATTCTTATACGTTGTATTATGATTTTCTGGTACAAAGTCATCTAAAGCCATTCCATAGCTGAATGTGAGGGGCAGAAAAATATTAACATTGTTAAATTAAAATTGTGAAATTCGTCTTCCCTCCTCTGCGGCTGTTAATCATTCTCCTCGTTCAGCATTCAAACAGCGCGCCTCCTCCGGTCATGACAGGAAGCACGGTAAAACTCTCTCAAAGATTATATATTCCCATTATTATACTTGATCTGTAGATAAAGGGCTGTGGATTTGCATAAAATGACTTTATCTTGCTGGAGTTTATTTAGGTTAGCTGTTTCTGAACTATGTTGTAGCCTACTCGCTACCGGGTGACACACTGAAAAAACAGGAAAACACATATTGTCCGGTTTACTTATTATTTGCAATCTACAAAACAAAATTGTGTTTCTCTTCTAAACATGATCTATTTGCTTTCGATTAATGTAATTCTCTAAAATGTACAATATACTAGATTAAATTATTTGCGGTTAATGTACACCAATTAAGTACTCGAAAATGATTTTCGCTGAAACTATAGTTCCCAGCATGCTTTGCTTGGGACTTGACAAGTAGAGTAAAATTGTTGAACTTAAGTGTTATTTTATGTGTTTTTTGGGCAAAATTAGAAAAGGGGGAGATTTTATATTGTATTATTAGAACCATTTAAATTACAGGGTTACCATATGGAGAGGAGGGGAGCAATTGCTTAGGCTGTGGACAGATACAGCTTGTCATTATAGAGCATTTCATGCTTTGCATGCACATAAAATAAACATTATGTGCTGTTGCTCACTAATATAATGAATGCCAATTAGTACACTCTTATAAATCAGTCAATTGACAATAAATTAAGAGGAAGAGTTTCAAACCCCCTTGTGGGCACCACTGTTGGAGCCATATTAAAATTATTGTAAGACTTTTCATTTCAGTTACAAAAAAAAAATACTTAATTCTATGATGTTGAAATTATGTGAACCAATTATGTTTGTTAAACTTAAATGATGCATGTGGAATTGATGTACATGATTAAATCATGTAAATCCATCACACCTGTTGCTTTAAGTGCATCATTCTGCACCCTGGATGCACACAAGCGGTTTGTGCCACTTTTTGAAGTGTATCATATTACACTGAAAGATTATTAAAAGCCTATCTTGTTCTATATTATTGTTCTATCTTATTCAAATATATATTTCAAGAATTACTTTTTGTCATTTGTAATTGTCATTGTTCAACTCTGCCCTCCATGCCTGAAATCAAGGTGTGAACGATAGACTGCCTAGGGTCACCAAACCGGTTCTGGCTAGAGCACAGCAAGAACAAAGAAATGCTCCAAGAGAAAGACAATCTCTATACACACACACACTGGCTTGATACCACAGCTAACCAAACCTCTTCCAAAGGCCTTGGTATTAGGTTGTTGCTATGTGAGATTCCTATTTGTGTAGAGACTGTTTATCCAGGGTCAGTGAATACAGTGGATACATACTTTATTTCTGGCATATGTGTACAGAAGTTCTTATTGAGATCAAAAGAGATTTAGATGTTGAAATGTGTTTAAAAAAAGTAGGGTAAACGTACCTATTAAGCTCACCAAAGTCTACATTGAGACATTTTAGTGCACAGTGATTTCAGTACAAAAAGTTGTTAAAATAAAATATGAATCTCTCACGCAATAAAATCAAATTTTATTTTAAATGACAAAAGCATTTAAATTAAGATGTACATCATTAAATGCAAAAAGTCTGGCTGTGCTTAATAGTTGTACCCTTTAAGCACACCCCCTGTTGCCATTAAGCTCACAACATGTTTGTTGGGGAAAATTATTGCTTATTTTAAACAACATTTTTAAAGAGTAATTTTATAAAGATTAACTTGAAGTGACAATCAGTTAATATTTAAAGTTTGTTTATGAAGTATTTAAATAGACGTTTAATGTGGATGAGCTTATAGGGAGCACACTGAGCTTTATTGTAACAGCAAAACTTTTTTAATTAATAAATATTATTCAATTAAATTTAAAAGGACAATTTTGCCAAATAAATAATCCAGGTCATGTATTAAGTTCATACATATGTTAATATTAACAGCTATTATTGAAAATATCTATGAAATTATACTTTTGCTTACTGATGTCACACCGAAGCTGTGATTTTCATATAGTGCACCCTTTAAGTTCACCTTACAATAATATAAAGTTTTTTTTTTTAAATTACAGCAGTGTATAACCACAGAACATCAATAAACTGTACATTTATGATATAATGGATTTAAAAGTACAAGCCAGTAATGCCCAAGTACACCTGGCTGCAGCCTGCAGTTTTGGGGAGGGGCTGCACCTGGGGCGGGGCTGCACGTGTCGCTCAATCGTCTTTTATAGCCATACATGATAGAAAATGTGTCCATACTCGGTGTATGTAAGAGTAGTGCATGGATTGATGAGCGAATGTCATTAATACAGTTACAAAACTGCAAAAGAGAGATAATGCCAGACAAAAAAAATAAACATTTAACTTAATGCTGTTAAGCTGCATTTATTAAACAAACATTTTCAAATAAACATTAACAACAACACTGAAATAAAAACACATTTATGTCAGCCAGAGTGAAAGTTGCGTTCATTACTATAGCAACAGAATCCAGGCGCATTTTCGGGTACAAATAAAAAGTTATTGATTTCCTCACTTTAAAGGGTAACTTCAGTGATTTAGCATTAGACTTTGTATCAGTAGAAAACCGGTAGTATATTCAAATTATGGTACTTTCCCCCCTCATATCCCCCTGAGACAAGAGAATTATGCATTTTATTTCTGGAAAAAAATCCTCAGATTTTGCGTCATCGGAGGATTTTTTGGCCAGAGACTAAACACTATAGCCACTAGATGGAGCTGTTCCGCATGTTATCAACCCACCCATAGGGGAGAGATCTCACGCACAGAATGTAAGACACAGACGGCCGCACGGACAATCATAACGGGGTGATGCATAATAAAGTGAGTGTTTCAACTTTTCAATGAATTCCTGGCATAGTTTAGCTTCCATATGCAATCTGAAAATGTGCCAGACTGGCGCTTAACGTTACCTCAGCTCTGCTCGATCACCAGCTAACACACAACGTAACAGTTACGTAATTTATTCGTACTTTTTGGTAATTTCATGACTTACCAACTGACAACGTAGTCTCAACGTCGCATGTCTGTAATTTCCTTACCATAAAATGACCTTCTCGCAACGTTGTCAGTACGATCTCTGGACGTTACAAGATTACCATCAACTTTCCAGATACATACTCCACACGTAATATTTTGGTAATTTTGTGACTCAATGACAACGTAACTACAATGTTGCATGCCTGTAATATCATTACCATCAAATTACCAACACACAACGTCACCAGTACGATCTCCTAACGTTATTAGATAACCAAGGACGTCCCAGAAATGTACTAAATTCGTAATATAACAAAAAGCAACGTCACCTGCTCGTTCATTACCATCATTTGCAGGTTCGTTATGTTCTGATTTATTCTGTTCTTATTATCAGAATTTGCCATTTAAACTGTGTAATTAAACGTCAGACACAAGATTGAAATTCCCTTTAAGATAAGTGTTTCTTTTCAACAATTAAGAATATGAAAAATCTTGTTATATACAGTGACTTGTCACGTGACAATCAGTGGTGCCTACACAACTGAAGAGTGCGCGCCACACGGCCCGCGCACAATAGGCAATATTATTATCAATATTATTATTAACAATAGTTCAATCATGACAACTCTCGGAGTGAAATAGAATCAACCAGCATTTTATTAGCATAGAGCATAGAATGTACATACCCACTGAGCAAAGGCGTACGTTGAAAAGACGTCCACTGAGGAGCCAGAATGAAAGTTTTTATGACGTCTGTTTTTGACGTGTTCTGCACGTCCGATATAGACCTTCATGGAACCTCAAGGTTAAAAACGAGTTCAAATGTGCTCATTGTGGACATATTTTCCATTTGTAATTGCAAAGCAACTCACAGACAATGTGTGTTTGTCCAGAAATCATGAAAATAAAAAAGAAACTTAGCTCACACTTTTAGACACTTTAGACAACTTAGCATCTGTAATTCACACATCTTTGGATCGTGAGAGAATCGTGGGATTCAATCCAGGATCTTCTTGCTGTGAGGAGACAGTGTTTCCCACTGAGACATAAGACACACTTTGACTATTTCTGTCAGACGTCTACTGAAGCTCTTACTGAGAGTTAACAGAGGTTTAGATGTTGATATTTATGTTTCATTTGAAGTCACCATTGTGGTGGGAAGCGTTTGCATTAGTTTTTCTTTGTCTGCTGTAACTGTGTGTGTGAAACACAATAGTTGTGGCTGAGAAAGCAAAGCTAAAGTGACATCAGGTGTTGTCAGCTCCTTGTTAATGACTAAATCATCAGAAAGCAAGTAGCTAATGTTGTGTTTTGTGTGCTTATTTGGAATAGTAGTCATTTGTTTAAAGCTGCTATGAACTTGTGAATCTACTTTATTGGCACCAATAGCATTAAAATTATCATTTATCGTGAAGGATGATAAAACAGTATGTGCAATTAACGTTTTAAGCAAGTATTTCACAGTCACACACAGATATCAAGATTTTGCATATGATTCACAACAACGGTGACAATCAAGTTTGAGTTTTGTACTATGAAGCTAACCATCATGCATTGCAGCATGAAGCTTTTTTTTGTTTTGATTGTCACCGTTGTTGTGAATCATATGCAAATCTTGATGTCTGTGTGTGACTCCATGAAATTGTACACAATCTTTTTAATTATCTTTCAGGATAAGTGATTATTTCATTGCTACTGGTCCCAATACAGTGGTTTCACAAGGTTATTGAGGCTATACACAAATTATTATTTGCCAATCAAGAATTTTGTTTTCAACATTAAAACATTATTTGTTTTCATGATTTCTGGATAAACACACACTGTCTGTGAGTTGCTTTGCAATTACAAATGGAAAATATGTCCACATTTTGAACTAGTTTATAACCTTAAGGTTCCATGAGCGTCTATATCGGACGTGCAGAACACGTCAAAAACAGACGTCATAAAAACTTTCATTCTGGCTCCTCAGTGGACGTCTTTTCAACGTACGCCTCTAGGGGCAAAGACATTGAAAAGACGTCTTTTGGACATAACTTTGCTAAGTGGGACATTTTAATCTCTAAATTATGCACCATTTGTCATCTGTAATACAATCGTTTAACCTCTAGATGGCTGTATATCCCTATATATAAACATAAACATGGCTGTGTATTCCCTGTTTGCTGGGTTTTAATTCAGACATAATTAGTTAGTTTTCATTTGATTTGGAGATATATATATATGAAGAGCTCTTTTCCAAAACGCTATAAATCCATTTCAATAGTTTTCAGGAAAATAGTTTTTTTTACCTTGACCTACACATTTTGTGAATATTCAATTTATCCTGTTAAAATGTTTTTTTTTGGCTCAGTCTGAACATGTTGAACAATGATTATTAAATCAAACAACAATATTGTTGATGATAAATTCAAAGTTAATACTTTTTTTTCAAAACGCTATAAATCCATTCATTTTGTTTCAAAACGCTATAAATCCATCAATTTTTTTATTTATTCATGGTTTGTCTTTTTTTTTAAACAACAACAAGAGAACATGCAACATATAATCAGGGACTCATAAATTAATATAAATTATTGATGATAATGATAATAATATTCAATAAGTTATTTAGTAATACATATTCAATATAAATATAAAACATATAATAGCCTACACATAAAAATACAGTCATTTTTAGTAAAGTGTAAAGCCTGTAACAAATAGGACCAACTTGTCCACTACATATGCATGAAAAAAAACGAATTATTATATTCAATATTCAACAATGCATTTAATAGTGCATACAGTAAAGTGTCTAACCTGTAAAACAGTAGGACCATTGTCTGCTAGGGCTGGGCGATATATATCGTGAGATTGTTATGCGCTTCTCATCAGTAAAGCCGGTTAATTGATTAGTAGTAAATCGCCTTCACCTGCTTTCAGATGGAGCGGCATTTACTACAAAGCTAAAACTCCAGTGTTAAATTAAGAAAGAAGTTAGAGAAGTTAATGAGACAATTAAGTGATTAATTTAGTGATGATTGAGCATTATTGAAGACACCTGATGTTAACAAGCAGAATCACTGAAGGAGAAAATCATAAATTGTAAGCCACCGTTATGGGGATGGGTGTGTGCATTAGTTGGCGTCTTGACCCTTAAATTATTAACTTTAGATTTTGTTTGTCTGCTGTTATTGATTTATAACAGTCAAATTAACAAAGAAAAGTGTGATCTGATAGTGTTGGCTATGTTTTGACAAAATCATGCTGTGATCAGAAAAATGAAACTTTTTGAGATAGTTTGGTTTAACTTGTTAGCAGCAGCTTTGTGATTTTACAGTATGTAGTTATCCTTTTTTCTTTTAAGCCAAAATATTTAATTAACATTGTTCTGATCAAAT
Source organism: Gobio gobio (assembly GCF_949357685.1). Classification (NCBI taxonomy): domain Eukaryota; kingdom Metazoa; phylum Chordata; class Actinopteri; order Cypriniformes; family Gobionidae; genus Gobio; species Gobio gobio. The sequence continues at coordinate 32,286,235 of NC_137097.1, read as the reverse complement.
GACTTTCAAATTAATTTATTTAGAAACACAGACATCAATAATCAGCCTGTGAGTCTCAACAATGGTGACAATAATAAAGCATGTTGCAGTGGCTACCACCAATCACAACTCATTAATGGCTCCCATCATGCATTGCGGTATGAATAAATTATGATCTGAATTGTCTATGTAATTTTCTTTTCCTAATTTAATATTCTGCTCGTCACCATTGTTGAGATGCATAGACTGAATCTTGACATCTGTGTGTGCCTAAAAGAAAGACTTTTTTTTTTTAAACAACTTTTAAGAAATCCTTTATATTATATCTAATACTTTGAATATTTATGCAGAATCACAGATATGCTGTAAATCGACAACATAAATCAAAAACATAGTGCAAATGATGATTGTTATAATATAACCAACAGATCACTTTTTGTCTTTGTTCTTCTGGTAATTATAACTCAGATACAGCAGCCAGACAAAATCTAAAGTTAATAACATAAGGATCAAGAGCCCAACTAAAGCAAACACCCATCCCCATAACGGTGGCTTACAATTTGAGATTTTCTCCTTCAGAGATTCTGCTTGTTATCATCAGGTGTCTTCAATAATGATCAATCATCACTAAATTAATCACTTAATTATCTCATTACCTTCAACACTCTTGAGTGGACTCATATACACTCCCAGGAGTGTTAATTTAACACTGGAGTTTTTGCTGTGTACAAAGAGCCGTAGTTAACTGACAAGCTGAGCCATATCGCATTAATTATCGCTGGCGATACGTCCACGATATTAATGCGATATGGCTCAGCTTGTCAGTTAACTACGGCTCTTTGTAGTAAATGCCGCTCCATCTGAAAGCAGGTGAAGCCGATTTACTACTAATCAATTAACCGGCTTTACTGATGAGATGCGCATAACAATCTCACGATATATATCGCCCAGCCCTATTGTCTGCTATACATTTTTTTAAATCACATAGTGTGTGTGTGAGAGTGAGCGTGAGTGAATGCGAGTGTGTGTGAGAGTGAGTGAGTGAGTGAGTGAGTGTATGCGTGTGTGTGTGTGTGTGTGTGTGTGTGTGTGAGTGAATGCGAGTGTGTGTGTGTGTGTGTGTGTATGCGTGTGTGTGTGTGAGCTCGTGTGAGCTCGTGTGAGTGAATGCGAGTGTGCGTGTGAATGCGAGTGTGTGTGTGTGTGTGTGTGTGTGTGTGTGTGTGTGTGTGTGTGTGTGTGTGTGTGTGTGTGTGTGTGTGTGTGTGTGCGTGTGTGTGTGTGCGAGCGAATGCTAGCGTGCTTATGGTCCTGGACTTTCGGACGCTTCCTTGTCACTTGCGTGAAGTCCATGAGATGAAGTATGGCGTGATCCTGGTCAACCTTGTTTGGTTTTTCATAAAAATAATTGAAATGTATCCTCAGATCGTCCGGCGACAGCCTCTCGGCCTGACAGAAAACTTTGGCAGCAGCTTTGTGTTGACATCCCACTGTTGTTATCAACGCGCTACCTGAGTGACGAAACTTCTTTTTTTGTTGTTTTTTGTGATTTTCTTTGTCCAGTCGGCGTTTTCTACCCCCAGGTGTAGGTCTCACTTGCTCATCATTTGCTCATCATCTCACTTGCTCACTGCATTTCGTTGCCTTGTACTTGTGTAATGACAATAAAGTTGAATCTAATCTAATCTAATCAAGGCCATCAAAAGTGTTATCAGAGTTTAAAGCACTCATTTTAATGAATGAACGTAAACAAACAGCTGTTCAGAGTGCCGCCCTGTTGGATTACGTAGTACGCTCATCGAATTCTGATTCGTCAAGAGGATATATCGTGTTTTGGCTAAAAATAGGTTTGGCGTTTATCGCGCTTTGGAAAGAAACAGCATCTTGCAGTACATTTTAAACAAGGAAATATAGCGATTTGGCATGAAATGTTGATGGAGCAGTGAATAGGTTCAGTACACAGCAAAATGACATGATAAACTCATTTTTTTTAAAAATGGCGTTTATCGCGTTTTGGAAAAGAGCTCTTCATATATATATATATATATATATATATATATATATATATATATATATATATATATATATATATATATATATATATATATATATATATATATATATATTTCATAATATATATATTATGAAAGACTACTCTTTGTCAAAGTTGAGTTTTTATATTGATTTGAAGTATCAGTTTTGTATTAGCCTACTGTCAAATCTGGACACAGAGAAAGCATTTAGTTATTCACACTAGCTACATATAATAGCTTGATGCGACCAGGACAATATTTCAAAATATATAATTCAGTGTTAAATACCATGAAATGTGGTCTGAAAAAGTCTTAATCAGAATGGTATTATTGGGTATTAAAGAATGGGTATTAAATGTTTTGATTGTAACGTTTAACATCAGCTCAGTGTTGTAAGCAGATTATATAATATATAACATTTCAATGCAATTCCAAACCAATCCAATAACGACACACCAGCTCAACATTCAGGATGAACACATATAGTCAGCCTTGAACGGTGTACAGCTTATTAAGCAACCGTGCTTTATTTATTTATTTATTTATTTATTTATTTATTTATTTATTTATTTATTTATTTATTTATTTATTTATTAACATGTATGTGTGCATTAAAAGTATAATTTCTGCAGTGAGAACGATTCTTAGCCAAATGAAGATTAAGATGTGTTTTGGTGTCTGGGGTCTTTATTGAACCAATCAGATAAGGGTAAATCCAGAGTCAGCGAGCAGCTCATTTGATTGGCTACAGAAGAAGGTGGACCCACCTTCCTCTTCGAGCTTGCAAAACTGAGCGAGATTGAGTGAGAGAGTCGTGCCAAAACTTTAAGCGGAGCTAAAAGAAAGACGGAACTGTACAAATCGGTTTCTTTCTGGAACTTTTTTGCCCCACGTTCACAACAAGTCCTTTAGACATTTGCAGCAGTTTATATTTTTTACACAAAATCTGGTTTTACACAGTCAATCTGGTTTGCAGTTCCTGACTCTGATGTTTTCGCTTTCAAATCAATGTTCAGTCGTGCAATGATTTTGGCCGTATCTTGGCGAAAGAAACATGTCAAAAGTCTTAGTACGGAAAAATGGAAGTCAGAAGAATACAAATCATGTTTATTTTGCGTTAACATGAAGCTACAGTTTCAGAATACATGAATTACACTTACGAATAACAGTAAAATGCTGCAAATATTTTTTTCTTACACTTGAAAGACAATTTACACCTTTACAAAACTTATCTTGCGCATACAAATTTAATTTACACTTGCAATCTTATGTACACTTTCACAAATCTTACCCTGCACTTGCGATTCTTTAAGGCATCAATTTACCTTCATATAATTACTACCTTTTTATGCTGCGGAAAAGGATATGATTGGATAGATGAGCAGGTAATTAGTGACGTAACGATTGAGTCTTCCTGGCAGAACTTGCGCTGGCTTCATGTCTACTTCATAGATATTTTGAAAAGTATGAAAATATTCAGATCACTCAAACCATATATGGAAATCGAAGAGTCTACATGTCATCTAGTGGAAAACGTTGGTACTGTGCACACAATCATCTTTTTTTTTAGATATCAACCTAAAATTTGGTACAGAATTTGTTCAGATATATAGCTTTGATTTTCTTGAGGGTTTTAGAATTGAACATGTTTTGTAAAATGTATATTTTATATAAAATATAAAAATATATATGTATATGTTATATATTTTACATGTTCATAAACTTCTATAACTTGTTTTAAACTTTACTTTTACGACAGTGATGGCCGATTTCAAAATACTGCTTCATGAAGTTGTTAATCTCAGCAAGACACTCGCACTTCAGGACTAGAGTTGAAGATCTCTGAGATACAACAAAATGTTTTGTATTTTGTGTCTGTACAGTTGCTTTTGAATAGCTGTCCTATATGGGTCAAATTGACCCACAAACAACAAGAGTGTATACAATTTTGATATGCACACAGCAAATTCTGTTTTTTGGAATAAACTCCCTGTTAGTTAAAATCAACTCAATTTGAGTGTACATGCGTGACCATCAAATAAACTGCAGCGCAGTTAAAATAACTCTGCTCTTGGAGTTGATTTTTAAATTTTTTTTAAATTTATCTCTTTCTGGAGTTGAAATACTAATCATACGAAGAGTAACTGTAACTCTGAAATGTAGTTCATTATAATATAAACTCCTTACCAGTGTTAAAAATTAACACTTAAAACATATTTTATTTAACACTTCTTAGAGTTATCATTTATTTAACACAATATGTGTTATGTGGAAATGACTACACTGAACACCATACTCTTGATTTACTGCCTTTATTTGAGCAAATTCATACATTTGGTTCAGAAATTCAATGCATGGACACACTTTGAAAACAATTGCTGTCATACTGTAAAATCTAACAGCAAAACAGGCAGCTAACAGAGTGAATTACATTACCTCGTCGGCATTAAAGTTAGTGTGGAAGCTGAACAGGTTTCTTGAGCTGAGTCGCCACTTCAATTTGACGGCAAAACACTCATTTTCAGAAACACGGTGAATATGTAACAAGTACAATTCGGTGCTGCTCCTTTAAGGGGGAAGGCACTTATTTTACACACTCGATGAGTGGGCAGTCCTTAGATGGAGCACGAGCTGTGAGCTGCGTGTATGCTCTATATATTTCTGTTGCTCTTTATCGTTTACTTTTCCGCTCAGTAACGCTATTGTCATAAAGTGTTGCAAACTAACGTTACCCCATGTGTGCATGGGAATGGTGCTGAAAATAAACCCCATGTGAAACGTCAGATAGCCTGCCTACGTAAGTTTTGCTTGCACTTGGCTGAAGCCATTCGGTCCAGCTGTCCGGTCTCTCTGCAAAGCGTTACAAATGGAAAGACGGTTAGCTCGTTTACATCGACAAAAAGCCAGCGCAAATAGCCATTTCAAATTTTGAAACAAGTTATAGGCTACGTTCATACGTTGCCATGGTCGTTGACGTTAGTACACAGTATATAACGTAACAGCTGACAAAACGTGTTTGTCAGAAAATACAGAACATGTTGAAATAGTTTTTTTTTTTGTATATATACACTTTTACCTACCTCACAACGAAGCACACAAGTCCATTATTTGTGCTGCAGAACCAGGGTCGTGTCGTGACGCACTTCTCAAAATGTAACTCCAGATATAGTGTTAAAACACGCTCCTGAACACCAATGAATGAACGCCAAAATACAACACAGCCAGGGAGTATCCAATAACACACACGGTAGTCAAAATTTAAAAATTTGTCTAACTCATGATTTTTCAACTCCTGAAATTTGCTGTGCACATTTCACAACGCATCAGCATGTTGAAACTTTGCATGCATGTCAATGACCCTAAGTGAGAAAAGGTCACACAATTTCAAGAAAAACAATGTAGGTTCAATAGATTGAAAAAAGAAATTATAGCTCATTTTTACCACTTGTGGCATACAAAACATATTTCTGTATTGAAAAAAATGGGGAAAAGCACATTTTTTTAGCTTCATAGGTTAGTAAAAAACTAAAAAAAAAACTAAATATAACCAAGAAATGTTATTATTTTGGGTCTCTACAATTGCTTTAGAACATTAAAATATGCGGGTCAAATTGACCCGTGAACATCACGAACGTAACAGTAAATGTGTGTATATGTCAAAACACATCAGCGTGTTGAAACTTTGCATGCATGTTCATGACCCTAAATGAGAAAAAGGCACAACATTTAATGAAAAAAAAAACATAGGTTAACTGATATTTCTGACAACTTAAAAATCAAAACAGGTCAAATTGACCCGCAACATAACACAAGGGTTAAACAACTCCACAAACAGCATTACCAGCTTCACACATTGCTAACCAGATTGACTTTATGTCTGTTATACATCTACATAATCTCTTATTGAGAATTAACTGTTTTTTTTGTTTATTTTGTGTTGAAAAATGTTTGTTTATTTATGTTTTATTTAAATTCTTAATGTTAGTATTACTCTGGCTGATGTAACTGAATTTGCTATTGCAAGAAAAACACAATCTGATGCTGTAGGTTGCTTGATGATAAAAATCTGATCATTGTGTAATTGGAAAATTCATTTTATGGCTGAGTATGAGCAATATTCTATTACAATTTCTCATTTTAATCAGAAAAGCTGAATACATTTTAAAGTAGATTGTACACAAAGCAATTCAACTTCCTGCAATATTTACTCACACACATATATCAAGAATCAGCCTATGAATCTCAACAATGGTGACACGCTTCATGCCGCAATGCATTCTGGGAGCCTTGGATGAGTTTTGCATAATGCACCCAGAATGCATTGCATGTCACCATTGTTGAGATTCATAGGCTGATTCTTGATTTCTGTGTGTGAGTAAATCTCGCAGGAATTTGAAGTGCTGATTGTGTGATGTGTAAATAAAGCAGAGAACAAAACTTATATATGTAAAAATCGTTTAGTTTATCTGATGAAAACACTGCTGGATCTCCTGCTGTAGAGTCACAAAGCTACTATAATCAATGACTCTCAGGAGATCGCAAATAAGGCCACTAGTGATGATAGTAACTGTTAGTGATGGGACATCTGAAGCGAGGCTCCGGAGCTTGTGTCGAGCAAAAAGGGGCGTTCCAGATGAAGCCCCGATTCGAGGCTTGTATCGTTTCCGTGAAAATCAAGTGACGATGACAAACGAGGCCTCGGTTTCTGTTGAATACGTCATTGCTTCATTCTGAGTATCGCTTCCGGATAAAAGTGGTTCGAAGCCTCGCGCCTCTTGTGGGGTTTGCAGTAGGCGTTTGCATTGGTGTTGAGGTGTTGGTTGTGTTGCACACACAGAAGAGGCAGGGTTTTCTGGTGGCACATATAGTTTTTTATTTCTGTCACACGGTATCTGCAGAATCAACAAAAACAACAGTTCAGGTTGACAGTATGTTGATATGGCTGGCAGTGTGACTTATTCTTTAGCAAAAGTGAAACTGTTCAATAAACTCACATTTACACTCATTACTCTGATATACAATACTCAAATATACAGCATGTCAGAAAATAAGAACATTTGTATTTCACCAACTGACTTATATTAATCTTCCAGTAATCATATACTAATTCTCAATTTACACAGACTGTATACAAGCACTTAAAGTAACTATATTTAACTTATGTGATTGTAAACTCAGTTCTTTAAACAACATTAGGCCATTTAACTCTGAATGACTACAAACTCTCTCACTAGCATCATAATAGTCACCCACAATGACTAAATGTAATGAAACAGACACATTAAAGATCAACTACCACTTAACTATGTTTAAAGACGACTTTGAGTGCATTAACATTATAATCATTATGGATCGCGATCTTCCGCGCGGCCGAGCAGGCCGCATTCCAAGCCGCGGCGATCTCTCGCACGGCACCCGCCGGTCGCGGCAGAGTAGGCCGCATTCTAGCCGCGGGTGCGTCAATGCGGTTATTTTTTAATCGATAACGACACAATGCATCAAACAAACACATATAAACATTATAAAACATCAGTTGCGATGTCTCATCACTCATTTTACCTGCAGAATCAACAAAAACAACAGTTCAGGTTGACAGTATGTTGAAATGGCTGGCAGTGTGACTTATTCTTAGCAAAAGTGAAACTCCCTGTGGCTCACCACTGCCCCCTAACGTCACCCGCCAGTATAGGCAGATATAAGTGATGTTGAACAAAAGACATCAGTATACTAAATAAATGATAACTAATAATGACAATACATAAAACTATTTGAATTTATATAACAATATAAATATATATGACTTTATATAACCATTTTAATCTATATGACTACAGTTGTACGTAGTAGCGAGTAGTAGCGTGTTTGTAGTAGCATAGTTATCATTATATATCATAGCTTGTATTATATATTATATTACATTATACTTAGTTTAGTAGATTATTAGAGTAAATTAGTTCAGTAGATTATTAGAGTAAATTAGCCTATATCTAGTTGTAATACCTATAATACGTATATATATATATATATATATATATATATATATATATATATATATATATATATATATATATATATATATATATATATATATATATATATATATATATATATATGTATTATTATTATTATTATTCATTTTATTTATAGGCGCCTTTCATGACACTCAAGGACACCTTACAAAGTTCACACAAAAGATAAAAGTTTCATCAAACAATAAAGACAATACAGATAGAAATATATATATATATATATATATATATATATATATATATATATATATATATATATATATATATATATATATATATATATATATATTAGGGCTGGGCGATATATATCGTGAGATTGTTATGCGCTTCTCATCAGTAAAGCCGGTTAATTGATTAGTAGTAAATCGCCTTCACCTGCTTTCAGATGGAGCCGCATTTACTACAAAGCTAAATCTCCAGTGTTAAATTAAGAAAGAAGTCAGAGAAGTTAATGAGATAATTAAGTGATTAATTTAGTGATGATTGAGCATTATTGAAGACACCTGATGTTAACAAGCAGAATCACTGAAGGAGAAAATCATAAATTGTATGCCACCTTTATGGGGATGGGTGTTTGCTTTAGTTGGGCTCTTGACCCTTATATTCTTAACTTTAAATTTTGTTTGTCTGCTGTTATTGATTTTTAGCAGTCAAATTAACAAAGAAAAGTGTGATCTGATAGTGTTGGCTATGTTTTGACATAATCATGCTATGATCAGAAAAATGAAACATTTTGAGAAAGTTTGGTTTTACTTGTTATCAACAGCTTTGTGATTTTACAGTATGTGAGTATCATTTTTTTCTTATAATCTAAAATATTTAATAAACATTGTTCTCATCAATAGACTTTCAAATTAATTTATTTAGAAACACAGAGATCAATAATCAGCCTGTGAGTCTCAACAATGGTGACAATAATAAAGCATGTTGCAGTGGCTACCACCAATCACAACTCATTAATGGCTCCCATCATGCATTGCGGTATGAATAAATTATGATCTGAATTGTCTATGTAATTTTCTTTTCCTAATTGAATATTCTGCTCGTCACCATTGTTGAGATGCATAGACTGAATCTTGAGGTCTGTGTGTGGCTAAAAGAAAGATATATTTTTTTTTAAAACAACTTTTAAGAAATCCTTTATATTATATCTAAAACTTTGTATATTTATGCAGAATCACAGTTATGCTGTAAACAACAACATAAATCAAAAATTAGTTCAAATGATGATTGTCATAATATGACCAACAGATCACTTTTTATCTTTGTTCTTCTGGCAGTTATAACTCAGACACAGCAGCCAGACAAAATCTAAAGTGAATAACATAAGGGTCAAGAGCCCAACTAAAGCAAACACCCATCCCCATAACGGTGGTTTACAATTTGAGATTTTCTCCTTCAGAGATTCTGCTTGTTATCATCAGGTGTCTTCAATAATGATCAATCATCACTAAATTAATCACTTAATTATCTCATTACCTTCAACACTCTTGAGTGGACTCATATACACTCCCAGGAGTGTTAATTCAACACTGGAGTTTTTGCTGTGTACAAAGAGCCGTAGTTAACTGACAAGCTGAGCCATATCGCATTAATTATCGCTGGCGATACGTCCACGATATAAATGCGATATGGCTCAGCTTATCAGTTAACTACGGCTCTTTGTAGTAAATGCCGCTCAATCTGAAAGCAGGTGAAGCCGATTTACTACTAATCAATTAACCGGCTTTACTGATGAGATGCGCATAACAATCTCACGATATATATCGCCCAGCCCTAATATATATATATATATATATATTATTATATGTATAGCCTCCCAGTTCCATGCACTATTGCACTCCCAATCAGCACTGCACACACAATAATTTCTTTACAATCATTTGGGCCATTCACTGTCATCACTAACCCAAAGAACTACTGAACAGTTGAACACAAAGTTGTGTGTTTGTGTGAGTTGTGTGTGCATAGGTTAATACAAGCAGAGTAAAATACTTTATTTAATACACAGGCAATAGAAAAAGGGTGTGCCCACACTATGACAATTTGGTTGCTCAGGATGAATAGATTTGTGTGCGATACATTGCTTTGCACAGCAGGTGTCACTAGGGAGCACACTGTTTCATGAGGCTTCAGCTAAATGAACCTTTTGGTGAACCAATGGGCTGGAAAGCCTCAGTGGTTCAGAAAGCCACATTTGGCTATAACTAGTAACTGCATCATCAATTTTCTCTCACTGTTCTCGCCGTAACAAACAGTTAAAGCAGCCAGAAAAAAAATTATGTTAAAAAGTCAAGGGTCAAGAGCCCGACTAAGACAAACACTTATCACCATTATGGTCACTTCAAACTAAACTATTATTTTCAATAAATTATCAATATCTAAACCTCAATAAGAGCTTCTGTAGTCGTCTGACAGAAATAAAGTCAGTCTGGTTAGTAATGCGTGAAGCTGGTAATGCTGTTTGTGGAGTTGTTTAATCCTCCTCTGCTGAGATCTTCAGAGATTTAATGTCTTCTTTTATCTTCAGTTGATTTCCTCTAAAGCTGTGGCTGAAGTCAGTTGTAGTTCAGTGCTGCGTCCCAATTCGCATACTATCCGTACTAAATAGTATTCGAAAAAAGAATTAGTATGTCCCAAATCTTAGTATGTTGAAAAAAGTATTCCAAAGATTCCCGGATGGTTTACTATTTCCGGTCAGAATCCGAAGTGCAGATCGATGCGCACTCTAACGGCTGATATTGCCCACAACCCATTGTGAGATGGACGAGGATTCGATTAGAACTACAAACGCGGATAAAAAGTGTTTAAAAAACTACAAACATGACGGTTACGCGAGTCTGACGGTTAAGTGGAGAGGATTAGATAAAGTGGTTTGAGTGAGCAATTATCAGTATTTAACCGGACGAAAAGATATTTATTCAATATTATCCACATTATATTTCTCCTTCAGCAGCATTGAGAACTTTTGTAATGATACGTTTGGCCATTAACTTTGCAAACACATGAGAGGAGTCTAAAGACCCACGAAAGGCTACATTTCTCTCCGATACGGTAGGAAATTAAATTGAAAGTGGGGGATTTGAACTGTGACGATGATTGACAGGGCAGTTTAAACGGTGACAGGACTCACGTAAGAGTGACGAAGTAGTATACTTATATTTATATATATATAGTATACTTATATATATATCCCAAAGCTTGCATACTCTTCTGCTACACACTCAAAAGTATGTACTTTTTCTTCACAAAAAGAGTACATACTTTTAGGACGTAGTATAAGTAGGCGAATTGGGACGCAGCCCTAGTGTTTCACGTTCCTTCAGTGATTCTTCTCATTACCATCAGGTGTTCATCATTAATGCTCAATCATCCCTCAATTAATCTCTTAATTATCTCATTAACTTCGACACTGATTCAGTGTTACTTATAACACTATATGAGTGTGGATTAAATAAACCATGGGTCTCCAAACTCGGTCCTAGAGGGCCGCTGTCCTGCAGAGTTTAGCTCCAACCCCAATTAAACACACCTGAACCAGCTAATCAGCTAATCAGTGTCTTATTAGGACCGTGTAAGACCTTGATTAGCTGGTTCAGGTGTGTTTATTTGCGGTTGGAGATAAACTCTGCAGGACAGCGGCCCTCCAGGACCGAGTTTGGAGACCCCTGAAATAAACCCTGAGCAGTGTTAATTTAACACTGGGAAATTTGCAGTGTGGCCAGTCGTTAATAGAAGCCTGGCGTTGTGCCAGACGAGCGCTCCGGCAAATGGAGCTGTGAGGAGCTGCCTGGATCGTACCAGTGAAAGGCGAGTTTGGGTTCTCTAAATCAGAATCAGGGTCTGGATCGAAAGCTTGGTCTACAAAGGATAATATCTCATCGACATCCAGATGAGACATTATTACAAGTAAGTAGATTGTAGATTGTAATAGTAAATATGTTATCGGAGTTCTCATAATTGCGCAGCGTGCGGATAGCTGCTAGGATACGGTTTAAGTAAAGCCACATAAATGAGGAAGTACCTCCGATTGGTTGGTGTCGTAAAACTGAAAGAACCAATCGGCGATTAATAGAGTTTCATGACTGAACTTTGTATTAATTTTTTTCTGGGGTGTTAAACTTTTTATTGCATAAAATTTCATAGAAAACTTTGGAATAATGACAGACATGGCCTGTCTACATCTCATCTAACAGATACTGAATGAGACTGCCTAGTGGCAGTTGAGAGTTGCCATGGCAACCGTAAACACAAACAGAAACAGCTGGAGAGGACAGCGTTAATATTTCTCTCTGTTTTATCGCAAGTTATCTAAAAAAACAAAAAAAAACTTCAACAACGGCGGCAGACTGGTTAAGTAACATTACCTGCAGTCCAGTGTTGGGCACGTTACTTTAAAAAAGTAATTAGTTATAGTTACTAGTTACTTCTTACAAATAGTAACTGAGTTAGTAACTGAGTTACATCATTATAAAAGTAACTAATTACCAGGGAAAGTAATTACTGCGTTACTTTTTTTTTTTTTTTCTCCAAATGTTCAAATATGTCAAATAACTTGGATGCCCCCAATATTAGATATGTTAAATGAATGAATTGGACACTAAATAAAATAAATTATTATTATAAAACATTGTACATTAATGTACACTATTGTAATGTTGCTGTGGGACAATGTAAGAGACACCTATCAAATTCAATGCATTATTGTAAATATTATCAGTAGGCCTACTATAGTGTAAATATTGTGTAAATATTATCCGTACTATACTTTTCTTTGGTAGTGGAGCTCACGTTATCACCTGGGTTTTTAGCCACTAATTTTGTGGCATATGATGATGTGAGGCGCTTCAGAATCACTTGCCACCGGCGTGGAGAGACTCTTTCTTCCTGGGCATAAGTTGCATGTTACATAAATATTCTGACCTTTCACCTCAACGAGGGAAAAGTAGCGCTTATACTTCCAGTTTGCGAAAGCTACCTTTGAAGTCGTTGGACCATCGCTGAATGTGCATATGCGTGTGCGTCATTGGTGTGTGTGTGTGTGTGTGTGTGACTGTGAACCATAGACCGTGAAAAAAATATGTGTGAACTCAACCTATCAACTTCAACCTTGTCTCCCACCCACCAATCATCATTAGTTATGTGCACCACCGCACCCACCCCCAACACGCATGGCTGGTGCGCGCGCGCACACACACACACACACACATACACGTTGCAGGTCCGACTGACAGAGAGCCTGTTCGGATGAAAAGCGCTTCAGTGAGCTCAATTATAGTAACGCGACTAACGCCGCATTTTTTTTCCCTTAGTAACGCTAACGGCGTTGTAACGGGAGGAACAGTAATTCGTTTGATTACTCGTTACTGAAAAAAATAATTCCGTTAGTAACGCCGTTTATCTGTAACGCCGTTATTCCCATCACTGCTGCAGTCTCCTATAAGTATTTTTGTTGCTATTTATACCTCTATGGTATCTTTCCTGAATCATTGAAATGTCAACTAGCAAATGGTACGTCGCTAGCATAGCATATATGTTATAAATGCTGAGCACAGAGCATCTTGAATGCTTTCATTCATGTTCCGCTGTATGTCCTATGTTTTTGTTTAATAATTTGGGTGTGTTTTATTGTTCGTTTTTGTGTTTTTCAAAATAAATGAACTGAAGTCACTTTGAGTCTGCATTACTATCTTATTTTTACCTGATTTACTTCAAACTTTATCAGTATAATGTGAAAACATTACAGATATAGACATATGAATGGATTTCTGATATTTTAAATATTCTTGCCATGGCAACGTGTCAAAGTTTAATAATCATTTGGGCTGTTTTTGAGACTCATAGCATGCTTGAAATTGCATGAAACTCGACACACACATCAGAGATGTCAGTCAGACATGGGCAAAGCCTCAGAAACTAGCGGGATGAGGGGCTCTATAGTGCCACCTTTTGACAAAAGTGGGGGGCTTAGTTTCATCTACAACTCTGTCAACATGAAACAAAGATACGGAAGATGCTAAAATGCGAACAGATATTGGATACCTCAAATGGTGTTGCCATGGCGATGGATTAAAAAAGGACATAAAAGGGGAACAGAAATTCTCTCATATGTTGTAAAATCATATTTTGATTTAAATTAAATTAAGATTGTATGTTCAGTAATTGAACTTGGATTAATTTAAAATGACTGTATATATTATTTATAAAATATTTCTTTGAATAATCTATTCTGTGTCTGTGTGTGCTGCCCTCCCCTCAATGAACAGAAGACGGCAGCATGTGTTAGTTTTGAAACAGGATAAAAAAACATTCCATCTCTCTGTCTCTCTGCCAATCCCTCTTTGTGTGTGTGTGTGTGTGCTTGTTTATGTGATTTATGAGGACACAAATTTGTATAATGACATGGGTATTACACTGGAATTACAACGTAAACGTGGTTTATGAGGACATTTAATGTGTCCACATAAAAAAAATAGCTTTAAAAACATACTAAACAATGCAAAAAATGCAGAATGTTTGCGTGCACTCTAAAAAGAGATGTGTTAAAAATGACACATGTTGTGTTAGTTTTAACACATGTAGTGAGTGTGCTCAGGGACAACACATGTTGTGTCAAATTTAACACGATTAATGTGTAAGTCATTTTAACACACTAATTGTGTCAGGTAATCACATACTCAGATGTAATTTTAAAAATAAAGTGAAACTAAATTATTAAGCATTTAATCAATAGTCGAGTACAGAACGCATGCACAGTAAAATCCCCAGAGTTAAATTAACACTGCTCAGAGAACATTTGGTCCCACTCTACAGAGTGTTAAAGTAACACTGAATCAGTGTTAAAGTTAATGAGATAATTGAGAGATTAATTAAGTGATGATTGGCCATTAGTGATGAACACCTGATGATAATGAGTAGAATCACTGAAGGAAAGAGAAAAAGAAAAACACAAGAACTACGACTGACTATAAAAAAGACATTAAATCTCTGAAGATCTCAGCAGAGGAGGATTAAACAACTCCACAAACAGCTTTACAAGCTTCACACATTACTAACCAGACTGACTTTATTTCTGTCAGACGTCTCTTATTGAGAATTAACAGATTTTTTTGTTTGATTCTGTTGTGAAAATTGTTAGTTTTTAATGTGACCATCATGGTGATCAGTGTTTTCTTTAGTTGGGCAGTTTGATGACGTTTTAACATTGGTGTTTCTCTGGCTGCTGTAACTGAGTTTGTTATGGCAAGAAAAACAAGAGTAAACACAATCAGATGCTGTCGGCTGCTCGATGTCGAGAATATGATCATTGTATAATGATTTAATTCATTGATTTTACGACTGAGTCTGAGCAATATCCTATTAACTTTTTTTATCGTGATTTTAGAGAAGATCCAACACTGTTTTAATCAGAAAAGCTGAATAAGTTTTGAAATCGATTGTACACTAATCACTTCTAACTCCTTCGAGATGAACTCACACACAGACATCAAGAATCTGCCTATGAATCTCAACAATGGTGACATGCTTCATGCCACAATGCATTCTGGGAGCCATAGATGAGTTTTGCGTGATGCACCCAGAATGCATTGTGGCATGTCACCATTGTTAAGATTCATAGGCTGATTCTTGATGTCTATGTGTGAGTAAAACTCGGAGGAGTTAGAAGTGCTTATTGTGTGATGTGTTAGTAAACCGCAGTACAAATCTTATGTAAAAATGTTTTGATAATTGTTTAGTTTCTCTGATGATAACATTGCTGGATCTTCTGCCCTAGAATCACAAGTCTCCTATAATCAATGACTTTCAGTGGATCAGCAAATAAGGCACTATATGATGATAACAACTGTATCATAAACAACAAGCGTCAAGATTTTCTTGCCATTTTCACCGTAACGAACAGTTACAGCAGCCAGAGAAAATCTTATGTTAGTAAGTCAAGGGTCAAGAGGCCAATTAACCTCTTAACAAGCGCCCCATTTTTTAGGAATTCTTTGAAAACGATATACCCAAATGAAAATGTCTGCAGCTCTTAAACCCTATGGTCTATATTCATAAACCTGGTCTTATTTTAAACTAGACACTTGAAATATTGCTACCCAAGAGTCATAATAACTCAAAGTAATATGGGAACAGAGTAATATACATGTAAATATACATGTAAGTGACTCACGTTTTTTGTTTTTTGTTTTCACTTAGGGAAAAAAATATTATAATTTAATGTTAAGAGCCTGAAAATAACTTAAATATAAAACTGAATGTCTAATCATGTCATGATTCAAATATGAGGATGATTCTCTCAGTAATGTAGCTTCTGTGAGCTTTTATGTCAAGAAAAGTCTAGGCGTCATTTCAAAAAGGCCATTTATTTCAGAACATTTGCTATTGTAAAGAGTAGTTTTTCATTCAAATAAATCTGCAATAAACTGCAATATACTACTAATTATAATGGATAAACAGTTACTGAAAAACTAAAGCAACTATTTACAGAGATTACAAAGTGTAAAAAACTCATTTAGCTGATGGGAAGCGTCTGTGAGAGACAGCGCGCTCCACTGCAGCTGGCCATGGAGAACGCGCAGCCAGCGCGCAAAAACAGTATTCACCAAAGCCTACTTACGCAAACTGCGCAAGATAATGCCTTTTGATTGGTTACTAAGTCCATCAATCAAACCTTTGTTGGAAAGGCATTGGCTGGGCACCGAGTGCCTTTATCCAACGAAAACCATGGGCGCAATGATTGACAGCTCACCAAGCCTGTAAGGCACTTCCTCTATATGATGCATCCCAGAAGAGTCTCTGATTGAAGGAGAGAGACGGGGGAGGGTTTAAAATACGTGGGAGAAGCCATTCTAGCAGGGGGAGTTTGCCAGACACGGAATAGAATCGATATTTCATTGAAAATGGACATGATTGATCACGCTAACTCAAAACTCTCTTGCAAACAACGGAGGATTTTTAGTTTTTTCCCTATTTTTTCGTTGTTTTGGATTAAAAAGTGGGAAGTGGGATTTTGAAGAGTGGACTCTTACACAGAGATGTATGCGGGTGTTTATTGGATTTGTCCGATCTGATCCGAACGACAGGAGATGAAAGATGAGTACCGCTAATATTATGCTAATGTTTACATGGCCAGTCCTTTAGCGTTTCATTTAACCCTTTCCTCTCTGGTGTATTTATTGCAAAAACAAGTTCAGAACATGAATCTTGAGTGTTTTAGCTTTCAAATGATGCATAGTTTGTGATAGTTGATTGAATATTTTGTATAAAACAAAAGTAAATAAAAGTACACACCCCCCCCACTTTCGTCAACCCCCCCCCGTCCACGATCCGATGCGGGTTAAGAAGTTTTAAAGCAAACACTAATCACAATAATGGTAACTTCAAACAACTTTAATTTTCAATAAAACATCAACATCTAAACCTCAATAAGAGCTTCTGTAGTCGTCTGATAGAAATAAAGTCTGTCTGGTTAGTAATGTGTGAAGCTGGTAATGCTGTTTGTGGAGTTGTTTAATCCTCCTCTGCTGAGATCTTCAGAGATTGAATGTCTTTTTAATAGTCAGTCGTAGTTCTTGTGTTTTTCTTTTTCTCTTTCCTTCAGTGATTCTACTCATTATCATCAGGTGTTCACCACTAATGGTCAATTATCACTTAATTAATCTCTTAATTATCTCATTAACTTTAACACTGATTCAGTGTTACTTTAACACTCTGTAGAGTGGGACCATATGTTCTCTGAGCAGTGTTAATTTAACTCTGGGGATTTTACTGTGTGTGCACACAAAGTACAAGACAATGTTTCAAACTCTATGACTCTATAAACTCAATTATTCACACTTCAACACCACATCGATGCCGCTTTTGAGAAAAGATCATGAAGAGATAACAGTTGATAGAGTTTGCGCTTTGAATTAAATTAAATTGTAGCAACTGATAAAACATTCTATATAAATAACTTTAATTACTCAGGCCTGTTTGTTTGAGAACATAAACACTCCATACAATGCACAATGATGGTGTGTGTCGCGCTTTATAATATGATGTGTTGAGAACAACACAACCAGATGTGTTAAAAATTGACACATGTTGTGTCAGTTTTAACACATGTAGTGTGTGTGCTCAGGGACAACACATGTTGAGTAGATTTTAACACATGTAGCGTGTGTGCTCAGGGACAACACATGTTGTGTAGATTTTAACACATGTTGTGTAGATTTTAACACATGTTGTGTAGATTTTAACACATGTAGTGTGTGTGCTCAGGGACAACACATGTTGTGTAGATTTTAACACATGTTGTGTAGATTTTAACACATGTAGTGTGTGTGCTCAGGGACAACACATGTTGTGTAGATGTTAACACATGTAGTGTGTGTGCTCAGGGACAACACATGTTGCGTATAATTTAACACACAACCTGTGTCGTTTTCTTTAACACATCTCCGTGTTACCTGTAACTCAACTAATGTGTTATTCCTCTTACACAGAAGTGTGTTGAAACCTTTTACACAATAATGTGTTATAGTTACACAACATGTGACTGTATGTGTGTATTTGCCAGAGTTACTTCGTGTTTGGATGAACACTGACACGTATTGTTAACTTGTGTTTAGTCCATTGACGTTTAATAAAGTGTGTTTGACTGTTTATTGTATTACCTGGATGTTTTAGACATCATGAATCTACACACACCAGCTCTTATTGAGATGAACAGAGGTTTAGATGTTGATGGTTCATTGAATGTTTCATCTGAAGTCACCAGAATCGTGATCAGTGGCTCCTTTATTTGAGCTCTTGACCCTTTACTTGTCTTTTAATTCTTCTCTTTCTGCTGTAACTGCATTTAAATCAAATATGTTTATTATGGCATGAAAGAAAACACAATCAGAAAATTCTTGATCAAGTCATAATCTCAAGATCTGATCCAGTTTATGATTAAATGGATGGTTTACATTTACTTTATTTGTGTGCTGTAAGCTATAAAAGTTTTGTGAAGTTAATCCATGATGTCCAGCAGTGCAGAATAAATTCTTAAAAAAATATAAATTCAATGTTTTCAGAAAGTTTAGGGGGGCAGCAAATACTCGTCAAACACACACATCAAGAATCAGATCATGAATCACAACAATGGTGACAAACACTTCATCCTGCAGTGCATGCTGGGAGTCATGGATGAGTTTTGTACTATGGTGACTCCCAGAATGCATTGCGGGATGAAGCTTTTGGTTTGTCACCATTATTGAGATTCATGAGCTGATTCTTGATATGTGTGTGTGCCTGTGTGACACCATAGACTAGAACATCCTATGTGCACAGTGTATCTAAAATCAAATGTGCAGATGATGACATCAATATTATAAAATAATTATTAACAGCACAATATAATTTTTACAGTAAAGTTTCAGTTATCAAATTCTTTCCTGAGCTCAGCAAATGTATGCGATGATAACATTATCATCTGATCGTCGTTTTCTCATGGTTAGTTCTGCTGCTTCAAATGTGTTTAATAAACACTCAGTCACAGCAAACAGAAAAACTGATGTGACAGAGTCAAGGGTCAAGAGCTCAAATAAAGGAGCCACTAATCACGATTCTGGTGACTTCAGATGAAACATTCACTGAATCATCAACACCAAATCCGTTTCATCTCAATAAGAGCTTCTGTCTGACAGAAATAAAGTCAGTCTGGTCAGTGATAACAAGTGAAAAGCGGTGAAAGCATTTGAAAAAGACATTGAAAAAGAGGCATGATGTGATTGGCTGCCAAAACACCCACTGCTGTTCATCCAGAGTAACATTTAACACACATTGTGTGTTATATCTACACAACATGTGTCAAAATACCATCAACACACTCAGTGTGTTGTTTTTTAACACATCTCTTTTTAGAGTGTGGGTGTGTGTGTGTGTGTGTGTGTGTGTGTGTGTGTGTGTGAGACTTTCTCTCTTGATGATGATAATTTACCTCTTGAACCTGGATGACTTTAAAATGAATATACTATTTTTCAGATCAATATATTTATTTATTTAAAATATTTAATCTAATCTTTAATTTAATCTAAATCTTTAATATGTGTGCTCTCCCCTCGATGAACAGAAAATGATAGCATTGTGTTAGTTTTGAAGCAGGTTAAAAAAAGACTTTTCTTTCTCTCTCTCTCTCTCTCTCTCTCTCTCTCTCTCTCTCTCTCTCTCTCTCTCTCTCTCTCTCTCTCTCTCTCTCTCTCTCTCTCTCTCTCTCTCTCTCTCTCTCTCTCTCTCTCTCTCTCTGTGTGTGTGTGTGTGTGTGTGTGTGTGTGTGTGTGGATGGGGGGTGGGTGGATATCCGTTGCCTGCAGCATACAACAGCATTCCAATGGTGTAAAGTTTAATTCATACATTTGTAGGCATACATGTGGCGTATTCAGATGACTTTGATATAGTTATTTTACATTTAGCAGGTTTAACTTTATATTGCAGCAAATGATAACTTCAAATTTGAAATTAAACTATGACACTATATAACTATTCAGACAGGACTAGTTTTCTAAATTATATTTGAGTTACAATTCTCATCACCCAACATCTGTGATTTCAAATATATTCAATATATTCAAAATAATGTTTTCAGAGAGTGAAATAAACAAAAACTTTCTCCCACCATTTAGATTTTATTTATTTTTGTTGTTAAAATCTTGTGAATCTTTATCTATTTTATCCTATGACATTAAAATTCATCTACATTTAAATTACATCATGGGTGTGGCTTGTGGTGATAGTGGCACCAGCTGATGCAGTAAATGTGGCATATTCAAGCAATTCTAAAGGCCTGTACACACCGGGACGAATATCGCGCACGCTTATCACCAGCGTTTTTCATGACATTTTTCGGCGCGTCTTGAGTGTTCACTAGGGCTGAACGATATGGACAAAATTTCATATCTCGATTTTCATGCCAGATATCTCGATATCAATACAATACGATATGACTATGTGTTCGGTGAAAACCACCCAGCCAGCACAGTCATGTGGGGCCCATATGGGCGTCACCTGGGCTGTCTAACTGGGGCCCAGCTAGTTTTGTCCTCAGTTTCCATGTAGGCCCCACCTGGGCTAGCCCAGATGAACTGAACACTGCTCAGTGTGCACACTACAGGCTGTTAAATGTAACTGAATCAGTGTTGGAGTTAATGAGATAATTAAGTGATTAATAGAGTAATGACTGAATATTACTGAAGACTCCTGATGATAACAATCAGAATCACTGAAGGACAGAGAAACACAACAGACTTCAGACACAACTTCACAAAAGCATTATCAGCTTCCCTTTTTACCTATTAGATTGACTTTCTGTCATCTTAGTTTTTATTGATAATTACCACTGAGCAAAGGCGTACGTTGAAAAGACGTCCACTGAGGAGCCAGATTGAAAGTTTTTATGACGTCTGTTTTTAGGGGTGCACCGATCCGATATTAGGATCGGATATCGGCCGCGATACTGACAAAATAGCTGGATCGGGGATCGGAAAAATGAACAGATCCACAAGCCGATCCAGGTGTTTTTTTTCCGTCGCAGCAGAACCTACGTCATTCGTCAGCTTCACGTGTGTGTCGCATGCTAGAAGCAACATGGAGCGAGCCAGAGAGTCGGTGTGGAGGAGATATTTCACGCTTGCCACGCCAACTAGTTCGTCGGCTGTTTGCAATGTCTGCAAAGTAACTTAAATGTTTCGAGGGGAGGTGGTATTACTGCAAAGTCAGGGTCTTTCCTGCATTGAACATTTTTTGATGGCCGCCAAAGCCTAATTTGACGAGTTATTGTATGTGGAATAGATGCTGCGCTTGTGACTGAGAGAGACCGACCAGAGAGCTCCTCCCCCGCGCGCGCTCTCTGGGTCTTCAAAATAATCAGCGTTAGCTCTCTCATATTTCACATATTAATCCAATTCCAAATCTAAAGGTCGGAAGACCGAAACCATGTTGCACGTGACACATTCGGACAATTGTGTCCTTGAATTACCGCTGGGTGTGCATTGCGCTCAAAAAATGTTGACTCTTCTCTGACCAGCTGACATAAAGCATACTTTCAATAAACGGGAGACAAATCATATTCAGTTATGAAGTGTTTTCTGTGTGTTGACATCTTTCGCGATGTTCTAACAGACGGGATTCGCACACAACGCGTCTGCTAATGTCCGATTCGCGACCTAATGACTCATTTGAACCGAATCATTTTAACGACTGGTTAGATTAGAACAACTGATCTGTCCAACACTGAACTCATGAATCAGTTTATTAATTTACTCAGAACGCATCTGAAATGAGAACACAAGTGTGCTTACCCAATTAAGCAAGAGTGGGTAGTAAGAATTATTTTTAATTATCAACAGTAGCCTATTTCAGCTTATTTCTGTTGACAATGTGTAGTAAAATAAATAGGCCTAGCCTACAATCATTTAGACTGGAGTGAGGTGAAACCAGAACAAAGTTGTTATTAGCTAGCTGATCATTTTTATTAAATTGCATATGGCAGAAAATTAAGACTATTTGTTCATTTGGAATGCTACTTTTTAATATTGCACTCTAAAAAGAGATGTGTTAAAAATGACACATGTTGTGTTAGTTTTAACACATGTAGTGAGTGTGCTCAGGGACAACACATGTTGTGTCAAATTTAACACGATAAATGTGTAAGTCATTTTAACACACTAATTGTGTCAGGTAATCACATACTCAGATGTAATTTTAAAAATAAAGTGAAACTAAATTATTAAGCATTTAATCAATAGTCGAGTACAGAACGCATGTGCACACAAAGTACAAGACAATGTTTCAAACTCTATGACTCTATAAACTCAATTATTCACACTTCAACACCACATCGATGCCGCTTTTGAGAAAAGATCATGAAGAGATAACAGTTGACAGAGTTTGCGCTTTGAATTAAATTAAAATGTAACAACTGATAAAACATTCTATATAAATAACTTTTATTTACTCAGGCCTGTTTGTTTGAGAACATAAACACTGCATACAATGCACAATGATGGTGTGTGTCGGTGCTTTATAACATGATGTGTTGAGAACAACACAACCAGATGTGTTAAAAATTGACACATGTTGTGTCAGTTTTAACACAAGTAGTGTGTGTGCTCAGGGACAACACATTTCGTGTAGATTTTAACACATGTAGTGTGTGTGCTCAGGGACAACACATGTTGTGTAGATTTTAACACATGTTGTGTAGATTTTAACACATGTTGTGTGTATGTGTTCTCAGAGACAACACATGTTGTGTAGATTTTAACACATGTAGTGTGTGTGCTCAGGGACAACACATGTTGTGTAGATTTTAACACATGTAGTGTGTGTGCTCAGGGAC
This sequence comes from Gobio gobio, assembly GCF_949357685.1. Classification (NCBI taxonomy): domain Eukaryota; kingdom Metazoa; phylum Chordata; class Actinopteri; order Cypriniformes; family Gobionidae; genus Gobio; species Gobio gobio. The sequence continues at coordinate 32,262,833 of NC_137097.1, read as the reverse complement.
AACACATGTTGTGTAGATTTTAACACATGTTGTGTAGATTTTAACACATGTAGTGTGTGTGCTCAGGGACAACACATGTTGTGTAGATGTTAACACATGTAGTGTGTGTGCTCAGGGACAACACATGTTGCGTAAAATTTAACACACAACCTGTGTCGTTTTCTTTAACACATCTCAGTGTTACCTGTAACTCAACTAATGTGTTATTCCTCTTACACAGAAGTGTGTTGAAACTTTTTACACAATAATGTGTTATAGTTACACAACGTGTGTCAGATGTGTGTTACATGTTACTTCGTGTTTGGATGAACACTGACACGTATTGTTAACTTGTGTTTAATCCATTGACGTTTAATAAAGAGTGTTTGACTGTTTATTGTATTACCTGGATGTTTTAGACATCATGAATCTACACACACCAGCTCTTATTGAGATGAACAGAGGTTTAGATGTTGATGGTTCATTGAATGTTTCATCTGAAGTCACCAGAATCGTGATCAGTGGCTCCTTTATTTGAGCTCTTGACCCTTTACTTGTCTTTTAATTATCCTCTTTCTGCTTAACTGACTTTTAATCAAATATGTTTGTTATGGCATGAAAGAAAACACGATCAGAAGTTTCTTGATCAAGTCATAATCTCAAGATCTGATCCAGTTTATGATTAAATGGATGGTATACATTTACTTTATTTATGTGCTGTTAGCTATAAAAGTTTTGTGAAATTAGTTCATGATGTCCAGCAGTGCAGAATGAATTCTTAAAAAAATACAAATTCAATGTTTTCAGACAGTTTAGAGCTGCAGCAGATACTCGTCAAACACACACATCAAGAATCAGCTCATGAATCGCAACAATGGTGACAAACGCTTCATCCTGCAGTGCATGCTGGGAGTCATGGATGAGTTTTGTACTATGGTGACTCCCAGAATGCATTGCGGGATGAAGCTTTTGGTTTGTTACCATTATTGAGATTCATGAGCTGATTCTTGATATGTGTGTGTGCCTGTGTGAAACCATAGACTAGAACATCCTATGTGCACAGTGTATGGAAAAACAAATGTGCAGATATTGACAACAATATTGTAAAATAATTATTAACTGTGCAAAATGTATTTTACAGTAAAGTTTCAGATATCAAACACTTGCCTTAGCTCAGCAAATATATGCGATGATAACATTATCTTCTGATCATCGTTTTCTCATGGTTAGTTCTGCTGCTTCAAGTGTGCATTATAAACACACAGTCACAGTAAACAGAGAAAAACTGATGTGACAGAGTCAAGGGTCAAGAGCTCAAATAAAGGAATCACTAATCACGATTCTGGTGACTTCAGATGAAACATTCACTGAATCATCAACACAAATCCTGTTCATCTCAATAAGAGCTTCTGTCTGACAGAAATAAAGTCAGTCTGGTCAGTGATAACAAGTGAAAAGCGGAGAAAACATTTGAAAAAGACATTGAAAAAGACATTAAAAAAGAGGCATGATGTGATTGGCTGCCAAAACACCCACTGCTGTTCATCCAGAGTAACATTTAACACACATTGTGTGTTATATCTACACAACATGTGTCAAAATACCATCAACACACTCAGTGTGTTGTTTTTTAACACATCTCTTTTTAGAGTGTGATATGATTATTTACCAAAACAATTATCTGTAGTGTAAAAAATGTTTGGTAACTGTCAGATTACTATTGTATGTTTGACCAATACACTGTTTTTTGTTTCTTCTGCTACATTTTATTTATTTAAAGAAGTTTGATTACATTCTATTTTAGATTTGAATGCACAATTGTTTTTTAAATAAATAAGAATTCAACACTTTACATACATCTGTTATTTTGTCTTAGTTATTTTTAGTTAGTAAAGTCTGGTGCCTTTAGTCTCTTCAAGGAAGGTATAAGGTGGAAGATATACAGTTTATTATTAATTCAACAATAGTATCGGATCGGTATCGGGTATCGACAGATACACAAAGCCCAGGCATCGGTATCGGTATCGGGACTGAAAAAGTCGGATCGGTGCACCCCTATCTGTTTTTGACGTGTTCTGCACATCCGATATAGACGTTCATGGAACCTCAAGGTTAAAAACTAGTTTGAATGTGCTCATTGTGGACATATTTCCCATTTGTAATTGCAAAGCAACTCACACACAGTGTGTGTTTGTCCAGAAATCATGAAAATAAAAGAAACTTAGCTCACACCTTTGGACACTTTAGACAATTTAGCATCTGTAATTCACACACCTTTGGATCGTGAGAGAATCGTGGGATTCAATCCAGGATCTTCTTGCTGTGAGGAGACAGTCAGTACGTTTACATGGACAACAATACTCCGATATTAATCTGATTAAGACCATACTCTGATTAAGAAACTACCATGTAAACAGCGATTTCTAATTACCTTAATCCGGTTAAAGCCATACTCGAATTAAACAAAAATCGAATTAAGACATGTGGAGTATGCCTGTTTTAGTCGCATTATCTAAGTGCATTGTAGACATGTACACACCTTAATCTAACTATTAACGTCGTGAAGGAGTTTCCGCCGCGTTTTGTGACAGGTCACACACACACACACACACACACACACACCAGGCAAGTGCAGAGGGGAGGGCTTTGGGGGCTCGTATCAAAAGTACATAAAGTGCCCCTCTAAACAATCATCAATAATATTGTGACAAATAAAACAGAATTTGAATTATAATTAATATAACCGCACGTACAAAACAATGCGCTTAAATTCCCGTTTATCTTTTACGTATCTTTCAGTCTGAAATGTCGTTGCCATGACGTTGCTATGGTGCGTGACTGCGTGTCTTGCTCATAGACCGTAAAAACTCTGCTCACTCGGACATGGCCTCCTCTATATATTTTTTTCTTTGTGTTGCAATAATGCTCATTTTAAAAGTAAAATACGATCATTTTGTATCTGTAATCCCAGATTCATAATTGTCTGCTTACAACAGCGGTCGGGAACCTCTAGGCCTGCGAGCCATATGCCATTCAGTGAACGCTTGTGGCTCGATGGCAGAAAAAAAACAATCCAAACAATAACGATTTTGAAACCTTTTCATCACATTTTCATCATTTATCAAAACTATTATTCGAAATGTAGGCTGTCAAGAAGGAGGCAAGATGGGTCTCTTAAAAAAACCTGAAAGACAATATTTAATATTACACAAAATAAAACATATATATATATATATATATATATATATATATATATATATATATATATATATATATATATATATATATATATATATATATCATAATATCATAAAAAAAGTATAAAAATCACTCGTTTTTATAAAGTCACACTGTCCAACAGCGACACCCGCAGGTAAAGTTACAGTGGGTTGCCTGAGCCCATTGATTTGAACACACCCACGAAAGTCGCGCTATGATTGGACCCCGGACAGCGTAGTGTGGCACGGGGACGTAATGACGTACCATTAATCAAACTATGTTCTGTAACATGTAAAACGGGAACATGAACGTAATATTCTAAAAGCTACTCATGTAAACACCTTAATCAGATTATTGCCTTATTCAGAGTAAGGTCAATAATTAGATTACTGCTGTCCATGTAAACGTAGTCAGTGTTTCCCACTGAGACACTGGTGCTGCCCTTAATCACAGACATAAGACACACTTTGACTATTTCTGTCAGACGTCTACAGAAGCTCTTACTGAGAATTAACAGAGGTTTAGATGTTGATATTTATGGTGAATTTGAAGTCACCATTGTGGTGGGAAGCGTTTGCTTTAGTTGGGCTCTTGGTCCCTGTACTTAAGTTAGCTTTTCTTTGGATGTTATAACTGTGTGTGTGAAACTGTATGGCTGAGAAAGCAAAGATAAAGCGACTTCAGGTGTTGTCAGTGCCTTGTTGATGACTAAATCATCAGAAGTCTAGAATCTGATGTTGTGCTTTTGAGTTTTAGGTTCTTGTTCGGCAAATAATAATTTGTTTATATACTATAACCTTGTGAATCTGCTGTATTGACACCAATAAACAAATCACTCATCCTGAAAGATGATACAAAAGCAGGTGCACATTGTTTTGAGAAAATACGTCACATAGTCAGACGCAGACATCAAGATTTTGCATATGATTCACAACAACGGTGACAATCAAGCATGAGTTTTGTACTTTGAAGCTACCCATCATGCATTGCAGCATGAAGTTTTTTTTGTTATGATTGTCACCGTTGTTGTGAATCATATGCAAAATCTTGATGTCTGCGTGTGACTATTTGAAATATTTCTCAAAACAATGTGCACATTCTTTTTTATCATCTTTCAGGATAAGTGATTATTTTATTGCTATTAGTCCCGATGCAGTGGATTCACAAGGTTATAGTATATAAACAGTTACAGCAGCCAAAAAAAAGCTAACACAATTACGGGGACCAAGAGCCCAACTAAAGCAAACGCTTCTCACCACAATGGTGACTTCAAATGAAACATAAACATCAACATCTAAACCTCTGTTAATTCTCAGTAAGAGCTTCTGTAGACGTCTGACAGAAATAGTCAAAGTGTGTCTTATGTCTGTGATTAAGGGCAGCACCAGTGTCTCAGTGGGAAACACTGTCTCCTCACAGCAAGAAGATCCTGGATTGAATCCCACGATTCTCTCCCGATCCAAAGATGTGTGAATTACAGATGATACGTTTTCTAAAGTGTCTAAAGGTGTGAGCTAAGTTTCTTTTATTTTCATGATTTCTGGACAAACACACACTCTCTGTGAGTTGCTTTGCAATTACAAATGGAAAATATGTCCACAATTTGAACTAGTTTTTAACCTTGAGGTTCCATGAACGTCTATATCGGACGTGCAGAACACGTCAAAAACAGACGTCATAAAATCGTTCATTCTGGCTCCTCAGTGGACGTCTTTTCAACGTACGCCTTTGCTCAGTGGGAATTATCAATAAAAACTAAGATAACAGAAAGTCAATCTAATAGTTAAAAAGGGAAGCTGATAATGCTTTTGTGAAGTTGTGTCTGAAGTCTGTTGTGTTTCTCTGTCCTTCAGTGATTCTGCTTGTTATCATCAGGAGTCTTCAGTAATATTCAGTCATTACTCTATTAATCACTTAATTATCTCATTAACTCCAACACTGATTCAGTTACATTTAACAGCCTGTAGTGTGCACACTGAGCAGTGTTCAGTTCATCTGGGCTAGCCCATGTGGGGCCTACATGGAAACTGAGGACAAAACTGGCTGGGCCGCAGTTAGACAGCCCAGGTGACGCCCATATGGGCCCCACATGACTGTGCTGGCTGGGCAGAATCTGAATTAAAATGTGTTTGATTTAAGCCTACATTTCAAAAATTTGTGTCAGAAAATGTATTGTTTTTAAGCCTTTCGCACGTACGATCACACAGGTGTAATCAGTCTAGGCTGGTCCCTGGAGCGGATGATCAAGTGCATCACATTATCAAATGTTGAATTTAGCCAGAGACAGCCGCGCTCAGAGCTGTCATATATCACAACTTTTCAGTGTTTTCAACCACATACTGTTTATTTTAGGTTTCAAACATACAAATTCACATAAGTACTAAAAAAAACAATTAATTTAGAGTTTGTAAAATACACACTGATGTCTATGGAAGAGGTAATAATAATCCTTTCCATTATAATTTGACACGTTTTATTCATATCAGATACACATTGTGTAAGTAACTTCAATGTTTACTCTATTCTATTCCCAGTTCATCAGCCACTTACTTTTAAGTATTTTGGGAGAAGTGGATGAATTCACGTGTTGTAAACATAGAGGTTGTAAATCCAACAGATCCGATGCGGCACAAACTAACACGACGGCGCCCATTGCGCATACAGCTCAACTAACGCGATCGTTATAAAGGTGTTCAAACAACAATATACTTCCACTTGCATGTATTTGACAATCGGAATATCAGATATTTCATGCCATAGCTAACACATTTGTGAATATTCTGAATAAAAAAGGAAAAAAATGACATAAAAGCAGATCATCATTCATTCAGCGCTGTTGCTGCTGCGGTGTGTCACGTGACAAGCAATGACGTGTCACCATGGAAACGTGTGCGCGCTGGCTTTAGCGGTGCATTCAATGGCACTCATAAAACTAATGTTTGTTGTGACTGCCAGAGTTGTATGCAGGGCGAGCGCGGAGAGGGGAAATCTATATCGTCTATATCGTTGCTTTTTTCGATAGTAATATCTTGAAAGTTCATATCTAGATATAGATACGATAACGATATATCGTTCAGCCCTAGTGTTCACACCCAAGCGATTTTCACTGGCGATAAGCAGAGTGAACGTGCACATTCAGTAGATAGCGCTCCCGGTACACAAGGTGGTGCTACGGCACTTTACGCCTCTGACACTCACTTGTCACACAGAAGAATAGGAGAGACAGTATTTACGTGCTTGTCAAAATCATAGACATATTATGTCTGTGGCAAAAACCATTCACACACTTTTTGTGTGAACTGGCAAGCAGCATTAGCTGCTCATCTTCTTCTTTGTCTACTTACTACTACTTCTTCGTCGTATCAATGTGTGCTCGGCAAGAGCGTTTTGTGCTTGAGCGCCACCAAGTCGTGTTTTAATGTAACTTCAGGAGCTCCAGGCACGTGAACAAATGTGCCAATCTCATTGGTCGGCCAGTTTTTAACGCGCCGCGTCAAAATAAAAAAACAAACTCGAGCCATTTTTTTTTAAATGATGCTTTTACACCTGGCGTTTGGCGCGTCTGTGTGCACACTCACATTTGCCCCCCTTGTTTCGTCACAAGCGATAAACACACGCTAAAATCGTCCCGGTGTGAACAGGCCTTAAAATATTCTCATGATTAAATGCATATTGCCTGCTGTGCACAGTTAAGCTGATGCCCCCGGGGTGGCGTTGCCACCGGCTTGGGCCCGTCATCGCTGCTCGCAGCTTTAATTTATTTTTATAATCTGAGCTCAAAGATAGAAGTGTGCTTAATGGGTACTTGAGCTTATTAGGTACATTCACCTTAATAGTTTGGTCACCATTATGGTGATTAGTGTTTGCTTTAGTTGTGCTCTTTGGCCTTAACTTTTAAAAATAAATTTTCTCTCTTTACTGAAAACTGTTAAGGTCAGATCAGCAAGGAAAGTAAAGATTAATTATATTAGATACTTATTGATAATATAGATATTATCGTGGATTCTAGAGGTGGGCAGATTGATACTAATATCGATAATATCGATACCAACGTTGGTATCGGTATTGATTGATACCAACGTGAAAATATCGATACTGAAGTTTCAGTTTCTCTCGTTTTGCGACCTGTCCGTGTTTGTCAAAATGCTGCTGCTGTCACAGAGCAGAGCAAGCTCTCAAGAGTGCTGCTCGTGCTCGACACTGCTCTCCTCCCCCTCTCCTGTGTTGTTCCGTCACGTGACTCACCACTAGCGCTACCACCAGCAGTCAGTCAGAGGCGGAGAATGGCAGCAGAGAGAAAGAGGAGCGTTGTATGTAAAACTTTGTGACTTTGTTTATTTAAGAAAGAAATCCTGAAAAGTGCACTAAAGAGTAGAAACATTTTTTGTTAACATGCTACTTGAAAAGAGAATTTGTTTTTACATTTTTTATATTTGTGAAGTAATCATTTTGTAACTTTGTTTAAATAAAACAGAAGTAACCAAAAGTTGTTTCTGAACAAAAGCTTTTGTAGTACTGATTAATAACCCTAAATGCAAATCACAAAAACTAATTAAAAGTCATGAAAATTCATTTAGATTTAGGTTGAAGACGCATCCACCTTAATTATTAAAAAGTAACGATATTGGTATCGGTGATACTGGCCCTGTATTTACTTGGTATCGGATCGATACCAAATCTAGCGGTATCGCACACCTCTAATGGATTCGTGGGCTGATTTCAATCAGAGTCTTCTATCTGGTACTAGTTTTACATCACCCTGGGATTCTACAGCATGAGCTCAAGCACTATTTAATTAGAAAATCTAGAGAATTTAATAAAAAATAAAATCTGTGAACAGTAAGATTATAACACCTTCAACGTGACAAAAATTCTCAATAATCAGCGTATGAATCTCAATAACGGTGACATACTTCATGCTGCAATGCATTCTGGGTGCATCATACGAAACTCATCACTGGCTACCAGAATGTATTTTGGCATGAAGCATGTCATCGTTATTGATATATATATGCTGATTCTTGATGATTGAGTGAGTAGTTCAAAAAGTTTTTTTTTTTTTTTCATCAAATTTTTAAACGCTGATGTATATCATGCTGTAGAAATGTTACTATAATCAGTAATGTGAAATTAATGACATCAGATAATCTAGATGAGATCAGCAGATAAAAACACTATCCTCATAAATCTATATTTTTAAACCAGGGAAGCTTTTGAAGCTTGCATATATGTTTTTTTTGTAGAATAATATTTTGTATGTCTAAATTATGTACAAAGAGAACATTATGGATGCACTGTAAAAATGGCTGTGAAATCTACAGTTATTTACTGTAGATTTCACAGTAACAGTACTGTAAACGATTTTTACAGTAGAATATTGTAAAGTTTACAGTAAGACCGTAAAAAACACAGTAGTCCAAGCATTACAGTTGAAATCACAGTAGTCAAAGCATTACTGTAAAAAAAAATCACAATTTAGCCACTATAGTACTGTAAATAGTAAAGTAAACTACTGTAATTTTTTTTTTTTAATCATATCTTTCTTTGTACCCCTTTCACATGGACGGCCCGAGATTATTGTTGTTCAGAATTCATTACCGGAATATGATATAAATACTCGAAGGTGAGCTTTAAGTCAGGGCCGTGCAGAGAGTTCGTCAGGGGCAGGGGCTCAAATGTAAATGGAAGTAGGGCTGGGCGATATATATCGTGAGATTGTTATGCGCTTCTCATCAGTAAAGCCGGTTAATTGATTGGTAGTAAATCGCCTTCACCTGCTTTCAGATGGAGCGGCATTTACTACAAAGCTAAAACTCCAGTGTTAAATTAAGAAAGAAGTTAGAGAAGTTAATGAGATAATTAAGTGATTAATTTAGTGATGATTGAGCATTATTGAAGACACCTGATGTTAACAAGCAGAATCACTGAAGGAGAAAATCATAAATTGTAAGCCACCGTTATTGGGATGGGTGTGTGCATTAGTTGGGCTCTTGACCCTTATATTCTTAACTTTAGATTTTGTTTGTCTGCTGTTATTGATTTATAGCAGTCTAATTAACAAAGAAAAGTGTGATCTGATAGTGTTGGCTATGTTTTGACATAATCATGCGATGATCAGAAAAATGAAACATTTTGAGAAAGTTTGGTTTAACTTGTTAACAGCAGCTTTGTGATTTTACAGTATGTGAATATCATTTTTTTCTTATAATCTAAAATATTTAATTAACATTGTTCTGATCAAATGACTTTCAAATTAATTTATTTAGAAACACAGACATCAATAATCAGCCTGTGAGTCTCAACAATGGTGACAATAATAAAGCATGTTGCAGTGGCTACCACCAATCACAACTCATTAATGGCTCCCATCATGCATTGCGGTATGAATAAATTATGATCTGAATTGTCTATGTAATTTTCTTTTCCTAATTGACTATTCTTCTCGTCACCATTGTTGAGATGCATAGACTGAATCTTGACGTCTGTGTGTGGCTAAAAGAAAAGTTTTTTTTTTAAAACAACTTTTAAGAAATCCTTTATATTATGTCTAAAACTTAATATATTTATGCAGAATCACAGTTATGCTGTAAACATAAACATAAATCAAACATATAGTTCAAATGATGATTGTCATAATATAACCAACAGATCACTTTTTGTCTTTGTTCTTCTGGTAATTATAACTCAGATACAGCAGCCAGACAAAATCTAAAGTTAATAACATAAGGGTCAAGAGCCCAACTAAAGCAAACACCCATCCCCATAACGGTGGCTTACAATTTGAGATTTTCTCCTTCAGAGATTCTGCTTGTTATCATCAGGTGTCTTCAATAATGATCAATCATCACTAAATTAATCACTTAATTATCTCATTACCTTCAACACTCTTGAGTGGACTCATATACACTCCCAGGAGTGTTAATTTAACACTGGAGTTTTTGCTGTGTACAAAGAGCCGTAGTTAACTGACAAGCTGAGCCATCGCATTAATTATCGCTGGCGATACGTCCACGATATTAATGCGATATGGCTCAGCTTGTCAGTTAACTACGGCTCTTTGTAGTAAATGCTGCGCCATCTGAAAGCAGGTGAAGCCGATTTACTACTAATCAATTAACCGGCTTTACTGATGAGATGCGCATAACAATCTCACGATATATATCGCCCAGCCCTAAATGGAAGTACAGTACCCTTACTGTAAAAAGTATTCACAGTAACTTACTGGCCAATCGTTGCCAGTAAGTTACTGTAAATTTTACGGTAAATTTTTTACAGTGGCCTCTGAAAAGCAATATTTGTTTTTGTGTTTGTTTTTGTATATGTTTTTGTATATGTGACGAGAGTATGAAATTTAGAAAGATGAATGTTTAAACATTAACTTCTGTTTCACTGTGTGCCTGTAAAAATATATTCTGCTGTGTTACCGAATGTCTTCTATCCACAGGGTGGGTGTCTGATGCTCAAAACTGCAATGCAATAGGAAAAGCTGAAGCTAAAATGCAACTTTTTGAATATCTCGGCTTAGACAAGGAAGACTCTCAGAATTCCAGAATGTGGCCCTTGATATTCAATTACGAGCATGCCAACACAACTGCATACAACCCTTCCATCATTTATGTGGACCTATATGTGACCGCCATCACAAATGTGGTATGAGTCCAGCATGATTTATCTTCTCATTCAGGTCATTAAATGATATGTCAAACAGTTGCAGTATCATCTCTCAACACAATCTTTTTATCAACAGAATGAAAAAGCCCAGACTCTCACAACACAGGTCAAAATGATAACTGTAAGTGTTTTAAAAACCTATCTCATTCTCATTTCACAAAGTTTAACTAATTACCACTCCGTGTTCATACGGGAACCTCCAGCAGGGTGTTAAAGTAAAATTGAAGCAGTGTTAGAGTTAATTAGATCCGTAAGTGATAAATTGAGTGATGATTGAGCATTTATGATGAAAACCTGATGATAATGAGCAGAAACACTGAAGGAAAGAGAGCTGCAACTACAACTGACTTCAGCCACAGATTTAGATGTAATCAACTGAAAAGACATTAAATCTCTCTTTTTACAGACCAAATTGAATCAAGATAAAACACAGGTAATTTATTTTTCATAATCATAAAGAAAAATTATCAAAAGTGGTGGTTACTAATTATTTATTATTTATAACATTTTTCATAAACAAAGTTCTCTTGTCAGAGGTGAAATATTCTGAACTTTAAATATATTGTGAGAAAAAAAAATCCTTTAGACACAAACATCAAGAATCAACAAATTAATCTCAACAATGGTGACATGTTTCATGCAGCAATGCATTCTGGGTGCCACCATAGTATAAAACTCATGACTCCCAGCATGGATTGCAGCATTAAGAATGTCTCTATTGTTGCGATTCATATGCTTATTCTTGATGGGCTGATCTGTGTCAAGGAAGTATTTTTTTGGTGCAAATCTATTGACCCTTTAATATCTGAAGGCATTTGTATTTTATTTTTTAGATCAATTATTTTATGGTGAAGCTTCCCTATATGTGAGCTGAATCTGGATATATTTTGTGGTGATATGATAGCCTGGATGCCAGGCCAGCTGAGCTTAACCCTGCCCATAACATTTGAGGTTGGGCAGTTTGACCCCTTTTGTGCGTACGCAACGTTTAAAAATGAGGCCCCTGGCAACCCAGCCAGAACAGTCATGTGAGCCCAGATCAAATGAGCACTGCTCAGTGTGCACACTATAGGCTGATAAATGTAACACTGCGTCAGTTTATGTTAATGGAGTTAATGAGATAATTAAGTGATTAATTAAGTGATGACTGAGCATTATTGAAAATAGCTCCTGTTAACAAGCAGAATCACTGAAGGACAGAGAAACACAAGAACTACAACTGACTTCAGCCACAGCCTTAGATGAAATCAACTGAAGATAAAAGAAGACATTAAATCTCTGAAGATCTCAGAAGAGGAGGATTTAACAACTCCACAAACAGCATTACCAGCTTCACGTTGATGTTTTATTGAAAATAAATAAGTGTTGTCTTTAGTTGGGCTCTTGACCCTTGACTTCTGAACTTTAGATATTCTCTGATTGCTGTAGTTGTGTTTGTTATGGTGAGAACAGCAAGAGAAAAAAAATATCAGGTGCTTTTGGCCCCGTTCACACCGCAAGTCTTAATGCTCAATTCAGATTTGTTGCTCAGATCCGATTTTTTTGTTTGACTGTTCACATTACCTTTTAAAATGTGGCCTATATCTGATTCCAGTGTGAAATGTTTGAGGTTTCAAACTAACCTGCATGTGCAAAAGAACAATAACAATGACGTCAGACGCAGCCGCTGTTGCACTAAAGTTCGGGAGGTTATGAAGGACATTTTATTTTACCTTTAAGACTCTTCACCTTCCTTTGGCACTGAAGCCACGTTCTTCTGTGTTCCCATTCTTCCATTTCGTGTGCTATTTTTTCAAAAACGGAGCGGTTACGGTAGGATCCTTCTAGTTTAGACTATTCTTCTAGACTATTACAATCAGCGAATGAATCTCATCAACGGTGACATACTTCATGCCGCAGTACATTATAGGGGCATCATAGAATGCATTGCTGAATTGAAACATGTTACCATCGTTGAGATTCATACGCTGATGCTTGATGTTTGAGTGTGAGTTAATGTTGCAGGAGTTCAAAATGTTTAGTGTACAATGCATTCTGATCAATTCTGATTAAACTGAGTCTCTTGCTGTAAAATACAACAATAATCAAACAAATTAATAGCGAATGTCATCCATATAAAAGTCAGACATTAGATCAGTGAATTAATCCACAACATGATGATTATATTCTTATCATCAATGAGCCACCAACAACTGATCACACTTTCTCTTGCTGTTCACTTCATAATAGAGGTGTGCGATACCGCTAGATTTGGTATCGATCCGATACCAAGTAAATACAGGGCCAGTATCGCCGATACCGATACCAATATCGATACTTTTTAATAATTAAGGTGGATGCGTCTTCAACCTAAATCTAAATGAATTTTCATGACTTTTAATTTGTTTTTGTGATTTGCATTTTGGGTTATTAATCAGTACTACAAAAGCTTTTGTTCAGAAACAACTTTTGGTTACTTCTGTTTTATTTAAATAAACAAAGTTACAAAATGATTACTTCACAAATATAAAAAATGTAAAAACAAATTTTCTTTTCAAATAGCATGTTAACAAAAAATGTTTCTCCTCTTTAGTGCACTTCTTTTCAGGATTTTTTTCTTAAATAAACAAAGTCACAAAGTTTTACATACAACGCTCCTCTTTCTCTCTGCTGCCATTCTCCGCCTCTGACTGACTGCTGTTAGAAATGCGAGCCTGACTGCTGGTGGTAGCGCTAGTGGTGAGTCACGTGACGGTACAACACAGGAGACGGGGAGGAGAGCAGTGTCGAGCACGAGCAGCACTCTTGAGAGCTTGCTCTGCTCTGTGACAGCAGCAGCATTTTGACAAACACGGCCAGGTCGCAAAACGAGAGAAACTGAAACTTAAGTATCGATATTAGTATCGATCTGCCCACCTCTACTTCATAACAAACAGCCAGCACAAATCTATTCTTAAAAAGTCAAGGGTCAAGAGCCCAACTAAAGCAAACACTAATCACCATATTGGTTATGGTAATGGTTAATTATTTTCAATGAAACATCAACATCTACAGAAATAAAGTCAGTCTGGTAAGTGATGAGTGAAGCTGATAATGCTGTTTGTGGAGTTGTTTAATCATCCTCTTCTGAGATCTTCAGAGATTTAATGTCTTATTTTATCTTCAGTTGATTTCAGCTAAGGCTGTGGCTGAAGTCAGTTGTAGTTCTTGTGTTTTTCTGTCCTTCAGTGATTGTGCTTGTTAACAGGAGCTTTCTTCAATAATGCTCAGTCATCACTTAATTAATCACTTAATTCTCTCATTAACTCCATTAACATAAACTGACGCAGTGTTACATTTAACAGTCTGTAGTGTGCACACTGAGCAGTGTTCATTTCATCTGGGCTAACCCATGTGGGACCTTCATGGAAACTGAGGACCAAACTGGCTGTTAGACAGTCCAGGTCAAACCCATCTGGGCTCACATGGCTGTTCTGGCTGGGTGGCCAGAGCAGGAGGGACTGCGCAATGTACGTATCTGACAATTTTATTTTTCTCAATCAAACTGACTAAATGTCAGAGGTGGAAAGTCCAGGTTCAGAAAGTAAAAAGTCCTGCTCTGTATTTTGTTCAAAACACCTGGATTTGTTAAGTAGCACAGTTTTTCAGCCAGGAGGTAGAATTAATTAGTGAAATCAGCTGACTGAGTTCATGAGTGAAATGAAAATATGGCAGGACTTCTACTCTTTGGTCCCTGGATTTTACACCTCTTTTAATAGGTTCTTCTGTGACAACGTGTTTGTTTTATGAACAGTTACAAAAACCAAATCAAACTGCCCAACTAAAGTAAACACTGATCATTGTAATGGTTTTCAATAAATCATCAACATCTAAACCTCTATTATTTCTCAAAAAGAACTGTAGACAAATGACATAAATAAAGTCAGTGTGGTTTGTAATAAGAGAAATGTAATGTCTTTTCAGTTGATTTCATCTAAAGCTGTGGCTGAAGTCAGTTGTAGTTCTTGAGTTTATCTTTCCTTCAGTGATTCTGCTCATTATCTAATTAACTCTAACACTGCTTCAGTGTCACTTTAATACCCTGCTGCATGGTGGGGTGTTCAACACCTGTGAATTTACGATGCAAGCATACAGTATCTGTCTTATAATCACTCTTACCTTCATGTAACTCTCCAGGGATGGTCAAATTTGAATGTTACTTGGAAACCAGAGAGATTTTGTAACATTACAACTTTTGCAGCCCCCAAAGACATGTTTTGGATTCCAGACATTACTATAGTGGAAAGGTATGTAAAATTACTTCAGTCAGAACCTTTTATTTTGGATTTTATATTTTATTTTGCCTTTTAGTCAATGCAATAGATCAAAAAGGTTGCAAAATGAGGGATAGAATAAGGACAATTATATGTTAAAACAGATTCAAAGGCTTTGTTCATAATGCACATAAAACAGATTTTTTTTAACTTCGACTGCCTCGATGCTGAGCACGTCTAATTCCTCAGAATCAGACCGCTCATGCATCGGGTCCTCCACCCCGGGGGAAGAAGCCGCAGCGCGGGCTTCCACCGGGGAAGGAGAACATCTGAACTGTCAGACAAAGACTGGGAAGATGCCTCAGCAGTCCCAAGTCCCGCTGACAGTCCATCCGTGAGCCCCATGACCGGCCTCGCTGCACCGCCTCGGCGGATGCGGGACCGATCCACAGGGCTCACGAGGCTGGCCGGCCTCATCGAACACGGCCAGCCGAGAGCGGAGCAGCAGATTTTGTCAAATCAGGGCCCGTAATTATCAAGCTTCTCAAAGTGCCATTTTAGTCTGAAGTGCTGAGAATGAATGAAATTTACTCCTATTTTCAAACTTAAGTATAAAAGCAAGTTATAACATTTCTTAAAGCTAAGATTCACTCTTACACTACCAGTTAAGACAACTCGAGAGGTCTCTCAAGTGGGTAGGAGTTGCCAGTAGGGGCTTGTGATGGCACTGTGGAGACAGAGACGTGTGCAAATCTTTTTAGAAGAGGAATAATGTTTTTGAAATGTTTGACAATGAGCAGTTAATCAAACGGTATCGTTTGGACAGAGCAGGTATCATCTTTGTCAGTGCTGGTTAATGTTGGGCTGAACTTGCCTTTTATAACGTTTCCACTGTTCGACTAATTCAGCAAGTGATCGCTTCTTCCTCCCGCCAGTTTGGTTTTCTTTTAGAATCCATGGTGGCTGATTATATCAAAACATCTAGGCTATATATAGGCAGGTCAGTTAACAGCACATCAGTTAAAAATGTTTAATAAAGACATGGTGGAAAATGTGTTTATCTTTCATTACAAATGTGTATATTATAATGTCTTGAAAATTATTTATTGTCAAATGTGTGTTGAATGTAAACTCCTCTTAGGAATTTCATCATTCAATGCAAATTTATCTGAGAATATTCTTAGATAAGGACATCTATTCAGTGATTGGTTCATGCCTATGACATCATCCAAAATCCCGTTTGTGGCACAGCAAAGTGTCGTGAATCAACTCTAAGGCTAAGTTTACACGTGGGCGGCTATTTTTATAAACGGACATTTCAACCTCTACGGTTTCACATGTCTGTTTTGAGGAAAGTGTTAATTTACACGTACCCGTGGATATATGCCGTCAAGAGCATGCCAAACCTGTAGGTGGCGGTGTAACGAGAAGCTCAAGCCCACGTAAGCCAGTTAGAATTGGCGGCGCTGGCGGTGACGCGGACTGGTTCTTCGTGTTGGAGGGAGAAGTTGTTGCAAAATTGCTGACCTCCGAGCACTCATTCATCTCTGCTCCTCGACATAATGGAGCAGCTGTATTTGCAAATGCAAACACATGAGAAGAGTTTGCACCAACATAAATGCGACTGCTACTCTGAACTTCAATGATCACATGTAAACATAGGTCGCACTTTTAACGTAGGTGTTGAGGGGCTGACGGTATATGACGGTATATCGATTTCGATTTCCGTGTCAATTCATAGCCTACTGTACATATAAGGAAATAAGGATATGTACGTTATTAACATTTTAAAATTTCACATTTAAAGAAATCTAGTGTTTGATCATATCTAAATATTTATTAAAATGCAAAACTGCAATACTTTTTTGAGCAACTAGATTAGATACATGTATATTGATTAAAGAGCCATAAAGGCACCAGTGGGTAATGGCATTACACAGCAAAATCCCCAGTGTTAATTTAACACTGGGGATTTTGCTGTGTACAAATGGAAATTATTATTTTTCGAGCCACAAAATGACTCTAATTTGCCTCTTTGAATAAGAATTCTCTAATTTAACCTTAATCACTATATTATTTGTAATATCAATAATAAAAATATTAGAAGAAAAATATTTTTAGTGGTCATTAATGGACCATAATTATTGCACAAATAGTATTTAGTACCAAAATATCTCAATAAATATATATATAATATATATTTATTATTGTTATTAATATTATATAAATATTATATTATTGAACTAAAATATAGAACATTATTCAATTGAAAAATAGTTAAGGTGTATGGTCACATTTGACCATCAATGAGTATAAATGTGACCAATTAGTAAGGAATACCTGAGGGCTAAATACAAGAAAAAACATTAACATTAATGTTAACAATGTTGCATCTCCATCACTCTCCATTATAAAACGATGTATGGTTGACGTAATAATCAATGCACTATGCTGTACTGTTTACCAAAACTTGCTGCAAATACCTGTAAAGTGGAGCTGTTGTGTATCAAGCCATTCAAATGTATTGACACAGCGCTAGAAGTATTGAGCTCCGTGAAGCACGTGACCACGCGCCCACCAGGAGATACATGAGAGAACATGTCGCAACTCCGTTTTTCAACACTCTCGCTTTAACTGTTAAGCCATATAAGGGCCAAAACGCTATTTATTGTTTGAATTTCGCATTAAAACTTAAAAAAATGTAAAAGCTTAGACTTTGTTTAATATCAAAAGCAGGTTTGGTAATTTGGCGTGAAATTAAGTTGGGCAGCGTGAGAGCGTGAGACAGAGCCTGAAAGCGTGAGTATCACGCCAAATGCGTGAGAGTTGGCAACCCTGCTTAAAGTATGATTGAGATGCTTGATAACTAACTTTTAAGCGCAGCTTTGAACCAAGAATTTTTTTACTCTTAAGTCAATTCTTAGCAGTGTTCTTGTGAGTAATTACACAAGAAATTACTCAAAGCTCAAAAGCTGGGCTTCAAAGTTAGTAATCAAGCATCTCAGTCATACCTTAACTGAAGTGTAGGACTAAATCTTATGTTGGACAGTGTTACTTTATAAAAAGGAGTGATTTTTATACTTTTTAATGTAGTTTATATATATATATATATATATATATATATATATATATATATATATATATATATATATATATATATATATATATATATATATATATATATATATATATATATATATATATATATATATATATATATATCGTTCAAGGCTGGCACTTACACTCCTCTCAGAAAGTTTCAGAGGATGTTAGATCATATGGCCTCAGCATCAGCAGTGCTTGAGCTGGGCCTACTGCACATGCGCCCCCTTCAACGCTGGTTCAATACCAGGCCGGTTACGCATCAAAGTGAACCACAGCTGTATCATGCTGCGTTCACACCAAACGCGAATAGAGCGTCAGCGAGTGATTTAAATGTTAAGTCAATGGAAAGGCTATCCTGCGGCGCGATAGACGCGTTTCGCGTGGCGTGATGGACGCGATTCTGCCTCATTCGCGCATCCAGTTTGTGTGAATGAAGCGAATTGAGCGTCTTGCATGATGCGCGTGTTACGCTTGAGTGGTGCTTTTTGTGCATTCACATGTTTGAAGCGATTTTGCGTCTGGCGGCGGAGTTTAACATTTTTAACTTTGGTGTCAATTTGTGCCACGTTAACCAATCAGGAGCCTGTTTGCTCCAGTCACGTGGTAAAGTGACGTGATGAGAAACCCAGCATAATTTAAAAATACTACTATTGTGTCACAAAATGTAGTTTAAAGACTTTTCAGATGAGAATGTAGTTATAAAGAGAGCGTAATACTTAAAAAAAATTTTTTGGAGTTGTGAGATCCAGGCATTCACCAGGGGCTCAGCGCTCTTTAACCCCGGTGAGAGCAGCCTTTCCTGGTCCAGTCATTCTGATGTTTGCGACTGGCTCAGATGTCTCTATAGTGGTTAAACATGAGATAGAATTCCTCTTGTGCAGATCTAACGGGCAATCTTTGGTGTCATGAATCTATAATTTGTTGTCTGCCAAATCGTTTTGACTGAGGGCAAAGAGAAGTTTTATAACTTTTTTTAGGATATTTAAATATACATGCAGTGAAGATAATGTCGGTAGTGCATTGCCTGGACCACATTTGTGTGGCTATTAATGTTTAATATATATATTTTAATGAAAATGAAAAGAGGCAGAGTGGTAGCCTATGTGTTATTGATAGCCTACCTTTTTAATGCTAGCCTACTGTTAAACGTTTTCCTCGTCTTTATAACGAGGACACATAAAACGCCTTAGGCAGAATAACACTCATGGTGCTGTTGTCTGTTTTGGCAGAATACTGCCGTCTAGTGGCAGCAGGTTGTCTTTGTTACCCAGCCAGCAGAGCCATGTGGGGCCCAAATGGGTTTGACCTGGGCTATCTAACTGGGACCCAGCCAGTTTTGCACCCAGTTTCCATGTAGGCCCCACATGGATTTGCCCAGATGAAATGAACACTGCTTAGTGTGCACACTACAGGCTGTTTAATGTAACACTTCATCAGTGTTGGAGGTAATGAGATAATTAAGTGATTGAATAATGATTTTGTATTAGTGAAGAACACCTGCTGTTAACAAGCATAATCACTAAAGGAAAGCGAAACACAAGAACTACTTCCAGCCACAGCCTTGGATGAAATCAACTGAAGATAAAATACATTACATCTCTCAAGATCTGATTAAACAACTCCACAAACAACATTAGCTTCACTTATTACTAACCAGACTGACTTTATTTGTTGATGTTGATTACTTATTTGAAAGTAATAGTTTGATTTGATGTTACCATTGTGGCGATCAGTGTGTGCTTTAGTCAGGATCTTGACTTTTTAACATTAGTTTTTCTTTTGACAGCTGTGTCTGTTTGTTACGGTGAGAACAGCAAGAGAAACTATATTCAGATGCTGATTGATGATAAGAAAATAATCATCATATATTGGCTTAACTCATTGATATTATGTGGGAGGTTTATACGGGTAGTATGTTGCTAATTCTGTTTTATTGTTATGATTCTACTGCAAGAGAATAATAGAATTTAATCAGAACATCAAACGATTTATAACACTCAATTTACATATTTTGGTCTCGTGTGAGTTTTACTCGCACACAGATTTCAAGAATCAGCATATGAATCTCAACAATGGTGACATGCTTCAATGGTGCAATGCATTCTGAGTGCATCATACGAAACTTATCCATGGCTCCCAGAATGCATTGCACCATTGAAGCATGTCACCATTGTTGAGATTCATATGCTGATTCTTGATGTCTGTGTGCGAGTAAAATTCACAGGAGCCCAAAATATGTAAATGGTGTGATATCAATAGTTTGATGTTCTGATTAAATTCTATTATTCTCTTGATGTAGAATCATAACAATAAAACAGAGTTAATAACATATTACCCGTGTAAACCTCCCACATAATATCAATGAGTTAAGCCAATATATGATGATTATATTCTTAGCAATCAGCTTACAGCACACTGATCGCCTCAATGGTAACATCAAATCAAACTATTACTTTCAAATAAGTAATCAACATCTAAGCCTCTTCCTAATTCTTAATATGAACTTCTGTAGATGTATGACAGAAATAAAGTCAGTCTGGTTAGTATTAAGTGAAGCTAATGTTGTTTGTGGAGTTGTTTAATCAGATCTTGAGAGATGTAATGTATTTTATCTTCAGTTGATTTCATCCAAGGCTGTGGCTGGAAGTAGTTCTTGTGTTTCTCTTTCCTTCAGTGATTATGCTTGTTAACAGCAGGTGTTCTTCACTAATACAAAATCATTATTCAATCACTTAATTATCTCATTACCTCCAACACTGATTAAGTGTTACATTAAACAGCCTGTAGTGTGCACACTAAGCAGTGTTCATTTCATCTGGGCAAATCCATGTGGGGCCTACATGGAAACTGGGTGCAAAACTGGCTGGGTCCCAGTTAGATAGCCCAGGTCAAACCCATTTGGGCCCCACGTGGCTCTGCTGGCTGGGTAGCTGTGTGTGTGGATCATGCAAGGCCAAACCAGCGAAATGAAAGTCTCAAAATCCAAATTTATCAAATAGGATCGACTCACAAATGAGTCACAAATGCACATCTTACTCGTTGCACGCACAAATTCTGACTTACATTAATACAAAATCTAAGTTTTGTATTCACAACTATGTCTCTATTTGTACAAATCGATGCACATTCATGTAATTCTGTATTTTGCACACACAAGTGTTTGTGGATAGTTAAACATGTCTGCAACATTTATCAAGTTCATGGATAATTGTGTGTGCATTTATTAATCATTTTTAGTCTAAAATCATCCCATACCTACGGTGGCCCAGTAGTGCACAACACAACGAAATGTAAAAAGCATACATAAGTTCACAACACAACAAAATACATCCACAACACAACGGAATTAAGCCACAACACAACGAAATTAAGCCACAACACAACGAAAAATCCACAACACAACGAATTCAAGCCACAACACAACGAAAAATCCACAACACAACTAAATAAATTCACAATACAACGGAATGACGCCACAACACAAAGAAATCAAGCCACAACACAACGAAAAATCCACAACACAACGAAATCAAGCCACAACAAAACGAAAAATCCACAACACAACTAAATAGCCACAACACAACGGAAAATGCTCCCGGCCACTAGGGGACTCTCGGAGTGCGGTAAAGTTAGTTTTCCTTGCATTGTTCTATAGATTCGCCAATCTTACAAATATTTAAACACTACGATCAGTTTTAAGTGTGCAGTTGTATATCGACATGAAATATCAATTCAAAATTACCTACGTGCATAATAGTTGCATATTTATATTCGAGAATGCATTGACCCGTTGCCACAATTTTCAAATTCCAATGTAGTGTTGTGCATTATTAAGTCAGTTTTACCAATACAATCAAGCTGTGGAATTTTAACATGTCTGTTTTTAAATGTTAAAAGCAATTTTAAAGCAGCACTAGGTAACTTTTCAACCTTTATAATATATTTTCAAACCTCTTGTGATGATACATCGACTTACAATAGGTTGAATGACACGTCTGCCATAGCCTGACGGGGTCTGTATCGTTTTTAATCGTACTTTTAAACTTTGGGTTTCGGGTAGTAACCCGAGAAAAAAAAGAACTACAAAATTCGACTGCTTTACGGCATATACGTCACTTCCACCACCACCCCCACTTCCTTAAATTCGGACGTGCGAGCCAAACTATCATTTGTTTGCCGAATGTTATAGTCATGGCCGAAGCAGCACAGAAAAATAAGAAAGCAAAGGTTTTGTCGGAGGAAAGCAAAAAGAGGAAACGAGAACGTGATCGGATTAAAGGCAGGACGAGGATCAACATTGGGCCAGCGTTTGCTCGTTGGCATGAGCTGAAGGAGGAGGGGCTACATTCTTGCAAGTAAATACGTAAGACGTACAAAACCATATTTTAGGATACCTAACATGTCTGTGATATTGGTTTATTTGTCTTGCCTCAAGCTATAATGCAAATCGATTTTTCAAATTTGCAGATTCATCTAGGGTAGCTTGATATTATAATATTGACGATGTATGGTTATTACCTACCACTCAAACATTGAATTGAAGTATCATATAGATTCCGTAAAACGGTAACCAATAGACTAGGCTACTATAATGACGCTGGCTTGTAAACGTGCGCATCGCGATCATTTGGCGTTTGAAAAAAATAAAACCCATGAAATTATATTCATATGACATGCTGAAACATATGCCACTGTACCAGGGATGAAGACATTTCACACGCGACGCAAGCAGAACACCTGAATGTGAACTCCATAGACATGTGAACTCCTCCTGCAGTGTTCAGGGCTATCATAGTTGTCATGTCAACAAATGCACGTGCGATGCATCCACTGATGTAGAATGACAGTTTACGACAGTAGTAGAGGACAATACTGTTTCCCAACTGTAGGGGGACCCCGAGAGCAAAAACTACCTAGTGCTGCTTTAATTCATACAAATAATACGTTTCAACCAATTGGTGGAATTGGCAGACGTTCCCTTAGCACTGTGGTATCGGGTCAAAGCATTCTCGAGCATAAATATGCAGCTATAATGCATGTAGGTGATTTTAAATTAATATTTCATATCGATAAACAATGGTTTGCCTACATACTGTTAAAACTAATTGTGGCATTGATTTCTTTGCAAGATTGCCGACTCTATAGAACAGTGGCAACTTTACCACGCTCCGAGTGCCCCCGAGTGGTTGGGAGCATTTCCGTTGTGTTGTGGCTTGATTTTGTTGTGTTGTGGCTTGTTTCCGTTGTGTTGTGGCTTGTTTCCGTTGTGTTGTGGCTTTTTCGTTTTGTTGTGGCTTGTTTTCGTTGTGTTGTGGCTTGATTTATTTGTGTTGTGGCTTTTTCGTTGTGTTGTGGCTTGTTTTCGTTGTGTTTTGAAATTATGTTTGCTTTTTATATTTTGTTGTGTTGTGCATTACTGGGCCACCGTACATACCTTTCAGTCTGAGGCGCGATGCCGTTTTGTCTAATTATTGAAGTAGTGATGTGTCGTTCATGAACGGTTCGTTCATTTTGAATGAATCTTTAATATGACTCGAGAACAACGGGTAGTCTCAAAGAGCGATTTGTTCATTTTGTGTTGACTGCGCATGCGCAACATCCCATATGTTCTGTACTGGAAATAGAATTGATTAGTTTATCTCTCGAGTCTTCGGGTTTGAGTCATTCGTTCATCAAGTCCCAGCCCCATAGGCAAAGCTATGCAGTCACCGGAAACAGAAAAGATTTGTTAATCTCTCGAGTCTTCTCGTTCGAGTCGTTAGTTCAAGTCCCCATAGACTGAATGCAGAAACAATATACTCGTAGGAGTCAGAAGTGCTTATTGTGTGATGTGTGATTAAACTGGTGTACAAAATTTATGTACAAATTTTCTGATAATCGTTTAGTTTTTCTGATGAAAACATTGCTGGATCTTCTGTCCTAGTGTCACAAGGCTGCTATAATCAATGACTCTCAGAAGATCAGCAAACGGCCACTAGTGCACACTACTGAGATAAAGTACCATTGAAGCAGTGTTCAAGTTAATGAGATAATTGAGTGATGATTGAGAATTAATGATGAACACCTGATGATAATCAGCAGAATCACTGACGGAAAGAGAAACACAAGAACTACAACTGACTTCAGCCACAGCCTTATGCTGCGTTCACACCAAACGCGAATTGAGCGTCAAAATCGCGTCTACCGCGTCTAGTTTCACGCGCGTACATTTTGAATGCATTCGCGCGTCAGCAGAGAATTGGACGCGCGTAGAAATCGAGCGTTTGAAGCGAAATTGACGAGCGTTCAAGGCACTCCAGGAGAAATATGTCATGAAACACCACTCTGCCTCTTCTCATTTTCATTAAACATATATATTAAGCATTAATAGCCACACAAATGTGGTCCAGGCAACTCCTACATCATCTTCAGTACATGTATATTTAAATATCCTTAAAATATAAAGTTATTAAACTTCTCTTTGCCCTCAGTCAAAACGATTTGGCAGACAACAAATTATAGATTCATGAGAGCAAAGCTTGGCTGTTAGATCTACACAAAACGAACCACTACAGGACATCAAAGCCAGCGGCAGACGCCAGAAGGACTGGCCGAGGAAAGGCTGCCTTCGCCGGGGTTATGAGCAGTGATTGCCCGGTGATCGCCTGGATCTCACAATTCCAAAAACACAAGATTATTTTTTTAAATAGGCGCTCTCTTTATAAATAAACCACAGATTTGAGCTTTAAACAACTACATTCCCACCTGAAAACGTCTTAAAACTACATTTTGTGACACAATAGTACTGTTTTTAATTTATGGAGGGTTTCTCATACACGTCACTTTACCACGTGACAGCAGCGAGCAGGCTCCTGATTGGTTAACGCGGCGCGAATTGACGCCAAAGTTCAAATTTTTCAACTCGGGCGTCAGACGCGAATTCGCTTCAAACGCGTGAATGCACAAAAGTACCATTCGCGTGTAACGCGCGTATCGCGCAAGACGCTCAATTCGCGTCCAATTCGCGCGAATGAGGCGGATTCGCATCCTTCGCGCCGCGCGTAATGCGCCTTCCGCGCCGCGGGACCTCCAGACGCGCGTCAACGCGCCTTTCCATTGACTTAACATTGAAATCACTCGCGCCTGACGCTCAATTCGCGTTTGGTGTGAACGCAGCATTAGATGAAATCAACTGAAGATAAAAGAAGACATTAAATCTGAAGATCTTGGAAGAAGAGGATTAAACAACTCCACAAACAGCATTACCAGCTTCACGCATTATTAACCAGACTGACTTTATTTCTGTAATTTTCTGTTTATAGTTTTGTTTGAAGTCACCATGCTGGAGATCAGTGTCTGCTTTAGTTGGGCTCTTAACTCTTTACTCTAGCTCCTTTAACTGTGTGTTTATAAAGCACATTTGTTATGGCAAGGGAATCCAAGAGAATATCTGCTGATGTTGGCTATTTATATATTGTTAATGACATCGTGTGGCTAAATCACTGATCTCATTCGGAGTCTAATACTCTGGTTATTGTGGTACTGTGTTAATAGTTTTGTTTTATTCATGATAGTTGCCATATGATTCTACAGCACGAGTTACAGCACCGTTGTGGTATTCGAATAATATGCAGGATTTAAATCTATGACATTGCTTAGATATACACAGACATCAAGAATCAATGTATGAATCTCAACAATGGTGACAATCAATTAAAATCTTCAAGCTGCAGTGCATGTTGGGTACCACCAATCAACCCCCCCCCCCCCTTGTGTCCCAGCATGCATTGCGGCATGAATAAATTATGCATCTGAATTGACACATTTTCTTTGATACTTACTAATTGCTTTTACTTTTGCTGTTTTTGTCGTGGCATTTTAGTTGCTTGTTTTATGTTCAAAGTTGATCTGTTTATCTTATTTTTTTTTTGATTGTCACCATTGTAGAGATTCAAATGCCTATTCATGATGTCTGTGTGTGTCTAAGTAATGCCGTAGATTAAAACCTTATGTGCACTTTTTTTTTTTTTTTATCTGGACATTATTCAATTAACACAACTGTCCTGTATCTTGTGCTGCATAATCACATGGCTAATACTATGAATACAACACAATTAATAACACATTACCTCTATAACCAGCAAATTAGCCTCTAAATTACAGCAGTGATTCAGGCCAAAACAAATAGCCAACATCACCTGATAATATTTTCTCTTGGAATCCCTTGAAATAACAAATGTGCTTTATAAACACACAGTTAAAGGAGCCAGAGAAAAATTAATGCTAAGAAAATTAAGGGTCAAGAGCCCAACTAAAGCAGACACTGATCTCATACTATGAAACAATTATTTTCATTAATACAGAAATTACAGAAATAAAGTCAGTTTGGTTAGTAATGCGTGAAGCTGATAATGCTGTTTGTGAAGTTGTTTAATCCTCATCTACTGATATCTTCAGAGATTTAATGTCTTCTTATATCTTCAGTTGATTTCATCTAAGGCTGTGGCTGAAGTCAGTTGTAGTTCTTGTGTTTCTCTTTACGTCAGTGATTCTGCTGATTATCATCAGGTGTTCATCATTAATTCTCAATCATCACTCAATTATCTCATTAACTTGAACACTGCTTCAATGGTACTTTATCTCAGTAGTGTGCACTAGGCTGTGTTAATTTATCATGGGCATTTTTCTGTGTACCATTACATAAAACTTACCTATTTAATTTACGTTTGACTGACAAATATGAATCACATTAAGTTTATTTGTTTGTTTATGTTAAAACTATGTAGTCCAAATGGATGGAAAATTGTAATGTAATTCAAATACATAAAACTTATATTTAGACCAAAATATTTTTTGAGTGTATATGATGATAACAACTGTATCATACACAACAAGCATCAAGTTTCTCTTGCTGTTCTCACCATATCAAAAAGCTACAGCAACCAGAAACAAACAACGTTAACAACTCAAGGGTCAAGAGCCCAACCATGATGGTGGCTTCAAACACAACTATTATTTTCAATAAAACATCAACATATAAACCTCAATAAGAGCTTCTGTAGACGAATAACGTTAAAGACCACCCTCGCCACTGTGTTCTGGATCAGTTGCAAGGGTTTGATAGTGAATCCTGGAAGGCCCGCTAGAAGAGCATTACAGTAGTCCAGTCTGTAAAGTTCAAGTCCCCATAGACTGAATGCAGAAACAGTTCATCTCTCGAGTCTCATTCTTTTGTAACGTGACATGACAGCCGTGTTGGATACAGAAATTAGTTAAATCCTTTACAGTCTACAGTTAATTTACAACCTTCAAACAAGTAAGTTGTAGCCTGGTTAAAACCAGACCATTCTCAGTAGTAACTGAGTTATGGTCTGGCAAAGCTTCATAGACAAATCATTTCCAAAGGGGCGTCACCAACGGGCATCGCTCAAATGCCTCTCGGCGCAATTGGATAGACCTAAAACCAATCAGAGCGATGAGGGAGATGACGTATGCAGAGCGACAGAGAAACAGCTGAGACTATCAGCTGGCCGTTTCTCAATATGCGTTCTTGTCTGTAACGTTACTTGTGTTCTCAAATAGGAAATGTCCCCGGTTTCCATTTCAGAAATCTTACCAAGTTTGACTCCGGAGAATGAACTCCCGAGGACGGGAGGACACAGTCCGCCAACTCTGCTATGGAGGCAGCGTTCTTGACAGTATCACTCAGTATATGTAGTGCAGGCAATGCATATTATCTTTAATGCATGTTTATAACAAAACGAAATATAAAAAACCCAGCCTCTTTTCGTTTACATTTAAAAAAACACACACAAAATATAGGCATAATATAGGCTATGATTATCACTGTAATAAATTAAATATGACACAAAACACAACCAGTCACTTTTTGTTAAATGTCAGTTTATGTGTGATCAACAATAGCAATTATAAAAGTATAAGTAAAAGGTATAAGAAGCTATACAATAAATAAAGCAATTAAGTCAAAGTCAGCGCAAGGAGACTACAACGGTAAAGTTTAATATCTTAAAAAATATAAAGTAATGAAACTTCACTTTGCCCTCAGACAAAACGATCTGTCTAGGAACAAATTATAGATTAATGAGAGAAAAGATCAGCCGTTTGATCTACACAAGACGAGACGGTTTAACCACTACAGAGACATCAGAGTCAGCGGCAGATGGCAGGAGGACTGGCCGAGGAAAGGCGCCTCTCGTGGGGTTAATGATTGATTGAGCGCCGCTGAACCACTGGAGCTCACAACTCCGAAGACGGCAGATCAAATTTAAAAAAAGGCGCTCTCTTTATAAATAAACCACATATTTGAGCTTTAAACAACTACATTCACGCCTGAAAAGGACTTAAAACTATATTTTGTAAAACATTAACACTACCAGAGGACTCTCGCTAAGACCCATTCGTTTAGCCACCAAAGGGCCAAGCTGGTATCAGACTTTTGTCAAATCCAGTCGGAAAGACAGCGATAACATCTTTTTTAGATATGAAGGCTTTGAGTGTTGTTCTTTGCTCGGGTTTTAACAAAAAGGAAAAGTTTAAATCGCTTAAAACAGACGCGCTAGCTGATTCGAACGAGTGATGCTCCACGTACAAATCTGCTTCAATGTCGCTGCGCTGTCGTCATCGTGTAAAGCCCGCCCCAACGTTTCTAATTGGTGCCGCGATTTCTAGGGTTTAGAAATGGGCTTGAAGGGGCTCTTTGCCAGACTACTTGCAGAGCAAATCTAAATTTGCCGGAAGTTGTCTGGGTTTTCCCAGGCTAAGTAAGTAGTTTTTTTAATGTTTGTTTAGTTCAGTTTTTTAGCTAGTATAATTGATTTTTGTTGAGGTTTCATTTCTCTCCGCCATGCCTGTGCATGTCATTTTCATCCATCCATTAAAGATTGCTACAAAAATAACTTCTTAGTATTGTTTTATTTTACCGTTTACATCTCAATGCACTGGCACAACATCAGTGCTCAAGGGAGCAGCCATAAGTGAAGTGAAGAAAGCAACTTGACTCAAGTCAAAATAAAAGTCCCGTCTGTTCACGCATGCGCACAATGAACTCTTGCACATTTTGGGTATACAACAGTCAGTATCATAATCCAACATAAAAGGAAAATAATAATAATAATAGTAAGCAACATAATAAAACATTAATGATGAGAACATAACTCAACACCCCCACTTGTTCTCATCATCTTAAGCCATATATAATGACATCACAAATATTTAGTTCCCAAACAGAAAACATTTAAAATTTAGAATTTAAATTTTTGATACAGATTTTGTCAAAACGTCTGCCACCATGTCTTCTGTTGGGCAATACACAATATGAATTTTTCCCTCATTGACAGCATCACGGATAAAGTGATATTGTAAACTTCCATCCATTTAGCCCAAAAACCGGATGCTAACGGCTTGGTCAAAAGGAATTCTGCGTGTAAGCCTTTTCAGCCTTTCGGTGAAGTTCTCTTAATTTATTGATATCTCATTTTAAATCTGACTCCATAAATAATTTTATCTGACTCCAATTTCTAAGTGACTCCATAAAGTGTGCTACATTTAGAGTTTATCAGCTGATTTTACGATTAGTTGCGATTTAATTTAGATTGTTGATTTTCTTTGTGTCTTCCTAGTTTTCATATTCGTTCATCGAGAGACCCAATATCGCAGAGAGACAGACGCGTCCGGTTCGCGCGCTAACGGGCACAAAATGTTTACTTCTGTAATTAGTCAGAGGATGCAGAGTGAATATTTTACCTTTAAGTGGTTGCACATGCTCACTCAACAAAAAGTGTAATTTTAATAATATTCACGAACTGCAACTTGTCTATCCAGCGATAGTCAGAAATCGGAATATCGTGCACGCTGCGCCCCGTGCTTCAGTCGTGCCGTCATCGGTGTGATCTATCATAACCCTAGATTTTGCGGTAATAAAGGAGTATACATCGATCCATACTAGAATAATGATTTCAGAATCATACAAGATAAATCAAGATTAACATTTATTTTGGCCAGACAGGAAAAGTAAATAAGTAAATAAGAATCCATGGTACACAACTGATCAGCGTAAAAACATAAAACACAATTGCAAAGCAATATAAAAATAATTTAAAAGAGTCATCATGTCTGGCACAATACATGCAGTTTGGGTCAGTGTCTCAAAGACACTGACCCTGCACCACATGGGGGTTCTGACTACAGAATATTCCCCCTGAGAGTTAGGTTATTCAGCCTTAAATACTCCAACTAGAACAAAAGGGTTGTAAATATTTGCAACACAACCACCTGGTTTTGGGGAAGTGGATCAGATATCTTTGAAGAAATTCCTCAAAAGGAGGACTGAATTCTCATTAGTTTTCAATCTTTCTAATACTACTAGTGACTGCAGTGAAACTGAGACCATTTTACCATTCGCACCGAGACCTTTAAAAAGACATCAAACATGAAAGGTATAAAACAATAGATTTACAAGATACACAGTAAAATCCCCAGAGTTAAATTAACACTGCTCAGAGAACATATGGTCCCACTCTACAGAGTGTTAAAGTAACACTGAATCAGTGTTAAAGTTAATGAGATAATTAAGAGATTAATTAAGTGATAATTGACCATTAGTGGTGAACACCTGATGATAATGAGTAGAATCACTGAAGGAAAGAGAAAAAGAAAAACACAAGAACTACGACTGACTATTAAAAAGACATTCAATCTCTGAAGATCTCAGCAGAGGAGGATTAAACAACTCCACAAACAGCATTACCAGCTTCACACATTACTAACCAGACAGACTTTATTTCTATCAGACGACTACAGAAGCTCTTATTGAGGTTTAGATGTTGATGTTTTATTGAAAATTAAAGTTGTTTGAAGTTACCATCATTGTGATTAGTGTTTGCTTTAATTGGGCTCTTGACCCTTGACTTGCTAACATAAGATTTTCTCTGGCTGCTGTAACTGTTCGTTACGGTGAAAATGGCAAGAAAATCTTGACGCTTGTTGTTTATGATACTGTTGTTATCATCATATAGTGCCTTATTTGCTGATCCCCTGAAAGTCATTGATTATAGGAGACTTGTGATTCGTCGTAAGAAATTCGCAGAAGATCCAGCAATGTTATCATCAGAGAAACTAAACAATTATCAAAACATTTTTACATAAGATTTGTACTGCGGTTTACTAACACATCACACAATAAGCATTTCTAACTCCTGCAAGTTTTACTCACACATAGACATCAAGAATCAGCCTATGAATCTTAACAATGGTGACATGCCACAATGCATTCTGGGTGCATCACGCAAAACTCATCTATGGCTCCCAGAATGCATTGTGGCATGAAGCATGTCACCATTGTTGAGATTCATAGGCAGATTATTGATGTCTGTGTGTGAGTTCATCTCGCAGGAGGTAGAAGTGATTAGTGTACAATCGATTTCAAAACTTATTCAGCTTTTCTGATTAAAACGGTGTTGGATCTTCTCTAAAATCACAATAAAAAAAGTTAATAGGATATTGCTCATACTCAGTCGTAAAATCAATGAATTAAATCATTATACAATGATCATATTCTCGACATCGAGCAGCCGACAGCATCTGATTGTGTTTACTCTTGCTTTTCTTGCCATAACAAACTCAGTTACAGCAGCCAGAGAAACACTAATGTTAAAACGTCATCAAACTGCCCAACTAAAGAAAACACTGATCACCATGATGGTCACATTAAAAACTAACAATTTTCACAACAGAATCAAACAAAAAAATCTGTTAATTCTCAATAAGAGACGTCTGACAGAAATAAAGTCAGTCTGGTTAGTAATGTGTGAAGCTGGTAAAGCTGTTTGTGGAGTTGTTTAATCCTCCTCTGCTGAGATCTTCAGAGATTTAATGTCTTTTTTATAGTCAGTCGTAGTTCTTGTGTTTTTCTTTTTCTCTTTCCTTCAGTGATTCTACTCATTATCATCAGGTGTTCATCACTAATGGCCAATCATCACTTAATTAATCTCTCAATTATCTCATTAACTTTAACACTGATTCAGTGTTACTTTAACACTCTGTAGAGTGGGACCAAATGTTCTCTGAGCAGTGTTAATTTAACTCTGGGGATTTTACTGTGTACATCATCACTGGTATATCTGCATTTGGTGACTTGAAAACAGGGCAAGGAGAGGGCAAAATGGGGAGGGGGGAGAAATGTTTGTCAGGGTGTTGTCACACAGTTTCTGTGAGATCTTCTCTCAAGATTAGTGACTTTTATTGTTCAATTGCTGGGGTGTGTATCTCAACTTTTGTCTTAGCACCAAAACCGATCCTTACAATATTTCACATCAATGTGTTTAGATCTAGATCTATTCACTGGGTTTCTACTCAGTGCAATGGCCCCTGATTATCACCATACATCGTGGTGCAAGTGTAAACACTACTGTCCATGCCATTTAGCAGTTCAGTTAAGTACATGCTTTCCTGAGTAGTGTTTGCTAGACAAATGTATTCAGCTTCGCAGGTCGACAGTGCCACTGTCGGCTGTTTCTTGGACTTCCATGAAATAACAGGGCCTTGTTCTGTCAGGCTGAAACAGCATCCTGAAGTGCTACGCCTATCTTCTTGAGAAGATGCCCAATCAGAATCATTGAATGCTATTAGACTTAAAGTCTTGTCTGTTTTCTTGAAACAAAGCTCGTAGTCAGCTGTACCTTTTAGGTATCTCAGGACATGTTTAACAGCTACTAAGTCATGTGTTTTAGGTTTTGCAAGGGTTTGTGACAGTTTACTGACTATCCAGCAAATGTCTGGTCTGGTACAGGTCATTGCATAGATCAAGCTTCCAACAAGTTCACGGTATTCTTTGGGGTTCTCAATCTCATTGTTGTTTTCTCCCTCATTCTTATCACATTACACTTTTAATTCACTTGGGGTAGCTTTTGGTTTACAGTTTGACATTCCAAACCGTTCAAGCATTTTGAGAATGTACACAGTAAATTCCCCGGTGTTCATATCATATGATATATCTTTCAACATCATACAGGAAAGATAATTGACACATAAAAAATACAATTGTCAAATTGTTATTAGTAGATTTTCCTCAGCAATCCTTTCTTGCCAGATATCAAATATTCAGAATTGTATTATTTAAATACATTGTGTAGAAAACCAGTTTAGCACACCCACACAAACATCAAGAATCTAAATCTCAATGACGGTGACATGCTTCATACTGCAATGCATGCTGGGATATATAATCATCATAGTATAACACTCATGACTCCCAGCATGCATTGCAGCATGTCACCATTGTTGAGAATCATATGATGATTCTTGATGTCTGTGTGCGCAAACATTTTACTCGCTAAATGTATCTAAATATCAAAATTTAGAAAAGCCTTTATGGTGAAAATCTATTATAACAACCTTTATTAACATGTTTATTATTCACTTTTCTGAAAAATTAGTTTAGTCAAATAAAAAATCTTTATGATGATAACTATTTCACCTGATAATTTATGTTTATGTATTCCTTTGCAACATAATATGTGTTCTAGTAAATTTGGTTACTAAGATCACAACCTGACATAAAATACCAAGTCAAACTGCCCAACTAAAATAAACACTGATCTCCATAAAGGTGACCAAACATTTCCCATAAAACATCAACCTCTAAACCTCTGTTAATTCTCAAAAAGAACTGTAGACAAATGACAGAAATAAAGTCAGTCTGGTTTATAATAAGAGAGATTTAATGTATTTTCAGATGATGTCATCTTAAGCTGTGGCTGTAGTTGTGTTTCTATTTCCTTCAGTGATTGTGCTCATTATCATCAGGTGTCTTCAATAATCAAACAATCATCACTCAATTAATCACTTAAGTATCTTATTAACTCTAACACTGCTTCAGTGTTACTTTAACACCCTGCTGGTGGTTCCCATTTGAACACCGAGCGGTGTTAATTCAACACCGGGGAATTTACTGTGTACCTTTTCTGATTCATTTTAATTTCTCCCTCTTTTTGTTCAAATTGAATCCCCAAAAAATAAGATATTTTCCCCAGATCATTCATGTTAAATTTGGACTTCATTTTTTCTTTAAAATTGTTGAGCTGATCTTCACTGATTGCTGCAATTATCAAATCATCTACCCAGATGATCACTATGATTGTCTCATTTTCAATCTGCTACAGTGATCAGACTGATTTCTCTCAAAGTTGTTTTGTTCAAGATGATCATGTAAAAGTTTGTACCAGTTCCTTCCAGACTGTTTTAGACCATACAGAGATTTTTTTTAATTTCCATACTAACTTGTCTCCTATGTCAGATGTTTCTTCAAAACCCTCTGGTTGTTCTAAGTATGTCTTCCTCTATTGGAGCATGCAGATATGCTGTTTTGACGTCCATCTGATAAACAAAAAAGTCATTCTGAGCAGCTATCTGCATTAATGCCCGTACAGAGGTGAGATTTGCTGTAGGCGCTAATGTCTCATAGTAGTCTATGCCTTCAGTTTGGTTGTATCCTTTCGCAACATACCTAGCCTTAAAGATTTTTCCTCTTTCTGCATTTTCTTTAAAGGTCCCATGGCATGGCATTTTTCTATTATTTTATAATGTTTCCTGAGGTGTACTTATATTGGTAGTACGATTTTTACATCATAAAATGTCATAATTTAGAAATAAAAGGCATTTTTTTCTATACTGCTGTTTGCCCTGTGGCTGAATGCCCTGTTTCAAGAGGCGTGTCTGCTGTGAGACTTCAGTAAAAACGCCCACTGTTGTGATTGGCTGACATCTTTGCATTTTAAATGAGCGGAGGGGGCGTGGTTTAACGAGGTCTATGACGCACGAGCTGCTGCCAGAGAGACGGATGGACCTGAGTTCACTTCACATCAGTTCTCAGTTCAGTGAACTGTTGTTACTAGAATATACTTCAGGTTATTAGTTTATTTATAGTCGGAGGGGCTGTCACTCATGTCAGAAAGTTAGTAACTTTAGTAAATTATGGATCAGCGCTGACTCGAGACGCGAACCGTTTAGAACGATTCAGTCCGATTTGGTGAACTGGTTCGGTTCACTAAAAAGAACCGATTCAAAAGAATGATTCGTTCGCGAACTGGACATCACGGAGACGGAGCGATTGCTAACAAAGTTATTTATATTAACTACTGAGTTGTGAGAGCGCTGTCTGTCAGCGCGAGTTTATTGTGTTTGTATCTGAGAGTTCTGAATAAACACGAGTCCCAGTCACGCCGAGTCCGTCTTCATCATTATTCTACCAACTTTGTAACACATGCAATGTACCATTACAGCGAGATGAACGAGTTAGTAAGTGTTGATTATTTTTAGATATGTTACAATCATATGAAAAGTGTCAGTGACGCGCATTGAGTACACAGCGCAAACAAAGACTCAACTTCAGTAATCGAATGTAATCCAGTTTATTGTGGGGAAAGCTGGCTAGCCTAGCTGGATACCCTCACGTTTACCCCCCTTCTGCTTAATCTCGCGCCGCGTTTGGTGCCTCCGCTGTGGGCCAGATGCAGTACTGGGGGTCGGTGATGTTGAAGGCCGAGTCAGTGCAGCCCGAGCTTCGGCGTGCGTGAGATTTATCTCTAAAGAGATGTGAGTCTGCCGATGTTGAGCAGAAACTCATGACTGTATGCACATTGTAGAACAGATAGACGCGATGAGGACGTACAAAAACACTGACTCATAAGATAGAAAACACGAAAACACCGTTCTGTCGGGAGAGAGAGAAGCCGCAGTGTGTGCACGAATAATAAATAATTAGCTACACATAAGAAATCACAGATCAGAAGGAACTGAAAAAAGACTTATGTTTTCATTTGTACATCCAAACACTGAGAAACTGCCAGCATTCACTCGTTCACAAGCTTTGATCTCTGCAGGACAAATATAGCACTTGCATGGGCGTGCCAGATTCTCTGGGTGGAGGAAAGGGAGGTAACCGTTCCTGTGTGGACGTCATAACAGGAGACTTCAGGATTGGCTAGTCTGGCCTGTCATTTTCTCAAAGGCAGAGAAAGACAGCCAGAACTCGGTTTTACACTGATCAACATTTCTATCCACTTGGGGACAATATTCAGGCTAGGGGAACTCATATTAATGTTGAAATACCTCATAAAATGAAAATTTCATGCCATGGGACCTTTAAGGGCATATACCCATCTTCCCCCTACTGTCTTTCTGCCTTCTGGTAGAGTTGTCAATTCAAATGTGTCATTTTCTTTAAGTGAGTCCATCTCTTCCTTCATGGCATGTTCCCATCCGGGAGCATCAGGTGACATAAGGGCTTCTCTATAGGTTTAGGGAACTCCACACACTGCCCTGTAACAATAATTGACATTCACATTGGTTACATCGTCTTTAAAGTCTGTCAGGTAATCTTGTAAATACTTTGGGGCTCTCTTTTCTCTTTTTGAGTGGTAATGTTTAGACTAGCACACAGTAAAATCCCCAGTGTTAAATTAACACTGCTCAGAGCACATATGGTCCCACTCTACAGAGTGTTAAAGTAACACTGAATCAGTGTTAAAGTTAATGAGATAGTGAGAGATTAATTAAGTGATGATTGGCCATTAGTGATAAACACCTGATGATAATGAGTAGAATCACTGAAGGAAAGAGAAAAAGAAAAACACAAGAACTACGACTGACTATAAAAAAGACATTAAATCTGAAGATCTCAGCAGAGGAGGATTAAACAACTCCACAAACAGCATTACCAGCTTCACACATTACTAACCAGACTGACTTTATTTCTGTCAGACATCTCTTATTGAGAATTAACAGATTTTTTGTTTGATTTTGTTGTGAAAATTGTTAGTTTTTAATTTGACCATCATGGTGATCAGTGTTTTCTTTAGTTGGGCAGTTTGATGACGTTTTAACATTAGTGTTTTTCTGGCTGCTGTAACTGAGTTTACTATGGCAAGAAAAGCAAAGCATATACACAATCAGATGCTGTTGGTTGCTCGATGTTGAGAATATGATCACTGTATAGTGATTTAATTAATCGATTTTATGACTGAGTATGAGCAATATACTATTCACTTTTTTTGATTGTGATTCTAGAAAAGATCCAACACGGTTTTAATCAGAGAAGTTTTGAAATAGATTGTACACTACTCACTTCTAACTCCTGTGATATAAACTCACACACAGACATCAAGAATCTGCCTATGAATCTCAACAATGCATTCTGGGAGCCATAGATGAGTTTTGCGTGATGCACCCAGAATGCATTGCGGCATGTCACCATTGTTGAGATTCATAGGCTGATTCTTGATGTCTATGTGTGAGTAAAACTCGCAGGAGTTAGAAGTGCTTATTGTGTGTAGTGATGTGTCATTCATGAACGATTCGTTCATTTTGAACGAATCTTTAATATGACTCGGGACTACCGAGTTGTCTCAGAGAGTGATTCGTTCATTTTGTGTTGACCGCGCATGCGCATTATGCTGAATCTGTACTGGAAAGAACAAAAATGATTAGTTCATCTTTCGAGTCTCGAGTTCGGGTTTGAGTCTTTCGTTCTTCCTGTCAGTCCCATAGAGTCTATGCTGTCAGTAGCGGAAACAGAAAAGATTTGTTCTTTCGAGTTCGGGTTTGAGTCTTTCGTTCTTCCTGTCAGTCCCATAGAGTCTATGCTGTCAGTAACGGAAACAGAAAAGATTAGTAGGAGACAGTCAGTACGTTTACATGGACAACAATACTCCGATATTAATCTGATTAAGACCATACTCTGATTAAGAAACTACCATGTAAACAGCGATTTCTAATTACCTTAATCCGGTTAAAGCCATACTCGAATTAAACAAAAATCGAATTAAGACATGTGGAGTATGCCTGTTTTAGTCGCATTATCTAAGTGCATTGTAGACATGTACACACCTTAATCTAACTATTAACGTCGTGAAGGAGTTTCCGCCGCGTTTTGTGACAGGTCACACACACACACACACACACACACACACCAGGCAAGTGCAGAGGGGAGGGCTTTGGGGGCTCGTATCAAAAGTACATAAAGTGCCCCTCTAAACAATCATCAATAATATTGTGACAAATAAAACAGAATTTGAATTATAATTAATATAACCGCACGTACAAAACAATGCGCTTAAATTCCCGTTTATCTTTTACGTATCTTTCAGTCTGAAATGTCGTTGCCATGACGTTGCTATGGTGCGTGACTGCGTGTCTTGCTCATAGACCGTAAAAACTCTGCTCACTCGGACATGGCCTCCTCTATATATTTTTTTCTTTGTGTTGCAATAATGCTCATTTTAAAAGTAAAATACGATCATTTTGTATCTGTAATCCCAGATTCATAATTGTCTGCTTACAACAGCGGTCGGGAACCTCTAGGCCTGCGAGCCATATGCCATTCAGTGAACGCTTGTGGCTCGATGGCAGAAAAAAAACAATCCAAACAATAACGATTTTGAAACCTTTTCATCACATTTTCATCATTTATCAAAACTATTATTCGAAATGTAGGCTGTCAAGAAGGAGGCAAGATGGGTCTCTTAAAAAAACCTGAAAGACAATATTTAATATTACACAAAATAAAACATATATATATATATATATATATATATATATATATATATATATATATATATATATATATATATATATATCATAATATCATAAAAAAAGTATAAAAATCACTCGTTTTTATAAAGTCACACTGTCCAACAGCGACACCCGCAGGTAAAGTTACAGTGGGTTGCCTGAGCCCATTGATTTGAACACACCCACGAAAGTCGCGCTATGATTGGACCCCGGACAGCGTAGTGTGGCACGGGGACGTAATGACGTACCATTAATCAAACTATGTTCTGTAACATGTAAAACGGGAACATGAACGTAATATTCTAAAAGCTACTCATGTAAACACCTTAATCAGATTATTGCCTTATTCAGAGTAAGGTCAATAATTAGATTACTGCTGTCCATGTAAACGTAGTCAGTGTTTCCCACTGAGACACTGGTGCTGCCCTTAATCACAGACATAAGACACACTTTGACTATTTCTGTCAGACGTCTACAGAAGCTCTTACTGAGAATTAACAGAGGTTTAGATGTTGATATTTATGGTGAATTTGAAGTCACCATTGTGGTGGGAAGCGTTTGCTTTAGTTGGGCTCTTGGTCCCTGTACTTAAGTTAGCTTTTCTTTGGATGTTATAACTGTGTGTGTGAAACTGTATGGCTGAGAAAGCAAAGATAAAGCGACTTCAGGTGTTGTCAGTGCCTTGTTGATGACTAAATCATCAGAAGTCTAGAATCTGATGTTGTGCTTTTGAGTTTTAGGTTCTTGTTCGGCAAATAATAATTTGTTTATATACTATAACCTTGTGAATCTGCTGTATTGACACCAATAAACAAATCACTCATCCTGAAAGATGATACAAAAGCAGGTGCACATTGTTTTGAGAAAATACGTCACATAGTCAGACGCAGACATCAAGATTTTGCATATGATTCACAACAACGGTGACAATCAAGCATGAGTTTTGTACTTTGAAGCTACCCATCATGCATTGCAGCATGAAGTTTTTTTTGTTATGATTGTCACCGTTGTTGTGAATCATATGCAAAATCTTGATGTCTGCGTGTGACTATTTGAAATATTTCTCAAAACAATGTGCACATTCTTTTTTATCATCTTTCAGGATAAGTGATTATTTTATTGCTATTAGTCCCGATGCAGTGGATTCACAAGGTTATAGTATATAAACAGTTACAGCAGCCAAAAAAAAGCTAACACAATTACGGGGACCAAGAGCCCAACTAAAGCAAACGCTTCTCACCACAATGGTGACTTCAAATGAAACATAAACATCAACATCTAAACCTCTGTTAATTCTCAGTAAGAGCTTCTGTAGACGTCTGACAGAAATAGTCAAAGTGTGTCTTATGTCTGTGATTAAGGGCAGCACCAGTGTCTCAGTGGGAAACACTGTCTCCTCACAGCAAGAAGATCCTGGATTGAATCCCACGATTCTCTCCCGATCCAAAGATGTGTGAATTACAGATGATACGTTTTCTAAAGTGTCTAAAGGTGTGAGCTAAGTTTCTTTTATTTTCATGATTTCTGGACAAACACACACTCTCTGTGAGTTGCTTTGCAATTACAAATGGAAAATATGTCCACAATTTGAACTAGTTTTTAACCTTGAGGTTCCATGAACGTCTATATCGGACGTGCAGAACACGTCAAAAACAGACGTCATAAAATCGTTCATTCTGGCTCCTCAGTGGACGTCTTTTCAACGTACGCCTTTGCTCAGTGGGAATTATCAATAAAAACTAAGATAACAGAAAGTCAATCTAATAGTTAAAAAGGGAAGCTGATAATGCTTTTGTGAAGTTGTGTCTGAAGTCTGTTGTGTTTCTCTGTCCTTCAGTGATTCTGCTTGTTATCATCAGGAGTCTTCAGTAATATTCAGTCATTACTCTATTAATCACTTAATTATCTCATTAACTCCAACACTGATTCAGTTACATTTAACAGCCTGTAGTGTGCACACTGAGCAGTGTTCAGTTCATCTGGGCTAGCCCATGTGGGGCCTACATGGAAACTGAGGACAAAACTGGCTGGGCCGCAGTTAGACAGCCCAGGTGACGCCCATATGGGCCCCACATGACTGTGCTGGCTGGGCAGAATCTGAATTAAAATGTGTTTGATTTAAGCCTACATTTCAAAAATTTGTGTCAGAAAATGTATTGTTTTTAAGCCTTTCGCACGTACGATCACACAGGTGTAATCAGTCTAGGCTGGTCCCTGGAGCGGATGATCAAGTGCATCACATTATCAAATGTTGAATTTAGCCAGAGACAGCCGCGCTCAGAGCTGTCATATATCACAACTTTTCAGTGTTTTCAACCACATACTGTTTATTTTAGGTTTCAAACATACAAATTCACATAAGTACTAAAAAAAACAATTAATTTAGAGTTTGTAAAATACACACTGATGTCTATGGAAGAGGTAATAATAATCCTTTCCATTATAATTTGACACGTTTTATTCATATCAGATACACATTGTGTAAGTAACTTCAATGTTTACTCTATTCTATTCCCAGTTCATCAGCCACTTACTTTTAAGTATTTTGGGAGAAGTGGATGAATTCACGTGTTGTAAACATAGAGGTTGTAAATCCAACAGATCCGATGCGGCACAAACTAACACGACGGCGCCCATTGCGCATACAGCTCAACTAACGCGATCGTTATAAAGGTGTTCAAACAACAATATACTTCCACTTGCATGTATTTGACAATCGGAATATCAGATATTTCATGCCATAGCTAACACATTTGTGAATATTCTGAATAAAAAAGGAAAAAAATGACATAAAAGCAGATCATCATTCATTCAGCGCTGTTGCTGCTGCGGTGTGTCACGTGACAAGCAATGACGTGTCACCATGGAAACGTGTGCGCGCTGGCTTTAGCGGTGCATTCAATGGCACTCATAAAACTAATGTTTGTTGTGACTGCCAGAGTTGTATGCAGGGCGAGCGCGGAGAGGGGAAATCTATATCGTCTATATCGTTGCTTTTTTCGATAGTAATATCTTGAAAGTTCATATCTAGATATAGATACGATAACGATATATCGTTCAGCCCTAGTGTTCACACCCAAGCGATTTTCACTGGCGATAAGCAGAGTGAACGTGCACATTCAGTAGATAGCGCTCCCGGTACACAAGGTGGTGCTACGGCACTTTACGCCTCTGACACTCACTTGTCACACAGAAGAATAGGAGAGACAGTATTTACGTGCTTGTCAAAATCATAGACATATTATGTCTGTGGCAAAAACCATTCACACACTTTTTGTGTGAACTGGCAAGCAGCATTAGCTGCTCATCTTCTTCTTTGTCTACTTACTACTACTTCTTCGTCGTATCAATGTGTGCTCGGCAAGAGCGTTTTGTGCTTGAGCGCCACCAAGTCGTGTTTTAATGTAACTTCAGGAGCTCCAGGCACGTGAACAAATGTGCCAATCTCATTGGTCGGCCAGTTTTTAACGCGCCGCGTCAAAATAAAAAAACAAACTCGAGCCATTTTTTTTTAAATGATGCTTTTACACCTGGCGTTTGGCGCGTCTGTGTGCACACTCACATTTGCCCCCCTTGTTTCGTCACAAGCGATAAACACACGCTAAAATCGTCCCGGTGTGAACAGGCCTTAAAATATTCTCATGATTAAATGCATATTGCCTGCTGTGCACAGTTAAGCTGATGCCCCCGGGGTGGCGTTGCCACCGGCTTGGGCCCGTCATCGCTGCTCGCAGCTTTAATTTATTTTTATAATCTGAGCTCAAAGATAGAAGTGTGCTTAATGGGTACTTGAGCTTATTAGGTACATTCACCTTAATAGTTTGGTCACCATTATGGTGATTAGTGTTTGCTTTAGTTGTGCTCTTTGGCCTTAACTTTTAAAAATAAATTTTCTCTCTTTACTGAAAACTGTTAAGGTCAGATCAGCAAGGAAAGTAAAGATTAATTATATTAGATACTTATTGATAATATAGATATTATCGTGGATTCTAGAGGTGGGCAGATTGATACTAATATCGATAATATCGATACCAACGTTGGTATCGGTATTGATTGATACCAACGTGAAAATATCGATACTGAAGTTTCAGTTTCTCTCGTTTTGCGACCTGTCCGTGTTTGTCAAAATGCTGCTGCTGTCACAGAGCAGAGCAAGCTCTCAAGAGTGCTGCTCGTGCTCGACACTGCTCTCCTCCCCCTCTCCTGTGTTGTTCCGTCACGTGACTCACCACTAGCGCTACCACCAGCAGTCAGTCAGAGGCGGAGAATGGCAGCAGAGAGAAAGAGGAGCGTTGTATGTAAAACTTTGTGACTTTGTTTATTTAAGAAAGAAATCCTGAAAAGTGCACTAAAGAGTAGAAACATTTTTTGTTAACATGCTACTTGAAAAGAGAATTTGTTTTTACATTTTTTATATTTGTGAAGTAATCATTTTGTAACTTTGTTTAAATAAAACAGAAGTAACCAAAAGTTGTTTCTGAACAAAAGCTTTTGTAGTACTGATTAATAACCCTAAATGCAAATCACAAAAACTAATTAAAAGTCATGAAAATTCATTTAGATTTAGGTTGAAGACGCATCCACCTTAATTATTAAAAAGTATCGATATTGGTATCGGTGATACTGGCCCTGTATTTACTTGGTATCGGATCGATACCAAATCTAGCGGTATCGCACACCTCTAATGGATTCGTGGGCTGATTTCAATCAGAGTCTTCTATCTGGTACTAGTTTTACATCACCCTGGGATTCTACAGCATGAGCTCAAGCACTATTTAATTAGAAAATCTAGAGAATTTAATAAAAAATAAAATCTGTGAACAGTAAGATTATAACACCTTCAACGTGACAAAAATTCTCAATAATCAGCGTATGAATCTCAATAACGGTGACATACTTCATGCTGCAATGCATTCTGGGTGCATCATACGAAACTCATCACTGGCTACCAGAATGTATTTTGGCATGAAGCATGTCATCGTTATTGATATATATATGCTGATTCTTGATGATTGAGTGAGTAGTTCAAAAAGTTTTTTTTTTTTTTTCATCAAATTTTTAAACGCTGATGTATATCATGCTGTAGAAATGTTACTATAATCAGTAATGTGAAATTAATGACATCAGATAATCTAGATGAGATCAGCAGATAAAAACACTATCCTCATAAATCTATATTTTTAAACCAGGGAAGCTTTTGAAGCTTGCATATATGTTTTTTTTGTAGAATAATATTTTGTATGTCTAAATTATGTACAAAGAGAACATTATGGATGCACTGTAAAAATGGCTGTGAAATCTACAGTTATTTACTGTAGATTTCAC
The DNA here is from genome assembly GCF_949357685.1 of Gobio gobio. Taxonomy (NCBI): domain Eukaryota; kingdom Metazoa; phylum Chordata; class Actinopteri; order Cypriniformes; family Gobionidae; genus Gobio; species Gobio gobio. The sequence goes on along the minus strand of NC_137097.1, from coordinate 32,218,737 downwards.
AGTAACAGTACTGTAAACGATTTTTACAGTAGAATATTGTAAAGTTTACAGTAAGACCGTAAAAAACACAGTAGTCCAAGCATTACAGTTGAAATCACAGTAGTCAAAGCATTACTGTAAAAAAAAATCACAATTTAGCCACTATAGTACTGTAAATAGTAAAGTAAACTACTGTAATTTTTTTTTTTTAATCATATCTTTCTTTGTACCCCTTTCACATGGACGGCCCGAGATTATTGTTGTTCAGAATTCATTACCGGAATATGATATAAATACTCGAAGGTGAGCTTTAAGTCAGGGCCGTGCAGAGAGTTCGTCAGGGGCAGGGGCTCAAATGTAAATGGAAGTAGGGCTGGGCGATATATATCGTGAGATTGTTATGCGCTTCTCATCAGTAAAGCCGGTTAATTGATTGGTAGTAAATCGCCTTCACCTGCTTTCAGATGGAGCGGCATTTACTACAAAGCTAAAACTCCAGTGTTAAATTAAGAAAGAAGTTAGAGAAGTTAATGAGATAATTAAGTGATTAATTTAGTGATGATTGAGCATTATTGAAGACACCTGATGTTAACAAGCAGAATCACTGAAGGAGAAAATCATAAATTGTAAGCCACCGTTATTGGGATGGGTGTGTGCATTAGTTGGGCTCTTGACCCTTATATTCTTAACTTTAGATTTTGTTTGTCTGCTGTTATTGATTTATAGCAGTCTAATTAACAAAGAAAAGTGTGATCTGATAGTGTTGGCTATGTTTTGACATAATCATGCGATGATCAGAAAAATGAAACATTTTGAGAAAGTTTGGTTTAACTTGTTAACAGCAGCTTTGTGATTTTACAGTATGTGAATATCATTTTTTTCTTATAATCTAAAATATTTAATTAACATTGTTCTGATCAAATGACTTTCAAATTAATTTATTTAGAAACACAGACATCAATAATCAGCCTGTGAGTCTCAACAATGGTGACAATAATAAAGCATGTTGCAGTGGCTACCACCAATCACAACTCATTAATGGCTCCCATCATGCATTGCGGTATGAATAAATTATGATCTGAATTGTCTATGTAATTTTCTTTTCCTAATTGACTATTCTTCTCGTCACCATTGTTGAGATGCATAGACTGAATCTTGACGTCTGTGTGTGGCTAAAAGAAAAGTTTTTTTTTTAAAACAACTTTTAAGAAATCCTTTATATTATGTCTAAAACTTAATATATTTATGCAGAATCACAGTTATGCTGTAAACATAAACATAAATCAAACATATAGTTCAAATGATGATTGTCATAATATAACCAACAGATCACTTTTTGTCTTTGTTCTTCTGGTAATTATAACTCAGATACAGCAGCCAGACAAAATCTAAAGTTAATAACATAAGGGTCAAGAGCCCAACTAAAGCAAACACCCATCCCCATAACGGTGGCTTACAATTTGAGATTTTCTCCTTCAGAGATTCTGCTTGTTATCATCAGGTGTCTTCAATAATGATCAATCATCACTAAATTAATCACTTAATTATCTCATTACCTTCAACACTCTTGAGTGGACTCATATACACTCCCAGGAGTGTTAATTTAACACTGGAGTTTTTGCTGTGTACAAAGAGCCGTAGTTAACTGACAAGCTGAGCCATCGCATTAATTATCGCTGGCGATACGTCCACGATATTAATGCGATATGGCTCAGCTTGTCAGTTAACTACGGCTCTTTGTAGTAAATGCTGCGCCATCTGAAAGCAGGTGAAGCCGATTTACTACTAATCAATTAACCGGCTTTACTGATGAGATGCGCATAACAATCTCACGATATATATCGCCCAGCCCTAAATGGAAGTACAGTACCCTTACTGTAAAAAGTATTCACAGTAACTTACTGGCCAATCGTTGCCAGTAAGTTACTGTAAATTTTACGGTAAATTTTTTACAGTGGCCTCTGAAAAGCAATATTTGTTTTTGTGTTTGTTTTTGTATATGTTTTTGTATATGTGACGAGAGTATGAAATTTAGAAAGATGAATGTTTAAACATTAACTTCTGTTTCACTGTGTGCCTGTAAAAATATATTCTGCTGTGTTACCGAATGTCTTCTATCCACAGGGTGGGTGTCTGATGCTCAAAACTGCAATGCAATAGGAAAAGCTGAAGCTAAAATGCAACTTTTTGAATATCTCGGCTTAGACAAGGAAGACTCTCAGAATTCCAGAATGTGGCCCTTGATATTCAATTACGAGCATGCCAACACAACTGCATACAACCCTTCCATCATTTATGTGGACCTATATGTGACCGCCATCACAAATGTGGTATGAGTCCAGCATGATTTATCTTCTCATTCAGGTCATTAAATGATATGTCAAACAGTTGCAGTATCATCTCTCAACACAATCTTTTTATCAACAGAATGAAAAAGCCCAGACTCTCACAACACAGGTCAAAATGATAACTGTAAGTGTTTTAAAAACCTATCTCATTCTCATTTCACAAAGTTTAACTAATTACCACTCCGTGTTCATACGGGAACCTCCAGCAGGGTGTTAAAGTAAAATTGAAGCAGTGTTAGAGTTAATTAGATCCGTAAGTGATAAATTGAGTGATGATTGAGCATTTATGATGAAAACCTGATGATAATGAGCAGAAACACTGAAGGAAAGAGAGCTGCAACTACAACTGACTTCAGCCACAGATTTAGATGTAATCAACTGAAAAGACATTAAATCTCTCTTTTTACAGACCAAATTGAATCAAGATAAAACACAGGTAATTTATTTTTCATAATCATAAAGAAAAATTATCAAAAGTGGTGGTTACTAATTATTTATTATTTATAACATTTTTCATAAACAAAGTTCTCTTGTCAGAGGTGAAATATTCTGAACTTTAAATATATTGTGAGAAAAAAAAATCCTTTAGACACAAACATCAAGAATCAACAAATTAATCTCAACAATGGTGACATGTTTCATGCAGCAATGCATTCTGGGTGCCACCATAGTATAAAACTCATGACTCCCAGCATGGATTGCAGCATTAAGAATGTCTCTATTGTTGCGATTCATATGCTTATTCTTGATGGGCTGATCTGTGTCAAGGAAGTATTTTTTTGGTGCAAATCTATTGACCCTTTAATATCTGAAGGCATTTGTATTTTATTTTTTAGATCAATTATTTTATGGTGAAGCTTCCCTATATGTGAGCTGAATCTGGATATATTTTGTGGTGATATGATAGCCTGGATGCCAGGCCAGCTGAGCTTAACCCTGCCCATAACATTTGAGGTTGGGCAGTTTGACCCCTTTTGTGCGTACGCAACGTTTAAAAATGAGGCCCCTGGCAACCCAGCCAGAACAGTCATGTGAGCCCAGATCAAATGAGCACTGCTCAGTGTGCACACTATAGGCTGATAAATGTAACACTGCGTCAGTTTATGTTAATGGAGTTAATGAGATAATTAAGTGATTAATTAAGTGATGACTGAGCATTATTGAAAATAGCTCCTGTTAACAAGCAGAATCACTGAAGGACAGAGAAACACAAGAACTACAACTGACTTCAGCCACAGCCTTAGATGAAATCAACTGAAGATAAAAGAAGACATTAAATCTCTGAAGATCTCAGAAGAGGAGGATTTAACAACTCCACAAACAGCATTACCAGCTTCACGTTGATGTTTTATTGAAAATAAATAAGTGTTGTCTTTAGTTGGGCTCTTGACCCTTGACTTCTGAACTTTAGATATTCTCTGATTGCTGTAGTTGTGTTTGTTATGGTGAGAACAGCAAGAGAAAAAAAATATCAGGTGCTTTTGGCCCCGTTCACACCGCAAGTCTTAATGCTCAATTCAGATTTGTTGCTCAGATCCGATTTTTTTGTTTGACTGTTCACATTACCTTTTAAAATGTGGCCTATATCTGATTCCAGTGTGAAATGTTTGAGGTTTCAAACTAACCTGCATGTGCAAAAGAACAATAACAATGACGTCAGACGCAGCCGCTGTTGCACTAAAGTTCGGGAGGTTATGAAGGACATTTTATTTTACCTTTAAGACTCTTCACCTTCCTTTGGCACTGAAGCCACGTTCTTCTGTGTTCCCATTCTTCCATTTCGTGTGCTATTTTTTCAAAAACGGAGCGGTTACGGTAGGATCCTTCTAGTTTAGACTATTCTTCTAGACTATTACAATCAGCGAATGAATCTCATCAACGGTGACATACTTCATGCCGCAGTACATTATAGGGGCATCATAGAATGCATTGCTGAATTGAAACATGTTACCATCGTTGAGATTCATACGCTGATGCTTGATGTTTGAGTGTGAGTTAATGTTGCAGGAGTTCAAAATGTTTAGTGTACAATGCATTCTGATCAATTCTGATTAAACTGAGTCTCTTGCTGTAAAATACAACAATAATCAAACAAATTAATAGCGAATGTCATCCATATAAAAGTCAGACATTAGATCAGTGAATTAATCCACAACATGATGATTATATTCTTATCATCAATGAGCCACCAACAACTGATCACACTTTCTCTTGCTGTTCACTTCATAATAGAGGTGTGCGATACCGCTAGATTTGGTATCGATCCGATACCAAGTAAATACAGGGCCAGTATCGCCGATACCGATACCAATATCGATACTTTTTAATAATTAAGGTGGATGCGTCTTCAACCTAAATCTAAATGAATTTTCATGACTTTTAATTTGTTTTTGTGATTTGCATTTTGGGTTATTAATCAGTACTACAAAAGCTTTTGTTCAGAAACAACTTTTGGTTACTTCTGTTTTATTTAAATAAACAAAGTTACAAAATGATTACTTCACAAATATAAAAAATGTAAAAACAAATTTTCTTTTCAAATAGCATGTTAACAAAAAATGTTTCTCCTCTTTAGTGCACTTCTTTTCAGGATTTTTTTCTTAAATAAACAAAGTCACAAAGTTTTACATACAACGCTCCTCTTTCTCTCTGCTGCCATTCTCCGCCTCTGACTGACTGCTGTTAGAAATGCGAGCCTGACTGCTGGTGGTAGCGCTAGTGGTGAGTCACGTGACGGTACAACACAGGAGACGGGGAGGAGAGCAGTGTCGAGCACGAGCAGCACTCTTGAGAGCTTGCTCTGCTCTGTGACAGCAGCAGCATTTTGACAAACACGGCCAGGTCGCAAAACGAGAGAAACTGAAACTTAAGTATCGATATTAGTATCGATCTGCCCACCTCTACTTCATAACAAACAGCCAGCACAAATCTATTCTTAAAAAGTCAAGGGTCAAGAGCCCAACTAAAGCAAACACTAATCACCATATTGGTTATGGTAATGGTTAATTATTTTCAATGAAACATCAACATCTACAGAAATAAAGTCAGTCTGGTAAGTGATGAGTGAAGCTGATAATGCTGTTTGTGGAGTTGTTTAATCATCCTCTTCTGAGATCTTCAGAGATTTAATGTCTTATTTTATCTTCAGTTGATTTCAGCTAAGGCTGTGGCTGAAGTCAGTTGTAGTTCTTGTGTTTTTCTGTCCTTCAGTGATTGTGCTTGTTAACAGGAGCTTTCTTCAATAATGCTCAGTCATCACTTAATTAATCACTTAATTCTCTCATTAACTCCATTAACATAAACTGACGCAGTGTTACATTTAACAGTCTGTAGTGTGCACACTGAGCAGTGTTCATTTCATCTGGGCTAACCCATGTGGGACCTTCATGGAAACTGAGGACCAAACTGGCTGTTAGACAGTCCAGGTCAAACCCATCTGGGCTCACATGGCTGTTCTGGCTGGGTGGCCAGAGCAGGAGGGACTGCGCAATGTACGTATCTGACAATTTTATTTTTCTCAATCAAACTGACTAAATGTCAGAGGTGGAAAGTCCAGGTTCAGAAAGTAAAAAGTCCTGCTCTGTATTTTGTTCAAAACACCTGGATTTGTTAAGTAGCACAGTTTTTCAGCCAGGAGGTAGAATTAATTAGTGAAATCAGCTGACTGAGTTCATGAGTGAAATGAAAATATGGCAGGACTTCTACTCTTTGGTCCCTGGATTTTACACCTCTTTTAATAGGTTCTTCTGTGACAACGTGTTTGTTTTATGAACAGTTACAAAAACCAAATCAAACTGCCCAACTAAAGTAAACACTGATCATTGTAATGGTTTTCAATAAATCATCAACATCTAAACCTCTATTATTTCTCAAAAAGAACTGTAGACAAATGACATAAATAAAGTCAGTGTGGTTTGTAATAAGAGAAATGTAATGTCTTTTCAGTTGATTTCATCTAAAGCTGTGGCTGAAGTCAGTTGTAGTTCTTGAGTTTATCTTTCCTTCAGTGATTCTGCTCATTATCTAATTAACTCTAACACTGCTTCAGTGTCACTTTAATACCCTGCTGCATGGTGGGGTGTTCAACACCTGTGAATTTACGATGCAAGCATACAGTATCTGTCTTATAATCACTCTTACCTTCATGTAACTCTCCAGGGATGGTCAAATTTGAATGTTACTTGGAAACCAGAGAGATTTTGTAACATTACAACTTTTGCAGCCCCCAAAGACATGTTTTGGATTCCAGACATTACTATAGTGGAAAGGTATGTAAAATTACTTCAGTCAGAACCTTTTATTTTGGATTTTATATTTTATTTTGCCTTTTAGTCAATGCAATAGATCAAAAAGGTTGCAAAATGAGGGATAGAATAAGGACAATTATATGTTAAAACAGATTCAAAGGCTTTGTTCATAATGCACATAAAACAGATTTTTTTTAACTTCGACTGCCTCGATGCTGAGCACGTCTAATTCCTCAGAATCAGACCGCTCATGCATCGGGTCCTCCACCCCGGGGGAAGAAGCCGCAGCGCGGGCTTCCACCGGGGAAGGAGAACATCTGAACTGTCAGACAAAGACTGGGAAGATGCCTCAGCAGTCCCAAGTCCCGCTGACAGTCCATCCGTGAGCCCCATGACCGGCCTCGCTGCACCGCCTCGGCGGATGCGGGACCGATCCACAGGGCTCACGAGGCTGGCCGGCCTCATCGAACACGGCCAGCCGAGAGCGGAGCAGCAGATTTTGTCAAATCAGGGCCCGTAATTATCAAGCTTCTCAAAGTGCCATTTTAGTCTGAAGTGCTGAGAATGAATGAAATTTACTCCTATTTTCAAACTTAAGTATAAAAGCAAGTTATAACATTTCTTAAAGCTAAGATTCACTCTTACACTACCAGTTAAGACAACTCGAGAGGTCTCTCAAGTGGGTAGGAGTTGCCAGTAGGGGCTTGTGATGGCACTGTGGAGACAGAGACGTGTGCAAATCTTTTTAGAAGAGGAATAATGTTTTTGAAATGTTTGACAATGAGCAGTTAATCAAACGGTATCGTTTGGACAGAGCAGGTATCATCTTTGTCAGTGCTGGTTAATGTTGGGCTGAACTTGCCTTTTATAACGTTTCCACTGTTCGACTAATTCAGCAAGTGATCGCTTCTTCCTCCCGCCAGTTTGGTTTTCTTTTAGAATCCATGGTGGCTGATTATATCAAAACATCTAGGCTATATATAGGCAGGTCAGTTAACAGCACATCAGTTAAAAATGTTTAATAAAGACATGGTGGAAAATGTGTTTATCTTTCATTACAAATGTGTATATTATAATGTCTTGAAAATTATTTATTGTCAAATGTGTGTTGAATGTAAACTCCTCTTAGGAATTTCATCATTCAATGCAAATTTATCTGAGAATATTCTTAGATAAGGACATCTATTCAGTGATTGGTTCATGCCTATGACATCATCCAAAATCCCGTTTGTGGCACAGCAAAGTGTCGTGAATCAACTCTAAGGCTAAGTTTACACGTGGGCGGCTATTTTTATAAACGGACATTTCAACCTCTACGGTTTCACATGTCTGTTTTGAGGAAAGTGTTAATTTACACGTACCCGTGGATATATGCCGTCAAGAGCATGCCAAACCTGTAGGTGGCGGTGTAACGAGAAGCTCAAGCCCACGTAAGCCAGTTAGAATTGGCGGCGCTGGCGGTGACGCGGACTGGTTCTTCGTGTTGGAGGGAGAAGTTGTTGCAAAATTGCTGACCTCCGAGCACTCATTCATCTCTGCTCCTCGACATAATGGAGCAGCTGTATTTGCAAATGCAAACACATGAGAAGAGTTTGCACCAACATAAATGCGACTGCTACTCTGAACTTCAATGATCACATGTAAACATAGGTCGCACTTTTAACGTAGGTGTTGAGGGGCTGACGGTATATGACGGTATATCGATTTCGATTTCCGTGTCAATTCATAGCCTACTGTACATATAAGGAAATAAGGATATGTACGTTATTAACATTTTAAAATTTCACATTTAAAGAAATCTAGTGTTTGATCATATCTAAATATTTATTAAAATGCAAAACTGCAATACTTTTTTGAGCAACTAGATTAGATACATGTATATTGATTAAAGAGCCATAAAGGCACCAGTGGGTAATGGCATTACACAGCAAAATCCCCAGTGTTAATTTAACACTGGGGATTTTGCTGTGTACAAATGGAAATTATTATTTTTCGAGCCACAAAATGACTCTAATTTGCCTCTTTGAATAAGAATTCTCTAATTTAACCTTAATCACTATATTATTTGTAATATCAATAATAAAAATATTAGAAGAAAAATATTTTTAGTGGTCATTAATGGACCATAATTATTGCACAAATAGTATTTAGTACCAAAATATCTCAATAAATATATATATAATATATATTTATTATTGTTATTAATATTATATAAATATTATATTATTGAACTAAAATATAGAACATTATTCAATTGAAAAATAGTTAAGGTGTATGGTCACATTTGACCATCAATGAGTATAAATGTGACCAATTAGTAAGGAATACCTGAGGGCTAAATACAAGAAAAAACATTAACATTAATGTTAACAATGTTGCATCTCCATCACTCTCCATTATAAAACGATGTATGGTTGACGTAATAATCAATGCACTATGCTGTACTGTTTACCAAAACTTGCTGCAAATACCTGTAAAGTGGAGCTGTTGTGTATCAAGCCATTCAAATGTATTGACACAGCGCTAGAAGTATTGAGCTCCGTGAAGCACGTGACCACGCGCCCACCAGGAGATACATGAGAGAACATGTCGCAACTCCGTTTTTCAACACTCTCGCTTTAACTGTTAAGCCATATAAGGGCCAAAACGCTATTTATTGTTTGAATTTCGCATTAAAACTTAAAAAAATGTAAAAGCTTAGACTTTGTTTAATATCAAAAGCAGGTTTGGTAATTTGGCGTGAAATTAAGTTGGGCAGCGTGAGAGCGTGAGACAGAGCCTGAAAGCGTGAGTATCACGCCAAATGCGTGAGAGTTGGCAACCCTGCTTAAAGTATGATTGAGATGCTTGATAACTAACTTTTAAGCGCAGCTTTGAACCAAGAATTTTTTTACTCTTAAGTCAATTCTTAGCAGTGTTCTTGTGAGTAATTACACAAGAAATTACTCAAAGCTCAAAAGCTGGGCTTCAAAGTTAGTAATCAAGCATCTCAGTCATACCTTAACTGAAGTGTAGGACTAAATCTTATGTTGGACAGTGTTACTTTATAAAAAGGAGTGATTTTTATACTTTTTAATGTAGTTTATATATATATATATATATATATATATATATATATATATATATATATATATATATATATATATATATATATATATATATATATATATATATATATATATATATATATATATATATATATATATATATCGTTCAAGGCTGGCACTTACACTCCTCTCAGAAAGTTTCAGAGGATGTTAGATCATATGGCCTCAGCATCAGCAGTGCTTGAGCTGGGCCTACTGCACATGCGCCCCCTTCAACGCTGGTTCAATACCAGGCCGGTTACGCATCAAAGTGAACCACAGCTGTATCATGCTGCGTTCACACCAAACGCGAATAGAGCGTCAGCGAGTGATTTAAATGTTAAGTCAATGGAAAGGCTATCCTGCGGCGCGATAGACGCGTTTCGCGTGGCGTGATGGACGCGATTCTGCCTCATTCGCGCATCCAGTTTGTGTGAATGAAGCGAATTGAGCGTCTTGCATGATGCGCGTGTTACGCTTGAGTGGTGCTTTTTGTGCATTCACATGTTTGAAGCGATTTTGCGTCTGGCGGCGGAGTTTAACATTTTTAACTTTGGTGTCAATTTGTGCCACGTTAACCAATCAGGAGCCTGTTTGCTCCAGTCACGTGGTAAAGTGACGTGATGAGAAACCCAGCATAATTTAAAAATACTACTATTGTGTCACAAAATGTAGTTTAAAGACTTTTCAGATGAGAATGTAGTTATAAAGAGAGCGTAATACTTAAAAAAAATTTTTTGGAGTTGTGAGATCCAGGCATTCACCAGGGGCTCAGCGCTCTTTAACCCCGGTGAGAGCAGCCTTTCCTGGTCCAGTCATTCTGATGTTTGCGACTGGCTCAGATGTCTCTATAGTGGTTAAACATGAGATAGAATTCCTCTTGTGCAGATCTAACGGGCAATCTTTGGTGTCATGAATCTATAATTTGTTGTCTGCCAAATCGTTTTGACTGAGGGCAAAGAGAAGTTTTATAACTTTTTTTAGGATATTTAAATATACATGCAGTGAAGATAATGTCGGTAGTGCATTGCCTGGACCACATTTGTGTGGCTATTAATGTTTAATATATATATTTTAATGAAAATGAAAAGAGGCAGAGTGGTAGCCTATGTGTTATTGATAGCCTACCTTTTTAATGCTAGCCTACTGTTAAACGTTTTCCTCGTCTTTATAACGAGGACACATAAAACGCCTTAGGCAGAATAACACTCATGGTGCTGTTGTCTGTTTTGGCAGAATACTGCCGTCTAGTGGCAGCAGGTTGTCTTTGTTACCCAGCCAGCAGAGCCATGTGGGGCCCAAATGGGTTTGACCTGGGCTATCTAACTGGGACCCAGCCAGTTTTGCACCCAGTTTCCATGTAGGCCCCACATGGATTTGCCCAGATGAAATGAACACTGCTTAGTGTGCACACTACAGGCTGTTTAATGTAACACTTCATCAGTGTTGGAGGTAATGAGATAATTAAGTGATTGAATAATGATTTTGTATTAGTGAAGAACACCTGCTGTTAACAAGCATAATCACTAAAGGAAAGCGAAACACAAGAACTACTTCCAGCCACAGCCTTGGATGAAATCAACTGAAGATAAAATACATTACATCTCTCAAGATCTGATTAAACAACTCCACAAACAACATTAGCTTCACTTATTACTAACCAGACTGACTTTATTTGTTGATGTTGATTACTTATTTGAAAGTAATAGTTTGATTTGATGTTACCATTGTGGCGATCAGTGTGTGCTTTAGTCAGGATCTTGACTTTTTAACATTAGTTTTTCTTTTGACAGCTGTGTCTGTTTGTTACGGTGAGAACAGCAAGAGAAACTATATTCAGATGCTGATTGATGATAAGAAAATAATCATCATATATTGGCTTAACTCATTGATATTATGTGGGAGGTTTATACGGGTAGTATGTTGCTAATTCTGTTTTATTGTTATGATTCTACTGCAAGAGAATAATAGAATTTAATCAGAACATCAAACGATTTATAACACTCAATTTACATATTTTGGTCTCGTGTGAGTTTTACTCGCACACAGATTTCAAGAATCAGCATATGAATCTCAACAATGGTGACATGCTTCAATGGTGCAATGCATTCTGAGTGCATCATACGAAACTTATCCATGGCTCCCAGAATGCATTGCACCATTGAAGCATGTCACCATTGTTGAGATTCATATGCTGATTCTTGATGTCTGTGTGCGAGTAAAATTCACAGGAGCCCAAAATATGTAAATGGTGTGATATCAATAGTTTGATGTTCTGATTAAATTCTATTATTCTCTTGATGTAGAATCATAACAATAAAACAGAGTTAATAACATATTACCCGTGTAAACCTCCCACATAATATCAATGAGTTAAGCCAATATATGATGATTATATTCTTAGCAATCAGCTTACAGCACACTGATCGCCTCAATGGTAACATCAAATCAAACTATTACTTTCAAATAAGTAATCAACATCTAAGCCTCTTCCTAATTCTTAATATGAACTTCTGTAGATGTATGACAGAAATAAAGTCAGTCTGGTTAGTATTAAGTGAAGCTAATGTTGTTTGTGGAGTTGTTTAATCAGATCTTGAGAGATGTAATGTATTTTATCTTCAGTTGATTTCATCCAAGGCTGTGGCTGGAAGTAGTTCTTGTGTTTCTCTTTCCTTCAGTGATTATGCTTGTTAACAGCAGGTGTTCTTCACTAATACAAAATCATTATTCAATCACTTAATTATCTCATTACCTCCAACACTGATTAAGTGTTACATTAAACAGCCTGTAGTGTGCACACTAAGCAGTGTTCATTTCATCTGGGCAAATCCATGTGGGGCCTACATGGAAACTGGGTGCAAAACTGGCTGGGTCCCAGTTAGATAGCCCAGGTCAAACCCATTTGGGCCCCACGTGGCTCTGCTGGCTGGGTAGCTGTGTGTGTGGATCATGCAAGGCCAAACCAGCGAAATGAAAGTCTCAAAATCCAAATTTATCAAATAGGATCGACTCACAAATGAGTCACAAATGCACATCTTACTCGTTGCACGCACAAATTCTGACTTACATTAATACAAAATCTAAGTTTTGTATTCACAACTATGTCTCTATTTGTACAAATCGATGCACATTCATGTAATTCTGTATTTTGCACACACAAGTGTTTGTGGATAGTTAAACATGTCTGCAACATTTATCAAGTTCATGGATAATTGTGTGTGCATTTATTAATCATTTTTAGTCTAAAATCATCCCATACCTACGGTGGCCCAGTAGTGCACAACACAACGAAATGTAAAAAGCATACATAAGTTCACAACACAACAAAATACATCCACAACACAACGGAATTAAGCCACAACACAACGAAATTAAGCCACAACACAACGAAAAATCCACAACACAACGAATTCAAGCCACAACACAACGAAAAATCCACAACACAACTAAATAAATTCACAATACAACGGAATGACGCCACAACACAAAGAAATCAAGCCACAACACAACGAAAAATCCACAACACAACGAAATCAAGCCACAACAAAACGAAAAATCCACAACACAACTAAATAGCCACAACACAACGGAAAATGCTCCCGGCCACTAGGGGACTCTCGGAGTGCGGTAAAGTTAGTTTTCCTTGCATTGTTCTATAGATTCGCCAATCTTACAAATATTTAAACACTACGATCAGTTTTAAGTGTGCAGTTGTATATCGACATGAAATATCAATTCAAAATTACCTACGTGCATAATAGTTGCATATTTATATTCGAGAATGCATTGACCCGTTGCCACAATTTTCAAATTCCAATGTAGTGTTGTGCATTATTAAGTCAGTTTTACCAATACAATCAAGCTGTGGAATTTTAACATGTCTGTTTTTAAATGTTAAAAGCAATTTTAAAGCAGCACTAGGTAACTTTTCAACCTTTATAATATATTTTCAAACCTCTTGTGATGATACATCGACTTACAATAGGTTGAATGACACGTCTGCCATAGCCTGACGGGGTCTGTATCGTTTTTAATCGTACTTTTAAACTTTGGGTTTCGGGTAGTAACCCGAGAAAAAAAAGAACTACAAAATTCGACTGCTTTACGGCATATACGTCACTTCCACCACCACCCCCACTTCCTTAAATTCGGACGTGCGAGCCAAACTATCATTTGTTTGCCGAATGTTATAGTCATGGCCGAAGCAGCACAGAAAAATAAGAAAGCAAAGGTTTTGTCGGAGGAAAGCAAAAAGAGGAAACGAGAACGTGATCGGATTAAAGGCAGGACGAGGATCAACATTGGGCCAGCGTTTGCTCGTTGGCATGAGCTGAAGGAGGAGGGGCTACATTCTTGCAAGTAAATACGTAAGACGTACAAAACCATATTTTAGGATACCTAACATGTCTGTGATATTGGTTTATTTGTCTTGCCTCAAGCTATAATGCAAATCGATTTTTCAAATTTGCAGATTCATCTAGGGTAGCTTGATATTATAATATTGACGATGTATGGTTATTACCTACCACTCAAACATTGAATTGAAGTATCATATAGATTCCGTAAAACGGTAACCAATAGACTAGGCTACTATAATGACGCTGGCTTGTAAACGTGCGCATCGCGATCATTTGGCGTTTGAAAAAAATAAAACCCATGAAATTATATTCATATGACATGCTGAAACATATGCCACTGTACCAGGGATGAAGACATTTCACACGCGACGCAAGCAGAACACCTGAATGTGAACTCCATAGACATGTGAACTCCTCCTGCAGTGTTCAGGGCTATCATAGTTGTCATGTCAACAAATGCACGTGCGATGCATCCACTGATGTAGAATGACAGTTTACGACAGTAGTAGAGGACAATACTGTTTCCCAACTGTAGGGGGACCCCGAGAGCAAAAACTACCTAGTGCTGCTTTAATTCATACAAATAATACGTTTCAACCAATTGGTGGAATTGGCAGACGTTCCCTTAGCACTGTGGTATCGGGTCAAAGCATTCTCGAGCATAAATATGCAGCTATAATGCATGTAGGTGATTTTAAATTAATATTTCATATCGATAAACAATGGTTTGCCTACATACTGTTAAAACTAATTGTGGCATTGATTTCTTTGCAAGATTGCCGACTCTATAGAACAGTGGCAACTTTACCACGCTCCGAGTGCCCCCGAGTGGTTGGGAGCATTTCCGTTGTGTTGTGGCTTGATTTTGTTGTGTTGTGGCTTGTTTCCGTTGTGTTGTGGCTTGTTTCCGTTGTGTTGTGGCTTTTTCGTTTTGTTGTGGCTTGTTTTCGTTGTGTTGTGGCTTGATTTATTTGTGTTGTGGCTTTTTCGTTGTGTTGTGGCTTGTTTTCGTTGTGTTTTGAAATTATGTTTGCTTTTTATATTTTGTTGTGTTGTGCATTACTGGGCCACCGTACATACCTTTCAGTCTGAGGCGCGATGCCGTTTTGTCTAATTATTGAAGTAGTGATGTGTCGTTCATGAACGGTTCGTTCATTTTGAATGAATCTTTAATATGACTCGAGAACAACGGGTAGTCTCAAAGAGCGATTTGTTCATTTTGTGTTGACTGCGCATGCGCAACATCCCATATGTTCTGTACTGGAAATAGAATTGATTAGTTTATCTCTCGAGTCTTCGGGTTTGAGTCATTCGTTCATCAAGTCCCAGCCCCATAGGCAAAGCTATGCAGTCACCGGAAACAGAAAAGATTTGTTAATCTCTCGAGTCTTCTCGTTCGAGTCGTTAGTTCAAGTCCCCATAGACTGAATGCAGAAACAATATACTCGTAGGAGTCAGAAGTGCTTATTGTGTGATGTGTGATTAAACTGGTGTACAAAATTTATGTACAAATTTTCTGATAATCGTTTAGTTTTTCTGATGAAAACATTGCTGGATCTTCTGTCCTAGTGTCACAAGGCTGCTATAATCAATGACTCTCAGAAGATCAGCAAACGGCCACTAGTGCACACTACTGAGATAAAGTACCATTGAAGCAGTGTTCAAGTTAATGAGATAATTGAGTGATGATTGAGAATTAATGATGAACACCTGATGATAATCAGCAGAATCACTGACGGAAAGAGAAACACAAGAACTACAACTGACTTCAGCCACAGCCTTATGCTGCGTTCACACCAAACGCGAATTGAGCGTCAAAATCGCGTCTACCGCGTCTAGTTTCACGCGCGTACATTTTGAATGCATTCGCGCGTCAGCAGAGAATTGGACGCGCGTAGAAATCGAGCGTTTGAAGCGAAATTGACGAGCGTTCAAGGCACTCCAGGAGAAATATGTCATGAAACACCACTCTGCCTCTTCTCATTTTCATTAAACATATATATTAAGCATTAATAGCCACACAAATGTGGTCCAGGCAACTCCTACATCATCTTCAGTACATGTATATTTAAATATCCTTAAAATATAAAGTTATTAAACTTCTCTTTGCCCTCAGTCAAAACGATTTGGCAGACAACAAATTATAGATTCATGAGAGCAAAGCTTGGCTGTTAGATCTACACAAAACGAACCACTACAGGACATCAAAGCCAGCGGCAGACGCCAGAAGGACTGGCCGAGGAAAGGCTGCCTTCGCCGGGGTTATGAGCAGTGATTGCCCGGTGATCGCCTGGATCTCACAATTCCAAAAACACAAGATTATTTTTTTAAATAGGCGCTCTCTTTATAAATAAACCACAGATTTGAGCTTTAAACAACTACATTCCCACCTGAAAACGTCTTAAAACTACATTTTGTGACACAATAGTACTGTTTTTAATTTATGGAGGGTTTCTCATACACGTCACTTTACCACGTGACAGCAGCGAGCAGGCTCCTGATTGGTTAACGCGGCGCGAATTGACGCCAAAGTTCAAATTTTTCAACTCGGGCGTCAGACGCGAATTCGCTTCAAACGCGTGAATGCACAAAAGTACCATTCGCGTGTAACGCGCGTATCGCGCAAGACGCTCAATTCGCGTCCAATTCGCGCGAATGAGGCGGATTCGCATCCTTCGCGCCGCGCGTAATGCGCCTTCCGCGCCGCGGGACCTCCAGACGCGCGTCAACGCGCCTTTCCATTGACTTAACATTGAAATCACTCGCGCCTGACGCTCAATTCGCGTTTGGTGTGAACGCAGCATTAGATGAAATCAACTGAAGATAAAAGAAGACATTAAATCTGAAGATCTTGGAAGAAGAGGATTAAACAACTCCACAAACAGCATTACCAGCTTCACGCATTATTAACCAGACTGACTTTATTTCTGTAATTTTCTGTTTATAGTTTTGTTTGAAGTCACCATGCTGGAGATCAGTGTCTGCTTTAGTTGGGCTCTTAACTCTTTACTCTAGCTCCTTTAACTGTGTGTTTATAAAGCACATTTGTTATGGCAAGGGAATCCAAGAGAATATCTGCTGATGTTGGCTATTTATATATTGTTAATGACATCGTGTGGCTAAATCACTGATCTCATTCGGAGTCTAATACTCTGGTTATTGTGGTACTGTGTTAATAGTTTTGTTTTATTCATGATAGTTGCCATATGATTCTACAGCACGAGTTACAGCACCGTTGTGGTATTCGAATAATATGCAGGATTTAAATCTATGACATTGCTTAGATATACACAGACATCAAGAATCAATGTATGAATCTCAACAATGGTGACAATCAATTAAAATCTTCAAGCTGCAGTGCATGTTGGGTACCACCAATCAACCCCCCCCCCCCCTTGTGTCCCAGCATGCATTGCGGCATGAATAAATTATGCATCTGAATTGACACATTTTCTTTGATACTTACTAATTGCTTTTACTTTTGCTGTTTTTGTCGTGGCATTTTAGTTGCTTGTTTTATGTTCAAAGTTGATCTGTTTATCTTATTTTTTTTTTGATTGTCACCATTGTAGAGATTCAAATGCCTATTCATGATGTCTGTGTGTGTCTAAGTAATGCCGTAGATTAAAACCTTATGTGCACTTTTTTTTTTTTTTTATCTGGACATTATTCAATTAACACAACTGTCCTGTATCTTGTGCTGCATAATCACATGGCTAATACTATGAATACAACACAATTAATAACACATTACCTCTATAACCAGCAAATTAGCCTCTAAATTACAGCAGTGATTCAGGCCAAAACAAATAGCCAACATCACCTGATAATATTTTCTCTTGGAATCCCTTGAAATAACAAATGTGCTTTATAAACACACAGTTAAAGGAGCCAGAGAAAAATTAATGCTAAGAAAATTAAGGGTCAAGAGCCCAACTAAAGCAGACACTGATCTCATACTATGAAACAATTATTTTCATTAATACAGAAATTACAGAAATAAAGTCAGTTTGGTTAGTAATGCGTGAAGCTGATAATGCTGTTTGTGAAGTTGTTTAATCCTCATCTACTGATATCTTCAGAGATTTAATGTCTTCTTATATCTTCAGTTGATTTCATCTAAGGCTGTGGCTGAAGTCAGTTGTAGTTCTTGTGTTTCTCTTTACGTCAGTGATTCTGCTGATTATCATCAGGTGTTCATCATTAATTCTCAATCATCACTCAATTATCTCATTAACTTGAACACTGCTTCAATGGTACTTTATCTCAGTAGTGTGCACTAGGCTGTGTTAATTTATCATGGGCATTTTTCTGTGTACCATTACATAAAACTTACCTATTTAATTTACGTTTGACTGACAAATATGAATCACATTAAGTTTATTTGTTTGTTTATGTTAAAACTATGTAGTCCAAATGGATGGAAAATTGTAATGTAATTCAAATACATAAAACTTATATTTAGACCAAAATATTTTTTGAGTGTATATGATGATAACAACTGTATCATACACAACAAGCATCAAGTTTCTCTTGCTGTTCTCACCATATCAAAAAGCTACAGCAACCAGAAACAAACAACGTTAACAACTCAAGGGTCAAGAGCCCAACCATGATGGTGGCTTCAAACACAACTATTATTTTCAATAAAACATCAACATATAAACCTCAATAAGAGCTTCTGTAGACGAATAACGTTAAAGACCACCCTCGCCACTGTGTTCTGGATCAGTTGCAAGGGTTTGATAGTGAATCCTGGAAGGCCCGCTAGAAGAGCATTACAGTAGTCCAGTCTGTAAAGTTCAAGTCCCCATAGACTGAATGCAGAAACAGTTCATCTCTCGAGTCTCATTCTTTTGTAACGTGACATGACAGCCGTGTTGGATACAGAAATTAGTTAAATCCTTTACAGTCTACAGTTAATTTACAACCTTCAAACAAGTAAGTTGTAGCCTGGTTAAAACCAGACCATTCTCAGTAGTAACTGAGTTATGGTCTGGCAAAGCTTCATAGACAAATCATTTCCAAAGGGGCGTCACCAACGGGCATCGCTCAAATGCCTCTCGGCGCAATTGGATAGACCTAAAACCAATCAGAGCGATGAGGGAGATGACGTATGCAGAGCGACAGAGAAACAGCTGAGACTATCAGCTGGCCGTTTCTCAATATGCGTTCTTGTCTGTAACGTTACTTGTGTTCTCAAATAGGAAATGTCCCCGGTTTCCATTTCAGAAATCTTACCAAGTTTGACTCCGGAGAATGAACTCCCGAGGACGGGAGGACACAGTCCGCCAACTCTGCTATGGAGGCAGCGTTCTTGACAGTATCACTCAGTATATGTAGTGCAGGCAATGCATATTATCTTTAATGCATGTTTATAACAAAACGAAATATAAAAAACCCAGCCTCTTTTCGTTTACATTTAAAAAAACACACACAAAATATAGGCATAATATAGGCTATGATTATCACTGTAATAAATTAAATATGACACAAAACACAACCAGTCACTTTTTGTTAAATGTCAGTTTATGTGTGATCAACAATAGCAATTATAAAAGTATAAGTAAAAGGTATAAGAAGCTATACAATAAATAAAGCAATTAAGTCAAAGTCAGCGCAAGGAGACTACAACGGTAAAGTTTAATATCTTAAAAAATATAAAGTAATGAAACTTCACTTTGCCCTCAGACAAAACGATCTGTCTAGGAACAAATTATAGATTAATGAGAGAAAAGATCAGCCGTTTGATCTACACAAGACGAGACGGTTTAACCACTACAGAGACATCAGAGTCAGCGGCAGATGGCAGGAGGACTGGCCGAGGAAAGGCGCCTCTCGTGGGGTTAATGATTGATTGAGCGCCGCTGAACCACTGGAGCTCACAACTCCGAAGACGGCAGATCAAATTTAAAAAAAGGCGCTCTCTTTATAAATAAACCACATATTTGAGCTTTAAACAACTACATTCACGCCTGAAAAGGACTTAAAACTATATTTTGTAAAACATTAACACTACCAGAGGACTCTCGCTAAGACCCATTCGTTTAGCCACCAAAGGGCCAAGCTGGTATCAGACTTTTGTCAAATCCAGTCGGAAAGACAGCGATAACATCTTTTTTAGATATGAAGGCTTTGAGTGTTGTTCTTTGCTCGGGTTTTAACAAAAAGGAAAAGTTTAAATCGCTTAAAACAGACGCGCTAGCTGATTCGAACGAGTGATGCTCCACGTACAAATCTGCTTCAATGTCGCTGCGCTGTCGTCATCGTGTAAAGCCCGCCCCAACGTTTCTAATTGGTGCCGCGATTTCTAGGGTTTAGAAATGGGCTTGAAGGGGCTCTTTGCCAGACTACTTGCAGAGCAAATCTAAATTTGCCGGAAGTTGTCTGGGTTTTCCCAGGCTAAGTAAGTAGTTTTTTTAATGTTTGTTTAGTTCAGTTTTTTAGCTAGTATAATTGATTTTTGTTGAGGTTTCATTTCTCTCCGCCATGCCTGTGCATGTCATTTTCATCCATCCATTAAAGATTGCTACAAAAATAACTTCTTAGTATTGTTTTATTTTACCGTTTACATCTCAATGCACTGGCACAACATCAGTGCTCAAGGGAGCAGCCATAAGTGAAGTGAAGAAAGCAACTTGACTCAAGTCAAAATAAAAGTCCCGTCTGTTCACGCATGCGCACAATGAACTCTTGCACATTTTGGGTATACAACAGTCAGTATCATAATCCAACATAAAAGGAAAATAATAATAATAATAGTAAGCAACATAATAAAACATTAATGATGAGAACATAACTCAACACCCCCACTTGTTCTCATCATCTTAAGCCATATATAATGACATCACAAATATTTAGTTCCCAAACAGAAAACATTTAAAATTTAGAATTTAAATTTTTGATACAGATTTTGTCAAAACGTCTGCCACCATGTCTTCTGTTGGGCAATACACAATATGAATTTTTCCCTCATTGACAGCATCACGGATAAAGTGATATTGTAAACTTCCATCCATTTAGCCCAAAAACCGGATGCTAACGGCTTGGTCAAAAGGAATTCTGCGTGTAAGCCTTTTCAGCCTTTCGGTGAAGTTCTCTTAATTTATTGATATCTCATTTTAAATCTGACTCCATAAATAATTTTATCTGACTCCAATTTCTAAGTGACTCCATAAAGTGTGCTACATTTAGAGTTTATCAGCTGATTTTACGATTAGTTGCGATTTAATTTAGATTGTTGATTTTCTTTGTGTCTTCCTAGTTTTCATATTCGTTCATCGAGAGACCCAATATCGCAGAGAGACAGACGCGTCCGGTTCGCGCGCTAACGGGCACAAAATGTTTACTTCTGTAATTAGTCAGAGGATGCAGAGTGAATATTTTACCTTTAAGTGGTTGCACATGCTCACTCAACAAAAAGTGTAATTTTAATAATATTCACGAACTGCAACTTGTCTATCCAGCGATAGTCAGAAATCGGAATATCGTGCACGCTGCGCCCCGTGCTTCAGTCGTGCCGTCATCGGTGTGATCTATCATAACCCTAGATTTTGCGGTAATAAAGGAGTATACATCGATCCATACTAGAATAATGATTTCAGAATCATACAAGATAAATCAAGATTAACATTTATTTTGGCCAGACAGGAAAAGTAAATAAGTAAATAAGAATCCATGGTACACAACTGATCAGCGTAAAAACATAAAACACAATTGCAAAGCAATATAAAAATAATTTAAAAGAGTCATCATGTCTGGCACAATACATGCAGTTTGGGTCAGTGTCTCAAAGACACTGACCCTGCACCACATGGGGGTTCTGACTACAGAATATTCCCCCTGAGAGTTAGGTTATTCAGCCTTAAATACTCCAACTAGAACAAAAGGGTTGTAAATATTTGCAACACAACCACCTGGTTTTGGGGAAGTGGATCAGATATCTTTGAAGAAATTCCTCAAAAGGAGGACTGAATTCTCATTAGTTTTCAATCTTTCTAATACTACTAGTGACTGCAGTGAAACTGAGACCATTTTACCATTCGCACCGAGACCTTTAAAAAGACATCAAACATGAAAGGTATAAAACAATAGATTTACAAGATACACAGTAAAATCCCCAGAGTTAAATTAACACTGCTCAGAGAACATATGGTCCCACTCTACAGAGTGTTAAAGTAACACTGAATCAGTGTTAAAGTTAATGAGATAATTAAGAGATTAATTAAGTGATAATTGACCATTAGTGGTGAACACCTGATGATAATGAGTAGAATCACTGAAGGAAAGAGAAAAAGAAAAACACAAGAACTACGACTGACTATTAAAAAGACATTCAATCTCTGAAGATCTCAGCAGAGGAGGATTAAACAACTCCACAAACAGCATTACCAGCTTCACACATTACTAACCAGACAGACTTTATTTCTATCAGACGACTACAGAAGCTCTTATTGAGGTTTAGATGTTGATGTTTTATTGAAAATTAAAGTTGTTTGAAGTTACCATCATTGTGATTAGTGTTTGCTTTAATTGGGCTCTTGACCCTTGACTTGCTAACATAAGATTTTCTCTGGCTGCTGTAACTGTTCGTTACGGTGAAAATGGCAAGAAAATCTTGACGCTTGTTGTTTATGATACTGTTGTTATCATCATATAGTGCCTTATTTGCTGATCCCCTGAAAGTCATTGATTATAGGAGACTTGTGATTCGTCGTAAGAAATTCGCAGAAGATCCAGCAATGTTATCATCAGAGAAACTAAACAATTATCAAAACATTTTTACATAAGATTTGTACTGCGGTTTACTAACACATCACACAATAAGCATTTCTAACTCCTGCAAGTTTTACTCACACATAGACATCAAGAATCAGCCTATGAATCTTAACAATGGTGACATGCCACAATGCATTCTGGGTGCATCACGCAAAACTCATCTATGGCTCCCAGAATGCATTGTGGCATGAAGCATGTCACCATTGTTGAGATTCATAGGCAGATTATTGATGTCTGTGTGTGAGTTCATCTCGCAGGAGGTAGAAGTGATTAGTGTACAATCGATTTCAAAACTTATTCAGCTTTTCTGATTAAAACGGTGTTGGATCTTCTCTAAAATCACAATAAAAAAAGTTAATAGGATATTGCTCATACTCAGTCGTAAAATCAATGAATTAAATCATTATACAATGATCATATTCTCGACATCGAGCAGCCGACAGCATCTGATTGTGTTTACTCTTGCTTTTCTTGCCATAACAAACTCAGTTACAGCAGCCAGAGAAACACTAATGTTAAAACGTCATCAAACTGCCCAACTAAAGAAAACACTGATCACCATGATGGTCACATTAAAAACTAACAATTTTCACAACAGAATCAAACAAAAAAATCTGTTAATTCTCAATAAGAGACGTCTGACAGAAATAAAGTCAGTCTGGTTAGTAATGTGTGAAGCTGGTAAAGCTGTTTGTGGAGTTGTTTAATCCTCCTCTGCTGAGATCTTCAGAGATTTAATGTCTTTTTTATAGTCAGTCGTAGTTCTTGTGTTTTTCTTTTTCTCTTTCCTTCAGTGATTCTACTCATTATCATCAGGTGTTCATCACTAATGGCCAATCATCACTTAATTAATCTCTCAATTATCTCATTAACTTTAACACTGATTCAGTGTTACTTTAACACTCTGTAGAGTGGGACCAAATGTTCTCTGAGCAGTGTTAATTTAACTCTGGGGATTTTACTGTGTACATCATCACTGGTATATCTGCATTTGGTGACTTGAAAACAGGGCAAGGAGAGGGCAAAATGGGGAGGGGGGAGAAATGTTTGTCAGGGTGTTGTCACACAGTTTCTGTGAGATCTTCTCTCAAGATTAGTGACTTTTATTGTTCAATTGCTGGGGTGTGTATCTCAACTTTTGTCTTAGCACCAAAACCGATCCTTACAATATTTCACATCAATGTGTTTAGATCTAGATCTATTCACTGGGTTTCTACTCAGTGCAATGGCCCCTGATTATCACCATACATCGTGGTGCAAGTGTAAACACTACTGTCCATGCCATTTAGCAGTTCAGTTAAGTACATGCTTTCCTGAGTAGTGTTTGCTAGACAAATGTATTCAGCTTCGCAGGTCGACAGTGCCACTGTCGGCTGTTTCTTGGACTTCCATGAAATAACAGGGCCTTGTTCTGTCAGGCTGAAACAGCATCCTGAAGTGCTACGCCTATCTTCTTGAGAAGATGCCCAATCAGAATCATTGAATGCTATTAGACTTAAAGTCTTGTCTGTTTTCTTGAAACAAAGCTCGTAGTCAGCTGTACCTTTTAGGTATCTCAGGACATGTTTAACAGCTACTAAGTCATGTGTTTTAGGTTTTGCAAGGGTTTGTGACAGTTTACTGACTATCCAGCAAATGTCTGGTCTGGTACAGGTCATTGCATAGATCAAGCTTCCAACAAGTTCACGGTATTCTTTGGGGTTCTCAATCTCATTGTTGTTTTCTCCCTCATTCTTATCACATTACACTTTTAATTCACTTGGGGTAGCTTTTGGTTTACAGTTTGACATTCCAAACCGTTCAAGCATTTTGAGAATGTACACAGTAAATTCCCCGGTGTTCATATCATATGATATATCTTTCAACATCATACAGGAAAGATAATTGACACATAAAAAATACAATTGTCAAATTGTTATTAGTAGATTTTCCTCAGCAATCCTTTCTTGCCAGATATCAAATATTCAGAATTGTATTATTTAAATACATTGTGTAGAAAACCAGTTTAGCACACCCACACAAACATCAAGAATCTAAATCTCAATGACGGTGACATGCTTCATACTGCAATGCATGCTGGGATATATAATCATCATAGTATAACACTCATGACTCCCAGCATGCATTGCAGCATGTCACCATTGTTGAGAATCATATGATGATTCTTGATGTCTGTGTGCGCAAACATTTTACTCGCTAAATGTATCTAAATATCAAAATTTAGAAAAGCCTTTATGGTGAAAATCTATTATAACAACCTTTATTAACATGTTTATTATTCACTTTTCTGAAAAATTAGTTTAGTCAAATAAAAAATCTTTATGATGATAACTATTTCACCTGATAATTTATGTTTATGTATTCCTTTGCAACATAATATGTGTTCTAGTAAATTTGGTTACTAAGATCACAACCTGACATAAAATACCAAGTCAAACTGCCCAACTAAAATAAACACTGATCTCCATAAAGGTGACCAAACATTTCCCATAAAACATCAACCTCTAAACCTCTGTTAATTCTCAAAAAGAACTGTAGACAAATGACAGAAATAAAGTCAGTCTGGTTTATAATAAGAGAGATTTAATGTATTTTCAGATGATGTCATCTTAAGCTGTGGCTGTAGTTGTGTTTCTATTTCCTTCAGTGATTGTGCTCATTATCATCAGGTGTCTTCAATAATCAAACAATCATCACTCAATTAATCACTTAAGTATCTTATTAACTCTAACACTGCTTCAG
Organism: Gobio gobio; assembly: GCF_949357685.1. NCBI lineage: Eukaryota > Metazoa > Chordata > Actinopteri > Cypriniformes > Gobionidae > Gobio > Gobio gobio. The sequence continues at coordinate 32,193,196 of NC_137097.1, read as the reverse complement.
TGTTACTTTAACACCCTGCTGGTGGTTCCCATTTGAACACCGAGCGGTGTTAATTCAACACCGGGGAATTTACTGTGTACCTTTTCTGATTCATTTTAATTTCTCCCTCTTTTTGTTCAAATTGAATCCCCAAAAAATAAGATATTTTCCCCAGATCATTCATGTTAAATTTGGACTTCATTTTTTCTTTAAAATTGTTGAGCTGATCTTCACTGATTGCTGCAATTATCAAATCATCTACCCAGATGATCACTATGATTGTCTCATTTTCAATCTGCTACAGTGATCAGACTGATTTCTCTCAAAGTTGTTTTGTTCAAGATGATCATGTAAAAGTTTGTACCAGTTCCTTCCAGACTGTTTTAGACCATACAGAGATTTTTTTTAATTTCCATACTAACTTGTCTCCTATGTCAGATGTTTCTTCAAAACCCTCTGGTTGTTCTAAGTATGTCTTCCTCTATTGGAGCATGCAGATATGCTGTTTTGACGTCCATCTGATAAACAAAAAAGTCATTCTGAGCAGCTATCTGCATTAATGCCCGTACAGAGGTGAGATTTGCTGTAGGCGCTAATGTCTCATAGTAGTCTATGCCTTCAGTTTGGTTGTATCCTTTCGCAACATACCTAGCCTTAAAGATTTTTCCTCTTTCTGCATTTTCTTTAAAGGTCCCATGGCATGGCATTTTTCTATTATTTTATAATGTTTCCTGAGGTGTACTTATATTGGTAGTACGATTTTTACATCATAAAATGTCATAATTTAGAAATAAAAGGCATTTTTTTCTATACTGCTGTTTGCCCTGTGGCTGAATGCCCTGTTTCAAGAGGCGTGTCTGCTGTGAGACTTCAGTAAAAACGCCCACTGTTGTGATTGGCTGACATCTTTGCATTTTAAATGAGCGGAGGGGGCGTGGTTTAACGAGGTCTATGACGCACGAGCTGCTGCCAGAGAGACGGATGGACCTGAGTTCACTTCACATCAGTTCTCAGTTCAGTGAACTGTTGTTACTAGAATATACTTCAGGTTATTAGTTTATTTATAGTCGGAGGGGCTGTCACTCATGTCAGAAAGTTAGTAACTTTAGTAAATTATGGATCAGCGCTGACTCGAGACGCGAACCGTTTAGAACGATTCAGTCCGATTTGGTGAACTGGTTCGGTTCACTAAAAAGAACCGATTCAAAAGAATGATTCGTTCGCGAACTGGACATCACGGAGACGGAGCGATTGCTAACAAAGTTATTTATATTAACTACTGAGTTGTGAGAGCGCTGTCTGTCAGCGCGAGTTTATTGTGTTTGTATCTGAGAGTTCTGAATAAACACGAGTCCCAGTCACGCCGAGTCCGTCTTCATCATTATTCTACCAACTTTGTAACACATGCAATGTACCATTACAGCGAGATGAACGAGTTAGTAAGTGTTGATTATTTTTAGATATGTTACAATCATATGAAAAGTGTCAGTGACGCGCATTGAGTACACAGCGCAAACAAAGACTCAACTTCAGTAATCGAATGTAATCCAGTTTATTGTGGGGAAAGCTGGCTAGCCTAGCTGGATACCCTCACGTTTACCCCCCTTCTGCTTAATCTCGCGCCGCGTTTGGTGCCTCCGCTGTGGGCCAGATGCAGTACTGGGGGTCGGTGATGTTGAAGGCCGAGTCAGTGCAGCCCGAGCTTCGGCGTGCGTGAGATTTATCTCTAAAGAGATGTGAGTCTGCCGATGTTGAGCAGAAACTCATGACTGTATGCACATTGTAGAACAGATAGACGCGATGAGGACGTACAAAAACACTGACTCATAAGATAGAAAACACGAAAACACCGTTCTGTCGGGAGAGAGAGAAGCCGCAGTGTGTGCACGAATAATAAATAATTAGCTACACATAAGAAATCACAGATCAGAAGGAACTGAAAAAAGACTTATGTTTTCATTTGTACATCCAAACACTGAGAAACTGCCAGCATTCACTCGTTCACAAGCTTTGATCTCTGCAGGACAAATATAGCACTTGCATGGGCGTGCCAGATTCTCTGGGTGGAGGAAAGGGAGGTAACCGTTCCTGTGTGGACGTCATAACAGGAGACTTCAGGATTGGCTAGTCTGGCCTGTCATTTTCTCAAAGGCAGAGAAAGACAGCCAGAACTCGGTTTTACACTGATCAACATTTCTATCCACTTGGGGACAATATTCAGGCTAGGGGAACTCATATTAATGTTGAAATACCTCATAAAATGAAAATTTCATGCCATGGGACCTTTAAGGGCATATACCCATCTTCCCCCTACTGTCTTTCTGCCTTCTGGTAGAGTTGTCAATTCAAATGTGTCATTTTCTTTAAGTGAGTCCATCTCTTCCTTCATGGCATGTTCCCATCCGGGAGCATCAGGTGACATAAGGGCTTCTCTATAGGTTTAGGGAACTCCACACACTGCCCTGTAACAATAATTGACATTCACATTGGTTACATCGTCTTTAAAGTCTGTCAGGTAATCTTGTAAATACTTTGGGGCTCTCTTTTCTCTTTTTGAGTGGTAATGTTTAGACTAGCACACAGTAAAATCCCCAGTGTTAAATTAACACTGCTCAGAGCACATATGGTCCCACTCTACAGAGTGTTAAAGTAACACTGAATCAGTGTTAAAGTTAATGAGATAGTGAGAGATTAATTAAGTGATGATTGGCCATTAGTGATAAACACCTGATGATAATGAGTAGAATCACTGAAGGAAAGAGAAAAAGAAAAACACAAGAACTACGACTGACTATAAAAAAGACATTAAATCTGAAGATCTCAGCAGAGGAGGATTAAACAACTCCACAAACAGCATTACCAGCTTCACACATTACTAACCAGACTGACTTTATTTCTGTCAGACATCTCTTATTGAGAATTAACAGATTTTTTGTTTGATTTTGTTGTGAAAATTGTTAGTTTTTAATTTGACCATCATGGTGATCAGTGTTTTCTTTAGTTGGGCAGTTTGATGACGTTTTAACATTAGTGTTTTTCTGGCTGCTGTAACTGAGTTTACTATGGCAAGAAAAGCAAAGCATATACACAATCAGATGCTGTTGGTTGCTCGATGTTGAGAATATGATCACTGTATAGTGATTTAATTAATCGATTT